>NC_046669.1:19375000-20000000 GCF_004382145.1 Drosophila mauritiana
TGCTGGGCGTCAGCATACGGTTCTGCTCCTTCGAGGGCGCCAACGAGAGCGTCTGGCACATACTCGAAGTACATCCCAATTCGCCAGCCGAACTCGCGGGACTGCGAGCCTACAGCGACTACGTGATTGGGGCAGATGCCATACGGCACGAGAACGACGACCTGTTCACGCTGATCGAAACGCACGAGCAGCAGCCGCTGAAGATGTACGTTTACAACCTGGACGATGACGCCTGCCGCGAGGTGACCATCAAGCCGAATACCGCCTGGGGTGGCGAGGGAGCTCTGGGCTGCGGCATTGGCTTCGGCTATCTGCATCGCATTCCCGTGCAGGCAGAGCCAGTGACCAGTAGCTCCGCTTCTGCTCCTGCTGCTGCCTCCGCGGAGTCCTCTGCTCCGCTGCTGACTGCCGGAGGAGCGGCACCGGCTGTTGCTCAAGCAGCCCATGCAGGATCCGCTGTGGTCTCACCAACGTTGCCTTACATACCGCCGCTGGCCAACACCTTTGGATCGACAAACGCCGAGGTCAGACCACCGACTATTGAGCCACCGGCACAACAGAGCTTGTTCAAGACCTACTTCAATCCGGATGAGGCTACCGATGCCCTAACCGCTGCGCTCGAAACGCAGGCCAACATTGCCGAGCCCGTTTCCGTTCCCGCTCCGCCAGTGGTGGCTGACGTGGCCGTGGCGCAACCACAGGTTCAGGTGCCCGCACCAGCGCAACCACTGCCGCCGCCAGCCAACATCTTTATACCCGGCGTTTTCGATCCCAGTACGCAGCAGAACGCTACTCTAGGTGGCATACCCGCTGCCCAGCTGCCATTTCCACAGGCCACGGCAGCGCCGGCGGCTGTGCCCATGTTCTCTGCACCACAGCAGGCCTACATGTCGGCCCCGGCTGCCCTCTCCTATCCAGCCGGTGCCCAGACAGTGCCGTCATATCCGCAGGTGCAGCCCTCCATGGGCGGACTGTTTCCCACGCAGCCAACGCCGTTGCCGCCGCAGATGGCCCATGTGTTTGCGCCACCAGTACCACCGCAGGCTGTCGCTGCTCCGGCGCAAGGCAATGATGAATTAGCCGGACCGGCAGTGAATCAGGCTGGAAACTAAGACTTCAACTGGGCTAATGGACCAACTGCTAAACCTGGACAAATTGTCGTTAAGCTTTTATTTTCGAGAATCATCTGATTGTTCTGTATGATTGCGTTAGCAGATATCACAAGTGGCGCGATGGGATTGGCCAGCTGCATGCAAAGATGTGTACATTGCATTCATATAATAATCTAAATTAATTATAACAATAAATCAATAAAAATATATGTGTATTTAAGGTCTTTACATAAACGAGCGTTCAATGCATTTGTATTTCTTCAAAAGTGTGAAAAGAAAAAGGCAACAATGTTCAAAAATCAAGACTGTTTTGCTTGGTTTGCTAAGCGACAATTTATTTGATGTATTATAACAAATACTTACTTACACAATTTCATTAGCCGAAAAGTTATTTGCTGAAAATTAAATGAAGTAAATATCGTTATAAGTATTTTAGAATTGCAAATCTCCGTTTAAAGAAACTTGCAGATTGAGTGTATTGTGCAAATGATTTACACATGGATTTTAGGACAATAATGGCAGCAAAATCAGTAAAATAACCTTTTTTTTAAATGCTAGTAGAAAAATAAAAGTGACTTAAGGCGACGATTGGTATTAAGGGCATTTAGAATTGCATAAATAAGCGATTGAAAAGAAAAGACAAGAGCAACTAAATTTATAAACATTCAAGGCGACGACTACGTATAACTAATTGGGCAGGCACCTGGTCTGAAAGTACTTCTCATCGACGAAGCGACAGAACTCGACCAAGTCCTTGAACTTCTGCACCGTTTGGGCCAGCGCCATGTTCGGCAGCGTGGTGGTCAGAATGCTGAAGAGGTGGCCGAAGGCGATGGCGTCCAGTTCGCAGGGCTGATCGCCGTAGAAGAAGGGCGTTTCCGGCGACTCCTTCAGCTTGTACTCGAGCGTCTCACAGCACTTGGCCACCTTGTCGATGACGCTGTCGATGTCCAGGTCGTTCCACTGATAGACCTTCAACAGACGCAGCGCGTTCCGCCGCTTTCCATAGTTCTGCATGTGATTGAGGGGCCAGGGAAAGACGACTCCGTTCCTGGGCGCTGTTACCTCTTTGTAGACGCGTTCGTTCTTGAAGCTAATGTACAGCTCCGCCATGGTGAAGATGTTTTCCACCAGGGACACATAGGTGCGCATGTCGGCCTTCTCGTCCTCGTCCTGCCAGCTGCCAATGGCCAGTTCCTTCTGCTCCACAAAGTTCACGATCGGCTCGAATTCGGCAAAGATGAATGCTCCTGCGCGGATGAAGGGCAACTTGGTCATCCTGCCGCCGGGCGACATGTGCTCCGCGTTGGCGCAGGATCGAATACCGAAGGGCAGGTTGCACATCTTCAGGTAAGCCTTCACGGCCAGGCAACTGGCGTTTTCCGGCAGCAGGATCTGTTCCGCTTCATATGGCTTTTTTTAATGCACATTAATGAAAGGTTGATGTTAGTGAAGATTCTGGAGCTATAGAGCGCCTTACCTGGTAGAGGGTGGCGTCTTCGGGCCAAGGCTCGGCGGACAGTTTGTCGGCCGTGTCTAGCTGGCTCAGGTAGTGGGATCTCATTGTAAATTAACCGAGTAAATTTTGTTTTTCAACTTGCACACCGAAATCGCCGATGAAGTAACAAGCAGCTGTTTGCCGGCGTTGCCAGACTGACAAGAACCAAACAGCGATTCTTATTAGAAATTGCATTTCTGCAAAAACTGCCCTACTATTTAAATTAATTAATAATTCGTATTTTAACATGTACTTACAAGTCATAGAATAGATTAGGTGGAAAGCTGTCCCAAAACTAAAAACTTTTTCAAATAACAAGTAATTTTGGATAGCAGTGTGAACGGATGACTTTTGCAAGTCCATCTCGCTTGTTGGTATTCTGTCCACCAAGGCACACGTTCACACTTGCAATTCTTATTTTATATTATTTGCTTTGTTTAAAAGTTAGTTATCAAAAGTTGTTAAAAATATAACATACAGTTACTTTTCAGTGATTAATTTGCAGAAATCGTACTATTTGATTAATTTCGCATATTAAAGGGTGAGTGCGCGTCGTCGCCAACTTGCAACTGTGTGTGTGTGTGTGTGTGTGAGTGCGGTGCGTTTCAATGCATTTTACATCATAAAAATATAACTAATATTATTATAATAATTGAATACAAGCTGGCGTTGTTAGCAAATTCATGTAGTTGCAGGCCAAGAACCACTCCCAAAAATTCTACTTGGAAATCAGTGACGATTCATGTGCCGGCCTCAGTGTGAGTTTGTGTGTGTGTGTCTGTGAGCTGGTGTGTGTGATTCATTCGTCTGGTTTTAACATTCTTCGTGCACATTTCTTTATCAAAAAAAGAGAAGAAAAAAAAGTGGCATGGTTCGTACTTTTCCCTGAATTATCCCCACACTTTGACTTTGGCGGGGGGTCCTCTCCCTCTCACTCTCTCATTCTGGCTAGCCCTCTCGCTTGCACTTCCTTCGACGCTGGCACATTTGTTTGGAATTCAAATTTTCAGTTCGGTCAGGTTGTTCTTGAAATTACCTTTTCTCACCCATCCTTAATTGTTGCGATTGTATTTATTGGCCCAAACTTGCGTTGTTAGTCCGAACATTTTTTGTTTATTATTTTTTGCCATTCCCACACAAGCACGGAGAGAAATTATAAGTGCTTTTCTCATGCCTAATTTTGAAATATAACGATGAGATCTAAAAAAAACCAATACCAAGATTCAAACTATTGATTTTAAAGCACCAATAATATTTACATATACAAATAAAATGCAGATAGATAGATAAATATTTATTAGCTTTGATAAAACTGAGAAATACATTATTATTACGACTGTATGTACACATGGGCCTGCAAAATCGTTTTGTATAGACACAATTTTATTACCTCAACAACAACTTGATGTCAAGTAATAACATTTCAATTTCATGTACTATTTTTTTTTGCCCGGGCACACTGTATATGTACATATACATATATAAAGCCAAATCTGGAGAATCGAGAATTATTATTGGCCCAACATTCATTGAAAATGGACAGAGAGCTGGCGACGTGTATTTAGATAGTGGAAAACAAAGCAAGATAACAATAAAGTCATTTTCCGGGGGGCGGTGGGGTGTGGTTTTCTGTCGCCAGTTCCCAGTTCTGGTCAATATTATTCAATGCCGATATCCGCCCCCTCTCCCTGCGTCGAGTTCGCCTGCCTTATCTAACTGCCGCTCCGTATTTGGTTGGACCTTTTTTTACTTTGCGAGCGGACCAGCTGCAGGTCGAGCGCCCCTTGGCCCCGCCCCCTTGGCAGTCAACACGTCAGTTCATCAATGCGTTAATAATTGAAATTTAATCAATATTATTGAACGGGCTTATGAAGTGGCTACATTTGTTCGCAACAGAGGCACTCGTGTTGCCAAAAAAAAAGTAAATAAAGCCACTTTATGGCCACCGAATGATAACGTAATCAGTAGCGGAGTATATGGAATATGTTTGCGATTTGGAATCGCTGTTATTTGGTATTTATTTAACATTGTAATTTGTACAAACACATATTCTAGCTACTCAAAATATATTTAGATGGCAGTTTTTTTTTCGAATTTCCGCCCTGCATTGTTGAGTCATCATGAGCTCAAATCTCCTTAGGGCGACAATTTTCAGAAGAAAAAAGCACTCTTCCTCCATTTTTTGAACGAGGAATACTTTCGTACACTCCGATACGATGTAGCAGATATGGTGGCGTACATGCCATTAAATGTGTATATAAAACAACATCATTATCGTCAACATGTTACTCACACTACTAAAAATATGCCTATGACCCACAAGCTGCTCCCCGAGAAACCGACGCGTACTAAGCAAAATCCGAAGCAGCAAGTCAACAATTAAGAACGTCGCTTCTCATTTAAATGTAATTGATTGATAAACAAACAATTGCGTTTGGACAGTTCTAGGTTAACAACAATCATGGCCGAAACAGAGACGAAGCACCATCCCGAGCACCACGACGAGGATGTCCATGATGCCAACTACCAGGCGCCGCCGGAGAAGACCATCGAGGAGATAATGGCCGCCGATCAGGAGGACGAGAGCTTGCGGCGCTACAAGGAGGCGCTCCTGGGTGCCGCCCAGACCGAGAAAATTATTGTTGGTAAGCCGTCTAACTTGGCCTCTTATAGTAGAGTATACTAAAGCATTCACTTTGTTACCCAGAACCCAATGATCCCCGAAAAGTTATTGTTAAGAAACTGGCCCTCGTCGTCGAAGGACGCGACGACATGGAGTTGGATCTTACCGGTGACCTAAGTCAGCTGAAAAAGCAGGTAAATACCCTTAGCCATCTAACCACGACTACTTTTGTTAATCAAAACCCTATTTCGACAGCTTTTTGTGATCAAAGAAGGTGTTCAGTACAAGGTGCGCATTGATTTTATTGTGCAGCGTGAAATAGTCCATGGCCTTAAGTATGTTCAAAAGACTTCTCGCTTGGGTGTTAATGGTGAGTATTTAAACATAAGAATTAAATTTTATATTTGCAGAATATAGAATAGATTTACAGTCTTAATTCCATCAGCATTAGCTGTCTTTACTTAAGGCACAGCTATGATATTTCTTTATTGTTCTACCTTAATTGCATATCAATTTATTTATTTATTTACTGACCGAGTGCCCCAGTATTGTAAGAGTAAAATTAAATTAAAACCATGTCAAAAGATACTTGTTTTTAGTTAGTTTCCATGCGTTACACTATGCGAGCACTTCTAGGTCTTCAATTTTCCATGCTGACGCGAGATTGTTAGTTTTACACCTCAGTTTTTGATTGACTTTTGTGCGGGCCAGTCGAGTTTTGTTTTTAGCAATGGGTAAAAGCTGGTTCAATGGGACAACCCTTTTGTTGGGATTTTGCAGTGCTGCCTATATCCTTTTTTTCACAATTGCCATACTAACTTTAGTCATGTGTTGAGAATAACTTGTATTCCATTATCTCCAATGCCAAACCCAAATTTCGGAATGTATAATTTTTTAAGTTGTGGGTAAGCTGGTGCCGGCCATACCCTACATTTAAATCCCTACTAAACCTTCTCTTTTCGCATTACTCCATAGTTGACAAGATGAAGCATATGGTTGGCTCCTATCCGCCGAAGAAGGAGATTCAGTTCTACTTGACGCCCGCCGAGGAGGCACCTTCAGGCACATTCTCCCGCGGCACTTACTCCGTCAGTTCGGTCTTCACGGATGACGACAAGCACATACATCTGGAGTGGGACTGGACCTTTGAGATCAAAAAGGACTGGGCCTAATTGCCACACCGAACAGCACACAACAACACACACACGACACACAACTTACAACATACAACATACGCTTTTTGTTTTCCCTCAAACATGTCTTGTAAATGAGTTTAGTTTTGTTCCAAAAGTGTAAGCGAATTTTTCCAAAAGTGTAATTGATCGTCAAGTATTTTTGTTAACGGTATTAAATTTTAAATATTTTTGTAACTAAAGTGTAATGTAAAGCCATGATAAGTATTTTTGATACCCTATTTGCAAATTGAATGTGTGCAGATGTAGAGCATTTTTCGCCTAAGTCCTCAATGAGTCAAGTCAAAACCAAGTCAAGTCACTAGGCCAGTCAGTCAGTCAGTCAGTTAGTCAGTCAGCCAACCAGTCAGTCAATCAGTCGTTTGGTTCTAAATGCCATTGCCTATGTTTAACATACATTTTCAAACAGATTAACAATTGAGTAATTAACTTTAAGAAAGTTGTTTGCATTTCGCTGTGTATTTAAAATTGAAGAATGGAGAATGGCTTATTGTAAGAAGAAGTCGCCCCAAAACTAAAAGGAACTAAAATCGTGCAACACGAACTGTTGAATGCAACTAAAGCTGATACTTTATTGTGCATTTGAAGTTTGTGCGGCATGGAGTCACTTAAATCCACATTATTCTAACTATATATCTCTGTGTATTTTTTGTGTACAACATACCATATATGCGAAAGCTGATTGAATGCAACCGAAGAGCAATAAAGAATAAAGTATACATATTTTAAAATAAACGCCTAAGTAAGCGAATTATTTTTCCATGATATGGGTAACCCATAAATTATAGTGGCAGTGAGTGCACAGATTTTTCCGTAGCCAAAGATAAGTTGGCTTCACACTTTATAATGCTTATCAGCTTACAGTGCCAAGGGGCAAACGTCATAAATTGTGGCCAGAATTACTCATCCGCCATGTGGGCCGCCACCAAATATTTTTCAAGGTGTACGAAAGAGAGAGCTTGTGAAACGAACTTCTCTGTTTACATTCGCATCCAGCAACAAGTTGCCAGCCTCTTGTTGCGCCTGACATTAGCAGCATGTTGCCCAACAAGCGCCGCTTCAATAAAGAAAATAATAATAACCGCATTTTATATTCCAACGCACATTTGTCTTCAGAATCGCGAAAACCTGCATGAATAAGTAAGTTACTTTGTTCGGAAATTGCTATAGTTGCCAGCAGAAAAATGGCGTAATTTAAGAAAAACAAATCATTTGTGTTTTCGGAACATGTCCTGGGGCATTCGTGTCTTTTTTTGGAGTCCTTTAAGACTGCGATTTTCCAGGATGGGAAACAAAAAAAATCTGAAACATAAGTACACACTGTTTTTATTACGTGAAAAGTAATTACAGGTAAGCAACTAACAAAAACTTGTATGTATACATAAAAGAAGTCTTACTTGTTTTACGATTTTCACATTTTTGCTCATAGCAAAGTATCGTATATAATATAACTTTTTACTCTCCCAAATGGTTTTGCAGATATAAGGCTTTTAGCATGCCCGTTCAGTTCGAGTCCTTCTAACATTACCTTTGAAATGCCAATATTTTTGCATCAAACACGAACGTCTATCTCTGTCCGTCGAGGATATTTTGATTGACGGACGGGCCGTCGAATTTCAGCCTTCGCCCGCATTGTTCAATCCGACATTCCAACATTCCGCACTCCACCGCATTGTGTGGCAATGTGGCCTTTTGCCCGATGCTGCCAATTGTCCCGCCGCTGCACCTTTTTATGGTCCATTGCATCCTGGGCTGGGGCTCAATGAAATTTGCAGCAAAGCTCGGCCAATGGAAAAAAACAGGAGCCGTCCAGAATGCGGATAATAAAGCAGGCATGAAATGCAATCAAAGAGCAGACCAGAAAGCGCAACAGGCAAAGTGCTCACCCCGCGCACGGAAGCGGAAATGCGAATGGCGGCCATTTTGTCCACGTGTAGGCATCGCTGCTAACGGTACCTTGTTGTTATTTTCCCGCACAGTGTGCACTGAGAGAAATTAGTGCTCGCTTAAATCATATTCATTATGTTTGTGAAGGCAAACATTAACATTAAAATTTATATTATTAATAATAATAAAAATATATGTAAAGAAAGATAGTAGTTTAAGCTTCATTTGGCTTATTCAAGTGTAAAATCTTGTATATTGGCTAACATTTTTCTTGAATAAATACATTTTGTATTTTTTCTGAATACCCCAACACTGGCACTGGGATTACTGGCATCTGTTGCACTGGAAAGCCATGAAATGCAGCTGATGTCAAGCTGCAAAAATTCATATTTAATCTCTACAAATGGCTATATGTGTGCACAGCTTTTATAGCCGCTAATGGGATTTATGTGTTTGCATTTATGCAATTTGCCCATTGGCATGATTTTAAAATATTTATTTATTTATTTATTTCTTATCCTGTTAACGAGATTTAATAATTTTCACACAGCAAAAGGTTAAAGGAAATATATAGCAATCAAATTATAATTGGTCATGTGGCAGAATTAAACTTCCTTTGTTCAAAATTCAATTAATTTCATTTTAGAACTCATGTTTGGGCATACACCTTTATTGAATTCCTTTTTGGCTCTATGTCAAGTTTTAGCTAAGCCTATTTAAACATAATTAAATCCAGCAAAGATTTGGCAACTTTTCGGTTTCTGCTGGCCTCTAATTTCGTATGCGGGTCAGCACACGGAGCAACGTGCGAAACTTTCATCCTGCTCCCAGCCAAAAGGGGCCAACGTGGCGTATGATGAATTTTATTCCACATTCGCAGTGGACGGCTGTCTGTGGAAAATAGATAGAAAGCACCAAGGGGGGCAGCTATTGTTTTTATTATTGCGTATATTTTCTTCTATGCATATAAAGCTGTTAGTTATGAGTGCCAAACTAGTGGTTGAATAAGGTGATCTGAAAATTGTGGTTTAATTAAGTGTTGTGTTTTTGTCAGCTTGCAACCGCACCAATTATATTTACATTTAAATTCTGATTAAAAACCCTACTTATTTCTTTTATTGCGTCACGTGCTCCTTCCCTTCACCCGCAAAAGTTATAAATAGTTTTTATGGCTTTAATACTTTTCGTGGCTTTAAGTGAGCACACGCAAGTTGGCCAAGTTTAAAGGGGAGTGTCGAACACGTCAGAAAACTCTGGAGTTAGTCATCAGATTTGTGCGTGGTCGACAGGACATAAAACCAAACTCAAACCCCCCACCACAATTGGCATATATTTTTTTTGAAAGCTCTGCGTTTTCCCTTTTTTTATGCGTTTTTCCCCACCGGACAGCAAAAATAATTTGCGTTTATATTGAATTTGTTGTTTTTTTGTTGGGCCTTTTTTTTCTGCTAGAGATTCAGTGCAAAGCTGGTCAGGAAATCGCATGATTTCTGAATATATTTATTCGCTCATTTACATTTTGGCATTGATTTTTGATATTGGCCATCCTAGTTTGTTGTTAAATATAGCAATATATTTTTTTTGAGCTTAGCATTGAAAAAATCCCTTTATAAATCTAATCTGCAATGGAGTTCCTGGTTTTAAAGGACTGAATGCCCAAGTAGCTGATGTTCATTATGGTTTATGGCGCTTACCCGGAATTTGTAATATAAATTCAAGCAATTTAACCCTAATTTAAACTTGTTGTTGGACTGCACGAATGTGTCGAATGTATCAAGGGACACAGCATACTTTCAGGCGCTTTAAAGGACGAGGCGATGTCAACAAGCTGCCGCCTCAATACATACACACAGAATCGCACCCACACTTCCAAGGCAGCCAGTTAATTGTGTGCCAAAGGACACAGATCCCGAGGCAACTGGGCTTTATTATTGCTGCGAATTCTGCTGTTGTTTCTCTTGAGTTTGCAGTTCTTTAATTAAGTGACGCGCACTAATTACAGCATATTTCCTAATTAGGCTTTATGCCTCGGCCAACTGTCGACTTTTTAGTCCTTACATATTCAGCGAGCATGTGAAAAATTAAACAATCTCGGCCTGCCAGTTGGGTAAAATTGATTTTACCGCGCGGAAGGCCATTAAAAATGCAAAAAAGAATAACCTTAGTAGCTCTATTGCCTGTGACCCCCAACAAATGCCAATGACTGACATTTAATGGCCATTCATTAAACTATCATTTACTTCACTTAAAGTTGGGCATGAAAAATAAATAATGGAATGATTAGAGGGCTAGGAACATCAGCTAGAATGCAATTTCGTTTTATTTTAGAAGCCAAACCTTCTTTAAATTCATAAAAATAAGTGTTCAAATAATATTAACTTGTACCATAAACCATAATCGTTTCATTTTATAAGAATACGAAGTCTTAAGGGTCTAATAAAAGTCTAAAAATGGGAAAGGTAGATAAGTACGCTTTCTTAAATGGTATCTCTGTTTGAAATTACTTTTTAAATAGTTAAAAACTTTTAATAAGTGAATAATTACTCTTAGAGGTCTACTAATAGTGGCTGAAGCTCTGCAGAAATGATTCACCTACGCCTTTTATAATAATTTTCAGTTCAAGTGCAAACCAACGAGAGCTGTCAATCCACGGAGAGAGGTATCCTCTTGACTCGCCCACCTGTCGCTGTTCCGTCGGAGGAGGGACATCCTTGAGCCAGGACTAACTTTTCCGAGCGCCGTGCGAAGGTAAACATGTTTTGATTTCGATCTGGGAATCTATTATGCATGCCGCCAACCCCGGGAAGTCATCGATTGCCAAGGATGACCTTGGGGAATGGCCATTACCAGTGCCGGCTTTAATCTATCGGCAGACGAGACACCTTTATCGGTCCACACAATTTATTCAAAGTCCTTTTGAGCCTTCAATTAGTTAATTTGCCTCCTTGATCCTTGGCTTCTCCACTCGCTGGCATTACTCGCTACAAATTGCCTTTTAATGGTCGCTGATTCTTGAAGCTGCTTTAATTTTTGCTTATTCGCCTGCTGAAATTTCATTATTATTTATGCAAATCCCAAATCCCCCAAAAGCTCCATGAAAATGCTGCCTGCGAAATTGTGAAGAGGTATTTTTTGCTCCTCATAAACCAAGGCGTGTGTCACACACACATATTCTGTGTGTTTTCCGCGTCAATAATTTATTAGACTGCAAATGAATTTGCGGTGAAAAGCCACCAATTAATGTTAATGAATAAGAAATTCTATAATGCGAAACATATATGGGAATTGCACTATATTTATTTGCGCTTTCAATGGGCATTTTTATTTTAAAAGTAATTAAGATAGGCTTGTTTAGCTAATCCATGCCAGTTGTTATATAAAATTGCACCGAATCCAATTAAAAATAAAGCACATCTAAGCTTAATAATATCAATAAGCAAACATTCTGTTTGCATATATATATTTCTGCTCCTATAATGGCCAACTTTGCGGACATATGTTGGCCAAGTTCTGTCAGAGTTCATTACGTATACGCCCCGTGTTGTCAGACGGAAATTGCACAAGTCAGCAAACACACTGCAAGCAAAGCACTTACTTTGTCCAGGTGTTTGTGTGCCAACAAAGCAGCTCAAACATTTTCCCACACTGGGGAAACAGGAAAACAGGACAATCCAGGGGATTGGAAAACGAGTGTTGACAATATCCTGCTTAGTTTGAAATTAACTGACAATGAACTGAGCTGAGCACCTAGTAAGTAATTTAATTTCAGGAAACTGGGGTCGGTGTCAACTGCATCGGGTGCAAATCAAAGCTGTATCTGTTTGATATATAGAGCATATACTGAATAGCTTATAAAATAGTTTAAACATTTTTTATTTAAGTAAGGGGTATAAAGGAAACGTTGAATGATTAGAATCATAATCAGCTGGGGGAATATCTATTAGGTAACCGTCACAAGTAGCCTATAGATTAGACCTTTGCTTGATAGCAGCGGCACTATTGCAAATTGAATTGCAATTTCAAGAACATACTTGAAAAGATTAAAGTTGGCGATTTTATATATGTTTGTATTTAATGGCTTTCTGTCAGATTTTATAATGATTAATTCATTGACTAGTCCGCACTTGGAATGGATTTGGAACAGTCTTCTCGCTTACTGTAGCAACATTAATTACTAAGCTAAGTTACAAAAATAATCTTTATGCCGTTCTTAATTTAAATTTGCATTTAATACCGTGTTAAGATTGTATTACAGTAGTATCAGCAGTTTAGCATAAGTAATAGCACAGTTCAGTGCACATGAGTATCTTCTTTTTTTAATTATGGTTATTCGTTAGCCTTGAACATTGGAAATCATTGAAATCCAATCAGCAAGCTAATAATAGTTTGTATTTCGACTCTTTTTATTTTAACTTGATGGCTATAACATTAATGGATTTTGCAATGTTTTTTTTACCTTTTATGTTTTTCTTCCAAAGCAAAAGTTTGAATCTTATCTTATTTAATTAAATTTTGTTATATTGTTATATGACGGATGAGTAATGTTTAATTGAGTCAATTGCGCCTAATTTCATGCAACAAATTTCTTAGCTACTTGAGTAAGTGTCTTAAAACTGCTTTATTTACCCCTCTTTTCTAGTAATAAATTATTATTACACATTATATAAAGCATCTACAATCTAAAATCCCATTTCTGTTGTTCAATCACGATCGTTTTGCATTTAAAGAGTACCGGCGCCTCGAATTATTATTGTTATTTAATTTTCAAAATGAAAACACCGAGTCCAACGTTTTCTCTCACACGCTCTCTTTTCGGCAATTGGCTCTCTCGAACATGATTTGCTGCCGCTCATTCGGCAAGGTCGGCAACATGTTGCTGTGGGAGTGGGTTCGTTCAGCCTGTTGGACATTCGGTTGCTCAGTCTCAGTTCTGATTAGAACGTGAACGGGTGCGGTTCGTTGGCGTTTCGAAAGCGATTGACAAGCGGTTTACAGGCGGTCGCGTTTTTCGCGCGTTTCCTTGCATCGGAAATAGCAAGTGTGCGCGTGTGTGTGTGCGAGTGTGTGAATGTGTTAATGTGTATTTTTTAAACAAAATGTGCCATTGGGAAATGTCTCCGCATCTATGCAATGCACAAATATATATAGTTAAATAGATTTATTGCTTCAAATGATTAGGAAACAAACAACAACAGAGGATTAGACGAGCAGCAATTAGGTATTGTACAAATTATTTATAAATCATGCGAGTAATGGACAACAAACTGTAGAGATATAATACAATTTACTGTGAATTGGAAGTTTGTTTAACAACTAAATAAAACAAACATCGTATCACGTGCTACTGCTGTAAAAAATTTCCATTCTGAGCAAAAAAACGTGCACTCCCATCTTCGAAATGGAAACTTTTGGAACTTTAATTAATTAACTAACTAATTTGAATAAAAGAGCCCAACCATGCACATAATTAAATTGGCATCACTCAAGTAGTTTATTTCATTGTTGGCCTATGAAATGCATAAGCTGATTTCCTTCCGTTTCGCAAACAAAACCAATTCAACAACAAATACAAATAGAAAACACAAACATCGAATAATCGAGTGTAACTAATTGCCAAGCTCAATAGCAACTAAAATTAGCTAAAAATACCAAAAAATACAAAAAATGCCATGCGATCTGAATCTGAATTTGCGACAGATCGGAATATATATATATATATATGTAAATATCTCTTTTTCGTTGCTGCTCATTGCGATAGTGCTAATCGCATCTGATCTGGGTTTTCTACAAACTTATTTATTTATATTTGCCTTTTTGTTAGCCGTTTATTAATTACAATAAAAGCAATGTCGCCGCAGCAGCAACAACAACAACAACAAGTGCCACCGAATTAAAGCAACAAATTAAATTAATGCCGCTTGGCAGCTGCTGGCGATTTCGGCGTCTGTTCTGGTTATTATTGTTGCTATTTTGTTGTTTTTAGTGGTTTTTTATTAGAAACTTTTTCTTCATTGGCCAAACGAGTTGCTATGTGTGTGAAGATCGGTTGGAAAAAGTGATACAAAATATATATGTACATATTATCTATATGTTTTCCTATACAGCTGTGCTCAAATTAATGCGCCCGCGTTTTTAGAATGTTTTAGCAAACACATTCCAACATGCAATAAAATATATATCGCACTTGATTGATCTAATAAGATTTTAACATTCTTGAGCATTCAATAATTTTCAAGAGTAATTGGTTTGAGTTAAAAAACATAAACGCTCTTTCTGCAAGTTCGAAGTCTTGGAAATTCTTAAACTGTCTAAATATAAGATATATAATAATATTTATTTTCCAACTGCTTATCTAAGATCTATTTATTTGAACACAACTGTTTGTAGGCCAATTGGTTTGGCTTTGTTAGCTTTTTTGGTTGCAATTTCTAATTCTGATAAATACTAGCAGCTATGGTATTCCATTTGATAATGCCCACCATAAATTGCGATCTAATTAAAAGCTTTTAACTGTGCTGCCTCCTTATGTCAACAATGACCTTTGCCAATGTCCTTCTGGCTCTTGGCTCATAATTTCGATTTATTTTTAAATTAAAGCACACATTTAGCAACACCAACTCAACGGATTCGTTTGCCAAATGCCGTTGTCTTTAAATAAATCAAGTTATAAAAGTGTTCTCGCAGATTTCTGTTTTGGCTCCGCATTAATAAATTAACGCCCCCACTCAACGCAGATCATTTTTTTTCTTTCCAGCTTTCAGTTCTTATCTTTATGGTAAAGAACCGAGTTGAGATTCTATAAAAAGTGTCACGCCTTTCGTGTATATATATGTATATATATAGTATGAATAAGTGAAAATAAAAACCAAATCAAAGCCATATGCTCCGCCGATAACAAACAAAAAAAAGAAATTGAAGAAGCGACCTGGGCGCGTTTTTTACTTCGGGCCATTTGCTTTTGGCCAGGCCCATTATCAAATGGCGATAGCGGCGATAAAATGCTTTATTGAAGCCGCCACTAAGTCCAATGAGACAAATTATATTTTAAATTCGCAGCGGCCAAGCCTGTTCTATATTTCCCAATCGAATGATTGTCACTGCTCGCTGAAAGTTAAGGAATTAAATTCAGTTATCACAAATAATATCACAAACTAGCAATGAGTAATGACGTGCAGTGTGCTGTGAGTCATTAAAAAAGGGGCTTGCATTATTATTATTATTTGGAAAATGCCTTATCAGCTTAACTCTTTTCTTCTTCTTCTCGGCCAGTCTACATTTTAGAGACCTTATCTTTCCTGCTGGACTATAAACATAAATATAAATATAAATTAGTGCACATAGTATTTGGGGTTTTGGCTAATTTACAGCACTTACAGATCACACGTTTTGCAAGGGCCTCTCTGCGCTGTACACTAGTTAACAAAAGCATTAGTTATAATATGACTAAATATTAATAAAAAATAATAAAAAATATAAATATATAAAATAGCTTATATTTTATAGTTTGCCTTAAACTTGAAAATTTATATTATTGCCTTTGCGAATTTGTTGTCTAGTGTTGCGTTTGTGCTTTCCTCTGTGACTTGACTTTGTCAAGTTTAAAAAATTGTGAAAATTGCGTTTTTATTTATGTTATGTACGTACACAATTGCAGCAGCACTCTGCTTGTTGTTTTTGTTATTTTTCCTTGGGTCACACAGCTTCTTATTTTCACAAGATCTACGTACTATACGTACGTACATACATGTGTGAATGAAGCTTATTTATATTTATTTCTCGTTTGAATTTAATTAAATTTGCACATTTCTGTTAAATTTTCAACACATGTGCCCATGTCCGACGCTCGAGTTCGCCGCAAGTATATGGGTGTCTATATATGAGGGACTTTCTGTCAGTCGCCCGATCCGTCTATATGTCCGCCCGTCTGTATTTGTGTGCCCCCGTGTGTCAACTTAGACGCCTAATCAAACAGCAACAACCAGTGTGCTGTGTCAGCCAAATTCCAAAGCATGCACAGAGAGAAAATGTGCCAGCTTGCAATTCGTACTATAAATGTACCAACATATATGCATCTATAAGATAAACCCATTAAATGCATCTTAAAGTAGTGTTTATCTTTGGGATTATGTAAGAGCATAAGATTATTGAGATTGTCATTAAACATTATTGTTCGCTGTGTGAAAAGACAAAATTAAAAATTAACATGTTTAATGATGGGTAACAAGAGCAAAGCAAGCCGAAATAAACACAATAAAAATGTAAAATTGTAACACAAATAAAGAGAACATTTTCAGAGGAATCAGACTTTATAAACAATAAAGAAATGCAGTATAATTATAGGAAGTATACAGTACTAGAGTACTAATGTGAGAAAGTTTTCCTAAATGGCGATAGATAGCCATCTTAAGCTATTATCATTAAAAAGCTGCCGAACATCGTAGATTTTTCACATTAAATTTGATAAACATTGCAAAAACTGTGACTTTCAATTGTCAAACTTAAATGCATTCAGTAAAAGTTTTGAGTTCTCATCAATGAAAAGCTGCAGAACATAAGTTTAATGTCCATCAAAGTGCATGCATTGTACAACACTGAGGCTTTTGTTTTATAAGCTACAAAAGTTAACAATAAGTTTGGATTGACTGCACTTAAATTTCTATGAATTAGTGTGTTTTTTACAAATAAATTGTGACTTTTATAGAGCAATATTTCACTTTTTTGTGTGGTATGATTTTCAAGTTGTATGTGTTTTAATCCTATCTATTTATCTATTGCAGTTTGCATACGTCACCCGTTGACGCAAATAATTTGCAGTTCGAACTTTGTTGAAATATTGCCTATATATAAACACTTAAATTATGGCAATCAATTTCCGAGTGCTGAAAATTTGTCGAAAGTTCTTGCACACAGATTTGTAAGCATTTCCTTTCACACTTGTGTCCGACTCGCGAATGTCAAGTGATCGCGGCACATTTTTCAAAAACGTTTTTTTCAGCCGATTGCCAATATTGATTTATTTGCCCAGGCTTTTGGCCATGCATTTGAGAATTGATTTTATTCCTCTAGCAGCTGAGCATTTGCACAAATCTTTGGGCTGGGCCGCTCCACTGGTCATCGCCAAATGGGCGCGAAATTTAATTTTATGGCAAATCAAGTTTGTCTAGCGCATTGCACAAATATTTCGTTTTGACACACACAAGTATTTCGGCTAACTAAGGAATCCACTTGGTGCGAATCTAAATCAAAATATTCAAAAGCCGCATGGAAAGCGATTTTATGCATTTCGCAAATTCACAATAGATTCCCATTGTTTATTTGTATTCTTAATTACCTGTTGTTTTGCTTTGGCAGCCGCTTGCCTTTATTTTTCCTTGATATTTACTTTTTTCTGCTTTTTTTGGGTTTCTTTTTGGTTTTTGGCTAAGAGTATTTTTAGACTTTTGATGTCGACGACTTTAATGGCCGGCGGTAGCTAATAAAATCGCTTAGCACATGGTTCGAACATTTCTTTTGTATCCATAAATGAGCAATTACAGCATATTTTAGTGCGATCCAATGGAACAAAATGCACGGCACTTGTGGCTGCTTCTGGAGATAATTTTCATTAAATTGTCTCATCAAGGTCTTTTTGCTCCCGAAAACGCTTCAAACTGGTGAATAGCCGGTTCAAATTGGCTTTGATAATTAACTTTAATGGGCATCGGACTCGATCCACTTGAATACGTCATGAAAATAATTATGGGACAATAAAATTGCAGTCAATGAAATGGGAATTTCCTTTTGTTGCCCAGCTGTAAAATAAAATATGTGTTAATTGGTAACGAAACCAGAACAAATTTAGTTATCTATTAAAAACATTTGTTTGCTTTCATAAATGGGAAAAAATCGATGAAGTAGTAGTGCTCTTTTTCTTCTGTTTTCATTGGCATCCTCTTGTGCCGCCTCTTAATTAGCTCAACTAATTGATGTTTCACCCATAAGTAGCTTATGCATTCTCAGCCAAATCAAATCAAACACCATCCAGCAAAAGTGGCCAGAATCACGCTTCCACCCACCATTTGGAAAGATGGGACGTGCCAGGGCGAGACCACAGAACTAGGATCTCTAATCCGCAAGAAGGGGCAAGCCACAACAGCCACGCCCCCTAAAACACACACCACAGGGTGTAGAAACCACACCACACACACACACACACAACCCAAAAGGGCGGTTAGCCTAATTCGCATTTAAATGGCCCTCTGTCTGTGAAATTGAAGGTTTGGCTAATGAATCAGCATTCACACACATGCACATAATGGCTGTTATTTATATTTATTTTTTGGACAGCAATTTAAGCATTGAATACAAAAATTAGCCTGCCATTGAAGAGCTCTACCCCGCTGCGTTGCAACGTGGCGTATACTCGATGTCGATGTGGAACGGCCACTCGCGTCCTGAAAATGCACGAGTAGAATGCCAGGACCTGCACTCGTTTTAATTGCATTGCAGCCAAAAACAAGGATTGCTCTTCGTTTTTTTTTTTTTGGCTTTGAATTAGGAAAGTTTCACTTGTGTTCTAAGTTTGGATTCGCACTTTTGCTGCCTTTTTGTGGTTCCTCCTAAACTTTAATTAAATTTATAGTTTATTATTCGGACAACAGTTTGGCTGCTACTAATGGAAGTTAATCTACTAAATTATGTACATTTATGTTTCCTTAGTAAGCTCTAAATATATATTTTGGAATAATATTTAATATTTAATAATATTTAAAAGAAATTTATCTAAGGCGTATAAATTGCTGATGACACACGTGCGGTTGTTATTTATGAGCCACCTTAGGCTTAAACATCTTTCTCGTATAAACTAATCTCTAATACCTTAATCTTCAGTGTGATATATGGTTTACTGTGCGCCAAGTTTGTCCAATTATATATATAAATGATGACAAACGCACGAAGAATATGCCACCCCACTGGGCGGAGGTGTTCAAGTTGAAAGATGAGACACACACTGGGCATCGAAGTCCCGAAAGAAAAGTTTTATCCCCACTTCCCGAATCCCTCCTCCAAGTGGCAATGGCAATAAACACAGGCGTAATCATTAATCATGCGCGATCAAAGTCAAAGATACAAAAAACAGACACACACACACACGCATGAGCACACACACACACATGCACACACTGGCACACTAACACTTGCACTCGCGGTTATTCAATCAAGTGTACACTTGAAAAAATATTAGCCTTGTTTATGATTTGTTAGTAGTAAACCATTGCAAATACTGAATATTCCAAATAGAAGTTTTGATAGATGTATTGCTTGCTTAATTTAATTAAAAATTAATAATTTAATTTAATAATAATTATTTAATAATAAATTAATAAAAAATATTTAAGGCTGATTTTTTTCTGCGCACAATTGTTTGAAAAACATGCCTCGTTTTTCTGCATGAAAGGTTGGGTTCTACTTTAATCAATTTCAAACAACAAACACAAAACACTCGAAGGCTCATCGTTCAAAGAGCACAAAGTTCCAATAATATTGTATACAAATGTTTAAAAAAAGGAGAAAAAATAATATAACCGCGGGCTTGAATGGGAGTGTGGGTTTTTTTGGGGTTACAAATGGTTATAAAATTTGTCAAATTGAACGTATAAACACACACATTTTATACGTTTATATACTGCGAATAATGTCGCGCACCTTTAAAGCTGCGATGATAAAGGTGGTTTATGAATTCCAACCGTTCTATCCACTCCACTGCCTCACACACAAATTCCAAATATGATAATTATGATAATAAGTTAAATGCAAAAATTAAGATAATTGGCCGCGGCCTTGCTCTCAGTGCATTTCTCCAGAGAACGAGAGCGAAATCGCGAATTAGCGAAGTGCGAATGAGATTGCTCATCCGCCACGTTCGCCGGCTAGCTGTAAAAATATAGCAATGCAGATTTGCAAGGAAATGCACATTACACTGCCATATTTATGGCTTATGGCTAAACTGCAGATAATTCATAAAATGTTTACGCGAGCAAATTAGACGCAGGGAATGGGCATTTAAGCAAAAACTTTTGTTTACAAAGTGAAAAGGTACTTAAAGGCTTTTTCTTTTACAGCAATTGTAAAAGATGAAACAAATTAGGGCAATTTCGTTGTGTTTAATTTAAATTTAATTGCATTCAATTAAAATCCTATCTAAAAAATGTAAGTAAATTTTATTAAAATTGGTATACTTTATAAAGTACCTCGTTTTCCATATCAAGTGCAAAAGACTACAATCGAATATTTGGCAAATTCATAAACAAACTAGAGAGCAATCTTTATACGAATTTAAGCAGCCAGCAAAACGTTTTGTTTATTTATTTCCATTTCGTTTTATTTTTCCACCGCCGCTGCACTAAACCGAAGCACCCCTTTTGCCATTTGCCAAAGCGTAAACAAACCCCCTTGTTTTTCTAAAAAAAAAATAGAAGGAAAATGAAAAGCCATAAGCGAGCCAAGCCAAACAAAACAGTTTCGAAAAAAAGAACCGAACCCCTCCAAAAAACCCAGCAAAATGCGGCTAAACAACAATGGATCTCTGTATATTTATTTATGAGTAGTTTCTGCGTTTTTTCTGTTTTTTATGGACAGGGGTCAAACGAGCGGTCGCCGTTTTGCAGTCGTGTGTTTGCAAAGGCGAAATTCCACAAGTGTCCACAATGAAAACGAGACAGAGGTGTAAATGACAATGAATTCGAGTTGGACTTGAGTCTATCAGTGGCTTTATTGTGTGGCACATCTAAGGTCTTGGAGCAAGGGTAAATTAGACAAGATTTTCCTTGCCATAGGAGCAGACTCTTTACAAAATTATATAAGCAATTGGTGTGCAATTACCAGAAAAATTGAGAACGAAAAAAGTACTCTGTGGCAGCAATAATTCCCATTTAAAGAAAGCTTCTTAATTTCGAGAAGAAAACGATCTAAATTTTGACATTTTTGAAGTATCGGGCTTATGATTGTGAAAGAGAGCTGAAAAAAACGAGAGAGAGAGAGAGAGCCAAATGAGAGCAAAGCCATTTGCAATTTGAGAAAGTTTCGATCTCGATCTGAGTATGCTGAGCATGATTTTGAGTTCGAAATTCTCAAATCGAGATCGTTGAGAACGGTTTTTTCTCTGAGTGTACACGGAATTGGAACAATTTATGATCAAATACTTTAAATAAAAGTTTTTTATATATATCTGAAACAGAAAGTATTATATTTCCGTGCAGATATCACATATACTAAAGTAATAATCCCCAAAACCATTTGTGATTCTGAAATATACAACACATGTGCTGATTCCCTTTCTATAACCGCAGACATCATTATAATAGCAATAATCATAAAGTTCAACGTTTGCTTACAATAATTGTATATTTGCATTTTCATATCTGCAAGCGATTTTCGTTGAAATAAAACAGATAGTAAAGAGTATATACCAGTATTCTTGTTGAATCTATTAGTGAAATTTCGCTTTATTTCTGGTTCAGATTACTGCAATTGTCGATATGTATCTTTAAACCAGATTTTATTTACGTTCTCCCACTCAAAACTAAACGGACACAATTTAACTTGGCCAAAAGGTGCAGCTGTAAGCGGCCAGCAAAAACGCACAGCAATTCTGAGGAGAAAACTTTCACAAACTTGAATGAACAACGATGGTAGCAAAGTGTATTTAGTTTGGTAGGTTCACAAAAGCTGCGAAAACTTACTTTCTATTCTAAAAGGAAAAAGGACGAAGATGGAAGGAGAGTGTCGCATGCCTTAAGGATATGCGAGAACTTCAGTCGAGCCGGCTTGACATACTGACATTTATTACACAGTACACTTTTGGTCTTCCAAATTACTCGAATCAAAGTTACATGCTTTGAAATATAAACCAGTGCACATTTACACAATTTGAAAGATAAAGATATATATTAACAAATTTGAAATGCTTTGTGAAAGTGAGTTTTAAAATAATATTCTTTGGTTCATAAAATCTACTTCCTTACTTCCTATCCATCCTTGCAATGCCTGTTTATTTTTTATAATTAAAAATAAACTTATACTTATTTTTTGTGTAGTGTATTGTTATCATCTCTTGCTGTGCCCAAGAAAAAGTAACTTTTGTTGCGTTCTCAAATGTGTTGGCTGGGAACTTTTCTAATTGCTGCATAGACACTTTCAAGCGAAGCCCACAAAAGCAAGACATATTTACATACCGAGCAATATGTTTTCTTTGTACAAACAACTGGCAAAGAAAAGTGATGTGGAAATAGGTTGGGAAAATGCAGGATCTAGAACAACATTTAACAAACATCAAACAAAGTGAACAATAAGTTCGAAACTGACACTTGTTCCCACTCGATGGGGTTGTCTTAAAGTTTAACCAAAGTTAAACCAATACAATACTTGAATTTCTTCCATAAACTTGCCAAATACAAATTTATATAAAATACTACTCTTTAAATAAATCTCAACAACATATAAAAAGATAATTTTGCAGGTTTGGTTATTTGATGCAGTTTTTGCACATATGCGTTGTATTTGTTTGTAGATATAGCATTTCAAGTAATCATATATGGCAAACAAAATGATAATTACACATATTTAAATATACATTGATATACACAGTGTATATTTAAATAAGGAAAACATATGCCACAAGCGAAATTGCAATTATTTATTGACAAGAGCTCGAACTAAACCGTTACTCCCGTTTCCGTTTCGTTTCAGTTGGATTTCTCCATTTCCGGGAGGAAGGAAGGAAGTCGGCAACAAGTGTTGGATCCCCAGGAGCAGAAGGACTCGCAAGGACTCGCGTCCAGGGTGAGGCAATCAGGACGCGCAGCTGGCGGCTGTGAGGAGTGCCCCCGCTTTTCGCCATGGTAAATCACAATGCGGAAACTGCGAAAACGGAAAATGGCACAAATGCAACAGCGAATCTGATTGTTAAGGCCGACGGAAATGCATCGCAGCCCAAGACGATGACTTCATCGGCGGCCAGGATGAATGACGCCCTTTCGGCATCTCTGGCCGATTTGAGCGAGCAGGAAAATGGAACCACGGGTGAGTGTGAAAATCCTCGTTAATCCCCGAATGGAAAAGCTGCTTCAAATCAAATTAGTTTCACAAAGGGAGCGTTTTTTATACTTCGAAGACGGTGGAGCTTAAATAAGAATTAGGTTTTCTTTAATACTACCAAAATACTGTTGTTTTTAAGCATAAAACGCTTTAATTCGTTATACAACAGCTTAATTTTGGCACCTTTATATTATATAGCTGCCATAGGAACAGTCCAAAATTAAAATTCGTAGTTACTACAATTATATTCTTATTTTAAGATTTATTTGTAGTAAATATATACAAATATTTACAGCATTGCCCATGCATTTTAAAATTAAGAAACATCATACTCTTGTAGTTTTTGGCTTCGAAACGTATAGTACTCAAAACTGGAAACCGAAATATTATTCATTATAACTTTCTGGTGTCCAACTTACCGGGTTTAATTTTCAGCTTGGCTGTTGGTCTATGAAATGAGCCTCCGGCTCGGTTGCCATTCATCTTCTGGCCAACTCATGGCCATACTCGCTGGTTGCCTTGGTTTGGTCAGGTCTTTAAATTGAGTGCCCAAACCGCCGGTTTTGTCCCCTGGCTGGCTGATGTAACCCCGTGCGCTACTTAATTTGGGCTTGTCACGATAACATCGGGGTCTCCCCATTTCCACTTCCATTTCCATGTTCTTTGGAACATCGCGCGTTTGTTATTTTAATTAAATTTGCCCCGGCCTGGGCACAGTTCATAATGATAACAATGATAATGATGGCCAAAGAGTTACTTTCACTATTAATTTTTGATTAACTCGGGTTCCTTGAGTGGGCTAGGATTAATGCAAAGTAACTCTCTTTATTGAAGAAGAAGGGCAATTATGAACTTTCAGTTCTGTTAGTAAGTGCAACCGATCAGCAGTAATGAGAGTAGCAAAATGAGTTTCTGTGGATAACTTGAGCTCCTTCCATCTCCTGTTGTTCTTTGGCAAAAATACTTGCAGTTATTGCACACGTCTTTATTGCTGAAATACTTTTCATTAACCAGTATCGTACAGCCCAGATTCGGTGACCAGAAACAGCAGTATTCCTCAATGGGATCTGGAGTGTTAAATGGCCATAAGTGAGTGATTAAATCTCTATTGACTTACATTTTATCTCAAAACAGTTCGGCACACATTCAGGAAACGCACTTTCCTCATCCGAAGCATATCTTAAAATTGAGTTTTGGTCATCTTTATGGCAATGGAACCCAACCACCTTGCCATTGTTGTTACTTATGCCCGAACAACAGCCACAATCGTAGTGATCTTGGACAGCCGCTTAAAAATCAATAAATAAAAGTGTAATAAAATGAGTACTACCTTGCTTATAACGAGGGTACTTACAATGATTATGACCACAATCTGCCAAAGTATTTCGGTAAAGTAAAAAAAACACTAAAACCTGTATTAGCATTCTTATAAAAGCGATTTTAAAGGAATGTGTACTTAATATTTTGAGAGTTTTGTCATTGTCAACTTGGTTAAAAAATAGATTTTGAATGGAAAAGAGCTTTATTTAATCGTATCTGGCCATTGCTGAGCTAATCAGACTAACGCATACTCATTGAAACACATAATCGCATTATAAAGGGTATCAGATATGTATATAACTATGGACACACTTTTATTTGCAGTTAGTTATGGTTAATTTGATGGGTCCAAAAATATAAATTATATAAAAATCACATACTACTCTGCATTTATAGCTTATCCTAGCATATGCTGAGTAGCAGAAAGGCCAGTAAAACTGAGGATCCGTAGGATCCCGAGACCCTATCACTGCCATCCGTATCATCGATATAGGTCTGCTTAGTTCCGCTGCAAAATCGTCTGCAAGTCTTGCAGCTATATATTTTCTTATCGTAGAACTTCCTGCCGATCAGCGCAGAGCATCCCAATTTCGGTGACCAAAAGCAGCAATACGCTTTTATTTTCCCTATTAGACGATACATGGGTAAACAATTGACTGGCCCAATTTACGAAGGACTCACGAGTTGCAATAAAGTGGTCTGGCAGGCAATCCGGATAAGTATTTTTCCATTCTCCAAAATTTTCCTCAATGGCCGAGTCATCTTCGAAATGGCAATAGTAATCAGTGTTGGTACGAAAGTTCTTTTCACTTGAACAATTTGCGCAAGCCGGAAATGCAATTTCATGATCGGCTATGCAATCAAATAGAAATAGTTTCAAATTAAATAAAATTTTATTAATTCATTTACCTGAAGAGAAAGGCGTTGTGGAAGTATGGTAAATTTGTACGTTTATCGGTTTCCCGCACTTGAGAGCCAAGCAAATGTAAACTAGCAATACAAAAAATTTCATTTCATAATTTATATAATAAACAGAGTCAATTATTTTAAAAAAATGTCTGTTTCCGTTAATTTGACAATTTGATCTTCGCCTAACATGCTTGGCAATTTATGAAATTTTTGAAGCTGAGGAGTTTGTAGTGTAATTTACTGGTTTCCGAATTACTAGAAGAAATAGATTTATTTTTAAGTTTTTTTAGCACAATATTTGAGTATGATTGTAGGACTACAACTAGTGATCCGCCCTACCAAATCCACAGTTCGGAAATAAGCATTGCCATTATGAACCCATATTCCGGAATTTTATTGCTTCCCACCGAGTCGTCGGAATATTTTAATCCGGAACAAGATCCCCTGCAAGTATCGCAATAATCGGAGCTTTTATCGAACAAAAGCCTTCCGATGACAGCTGAACATCCCGATTTCGGCGACCAAAAGCAGCAATAGTTTTTAACTTCCCCTATAATTGGAAATTTGGAATGTTTGGACCTACATATATCTAACTTATATAACTCTTTAACTTACCATTGATAACGTAATCCTTTGGCACACAATGCGCATATTTATCATCTGTCTCGCCAAACTTATTTTCCACCTGTCTTTCATCTTCGAAATGGCATGTAAATCCTGTATTTTTATGCACGTTTTTTATGTTTGTACAATTTCCACAAATGGGAAAACCTTGGTTATGGTCAGCTGTGTGAAAAAAATGTAAAACTCAAATCAAAATTTAACTTTGGTTTACAATTACCCGTATTGTAGAACTTTCGAATGCCCTTTTCAAATGTTGAATTTACTGAAATGGCAACTTCGCAAACAAAAGAGAGTGTGTAAAGTATAATTAATTTAAATTTCATTTTTTGTATTATTTTTGAAAAAAAAAACATGAATAATAGTAATATGTAGTTCGAAGCCTACTTGAAGGTAAGCTTTAATTTTAACAACAAAAATAATGTATTTTCATTCAATTTATTCAATAAATTTAATGTTATTTATGCTCGAAACTTTATTTATTTTATTTTTATATTTTGCTATAATTTTAAACTTCCTTGCAGTCGTTGTTGCTTTATTAGGAAATAACACGATATGACTATCCAAAAGAAGTAGGCCGTTATCACTAGGTAAAGAACTTAAGGATAAACTAAACATTAAATCTATTTTGTAGCTGAACTTACCACAAATAAAGATTATTAAAATCCAGTAAAGGATCGAGTACGTTTGTCCATAGTTCGCATACGTATTTATTTTCAGTGCACAAGTTATTGAGGCATAAATGATTATGAAGATCAAGTAAGATGCCTCGATAATTATGTAACTCCAGATGGGTAGGAGAGACCCCTAAAAATTATCAATAAATTTATTTATTATTAATTATTATAATCAATGCAAGTTCATTAATTACCACCAGCACGGAGTAAGATAAACACAGAGATGCCAGCATATGGAAGAGGCCCCAAAGAAGATTAAACCAGTCTGAAATTCAGCACATATATACAATTTTAGCAAATGGATTTACTTTAATATTTGGTCTTTTACCCGACGCCTGAGCAAAGCTATAAGGATCCTTCAATCCTGTAATATATAGTTAAAAACTTATTTGGAAAGCATATAGTAGTTATTTACGAAAAAACTCCACCAGGTGTGCGGCGCAGAGGAAAAGCGTGAAAAAAGCTATAACTGTGCATCCAATTCGCAGTTTCATACAAAAACAGAAATTTTCCGCTCGCCACAT
This sequence comes from Drosophila mauritiana, assembly GCF_004382145.1. Lineage (NCBI taxonomy): Eukaryota > Metazoa > Arthropoda > Insecta > Diptera > Drosophilidae > Drosophila > Drosophila mauritiana. The sequence continues at coordinate 19,402,440 of NC_046669.1, forward strand.
TTCATCAAACAATTGTTTGTATTTACATGTAGTTTATTTATAATGACGATAAATCCAATGCTACACAGTAGCAGTTGTAAATACAAAAAAATCCTTAAATACTAAGTTGTAAAGTTATTTTCTTATTAGTTATTACTCCAATCCCTCCGCCATATTTTCAGTTGCCCCCGGTTTTAATTGCCGATAGTACGAATATACTATGTACATGAAATACGTTGTCAGTGCTAAAAAAAACAAGTTATTTACTTTTTTTTTTTATGTACTACACCTTATACCTACCTACTTAGCCAAAGAAGCACGTAAATCCAATAGGTTAAATTGTGTCAAATACTCTCATTTAAAATTAAATTCGAACCCAATGATGCTGGAGTAAAACTGAAAATAAGAAAGTAGACTGCCTGAAATGCTTGAAAGAATAGAGTGGTCCAAAACAGCCAACCATATTGCTAAATACATTTATTTTGTAAAAAATCACCTTTATTATTATTATATACATACCGATATGATTGCAAATATTAGCATGACCGATGCCAAGATATTTAACAAATCTGGATACATTTGTATCACAGTGTAGAGACCGTGTTCTGGGTAATAAAAAGAATTTATTGAATATTATTGAATCGTTGAATTTGCTTACTTACCTGCGAATTCGTTCTGCATTTCTCTGAAATAGGTTCCTGTGAAAGCACTAACTTTAATGCGAAATATTTATACCAATGTGAATATATATTTACTATTTAAACAAAGCAGAATATAGTCAATGTTCGTGCCAGCCAAAAAAATTCCAGCCAATGCAATCAGTATACATCCCAATTTCAGACGTTTTGACAGGAAATGCAATGCATAATATTTTTATTAACTTATATTTTGAATATATATTAATATGCGTATATTTTAAATTATCAAAACAATTTTTTGTTAATTTCTATATACAAGATACGAGATTTTTATGAACCGCAAATCGTATACGTAATTTATGTACATTGCGGAACTTTTAGGCCCAGCTGTTGGCGCCAAATTTAAACGAAATTGCCTTCACATTTTCCGCCATATCTTCTTTATTGTGGTATTAACTTTTTTGCATAATCACAACTTAAGCAATCTGTATTATGGCCTCATTAGCATTAGCCTAGAATTTCCAGCCCGATGTGTGTCGTGTTCGTCAGGCACGCGTGGAATCGTTTTCAGTTCTCATCAAGATGCTAATGAAATTATAAAGAAAATTGAGTCTGCCATATTAGCACAGCAAAAGCATCATCCTCTCACTTGAAATTCAATTTCGCTGATCTCCATTTAATTTTTAAGGACATCCTCTCACTTATCCACACAAACTGGTCTGAATTCATCTGGATGCGTTTTTACATAATAATACGTGTAGACTTTGAGCACACAAAATAAATCGATGCCTGAAAAGCTGGAGCATAACTTTCGAGAATAGAGATTTTCAATATAAATGTTTTACCCAACGTCACTAAATTCACGAAGACATATATAATCGCATAGACAGCACTTTTGAAGAACGGATTGCGAACATTAATCAAAGCATTGAAGACGATGTAGTAGGATATCATATGAACGATGAACATGGCCATCCAGACGAAAACGATCCTTAAGTACTTCTGAAAGGAATTTTATTAGAATAGTTATAGAAAGTGTTTTTTTCTCACCGTCATAATAGAGACCAGCAGGATAACTGCAGCTGCGATCATCAGGGCTATATGAAATACATTGAACCACTTCGCATATACATCAGTCTTGAGTGCTGTTGATTGGGCTTAGCTATTAGTTCTCAAAAATTCTATTTTCCGACTTTTCCAACTCACTGTCCTTGTATATAACCTCATCCACAGTGGTTCCTGCGTTAATGAACCCGAAAAACAGTGTGTAGAATGCAACTATGATGCATCCAGATGTCAGCGAGATGCAAAAGCAAAATTCTTGTCTGACCAGCTTTCTTAAAAATGGCATCAAAAATAGGAAAAATACGTTGCTATAAATTTTAGAAAATACAGTTCCATGTTTGACAAATAATGCCAACCGCTTTCAACTTTAAAACTCCACAAACTTTAACTTTCTTTACATCAGCTGGGGAAAGTGAATTGCGAATTGCTGCATCTCCTCTGGTTTTAGGTCACTGCAGTCTGTCATTTTCAACAAAGTTTCGAACGACCTCGTCCTCCCACGGAAACTTTAGCCTTTCGGAAAAGTTAGACAAAGTCCCTTGGTCTCCATTTTTTTTTTGCACATTATCCACTGAGCAAAGTCAAACTGCTGCCTTTTCCTTGCCTAATGCGTTAATTGAAAGCAGCAGCCGTCTAAAAATTATGTTTTAAATAGACTGGAAAATAGGGGGTGATTTCTAAGGTTTGTGATTATTAAAGAACACTCGCATCATGGATTTACTTAAAGCGAGTGTTAAAGAGGACTTATTATAGCAAAAGTTCACTAATTTAAACTAAGTTCAATGAGTGACAAAATATTTTGCAAAGTGGGCTTTAATTCCATAAATTGCCAATTAGCCCCCAATTATAAAAGATTTTATTAGCAAACAAGAATTGATTAGGTGGCTCAAAGGCAATATTTCATGGAAATGTGAAGACGAAGCCTAATAAGACAATATTATATGGTGGTTAACTAATGAGCCTAATCAGATTAGTGTATTGTTTTCCCAGACTTGATTATCATGGTGCACCATATGGTTGCTTTACTTTTGATTGATTGCAGCATCAATTTATTTGTCATCAATGCCAACATGTTGGTGTTGATGCCCCATTAAATGTCAGAAAAAACAGCAAGTAGAGTAAGTTCAAAAAAAAGGCCATGTCACATATCATAAGCCCCGCTCGAAGCTCCTGGCCAATACACAGATCGATGGAATCTCTTTCATCCACTTCCAGCAGCCACTGGCAGCTCATCTATCATCATTGCCACGAGTCCTTTCTATCCGGGAATGCTTCCACAGTATCCTGTATCCTCTATCCTCTCTGCCCTCGCATGGCACCCTGGCACCCCATCCCTGCCGTATTTATAGCATCTTAATTGAATTTCAATTTTCAATTTCGCTTTTAATTGAATTCAATGAAAAAGTGTCGATGAGACGGTATTCAGCATGGTCCCATCCCCATCACCATCCATCCATAGCCCATCCCAGGCCACTCCATTCCCTGCACTTGTTGTTGATGCTGTTTATTCAGCTGCCAGTTGAGCACCGCCTGGCTGCCTCTTGATGGCGCCATTCACGCCACAAAGCGTCCCGTCCCCACAGAGCTTCCAGCACTCAGAAAAAAATCCTTATGTTTCTGAACATCAAATATCAAATTAGCCATATTATATCGGTTTCCGTAAAAAAATAAGGCGATGAAAATGTTATATTAAATTTTGGTATAATTTTAAATGAAAGTCAATCATTACTTGTTTCTGTGTATCTACGAAATAGGGACCAAACACCTAAAATCTAATTGTTTTCTGAAATTGCTGTTCCAATCATCTATCAACAGCAACATTCACATGGTTCTAAATATGATTTTAGACATTACTTTTAAAATAGAAGAGTATTCGTTGATAAGTATTTAACAGGTAGATTAGAATATATTCTTGATTAAGATCACCAGTCGGACTGGGCTTTGTCCGTTAATCTGTCCGTCCGTATAAACTTTAAATTCGTCATGTCCACAATTCCAAAATTTGTTGATTTTATTATTGTATTATATTGTATTGTATTGTACTATTTGTTTCTCACCAACTTATATTGTTATGGCAATCATATTGTGAAATTTCTCCCTCGCACTCTCGCTATCTCAGTAAAGGGTATCTGATAGTCGAGGAAATTGAGTGTATCGTTCGCTCTTCTTTTATATTGTTTATTATTAGTTTTATTACTTATTATTAATATTTATTTATTTTATTGATTTTAAGTGTATTGTACTCCCTTAGGATATCTTTGATTTTTGAACAGGCCCCTCTTTTTTCCCAGTGCACATTTAGGTGTACTAAAACGACCAACAATTGGCTGGATGTGATTGCGCTCATATTTTGCACTCTGATTGGTTTGTGATTGACTGAAAAGTTCTAAATTGATTTGACTGTGGGCAAGTGTGTACCAATGCCAGATAAACAAACCAATTTCGGTGGTTAATGGGTTCAGCAATAAAACACCCAATAGTTGAACCCCCCACACTCGAGGGGCCATAATTGCGGTCGGTGGTGTTTGATGTTTTACAAGGATAATTTAATCACAGCACTAGCAGTGATAGAAGGAAAAGCCCTTGGGTTTTCCCAACAGTCAGCACCTTAAATTTCCATTAAGAATTCCAGAATAATGTCGACATGTGGCACATACATCATAAGGCCGTTGGAAAAAAGTCTGTCACCACCGAAGCGAATCACACAAATAGAAATTCAAATGAATGCAACTTGCATGCGAAATGAGAATTCCCGTCCAGAGGCATCTCTGAAAAATAGCACAGCATCGTCTGGAATTTGTATCTGCATCTGTATCTGTATCTGAATCTGGGTATCTATCTGCATTTTGCTGCCGGTCTGGCTTATTATGCGACCACCATTCCTCAGTGCCATCTGTTTATGAGTTGGCATTCATCATCGTGTCATCGTATGTGAATATGAGGCTCAACCGATGTGAGATTTGTGCCACTCAACACAAGACGAAACATCCCCAACAATAGACCCTTTTCCGAAATTTGCATTCTGGGGTCTTCCAATTTTCCCCCCAATTCTTTCTTTTCGCGAAAATTGGCCCCCAAAGAAAAGCCGAGCAAAAATAGCAACCAGCATGAGATGTATGCAAATTACTTTGACAGTGAATTCGCACCCGGAGCAATGTCAGCGTTTTATTGCTAAAATATGCACGTTACAAATCCAGATTAGAGGGATGTACATAGATATTGAGAGCTCTGGGAAAACTCAACTTAGCATAGACAAAATATATCCTCGTTTAATGGCAAATTGATGGGGAATTGCTCTAAATTCAATCAAGAGGTAATTTGTAATCGATGTGCAAATTGGGTGAGTTATGGGCTGAAAGGTGTACTTCTTCATCTTTGTTTCACTCCTTAAAAGTCATCTGCACCATCGATTATTTGCCTTAATAATATTTATAATTTTCTATAAATAGAGTGTAGAAACTAAAAAGGGACAATCCACTGGGACACCACACACTATTTGGTCATTACAAAAATGGAAACCTTAAGCGTTTTGGGTCTCATAGTTGATTGGCTTGCGTGCCTTAGAAGCGAAATAAAGGTAACAAGATGCCAAAACACACGTGCAAAAAACAGGCAGCCAACTCAACTAAAGGATACCTCGTACAAAATAAATAGGCACCTTTATAAAGAATTAAAATGCGAAATGGTTTCATTAAATTTAGTAGTACTTTACCTTTTTATCTTTATGTAATATCAATAAATATTCTATCAAAATAAGTAACATACCCCATTTTCGCAATGAATACCCTGGAAAAAAAGTGTCAAGCCAGGCGAATGGGCACAGAATGGCTAAAAGAGCTGGCTGGAAAATAAGTTCTCGATGTCAACGGCAGACTGTTGAGTTGACTGGCTACGGCTTTTGTCTTAGCCATGACATTATTTACGAGCATCGTGCCAGCGACACGCCCAGAAAACCAAATAACCAGCTGCGTTCTTGGCCATAAGGAAAAAGCGATGCTGGGCAACCAGGAGAATAGGGAATACGTGTGTCCCACGGGCACGACTTCGTTGGCACGTCTATTACCTTAAGCGTCTGTTGCCAATTTGGATTCCTCTTTTTTCCAGCCACCACATGGCCAGGGGCCACACCCGCACTCCCTTCGCATTGACTGCACCTTGATTAATGCGCTGCCAGGACACGGTATCCTTTCAGTTTTGCCATTAGCAAATGCGGTGGCTACGGGCATTTCTTTTGTTTCCGTTTCCGTTGTTATATTGTCACCGATTTGTTCGCATGTGGCTTATTTTCATCTGCCCAATGGACTATTATTTATTCGAGCCAGGTGTTGATGGTTTGTGCCAGAGAAGCTGATGCGATGAAAGTAAGATGAAGCTGTTAAATTAGGTATGATAACAGCATTTAAATAAATATTAGAAGAAGCTACACTTATATATTGAGGTACATATTGATTGATTAGGTCTTTATAACAATTCTACGTATTTCAAAAAATTAAATAAAATTAATTAAAATTTAAATAATAAGAAATAAGATGGAAAAGTAGCAGAGTGTTGTGCTATAAACATATTTTCCAACCATATAAGAACTTGAAATGTATCTTCCGCTTATTCGTGTGAATGGTTGTCTCGGGAAAACATAAAAACCCATCAAATATACTTTCTCTTGGAATGGGCCATAAAATCAAAGTGAATGCAAACAAATCGACCGGAGCGTAGATCCTCTGACTAAGCCGCTAGAAAATGTGGCTCCAAAGGGAATCCACTGCAAGGCCTCGTGCTGAAATAACCAACTTTGGAATACTTGCGGAGGGACATGGAACATGCCCCGGTGTCCTGGTGTCTGCCATTTGCCAGCTGCTTGCCATGCGGCCCACGATTCAGCGCATAAAAGCTTGTAATTCCTGTCTCAGCCCGAAGGATGTAATTTGCAATGTTGCAGCAGGTGGCAGCAGCGGTTGCAACTTGGAGTGGCTGTCAGGCATGTGCGGCATCTGCAGGCACTGCAGCGTGCATTTTGTTGCATTTTATGTTGTCGGCCTGGGCCGACGGGTCGTATGTGCAATTTTTTTCGAAACTTAAAATGCCCACGGCCCATGGTGTTGCATGCTTTCAGGCTGCCTTATAGCCAAGAAGGAAAGTATTTTCAAAATTTCAATACAGCAGCTGGGCCAAATGTTTGCTAAATTAATGAAAACTGGCAGTAGCTAACGAGCCAGAGAAAATATAAATGGGCATGAGGCATATAGCTAAAAAGTGCAGCAGAGATTTAAAGTTTATGCAGAGCTGCATACTCACAAAAGAATATGTATTCTGTGTCTGCAAAACTCGGTGCGATTTCAATTAACAGTTGGGGAAAAACTGTCAAAACCGCAATACGTAAATCATTGAAATGTGCAATTGAAAGTCATAAATTGTTTTATATTTAAGCGTTGCTGGTATTGGCAAAGCAGATAGCTGAAAAAATGACAGAAGATGTTTTTTGTACTAGTCGACAGATCTGAGAATAGTACTTCAAAAATGTATTTAAATGTCAGAGTTTAGTGACATGAAAATGACAGCCTGCCATTGGTCAGAAAATCATTGGAGTAATTTTATAAAAAAATGCTAAATTATATATTTATTTCGTGCATATTACGGACGAAGCGGAAAAATATTGAATATTTTATTAAATGTCTCGGATTGCATTTCGGATGGTCTCTTGAATATTAAAACGCTACATATGGTGGAAACAGAAATCCATTGAATAACCCTCGAATGAAACAAAGGACACTTGAAATCCTTCTCGGATTCCTGTCTTCTTACCCCTTAAATACCTGGCCATGGATCACACAAACGAAATGGGAAAAACTCAAGATCATTAAGTCCAAATCACCTCAAAGCTTCTTGCTCTGAGTCTCGACATTCTATATCTTGTAAAAAGCCTTGTAAAATGACTCCAACTTAATTTTACGACATGCGGTATTCTCGTAATTGATATGACTAAAGTAGAGTATCGTATGGTTTCCCACATCGATTTAAATCATATTTTCCCGCCCGCCGGATTGAGATTTCCTCCATGTGCTGCTGGGCTGCAGTTTCGCGTGGCCCGTTCCAGGAACTGTTTTATTACTAAGCCGTTTACCCAATAGCTTAACCCGGAGGATGGATGCGAGCCATCTTTCGCAACGGTTTAGGGCTGCTCTGCAACTTTAATGCGATGGCGGTCCGCATGAAAATTCGTTGGCAACGAACTCAATCTTCCTAATCACCTGGCACCCCCTCCCAATCTCAACCAGGATGCCAGGATCCTTGGATGCCAGGATGCCCTGACAATGTGTCCGCACATACTTAATCGCACATATGTGGAGGATGGGGAATCCGTTGCGGATTTCAGCGCTTCAGCTGCGGGATGATATAAAATCTATGCCGAAAGCTTTGGCAAATGTCGCCTCTGCTGTCGTTGTCATCGTGTCTTCGTCTAGGTTGTCTGCAACTGTTTCACTTAAGTCGCTTTATTTTTTATGAGACAACGCACTAGGGTGATTCAGTTTGATTGAATGAAAAATTAAACTAAAAGCTTAGCATGAAAGCCGAGTTGAAAATAGAGTTTATTCAAATGCCCGTTTGTTCTGTAGCATCTAACATACTGCATTCCAATAAACTGCAAATATCGATTCACCCTAATGCGCACTAATACACCCACACACACACACACAAGAGCATCTGTCACTCTGCAGCTGTGTGTGTGTGTGCTAGCGCTTATAAAAACACAGATACAAACACACACGCTTACACTTCCAGGACCTCGGTTCGTGTCAAAAGAATTTCTGTTTGATTGCGGAGAATAAACAAGTGAAGGCAGCTCCATTCGCCATATAACGTGGTACTGTATGCGGTCCTGTCCTCTGCCGTTTGCCACTCGACTTATTTTATCCTGCCCGTGGCTTTTCCTAAATTTTTCACTCGGTCCTCGTACGAGAATCCTTAACCTAATGCTCTGTCGACAAGGCGTTTAAGTGTGGTTCGCCATTTTTATAGCTCGCCCAGCAGTTTGTTATATATATTTAATAGCAAATTCCCTACTTATAAATAATAATGCAGTACAAGCGCATTTTTTGTGCTCTTTCCTTTCAGATTTCTTGGATAAAATGTTTAAAAATTATTTCCATAAATATAATGCTGAGCTACTAAACATTTTATTCCTCCGCATTCAATTTTAAGCTTGTTGGTTGAATAAAACAAGCTTATCCAAAAACTTATTCTTATTCCAGTCTTTAAATATAAATGCATTTCAAGCGAGTTTATAGCCTTTCCTTTCCTTTTTTAAAGCCTAATGGCTTATGTTTCCTGCTTAAATGTATTAAATAAAGGAAAGTTGAACAGAGAAATGCATTAAAGTGGATGTTTTTTATTTTTAGCTACTGGGAACTCCAACAAAAACGAAGCTCAAAATGATTACCTCCCATAAACAATTTTTAAGTAATAAGAAAAAGGACCCTCAGAAATGTTTCCACATTCATTGAGCCCATAATTTGCGGTAAAGTCCCACTTTTTCGACCACTTGACTTGGCCACTCGTTTTTTTCCTTGAGAACTCCCCAACTTTGTAATATTGATTTATTGGATCGCCTTGTTTGAGCCGATAATTCCGCTCTGTGCGAAGGGTAGAAATCAATTCAGCTGGCAGACAAAAAAATTGAAGTTACCAGAACACGTCTATAAATAGACTAATCTGTTGCCAAATATCCACTGGGCCTGGCTTATCTGGCACGTCGGTGGCCATAAATAAATCAAACACTTTAACACCGTCAATTAGCGGGCTATAAATCCGTGCGTATCGATTTACAAATTGTACAAAAAAGCAATACGCTAACTTCGTTTCGAGGGTAATTGTAGTGCGTGTACTTTCATCAACTGTCTGTTGATTTATAAACGCCATGGGCGTATGTTGTTACTATTTTCCCTTAATGACAGCCATGTTAATATATAGGTACATATAAGCATGTTTAACTGCCTCGATTTCAATTTTGTGACAGCATTTAATGGAACCTTAAACAACATGTGCAGTCATAAAGCATTCAGGTTTGACTTTTATTTTCTACATATCGATTAAGTTATTTCTGTTGCAGCCAAAGGTGATATGTGATTCCATATTGCATATAACACACACACTTTGGCTCCTGACAGCTCAATTAAGTTTCTTTTCAAAGACAATTGTCTGTGAAATTGAAAGGAGGTGGAATGCCATGGATGTGGGGCCTTTTTGCACAGTATTCGATTTCCGGCGTGGGCGTCTGTGAAATGTATGCCAATGTTAAATATCAAATTTAAATGCCAGACGGTCAGGCGTTTCCTTCGGTGGGCGGACAATTAATTCTCTCTCAAAGGAGCCGCCCATCATCGTACGTACGACCAAAGGAACCATAAGAACTTCAGAAATCGCCAGGAGGCAACTGAACTTTGGCCCGGGACGAAGCAATTAAGATTATGGATTTATGCGAGTCTTAATAAATTCACGGAATAGCTGAGAATTAAATTACCGCAGTTAATTGGCCTGCATAAGCACACAAATGTGCACTACTGGGTAAACTTAAAATTATTCCATATACTGAAGAATAAGTTAGGTCATTGTTTTTTCAACTTTAAGTTCCTATAACTCAAGATTCATGCTTCAGGCAGTTTTCTGTGGAATATTATTAATATAATTATATATGCAGTGTTACTTATATATTTTATACAAAATAGAATACCAAATTATTCAAGATTTAGGACTTAGTATACTACTTCTAGTTGGCCCATATATTTAAAAGGAAACGATTACCTTACGGATGCTAATACACCCATCTTCTGTCCACTTTTGCAGCTGAGGACATCCACCTGAACGATTTATACACCCGCTACCGCCAGAGGCTCCGCAAGTCGCTCTTCAGATCGGGATTGTTAACTTCGCTGCTGGCATGTGTTGTGTCCATAATAATTGGCATCGTTTACGACCAGGTGAGCTTTTACCACACTTAGATTGCCTGAAATGGCTCAAAGGCACTGCAAAAAATTCTTTAAATAAAATCATTGTTTTAAAAGATTTACAAGATATGTTTTATTTTTGTCAAATATAAAGTTTTCTTAGTTTTAGAAATATTTAAGAAATATTGCTTTGCTAGCAAACACTTCCAACTAATTATATTTCTCTCTGTTTTGTTTGTGGCTTTCCCAGCACCTGGTGCAGACCATGCTCTTAGTCCTGGCTGCCCTAATCTCGGGCTCCATTCTCACGGCCCTGCAGTTCCCGGCGGTGCTGAGCTCCCCGGCCGCCGCCTTGGCCTTCGCCATCGTCACCACCTTCTCGCTGGGCACGATTGCGGCCATCACCGGGGACGAACTGGCTCCCCTGCCCATGTACGCCCTCTTCCTGGTAAGTCCAAGTCCGGTGCAATGCCACTCCTCGGGGGGATTATGCTACTTATGGCTCTCTCCGCAGTGCATCCACTCCATGCTGCCCATTTCGTGGCCCGTCTCCGTGGTCCTGGCTCTATTCATGACCGCCATTCACATCGTTTACCGCATCGGCACAAGTCCCGACTACGCGCCCAATTTGCCAATGGTAAGTCCACCGCCATTTATTTGCATATCCCATAGATCCCCATGAATGTTGGCCAAAGACCAGCAATAGGATTAGTTTTCATGTGATGGGAGATTACCATTATGACCATGGAAGATGCGAAGTGGGGATTATTCCGCGAATCGACGGGGACAATTGATTGGAGGGCCATGTGGGTTGTGCTTCCAACATTTGGTTTCAATAGCTATTATTTTATAAAAGACAAATCATTATAAATAAATATATAAGACAGTTACAGAATATTTTTCGTTTGTTCTGTTAACATTGCTATTACGTTCATCCTTTCTGGTTTGTTATTTTACGAAGATAAATAGCCAAAGGTAGATTTAAGTTACATGCCACTGAGGAATATATCTCATTTCCTCATAATAAGAACATAGTATATATATAAAAATATTAACTGAGCTCCCATTAATCCAGTGGAAAAACAACAGCCAAACGGAATTTCTCTGCGTAATGCAATTTTTTCACTTTTTCCCTTTTGCTACAACTATTTAATTTAATTGCACCAGCTGGGTGAGAAATAATTTGTTCCCCAGCTCGTTGCAATTCCCCCTACTCCACAACTTCCCCAATGGGTTCCCACTAGTTCCTGCCAATCCGGAATCCCCTGCTCCGTGATTTGTTAATTAGGTTGCATCGCGTTTTTTGCCGCGATGCAGTGACACAAGGATAATTGCCATATCGGGTTAGACACTCATTATTTATGGAACGTGCTCACCCGCTCTTGTATTTGTACTATACATACATACACATATATCCCGCCGCTCTTAGCTCTTCGGGGAGATTGTGATGCTGGCCAGCGCCTCCGTTTCCGGTCTCTACTACCGCATCATGTCGGACGCAGCCCACAACCGGACCGTGGACGGAACCAGGACGGGAATCGAGCAGCGCGTGAAGCTCGAGTGCGAGCGGGAGCAGCAGGAGCAGCTGCTCCTCAGCGTCATTCCCGCCTACATCGCCGCCGAGGTGGGTATATTAATTAACAAAAATTTAATAAATATTAACAATTAAGCGAGTTGTGTTTAATCACCTCAAAAATTGATATGAACTAGTCTACAATCTTTACTAATTACAGCTAAGAAAATACATCAATAATCACTGTTTTCTTACTTAAATATATTTGATAAAAATATTTGCTTGCCAAATTTAAGAGTAAACATTAATATTTCAAATTATAATTAGTTTTAACGGAATTTAATTATGTTTTATTATGTGCCATCTGTATTTTCGTGTCACTGGGGCGTATACGTAATATAAAAGTAATCGTAATACTGTTGCTTGTTCGTCCTTCGCAGGTGAAGCGCAGCATCATGCTGAAAATGGCGGATGCCTGTCAGAGAGCCGGAGGACAGGCGTCCACCTCGGCCACCCGGTTCCATGAGCTCCACGTCCAGCGGCACACGAATGTCACCATTTTGTTCGCGGATATTGTCAACTTCACGCCCCTTTCAAGTTCCCTGACGGCCAGCGATTTGGTGAAGACCCTGAACGATCTGTTTGGAAGATTCGATCAAATAGCTCAGGTAAGCTGAATGGTGTAATGGAGCTACAGGTCATAATATTGAGCTGAAAAAGGATCCAGTTTCCTATGTATATGCACTATGTATGCACCCAATTTAGACATTCTCCATATTAAATTACTCAATAATTTCAATATATTATATTCGATTTTTTACACTTGTATTAAACTCTTTTACATGAACATAAAACAGTGCGACATGTGTAACCACTCCACATGGTAAATAGTAATTAATTGCTCCATTCCCGCAGGAGAACCAATGCCTTCGCATCAAGATCCTGGGGGATTGTTATTACTGTGTGTCCGGCCTGCCCATTTCCCGGCCCCAACATGCAACCAACTGTGTCAACATGGGCCTGCAGATGATCGATGCCATCAGGTGAGTGGGTTTTCGCGTGGCCATCGCTTTTGGCTCTTTTGCATCGGTTTCAGACGGTTTGGCTTGGCTTGGTTCGGTTTGGGTTTGGGTTTGGGTTTGGGTGGTGGGCAGTGACTGTTGGTAATGCAAACATTTGCATTGGACCCGTCATCGGGTGTACGACTTGTTTGTCTTTCGCTCCTGGCCGTCCTTTGAGTTTCAGTCGGAGCTGCTTTGGCCAAGGCCATTTGACACCGTGACTGTTGGCTTTGCGGCTAGCTAAATCTTTGTTAACTGGGCCAGCAATCGTCCTTTGTTTGCTTAGTTTTGCACTTTGGTTGCAAAACTTGGCAAAGAGTGATTAAAGCTTAAGTTAATAGGAGATGTAATCAATTAAAAGTTTATACTATAGGAGATTTATTTAAAAAATTTAGGAAGCTAAGTAATGCTTTAATACTTATGCTGTGTTAAATGTTCTTTTATATTTAAATATACTAAATATTGTGTTACATATTTTTGCTTAATATTTTGAGCGTAATCAGTTATTCCCAATGAAATTAAAAAAAATTAAATATTTTAAATTTAATTCCCATTAAAAGCGTGACAATGCATTGTATATGTTAATTGCATCTGCTTCTGATATTCAGGCTTTAATTGCCGCCAGAAACGTAGATATTCCAGTTGGAGTCACATTCCGAATTCCTCGTTTTATAGATGACCATTAAGAACGTATTATGCAATAAAGGCACACGAACGAGATGAGCCCAAAAAAAGAAGCGAATTCCAAAGAGAAACATCATAAAATACAATAAACAATATCGACACAAAGGCCATTTTATTACACACGAGAATTTATGCACAAGTGGCCTCAGGACGAAAAGGATCCACTCATTTTGGCTTTTGCCATTTTTATTGCTCTCTGTGCTTATTTCTCATTTCTATTGTTTATTTTTCTCCGCTGGCCCTCCCTTATTCCATTGCCTTTCGGTTCCGGATCCGTGGCCCTTTAATCTTTGCTCTTAAGTTGGCTTTGTTCCTCCCGCAAACTTGGTCAAAAAGCAGCTCCTACTGTTGACTTTCGTGGTGCTTAACAAGCCGCCAGGGAAAATGCCAAAAGTTTTTGAGCCGAAAAGGCAACATTCATTAAATTATGAATTGCATCTTCGTTTGGTCGCAAAGCCAGCACAATATGAAACTTTAATATCGCCCCCGTCGACTTGCCCCGAAATGTATGCTACGAATTTCGTCGCAAAGTCATTTGTGTTTTTATCTTTTCGCTCGGAAAATATTTACACAAATTATGCAGCTCAATCAAAATTTGTTAAACTTTCTGTTTCCCGAAAACTTTGGCACTTCGAAATTCACAGAGATCCCAAATCCGGATCGAAAATCAGTTTCCTTGTTTGTCCTGTTTTGCGGCCATATCCATATCCTGCTCGCCAAATGGCCAGGAAGGGCACAAGCAAATAAAAGCCTGAAGGACTCCCAAGTGATTTGATCTTCGATGCGGCTCATTTGACCCGACGGCAGGCCAAGGAAAACGCTGGTTAAAGTTAATAAGTCAAGAACTTGTTGTCGGCCGACACTCGGTTTCTAGCCACTTTCTGTGGGACTAGACTTCCTGCAAGGAAGCACCTTCGGTGCAATGAATACACTTAAAATAATTATTTCAACTATCAGTTGGCATTTTATAGGTCGATGTTCTTGATCTTCAGATATCCGTTACTATATCTTTACTACAATCTTTTTAAATATCTCTAGAAATTAGCAAGACAGACAGATAGAACAGAATCTGCCCGCTTAATCTCGAGCCCTTTCTAGCCCTTGCAGCTCCCAAGATATTTGAGTTTATACGGACAAGCATACGGACAGACGAACATGTTAAGATCGATCGTCACTATATATGCGTGGAATGCTGCCCTCTACCTGTAATTCATTATAGAATATATATATTTTTTGGGCTACACGTATTTCTCAGTGTACCTATAAGTATAGCTTTGCCGCTATCCTCCGTCCGATTCCCCATATCATACTCGTCCATCAGGCTGGAGTGGAGTCGACGTGGTCCGCTTGTGTTTTATGGGCCATAAAATTGTTAATACGACGGCGGCAACTAGCCCGTAGATGTGTGCGCATATCCTTATATCCTTATGTCCTTTGTGCTGCCTGCATTGTTTGTTTGCCCTCGCTCCTCATTTCATTCCCACTCGCTTATTCCGGCAGACACGTGCGTGAGGCGACCGGCATAAATGTCGACATGCGAATTGGCATCCACACTGGCAACGTACTCTGCGGCGTCCTTGGCCTACGCAAGTGGCAATTTGATGTTTGGAGCGACGACGTTACATTGGCCAACCACATGGAGAGCGGCGGTGTAGCTGGGTAAGTGTGTGTGCATACACTGGAGAAAATGTTTGCAAGCGTATATAATAAAATAATATAATATAATATATTTAAGTTTTTATTATATCTTAGTCTTTTATCACCAATTTGAAATGCTTTATTATTTATATTTAAATAATCTTTGGATTTTATTTATCTTAAAAACCTATATATCTAAGTATTGAATAGCTATAATATTCCCCTATCAAGCAGATTAAATAAAATACTGATTGAAAGGAACCAAATAGTTAAGCTTCTCACATAATTAATATATAATTGGAATTTCTAACTTAGACTTTTTGAGCAGTGTGTGCGAACGTTTCTTTCATTCCGCCAAGGTGCTTGTACGAATGACAAAGCTGATGAGCGAGGCGAACAAAAATAAATAAACAAAACGCGGAGCCAGCGGGTGTTGAAAGTGGGCTGGAAAAGTGGGCGGGAGGCGCCTCTAATGGCGGTGGCATTGCAAAGCGAGTCAAGTACTCGTAATGGCAATCTAAATTAGCCTCGACGTGGTCCCAATTAAACGGGTTTCAGTTCAAGTCTGCACAATATTCAAGGTGCTGCCACTCGAAAAAGAACCAAAAAGTTAGCAAGGAATTTTGTATTAATGAACACCTACATATGTTCAATTTTAATTAAATGTTTGTGCCGCACATGAAGTTGAAGAATTTCAAATGACTTTCATTGTTCAGCACAAATTTCAGTACATTTTCGCATTAATGCGGTGGTAATTGGTTTTTATAATTTCTTTGTGAAAAAGAAATGCATGACGTCGCATTCAAATATTTTTAATACAAAAATTTCACCGTCCATTTAAATCCAATTTAACAGCCATGAGCATTTCAAGCATTTGCGTGTAATTAAATTTAAAATATATATTCCAGCTCTGCTTAATTCTTTTGCCAGGAAATTCCGTATGTTTGCTTGGCAAATACCAAAGTCTAAAGCTCTTAGCCCGCTTTCACCAGCTTACTTTCATACTTTCACAAACAAACAAGTTTCTTTTGGTTTATTCATTTCGCGTAGCTAAGCCGCACACTCGAGTCCTTCGGCTGAATGCTAGCTGAAAAAGCTGAAATGTTTTCTTTTATCTTACCTGCGGTCACACACGCAGACTTCAATTATTTGGAATTGAATTGAATTGAAATGCTACAGTCAATGAGCCGGAAAACACTCAGACGCCTCAATTCCTTCTTCATGCACGAATTGCTCTTCCTCAGCAAAAATATAAACAAATTTGCGTAGCATCCTAGGATAAATGTCAGTAGGCAGAGCCAGGATAAATTATTTTGCCTAAAACTGTATATGTGTGTACACTGGTAAAATATATACAAATATATAAATATAAATATATAAATATATAAAGAAATATATACAAATTAGATAGCAAATTCAAGTTTGAAATAATGTTTCTAATATATGCATACTATTCTAAAATATTTAAAATATTAAGGTTTTCCTAATAGAATATATAAAACAATGAAAAGATACAAAGATACATACAAGTAGATACAAATATAAACAATGAAAAGATACAAAGATACATACAAGTAGATTGCTCATACGCCCTGTAAGCCCTACATAATTTTTCATGTGTACGTTTATCCTGCAGGCGCGTCCACATCACGAAGCAAACTTTGGACTTCCTGGGCGACAAGTTCGAGGTGGAGCAGGGCGAGGGTGGCAATCGAGATGCGTATTTGGCGGATCACAAGGTGGAATCGTATCTCATAGTGCCACCGAAACCAGCATACACCTACAGCGTTCCCCGGGTGGTGGAGTGCATTGAGCAGAACGATCCCAGTCCCACCAACGAGGAGACCAAGGAGATCAAGGAGGCGGATCACTCCCATGAAGCCACCGATGTCGCCGATGGCCTGCTCCCGGTAACTGTGGCTCCACCGCCTGCAATCGTGGACGAGAAGATGTCACCCACCTCGACCAATAGCCAGGAGGCACCTTTGCATGCCCCACTCGCCTCAGCCGCCTCCATGTCCATTAAGGAGCTGTCCGAGGAGGAGGACGAGGCTGATGAGGCCACTGCCGTCACCGAGCCGCTGATGCACAGGGATCAGGATGGCAAGAATGGCAAGGAGCCAAAGGCAAATGGTGGCCATCGCGGCAGTGGTGATTCCGCCGCCTCCGAGTCAGCGGCCAAGTCCGCTGCCCTTTCCCTGCCCGCCGATGATCTGCTCAGTATGAGTGGGTCAGAGAGCGGCATCTCCAACAGCGGAGCCCAGGCGCAATCCTCGAATCCGGCGAGTGTCACACCCACCGCAGCCGCTCCAGCCGGAGGAGTTTCATCCGCCTCCAACAGCTTGACGGTGGCCGAAGCACCGGAGAGATCTCGCCGGAAGTTGTCCGTTCAAGGTGAGCAACCCTTCAATTTATAATAACTTTTCATGGCTTATGGAAATGAGATGTGAGTATAATAACACTTAATTCATTTAATTTGTTGCTTGTGCTACCCTCTAATTGCCTTTATTTTTAAATGCATCCATCCATCCATCCATCCATCCTGCCATCAATCAAAGGCCGTAATGGGCATTAACACTTCAGTTCTGCTGGCGATAGCTCTTATTTATGTGTCCGCTTTCCCACCTCCGTTTCGCCCAACCAGGTCTGATGTCCTTCGCCGACAGACGCCGCTCCTCCGGAGCCTTCATCGAAGGGCGAAAGCTGTCCATCCACAGCGGAGAAAGTTTCCGCAGTCATGCGGGTAAGTAGCCCACCACCCGCCACCCACTTCGCCACCCAGTTCGCTGGCCATATAAAACGCAACAGTTGAAAATCACTTTCACAAATGAGCTCAGGTTATGCATAATTTTATCGCTGGCAGGGCAACTTTTGCATCGTAAATTTATCGCAGACTGCATTTGTTTGCGGATTGGCCTTTGTGAAAACTTTATCCATGATGGCCATGGAACATGGAGAATGGACCATGGACCATGGACCGCGAAGCGTGGAGCAGGGCAATTAAGCTTCTTTGACGGAGCAGCTGGGCTGATTTTTCTCCCTTTTGGTGGTATATAGTACTTGCTGCACGTGAGGCACCATGGAGAACCATGGAGGCAGCACGAAGAGGTCCTGTGCCGGTTTATGAGTTTTAATTTGCCAAGGACATCGAGTGCGGCATGTGGCAAAGTCACTTTGATGGCATTTTTAATGCGAATGGGTGACTTTTAATGGGCTTGTCTGGCTGGCCACCCAATCCCCAAAGCGACTAGCTGAACGGCAAAAACTGTGCTGCTTTTGAGGTGTAATAATGCCAGCGATTTGGGGGAGATTTTTCATTATTAATGGGATCATGGTGGACCGAAATGTTGTCGTAAACTAGTGGAAGCATTTGGTGAGCTCACTAAAAACTATCACAATGTCACTTAATTTTACACAATGTAATACTTTTTGAAGCTATTTGGCAAGTGGTTGCGTCTCTTTATGTTGGTTGGAATATATTTTGATTACTTCATATAGAAACAAAACTTTAATTTAACGTTGAATATTTTCAGGTCATGTCACACGCAATCGTCCCTCGTCGAAGATGACCAAATATGTGGAGTGCTGGGGGGCAGATCGACCCTTTGCCAATATTGCCGAATCCAAGCTGGTGAAGAACATCGGACTGGCGGTAAGTTGAGGCCAAAATCCAATAAAATGGCCTCTGGATGGGTGGAGTATGGGAAATCAAATTCAAATGGCCAGGAAATATCAGCAAATTGGATGGGCCAAAGCTGATTGCATGGTTTATAAACTGAAAACAGTGGATACATGCTTAAATAGCATTACTTAATATAGTTCAATCGAAATCAATTCATAAGCATTGAAAGGTTAAGTAATTATAACCCTTTTAAAATATTTGTTTCTATTTTATATTCAATATAAACTTAAACGAAATACTTTATAGGCAATCTTTACTGTACCCTAATGTAAGCCAACTCTATTATGATGTGTGTCCCTCTCGTTTTTGCCCCTTTTCCGTACGCAGAGCATCGCCATGATTGAATCAAATTTACTGCCACCGGAGCGTAAATGTTTCAATTTTAATTTCTTCGGGCCGCCCACGGAGCTGAAGCCGTTCACCATGTGGTACCGCAATACGCCCCGGGAGGCCATGTACCGCGCCCAGCCGGATACGCACTTCCGGTTCGACCTGATATGCGCCTTCGTCCTCTTCCTCTCGCTGGCCGTCGTCCAGTTGATTGTAATCGAATTGTAGGTGAGATCAACTCGCATTAACGACCCCCTCGACTCATCCTCGCTCTGTGTTCCTCCACCGGCAGGAACCTGGCACTCCTTGGATCCCTTCTGGCCAGCTTCGTATCGCTGGCCCTCTTCCTCTACCTGAGCAACATGTCCGTGCCGGACGTGCACGCCTCCACCACGGAGCGAAATGGTCCCGGCCAGGTGGTGGCCAGCAGTCGCTACTTGCGGCTGGCCATGTTCGTCGTGGTCAACATCCTCATTTCGTCCTGCGCGGTGTTCAGTGTGGTAAGTCTTGGCCAAAAGTCCCTTAAGTAGAAGTGGCATTTTATTATACCCATAATAATAATAAAGTTTCGGTAAAAAGTTTTTGAAACGTAGACAGAAGCGTTCCCGACCCTATAATGTATATATATACATATAATATCAGGATCTTTTCTCCGTCGGCATGTTCAGTTTCTATCGGACGGGCGCACTGGTTAAATAAAGGGTATCTGATAACCTATAATTATACCATCAATCAAAATAAAAATGTTTAGCAACAAGCTTAAGTTTCAAACATGTTTCATTCTCACTGTTAGTAGTATAAATAATATTAAAATCAAAACATAATATATTATATATATTATATTAATTTATCACCACCACCTTATATAATTCTTATTCTAGATAAACTACACTGTGCCTGACGGGGTAAACAAGGAGCCATCATCCAATCAGACCATCCTGGAGAGCAATTTTTCGAGTGAGTTCGTAAACTCCACCCTGGAGGATGTGCAGCTGTGGGAGATCGACCATGCCATACCCATTGCGCCCGTATTTCTGTATTGCTGTGCCATTAGTTTGGCTGCGATTTCCGCCTTCCTGCGATCTGGATTTATTCTCAAGCTGATTGCCATGCTGGTGGCTGTGATCGCACAGATGACAGTCCTTGGGTACAGTGATCTCTTTGAGGTGTACAACGATGCCAACATCATATACGGGTTAGGAAAAATACTTATAACAGAAGGATTCTTACTAACTTTGAACTCTACTTTCTGTTTTTGCAGCTTGCCACTTGAGATCAAGGGCTTCCTTTTGCTCCTGGTGATCATCTTGGTGCTACACACTCTGGATCGCCAGGGTGAATATGTGGCTCGCACAGATTTCCTCTGGAAGGCCAAGTTGAAGGTGGAGCAGGAGGAGGTGGAGACCATGCGTGGCATTAACAAGGTCTAAATGAAACATTTAAAAAATCTAGAAGCGATTGAACTTGGATTCCTATCTTTAGATTCTGCTGGAGAACATCCTGCCGGCCCACGTGGCCACCCATTTCCTGCATCTGGAACGCTCCACGGAGCTCTACCACGAGAGCTACTCCTGCGTGGCCGTCATGTTCGCCTCCATTCCCAACTACAAGGAGTTCTACGATGAGACGGATGTCAACAAACAGGGCCTGGAGTGCCTGCGTCTGTTGAACGAAATCATTTGTGATTTCGATAAGGTAAGCCACTTTACTAATAACTTATTTTTATCTTAAAGTTACATCGAGCATGATTCGAGTATGATTCAATCTTGGCTAGATTTTGAGATCAAAATGATCAAATTGAGATCGTTGAGCACGGTTTTTTCTCTGAGTGTTTCACTTCATGAGTAACAGACATAAAACACCATTTGATAAAATGATCTATGACCTATGATCTTATTAACTATTTTCGTTTCCAGCTTCTCTTGAAACCAAAGTTCAGTGGAATCGAAAAGATTAAGACAATAGCGAGCACATATATGTGTGCCTCGGGTTTGCGACCCGGCAAGGAGGACGGCGCCACGGTAGGTGTAATCTTCGCAAGAACTCGCTCTAGATATAATCTGTGTCTATCTCGTCTACTTCATATCTTTCCAATGCTTTCACTAATCCTGTAAATAACATCCTGACTCGATTATCCAATCCAGTCACGTAGCTTTGCGGTAAGTCTTTAAGGATTTCGTCTTTAAGGTTGTGACATTCACATCTCAAGGAGATGATGAAATGCCCACATTATCAGATCCCATCAGCTGCAAAATTAAATGTATCCAATTCAACCGAAGCAAAAACTCGCCGGAATTCAGTTTAAATTCCAACCTTTTCCCCCAATAAATCCCAATCGACCGAATGTTATTTACTGTTCAAATGCCTTTTAATCGCTTCTAAGCGCTTTAATTAAATTTTTACAACTACCAAACAAAGAGGAAATCAAATCACATTGGCCCAACAAAGGCCAGAGCAGACCAATAAAAAAAGGGTCGCCAAATGAGGGTCGCATGTGGGGCGGGGATTGGGATTGGGATTAGCTGAATCCGGAAGCAGGAGGCGGAGGTTTCTAGGAGGCGGCAAGCAATGAGGACTAAATCGAATTGCTCCTTTTTTTGTTTTTCTCCATCAAGGACGAGAAGCGCACGGAGGAGCACAACGTGGTGATTTTGGTGGAGTTTGCGATTGCTTTGATGTCCATACTGGACTCGATTAATCGCGAGTCCTTCCAACGATTCCGTCTTCGCATCGGACTCAATCACGGTCCGGTGATTGCCGGCGTGATTGGTGCCCAGAAGCCGCAGTACGACATCTGGAGCAACACGGTCAACGTGGCCTCCCGCATGGACTCATGTGGCGTAATGGGACGCCTGCAGGTGAGTGGGTATCCTGGACTCCGAAACTATAGTTCTGTATGATTATATCAGTTTTTTTGTTTCAAACACTTTAAAGTAAACTACATACCTTGAATGAAGTGCAGTTAAGAAACATTTACTATTATATTTAATAAACATATTTACACGTTAACTATACTGTCAATTTGAATATATATATATTGATGCTGCCATTGAGCTAAACAAACTGAACAAACATGGCCAATGATTATAATATTCCCTCATTTTCAAGTGTTAGTTAACACTTCTTGAACGGATTAATAGTTAATAGAGATTTATATGGGACAGAGAAACCCATTGAAGCTAGTCTCATCTTCTGGATGATAACATATCAGTTTACAGGGCAACTTTAACAAAAAACCGAGAAATCAGACCGCTTGTGTTCCATGTCCATTTATGTTTGTTTAAGTTCTGAGTTGCATGCTAATTAGTTCATATTAAGTAGTGCCATCTGATATCTGGTATAACCAACTCCATTTCTCCTCCCCAGACGACGGAAAACACGGCCAAGATTTTGATGACCGCCGGCTACGAGTGCGAGTGCCGAGGCCTGACTTATGTGAAGGGCAAGGGCAATCTAGTCACCTACTTTGTAAAGACACCTTTCGATGGGAAGTTGTAGATCACCGATCGTCACCCAGTTGCTGTTGATACTATTTAATCTATTTAATGGATATTTATGAACATGTACACGTAGCCTAGGCCAAAAGTCACTTAGAAGCATCTTCTTATTTATTCTTTGAGCTTATCATTTAGTTGTAATGGATTGCAATCGCAGGCATTTAAAGTACGTTGCTCAACACGCGCAGTTGAGTGTTGTTAGCAACAATTTGTTTTTAGTTAGTTGGTAGTGTTAAATTGTTATTGACTATTTCGTACGATTTGTTAGCTAATCTTATGCGAAGCCATCACTTAAACAGCGAATATTTATATTTATATGCGATTCGAATTAAATTACGATAGACAATGAAATGCAAATTCAACAGCCCCGCCACAATCCAAAAACATATCTACTATCTAATATCTAGTATCTGCTCGTTTTCGTTCTCAAGATATGTTTCCCTCTCCACTGCGAAGAGCATACACTAAATAAATCAGTTCGTTTAAACTAATCGATTTGATCAAACGACACTAGTTAAATTCTGTAGGGAGAATCAATTAAAGCTCTATATATTTTTTTACTCGGATGTTTTTTACTACTACTAAACTATTCACTACATCATCTTTTGATATATTTATGTACATAACTAAGTAAGAGAAAGCCACCAAAGCGCACTACTCTATAAGATACATCTTGTGTACCTATCGCATCCCAACAAACCAACCACTCGATACAATACCTCCGATGAAAACTCACCTGCTTAGATGCGATACCATCAACCGAACTCTCAAGATTCGAAACTGATTTCGAAGTATCTGCGCTGGAATAAATGAACGAGATGTTTGTTGGCACACCAAACACGCTGCAGTAGATTCATTGAACAATATTTGATATTATCAGACAATTTAATTGATTTTGATTAAATGATAAATAAAGGAAATCAATAAAATATTATTATGTATTCAAAAATGCCGTGTTTTCTCTTCGACGATTAACGCTTATGACAGGATTATAACTTGAAATATATATAATATAAACATTAGCATGGCATGGAAATTACAACTCGACAAGCAGTAATTTTCAGAGGAATCACTTCTTATGATACCATGGTGTTGAATGACTTAAAATCCGATCTTGAGCGCCTATCGTGTTGTAATTGAAGGGTTGGGGGAGTTTGTTTATATGGTCGTCTGCTGTGAAGGAATTTGTAAAGTGCTTCGGCGGCTCGGATTGCAAACAAATCTTGTAAGCAAAGCGTAGACAGTCTTCTGTGCTGGGTCAGCAGTGTTTCGTCTCTGGCAGCCCTCGTTAGAATTGGATCGAAGGAGCTGGCTCAGCATTCTCGGGATCGCGAGTAGCCCCATGGCCATGGCTACACTCGTATGTATACACACGACGCATGCGCAGACCTCGGGACTCCGCCGAGATCCCTACTCCAATGTGGCTTCATTGCTTCAGTTGCTGTCGCGACCTTCCAAGTGGCGGAGCTCCTCGCGAGAATATTCGTATCTATATTGTTTTTTGAAGTTTCAATACTAAATGTGTTCAATGTTAAATAAGTTGTGCTAATGAAAAGCCTGGAAAGTTATAATCGTATTCTTAATTAATCGCGAATTAAACGCAAGTTCATTTACGCATGGATTTTTAAACCGTCTAAACAATAAAACATAAAAACCATTGACATAGGTCGTGAAATTGTTGTGCAAGTCCATGTGTTTTTCGTGAGCAGATGCACATTAACGAAGGAATCAGCACACAATTCAACAATTTGTGAAAAACACTTTTATTTTGAAAGATTGTGAGTGGAATTTGAGCTTAAGACTTGAAGATTGGCACACCGGATGTGCCTTAAGCACACAAAAATACACGTTTTTCTCAGTTTAAATACAAAATGTGTATTCGTATAACAAAATTGTACTAACTAAATGGTCTTAGGGCTACGCTTATTCCTTAGATATGATCAAGTCTGGCTTACTAAACATTTATCAACTAAGGATTAGGATAAAATTAGGTTTTAAAGTAAATAATTTTTAAAATGTGCCAAGTGCATGGGAGATTCGTGTAGCTCATATTCGAGTTTCCAGCTTATTTAACCTAATTTGAATATGTTAACTATAAGTGCACCCTACCAATTGAGAGCTAAAACAATTAGGGAAAAACAAAAGGTGTAACAAATCACAGAGCAAACTGCAAATGAAATGAGGAATCTAGCGATGCCGTGGTCACGTCTCTAGAAGTGCGGCAGGCAGACCTTGCCGGCAAAGAGCTCGGACACGACGGTGATCCACAGGGCCAGGACGAACATGATGTAGGAGATGCCAATCTTGAATGTGTTGGGCAGCTGGTAGGCCTGACCGCCGATCTCCTCTACGTGAAATCCCAGCGGGAAGACAACGGCCGCCATGCAGAAGAGCACCATGGCCGTGAATCCCACCCAGCGCGCGTACGGAATCACATTCCGGTTGCAGGAGGACGACGCCAGCAGAATGACGGTGGTGGTCACGCAGATGCAGCCCACAAAGATGCAGATCAGTGCAATTAGCCACTCCGGCTGCAGCTCGGGCGTATAGCACACCTGCGGTCGGTTATATAGCGTCATGCAGGTCCACATCAGTCCCAATCGGATGTCACCTACAAATATCCAGAGATTTGAGATTCATCTGGCACTTCCTTGTTTGCCATGTTTACCTGTTCCGGACTCCGTGATGATCCAATCCGGCAGCGCCAGACTCACAATCGCAAAGACATCGGCTGCCATGAAAAGCGTGGCACTAATTGTCGTTAGTTTATCCATTCTGATGCAAAATTTAGATATATTTTTATCCGCTTATTTATGTTTTCTTTTCTACTGCCCGCAATGCACTAAAAAATGCCAAACGGCGATAGCTCCGTATATACTAATCGAATGAACTAGTAATTGGAACTAGCAGTAAAACTAGTTCACAGCTAGGCGCGTACATTTGAATTAGAAATTCAAAACATTTTCTTGATTTGATGCTGCAATTATTCTACCTTCTACCTTCTACCTGTTCAATAAAATTGCAAGTAAAGTGAAATGTTCAGATGCTCATCAATAATACTTAATGACTCATATTTCCTATTGACTTTGCTAATTATATGAGTAAAATTGCTATAAAAGCAATTAAATACTAAAATATATTTAAATACAATTTTAAAAATTCTGTTATCCTTATTACATTTTTAAGTGTTGGCTAATAAAAATGAGGGCTTTAAAAAGTATTGAAAAAGTATTATGCAATTCATCCAATTTAGACAGCAAAAAAACTCCACAAATTTTAATTTGGTAAAAGATCAAATAAACCGTGAGAAATATTGAACAGGAAGAATAAGTTCCCCAAAATAATCGTAAGTATTCACAAAACTAATACAAAGCCCTGGAAAAAAGTGCATAGAACATTATTAGCCAAGAATTTATCCGTTCGCCATGCACTGGAATTAGAAACTGGCTGACTCGTGTGGAAAAATAGAGTTAACATTCCAATTATAAGTGAGGGAATTGAATGTGGCCACGTCACATCCACCTGGCCGCCGCTGACGTGTCCTTAGTGTACTCAGTTCGTCCAGGTTGACCCAGGTTATGCCGGCCAGCGCCACAAACGGGGTGGGTTCCGTTCAGCTGGACAGGTGGATGGGTTGATAGGTGGCCAGTGGCCATATCTGCCCAGTGAAATCTATTGGGCAAGCCGGCGGTGTATGCCCCATAATTGCCGCTCGGGAGCTTGTGGGTCTGGCATTTTTTTATCGCCCGCGGGCCATGTAATTGTCGTATTATTATTAGCAAATTTCATTTGCATTCATTCACATTTCGGATGTGCAACGCAACATTCGCACGGTTCGGCTATCCTCCGGCATTGAATTGGATTCGATTGGATTGGATTTCGTCGCGACATCGAGGAGCCCCACGCACGAAACTCGATATCAGCTCGAAATCCTGCGGAGGAGGGTCAGCCACAAATGGAGATTTATTTGTTTGTTGATTAGCTCGGTTCCTGTTTACAAATGGATTTAAATTATGATGGGCTGTGGTATCGGGAAATTTGATTCACTTTCAAACACAAGAAAGTGAAAGAGTAAGCGAGCACGGCAAGAAATTTTCTGGTCCTAGGTTTCATATTAAGTTTTATAAAGCTTAGCCAAATTTAAATTTTATTACAATTTAATAATCATTTTTGTACAATACACAATATTTGTATCTCAATTTTGATATATTTTTTTTGGTTTATTTTAACTGCGCTAAACTTTTTGTTTAATCATTCTGCCCACCCCATGCCAACCTACTAATATTACTCCTCAATTTTCTATTTACAGTGAACAAGTTTTGTCGAAAGTCAATTAAAGCCACCAACTCCGCGCAATCGGAAAGTCCAAAGCAGCCATTCTATACCGCAGGCAAACAATAACTACGCTTTCGTATACAATTTTCAATTACATTAAAGGAAAGGGAAAGGTGCTTGCTGGCAGTTCTCAGCACGACATGGTCGTGTCCGAATCAGAATCCGAGTTGCTGTCCGAGTCCGAGCCTCAACCTATGAGTGAGCGCCAGGCAATCGACGGGTAAGGTTACTAACTAAACTATCATCTACTACTATCACTAATGTACTTAATTTATATACAGAAATCTAGAAAACCTACTCAGTACTCGTGCTGATGAAGAGAAAACTGAAAGCGAAGTTAATAATCCAGAAGATACCAACAAAGAAGAAGTCGATAGTTCGGATACCGCAGAACCCAAGGATCTAAAGCATAAGCACGAAGATTTTAACAGTCCAGCAAAGGACGATACAACCCGACCTCTTGTCCTCGAACAAAGGCACTCGCTATCCATGTAAGCCCCCATGGAATATGGTCTATAAATATTATTTTTTATGGTAATTTTATTGAATTTCAGTGCTGAAACAAAGAAGCGCAGAGAGATTGCTTTCTCCAACGAACTGCTTTTCATACCCAAAGAACTCGCGCGCAGCGAACTTCAGCAGCGCACTAGGACACTGACTAGATACGCCAAGAATCGGGAGTACCATCTCCGAATGCTGAAATATCCGGTGGGTTCGGGTCGTCCTCGCTACGTGGCTAAGAAAATGAAGGAGGCATGTTATCCGAGATCCAAAGAAGCCGACATTGATTCCGAAACCATGGACATTAAGCAGGAAGAAAGCATTGATGAGCCACCCGAAGTGTCCCAAAGTCCAAGGGAGTTACCCCTTAGCATGCCCGACCTGGAAACAGAAACTGGGGAGCAGGGTCAACTATGCGATAATGATGAAATGAACATTAAGCTGTACGACTTTGTGAAGAAGGAAGTCGAGTCTGACTCGGATTCGGAAAAGATAAGCCGCAAAATCCTGCAGAGCCATCGTGAAAGTGTGATAAGAACTAGCAACTCCAAACGCCCGCACTATCCCTACTTTTTCTCTCACAATCCAGATTCGAAAGGGGAGCCGGAAACCGAAGTGGGCTGCTGTAACGTGGAGTGCCTGACGATAGTGAAGGAGGAATTGGACGAGGAGGTGGACGAGGAAATGGAAGAGGAGGTGGTGGTGGAGGAGGAGGAGGAGGAAGTGCCGCATACCCAGGAATTAGTGAGTCCTGAACAGATTGAACCACCACCAGAAGTGGAGCTTGAGTCACCTGAGCAACCACAGGCCATCGGCTTCTTTTACTCTTCCACACAGAACCAGTTAATCCACGAGGCTGCTGAAGTTCCTGTGCAAGACCTGGCTCCCGTAAGATCGGAATCCCCTGAAGATTTCGGACAAACGGCACTGCGTCAGCAGTTAATTCACCACATTGTGCAACCGAGTGTGTGCAACGAGGATGCGTATCACCCATCCATCACTTGCAACAATAACGCCGCCGATCGAATGAATCAAAATCTCGGGCCACATCCGACTATTGAGGCTTCTGCCGCCCACGAGGCATCCTTCCAATGGAATCCCCAAAACGCTGATAACTACACCAATCAAAATCAGCTATTCCACAAGCAGCAGCTGCACATCCAGAATCAACCTGCATACCTGCAACATCAATTCAAGCTGCCGGCCAGTCAGCAGCAACACGAAGCGATTTTCCAGCAACAGCAGCAAGCAGGCAAGGAAAATCTGCAGCAGTTGAGAGGCTTGTATCAGCGGATCAAGAACCGTGAGAGGAATCAACTGCATCACCTGAGCAAGTCCATGAAGAAGGTCTTGGATGAGCGTCTGATCTGCGAGCGACAGCATGCGGAGGAGAAGCGATTGTTCCAGCTCAAAATGGAGCAGTTCAAGAAAGTGGAGGAGAAGCTCAAGCTGGACGGGGAGCAACTGCAGCGCCAACTGAGATCCGATATGAAAACTATCGAGCTGAGGATGGCTGACCAGCAGCGCCAGCTGGAGGAGAAGTCTCTGGCCTGGTCCTGGCACCAGCAGCAGCAACTCCAACAGGGGCAACTCCAACAGCAGCAGCGGCATTTGCAGCGGCAACATTTGCTGATACAACAGCAACCAGAAGCACAACCGCCGCAGCAGCAGCAACAGCACTTTGTGCATCAAGATGCTCCTATGAGCCCGGAGACCTACATGATGCAGCAACAGGCCTTCCTGTACGATCCATCCTACATATACTCGACTGCCTACCAGGAATCAGTGGCGTATCAACAGCGCATCCAAGCCTACCATGAGCAGCAGAACCAAGCACCCGAGTCGCATACCACGGCAGTTGAGCTGCCGCAAAGATTTCTCCTTCCGCCACCTCCATTTTGCCAATCCAGCAGCAGGACCTGCACCGAGGTTAGTCCCTCTGTCCAGAAAGTTAGGCGTTGTCGCACAAGGATTTGCGAGCGTAGATCGGGTCCGTATCATCGCCAAATGAGGACTCCCTTGCCGCCAGCCTCGCTGATCTTGCCCGGCCACCGGAATCCGCAATCCCAACCCCTCGAGCCCAGAAACGACCACTTCGGAATAACCTCGGTCATGTCCAACTACGCGGCTAGCTTTATGAACATGCAGGCTGATCGATAATTACTTTCAATAACAATTCTTTGTTGAACGAATATTACTTGTGATATAAGTCATAGGTGCTTTTTTTTTGTATCATAAAATATTTATAAGTAGGTTTTAAATATTACAAACTAATAAACGAAAAAAAGCACCTTAAAAGTGCCTCTCTCCTCATTTTACAAGAATAAATATTCTCACTATTGAAGGTGTAAGAATGAAATCTTTAAATATTTGTAAATTTCAATTAAGAAATAGGAGCAGATTACACTTTTTATTACACTTTCTTCTTTTACAGTGTAGGAGTGGCTCTTCTTCTGCAGCTCTATCCCTTCCCTAGCGACCATCTCTTGGAGGAGCTCGCACCAGGCCGGGATGCCAGAAGCAGTTGGAGCAGTTGCAGCGCGGACAGTGCCAGCAGTTTCCGCACTTCATGCACACATTTCCGGTCGCATGCTGGGCGGGCGAGGAGTAGGGGGAAGGACCTGGTGCGGATGCGCCACTGTCCCAGAGATCCTTGTTCCGGAGACACGAACGACTGCGCTTCGGGCTGGCCGAACGAGCTCTGGGCAGCCCGGCGGCGGAGGCAGATGTGGCTGGTGGGGTTGGAGACAAGGATGGTGGTTGTGGTGGTGCAGCTGGAGGAGCACAAGGAGCTGCCGGCGGACAATGAGGCTCTCTCTTCGCCGAACTGGCATCTGGCTGATCTAGAAACCTAACCGTGGGCGCATACAGCTGGAAGGCCAGAGGCTGGGGCATCTGCAGCTCACAACAGGACCTCTCCCGTTCCTTGCGCAATTCGGACAGCAGGCGGTTGAAGGACAGGTCGTACTGCACCAATTGCTGCAGCGGCAGCTGCGAGTCCTGTGCGGGATTCGCCAGCAGCTGCTGATGCGGCAAGTGCTGCGGTTGGGCCATCGGCACCAGATTCCACGATGGCGGCACTGGAATCAGGCTGCACAAGTAAACGGGCTGATTTACGCCACCATGGGAACTGGGTGGTGCCAGGCAAAAGATCTGCGGCATCGCTGGGGCTCCTTGAGCCAACGATGATTCCTGTTGATAGCATCTTGATGGCTTTGGCTGCGAATCGCATCCAGCGCAGGGTCCTCCGGCTGAAGAACTCTGGCCATGAAAGCTGCAAGGAGAGGCCTGGATGGGATTGGGCATCGCAGTTGGATATGGATTGGCACTAGGACTGGCACTTGGAGCGGCTGTACCTGGCTGGCCAAACCTATCCAAGCCACCACTGAACTGGGTACAGCTCGAGCAGATCATGTGATTCTTGTACTCATCCAAATTGAAAGAATTCGGCAGTGGCACATTGCAGTCAATGCTGGAGAGCAAGGGATTAGGAATCAAATTACTTTCCAAGGAAATTCATAAATAAATTACCTTAAACCCTCTGGACACTCGGTGACCAGGCACATGCCCAGTCGCGGTGGCTCCACCTCGGACTTGGAGGACACATCGTTGGTCGACAGTGGAGCATAGGACATGGTGAACTGGTGCTGCGAGTTTCCCTGCGACTGTAGGCCACCGCCGCTTCCATTGGCGATCAGCTTGCCCGACGAGGTTGCATTGCATCCGTGCTCACAGCTCTCCGTGCAGAACATCTTCAACTCTTCACCACCCGGCGAGGCCAACTCCCGGATATGACAATTTTGTGTACATGTTACAGCACAAAAGGTGTAGAAATGTTTGACATCATAAAGCTGAGACATACTGATTGATACCAAACTTGCTGCTCTACTATATGGTATAAGATTAGAATTATATTAAGAAATAAATATTGTTTCCAGTTCTTAGATGATTTTCTCTTGTTAATATTAATATGGTTCTAAAATCTTTTACACCAAGAACGCTTTGGTTACTACTAACATAGTAATGGAAAACCAGTTTAGATGATCATTTCAAACTTGACAGCACATTTATCGCCTGATATACATTTATACAAACCCACACCACCCGGAAAATACATCAAAATTCAGGAAAATGGAGGCCCCAGGCGAGAATGAATCATCAGGGCAATCGGCCAAATCAAATGACAAAACGGTGGCCAAATGCAGTTTCATGATTACCGTGGGCACTGATGGTCTCATCGAAATTAGCTCAGTTAATCAGGAGTGCCAGAATCCCCAAAGCGGAGCAGACAGTAGTAACTCCCCATCGGCGAATGGCACTAAAGAAGCCAAGAAAGAGTGCTTAGCTGTGCTCAAAGGGGATTCAAATGACATCGATGATGATTCAACTGAAAAGCTGGAGAAGAGCAAGGATGCCAAGTCCATAGAGGAGATCAAGAAAACCGAAACTTTGCCGCCTTTCGTTAAGATCTGCAACAAAGATCTGGCGAATAGACCTTCGTTCGTGGTTCTCGAGGACGCTTTGGCTAGGAATCGGATTCAACAGGACATGGAACAGTCGAAGGAGGACCAAACGTCCAAGTGTCAGGCGCAGCAGACCTCGCTTTCCTACGCCATTTCTAATGCAGGATCCCAGACTGATAAAGACTTTCCGCAGTATCCAACCACCAGCAATAGCAACCAGAAAGGTAATGATTTCATTACTCCTGTTTTTAGATTGCTTCTATGTCTATGTTCCTCCCCAGGTAATGCTGTACCAGCCGCTCGCAAGTTATCCCTGCAAACTGCAGCCCAAGTCCGCCAAAAACTTTCACATTTAAGTCGGGAGCAACAGCAACAACAGCGACATCCGTCACTGAATGAGCAGCATCAACAGCACATGTCCTTGCTGCAGCATCAGAACCTGCAGCAGCAGCAGCAGCAGCAACAGCAGCAGCAGCAGCAGCAGCAGCAGCATATGCAGCATCATTTGACGCTGCAGCAACATCCGAACATTCGAGTTCAACCGACCAACAACTCGCCATATGTGACCATCAGTTT
The DNA here is from genome assembly GCF_004382145.1 of Drosophila mauritiana. Classification (NCBI taxonomy): domain Eukaryota; kingdom Metazoa; phylum Arthropoda; class Insecta; order Diptera; family Drosophilidae; genus Drosophila; species Drosophila mauritiana. The sequence goes on from NC_046669.1 coordinate 19,435,341, forward strand.
TATGCCAATGAACCAGCCGGGGGCGGCAACATCGGGTTCTCCTGTCATGTATCCTGGCCAGCAGTTCCTGTGCGCCACGCCGAGCAGCTGCTCCTGCTGCACGTGCAGCAATTGCTATCCGTCGAGGACGAGTCAAGTCTGTCCAATGCAGATGGGCAATCAGTATCAATGTCCAGCCAACGGAAGCAACTGCTGCATGCTGAAGCCGGAGAGTTTTGCCAACGGCTGCTACAACGGTGGCACATCCTGCTGTCCTGTGTCGAACATGGAATCACATCCTTCCATGGGATTAGGTAGTCAGATCAGTCAGCACGTGATGCACCCAGTTCTCGGAACCTCCACTTGTGCGCTCCAGCAGCAGACGAATATTCCGATTTCCGGAGGATTTTATCCCTGTTGCTCGTGCCAATCGTTGTGCAACCAGTGTTCCCAGTGCAGGGTGCACCCCCATCCTTGTTGCCACTGCCTGGGACCCTTCAACAACCAACAGGTGTTCCAATCGCAGCAGCGGCAGCAGCAACAAGCCCAAGGTGTCTGCTGCCCCTTGAAACCAAGCCAGCGACGCAGCAACTTCTACCCATCCAAGGAAAAGTCGCTGAAGTCCAGCGAAAGATCCCACAATCATGATGGAATGAAGCGCATATTTAACAAGAAGGCCCAGGTTCAGGAGACACCCCAGGATGCCAAGGACAACCAAAATGATCAAGCAACCAGCAAAAAGGCGCCATTACGCCGATCCATGGGAGGAGCATCATTTGTGCGGACCAATCCCAGCCCAACCTCCTTGTGTGTCGCTCGGATTGGCAGGACTTGCTTGGTCCTGAGACCCACCAGCAACGCCCTCGTGCCACGCCTCCTGACCAAGCGAATCAGTCGCTACACCTCCGTGATAGCCTGGCCAACAAAGAGTGTGAAGCCCAAACTACAAAATCAAACCACCATTCAAGAGCAATGAACATAAACTTTCTTTCTATAACTCCGTTTTGGTTTCACTACTTAAGAGGTACTTGGCTAGAGTCAGATCGTGGCTGGAGTCAATTTCCAGACTATCCTTGGCATCGATTTCCACAACGGAGCACCTATTGTTCTGCAGTAGCCCATTGTCCACCAGTTTCCTCCTCGAGAAGTAAAACATTCCGGTTTCCACAATATCACCCTGCCAATCTTGGCGTCTTGGCCTGGCACTCAAGTCGAATTCCGCTGGCATCAATTCCCCATCGACCACCTTCCATCGCAGGTAATGTGATCTGAAATAGATGGATTCTTAATAACACATCTTACTTGGAGCATAGCATACCTCTTAGCGGCAAAAACGCAGTCGTGGGAGTCGAACTTTCGAACAGCCTCTTGAATGTACTTGGTTTTCAGGAACACGGATGTGCATTGGAATAGAGCAAAGTCCTGAATACTCCGGTGAACATCTAGGAACTCCGAAATGGCATGAAGTGATGGGGTATCATCTCTGGCGAATTTCTCGGGCCGTCGATGTATTGTGGCACCATCTAAAGTGCTTGAGAGCTTGCAAGATAGATTCACCATTATAATATTTAATGCTCACACTTTTGCGCCTCGATGGCAATTCGTTTGTCATCTGTGGAAACCCAAATGTGTCGAAAGCAAGTCGAATTTTTGATGGTCATAATTGTGCGGGCCAAAAGCGATGAGCCACCAACTTCAGCCAGGTTTTTCAGCTTGATGCCTTTGCTGCCTCCCCTGGCCAAAATTAATGCATGAATATCGTTGCTCAGACTGAAATAAAACTCAATAATTAAAAGCACTCATGAATCTACTCATGAATCACTCACCAATTTTCCGTACACCCGGTTTCGAAAAGAAAAGCTAGTAAAATAAGAAAAGTCGCCGGTTTCAGTTTTTTCATGGTGCTGTGCTTCTAGTTGAAGTCCAAATAAAAATAAAAAGAAAATTCGTGACTCCCATATAAGATATATTTATTAGGGTGAGCCAGTAAGTACAAATTAACTACTTAAAATATTAAAAAACATAAATATTCAAAGTAGTTTTCATGATCACTATATATGTATATTTTTGTATATTTTGAGTTCTTTTGTGCTTTTTTAATTTAATTTAGTTTGGGATTGGTTCACTCTAAAATTTACTTGTACTAATTCAAACGCACACAATAGCCTAATTTACCCTATTGTGTGTTATTAGGGGTTGCATTTGTGATTTATGCAAATAGACACGTTATGGGGACTTTGGACTACTCTGATTTTCATTATTCTTTCATGGAGGGCAGTACTCACTCACCAGTCAGTCCACCAAAGTGGGTTTCAACTTTACGTTCATATTGGATCCATGGATTGCTTTGCTATGAAATTAAGTTTCTACAAGGTTTTTAAATTCCCATGGTTTAAGAACTCTTTAAGCACTAGTTTTTGAATATTTAAATGCCGCCATATTTGAATAAGAAAAACATCAATGTTTATTAAGTTTTATTTATTGCACAGTTTTTATTTTAAGCTTTACAATATAAATAAGTTTGTTTTATTTACTCACTTTGCTAGAAATGAAGTAAGTAACCTTAAAAATACCATGTATTGAGAGGTAAGTTGTGTTAATATATATGAATAAGTACATATGGCAATATATTAACAGAAATTACGCATGTAAGAAAATATACAATATTCGTTTTCTTGAAAGGTTCCACTCCATAAGGCAGATTCAGGATACAGAGTTTTGAGATGCGCAGATATGCAAACGCTTACTGACTGACTATACACATACGTATGGATCTTTTGACAACGGCTGGTTACCCTTTATATAACTACGAGTGCTCATCCGTTCGTCCGACGGTTCTATTGGTACATTCAAAGGACACTGGCATACCTTTGGTTGATATATGCCTTGGTGTGGTAATTATAAGTTCTTATCGAGGCCGCCAGTGTTTGGATTAGTTGTTTGTCCCTCTTTGCCGGTGCATACGAATCAATGTCACTGCCACTGAGGTGGAAAATAAATATAACATCTACTATATTTAGACAAACCGGGTTAGCTACTCCACCTGATATTCCGTGTGCGCAGGACACGTTCCGCCCACGTCTGTGGTCTTGGTATTTCCCGGGCCACTCCAGTTTGTTTTTTGTCGATATAGTCAATTACATCATCGTAATAGTTGGTTCTGTAGTTGTACATGTATTTGTATTGCAGAAACTTCGGCCTGAAAAGTGCAGGTTGCATAAGATACAGTAGGGTGCAGTGCAGTGGAGCACCAACCTGACCCAGTGGCGGTAGAGCTGCACCGGTTTCCTGTATCCATCGTCTTCTGGCGGAGGCGGCGGTGCTTTGATTTCTTCAACCTCTTCCGGAGCAGCCTCCTCGTTGGCCGGAGTGCCAGCCACGACGCTATCAGCCTTGTGATCGGATGCCACACTCGGTGCTTTCGAGGGTGGAGCCGGAGTGCCCGCCTGGGTGGATGCCGCCTTCTCCTCCTCGCCGCCGTCGTCGAAACCCCATGGATCTTCTTCGTCTGCCATATTACTGAAACGGAGTCCTTTCAATGTTAATATATCTATCATACATAGATACACATTCAATATTCGATCTCTAGGGAACATAATCCATCATCACACTATTATATCACACTAAGATACTTTAAAAATTTCACTGTCTTCTTATTTTTTATAGACGTTGACCTTTTAACGTTGCATAACATTGCAACACAACCTAAATTTCAATTTCGTTTTTAAAAATAACCTTTTTCCGCAGTTGATCAGAAATGTTTGGAATTCAGGACGCCCAAATAGCTGGCGTTCTCAGACCTTTCGAATTCAGGACGATTTAAATGGTTCAATGCATTACAATCTGCATCTAAAGAGTTACATCATGTTTCGCTTGAATTGTATTTATCTCTTAAGCCACTAATATCACTGTTATCTTTCCAAAGGACTTTTTATCATAGATTTTCATTGATTTTCTAGCAGCTAGAACTAGGACATTGGGTCCAATGAAAAATTAGGGACCGTACCTTTACTATAGTGTTTATACTGATATAAAGGAAAAAAGACTAAATGATCGAACTGCTGCTCGAAACAAATGCACTTAGAAAACTTAATCTAATTATATCGAGAAGCAGCATCTATATACAAAGGTTGGCATGCGTACTCACACACCAAATTTAATTGGCCGAAACGCTATTAACACCTATGTACTAAATAGTTTCACATTTCAGCATCAGAAGTAACGGAACAATGGAAAAGTTAGTAAGCAGATTCAAATTTAAGTAGTCAAATAAATCTTTTAGGCTCAATTTGATCTATTTCAACCATTTGCTTATTTATACGGACTTCATTTTAAATAGTTACAAGACTCGTTAACTTTTTCCAGAAAAAGCCTAAAGATAATGAATTTTAGCTGATAAATGTACACATAAGAAATCCACGCAGCATTTACATCTTAAGATTGTATTTCATTAAAACACCCTAATTGTTAAATTTGTTCTTTTAACAAAATATTGCATTTAAATAAAACAAAAAGCAATAAAACTAACATAATAAGATGCAAGTACATTTTGCTTTCATCATGAATCCAATTAGATGCACGTAAATTTTGCTTTCATCATGAATCCAATAAGAATTTAAATTATTTAAATAGGAACCGTTACTCTATCACGGGAACGACGAAAGTGAAACACTTCGCAAATTTATTTATATAGGTTATATCTACGAATTAAGTAATACTCTGGCCGTATTGGGATTCTTGTTGAAATATATGCTTATAATTTTGTTAAAAGCCCCGAAATTAATTTACAACCATTTTATTTTAACCGGCGTGAAAAAGGTCACCCTAACTTATCGATACATCAAGTACGAAATCCAGTAGCACACATCGATAAGGCTCGAATATATATCGCCTCGATTTAAGCCACCCCTAAATTTGTTGTATTGATTGTGTTTTGGTCGAATAAGTTTATTGCATCTGCGAAAAGTGGTTTTGTTTAGCCCAGCGGGTAGCAGAAATGTGCCTAAAATCAATGTGTAATTTTCGTTCAGGTAATAACCGCACCCACCTCCCGCCGAGGCGGCGAAAATTCCGTGTGAATCGCGAGCTACATACACACTTTAGCCCATTTTGCGTGCATATACACTGCATGTGCGTACATATGTACATACGCACCTGCGTACATATGTACATATGTAAATATCAAAAATAACAATTTAGGGCGAATTTGTGTGGAGAATAAAAATCGAGCAAGCAAATCATTTTTCTAGGACATTGTACGTTGGGGCCAAGTGGACCATGTGACAAAGCCATGCCCACTCGCACACACGCACGCACATATGGACACAAACAACAAACTACTTTATTTAAATCGAGCGGTTCGAGCAGTGCGAGCCGGTTATATTAATGCATTTCATTTCGCATTCGAATTCTCGCTCCAAAAAAAAAAAAAAAAATAGTGCCAATTTATGTAAGCGAGAACCCGAGGCCCACTGGGAGTTGAACGTGTGTAGCAAGTTGGACCACCCAGCCATCGCCAAAGAAACACCCGCTCGAACCGCACACACTTGGTTTGGTATACGATGTGGAATATTGGTGTCCAAGTGCCAGGCTTTCCCTGCTGCCCCCCACCCTCCCCCGGCTGGAGTCCACTGGAGCCCCTAACCCGATTTGGTGTGAATATTATATGCAAAATAAAAAGGCCATAACACCGAACGAACTCTGGGGAGGAAGGGCAGGGAAAAAAACTGGAGGCGCGGGTCGTGCCTTCCCCACGTGACACGCAGGCGTATGCGTGTGCCAAAAATTCCATTTATTCGGCGTATGTTCATCGCGAAAGGCGATTTCAAACTGCATTGGCTTCGCACTCGCGTTTCTGGCCCAAAGTATACCAGCCATCTAGTGAAACAGGCGCTGATTGTGACCCACAATCCCAAAATAGCCTTGTTCCCAACATCTTCTCCAAAATACGTGTTCAAAATGAGGTTTTGGGTTTCTCCAGGAAGCGAACTAATTGCTTCCAGATTGACCATGACCTTAGCCATTTTCAAAACTCTACTACCTTCCGCTTGGCACGAATTTGGCTCATGGCACAGCTTTAAGTTGAATTTTTTCGGAGCTGCTATTTAAAAATTTTAAATTCCGGGTTCAAAAATGCGATATTTCATCGTTGTTTAATTTATTGTAGTTTCCTTCTATCTTTTCGAATTAACAATTAAGCTTAGTTGATAGATTCGGTAAAACCAAAGAGAACCGCATTTTCCATTAAAATATTTTCTTAAAATCAGATGCCGAATTTGTAGTAATCAGAACTTTTCATATTTTCAGCATATTAGCCTGAGGAGGTAAATAATGCTTTGACTTGGTCGACGGAAATTAAACTCACGTAAGTACACATAAAAAGTACAATTAAATAAATACCAATAATATTTGTGCCTAGCTTAATTATAGCCTAAAATGCATGACTAACCCAATACTTAAGCAGCCAATTAAACAAATATGACTTGTAATAAATATCTTCCAAATGTGTGTGTAAACCTTTAAAGTAATCAATCATACTAATTGATCATGTTAAATACCCATTCGGATTTTCTAAAACGAAGAATATAATATACCCTTGCAGATGATTTAATTTTTATTTGGTAAAAACGACTAACTCCACTTATTGATGGAGCACATATATTTCTACTACCTTTTGGTGCAAAATATAAAAGAATATTTAAGCAAACGGAACCAAGTCTATTTTAATTTATCGTCTATATCGCTCTCCAAATCGAAGTAATTGTTTCGTCGCTGTGCGAAACTAAAACATTGTTCATTGTTTGCACTTTCCATTGATCTTTGCTATCTCCAGAATGGCATTACGCTTTTTCTGATGTGATCGCAGTTTGTGTGACGGTTCGTTTTGGCGGTGAGGTAACCGCTCTTCGTGGGAATTGACTGATTCAGCCTTTTAATTTGCAGCTCTGCATCGCTTTTTGTACATTTTCTAAACAATAATACTCCATAACACTTAAGGGTGACTTAAAAATGTTACATTTTGCCTGAAATCTTTTAGAGTTCTTGTATACGTAACTCAAAATAATGAGCGAACAGCTAGCAATAAGCTATTTTGCAATAAACTGAAACTGGCTTTTACACTGAGAAATAACCTTTGGGAGAACTTGTGTGACGCTCATTAATGTTCATTATGTTTCTTACCCAAATTATTTTACCCTTTAGCACATAGCATTTTCAAATATAAATAACGTGATTGTAGGTGAACGTGGCAACCCTGTTCCCCTTTCAAAAAAGTCCTACCGTGTACAGAAAATATGGTTAACCAATAATCGTCATGTATAGAGACAATTTCCGCGCATGCGCCTCAACCATTTGATTAGTCCTTCGGTACACATCAGGTTTGAAATATACAAGTTAATAGTCAAGTACATTTTTGCTTATTATTATCAAGAAAAATTTATAAATGAGTCGCTCGTTCAATTTCAATTTCAATTTGTTCGTACCACAATTCATACATATCGTTAACGTAATGCTATACAAGCACAATTATTGATTTGGAGTTTTTCTGTCCAGAAATAAACATTAAGTCAAATGTACTGGCCAGGCAAAGCAATTTAAACAAAGAAAAACACTAAATAGAAACCAATTAGCTCCTAAAAAGTTAAAAACAGTGAAATCATGGGGTGCTTAAGTAGTAAAGACCGTTTAACCAAAGAGGACATGGAGTTCTTAAAAACGCATACGAGATATGACGAAGCCACAATTAAAGAGTGGTATAAGGGATTTAAGGTGAGTACAAATATTACCACACCAACGCAAAAGTCTCAAATTATGTCCGTTCGTCCTCCCTTTTCTATATAGCAAGATTGCCCCAACGGCCGATTGACGCCTGCTAAGTTTGTCGATATGTATAAAATGTTCTTTCCATCCGGAAATGCGGAAGAGTTTTGTGACCATGTTTTTCGTACATTCGATATGGACAAAAATGGATATATTGACTTTAAGGTAATTCTCTCTAATTACACCTTTTCTCTCGACACTATATTTGGTTCACTTTGGACATGGCAAGCTGCGGTCGACACAAAAACTATAATTTAGTTTTACTTAATGTTGGTATTCCAATCATAGCGTAGGTCCTTCAATTGCGACTGTTGATTCTAGAGACTTTTATATCTTCAAAAAAAAAAAGAAAAAACAAGCATTTGTATATATTCCGTCAATTGGGATGATCGCATGTATATCGTCGATGTGATGAGAATGCAGATTGTGTTATTATTGTATAGCTATGCCAATTGTGGGCCCCTCGCGCATGGTACTTTAAATAATAAATAAACTAAAATAATTGATGCATCCACATGTGTTGTGACGACAATTCCCCCTATAGGCATCTTTCCTGATTTGCATACTTGAATTTTACAACAAGCACCTTATTGCTTTTGCAGGAATTTTTACTCGCAATAGATGTAACTTCAAGCGGAACACCGGAGGAGAAGCTAAAGTGGGCCTTTCGAATGTACGATGTCGATGGCAATGGTGTTATAGACATACAAGAAATGACCAAAATTGTTCAGGTAGGAACTGAGAAGTGTGACTAGTCACTAGGGTATTCAGCGAATGATTGATTGATTTAGTAATGCAATTACTGCAATTAACGTATTTTGGTCTTCTCAGGCAATTTATGACATGCTAGGAGCGTGCTCATCTAATCGTCCAGCTGATTCAGCAGAAGAAAGAGCAAAAAATATTTTTGCAAAAATGGACGAAAATAACGATGGTCAATTAACCCAAGACGAGTTCTTGAAAGGATGCTTGCAGGATGAGGAGTTGTCAAAAATGTTGGCACCATAAACAATTATATCCTACAATATGTGTGTATTTGATGAAATCAGTAATGAAATGTATAAATACTTAATTTATATTTCTTATACTAAAATTAAACTACTATAAAACTATGCAATCATTAAACTATTTTCAGTGTGTCACTCAAATTAATACATTAAAATTTTTCACCAGATCTAAAAACATGAATCGTTTAATGATTTTAATTATCGTATTTGCATTGTTCACTCATTTTAAGAGGTTTTTTTAGCTTGGTCTCGACGGCCTACAAAATATATTTAACGTGTTTTACAAACTGTAAGCAAACGATGATTGGACGCAATTCGAAACGGCCAGGATAAATTACTGGATAAATTTTCCATATGAAGTAAAGTGCTGTTTTTCGGGGAAATTGGGTATAATATTGTGTATTATATACTCTTATATTTTTTAAAATCAATTTTACACTACTTAGCCATCTTTTCATACTAGAAGCCTGTTAAATTCTATTCTATTCTTTGGGGACTTAGCTGTAGTTTCCTTATTTACAAAAAGTAAAAAGTAAAGTTTCTTTAGATAATACTACAATTTTTTAACTGGGAATATATCTTCACTGGTAATGCGTGATTGTATGGTTGCGTGCTTCTTACCATTTGGCAAACAAGTCCAAGTATTGATTACATATATGGAATATTTCGTAGCAGAGCATTTATATTTCGTTATAAATGTCCAAAGGTTTACACTGCAAGATAGTCTTACAACAATATCCATTGGCTATTTGCTTAATTTGGCTGTACATTAAGAATCTGTCTGCAAGGGTATTTAAGCTTCGGTACCCGATGAACCCTTTTCCCCAATCGTCAAATATATAGATGTTAATTTGATATATTATATTGCCATTCAAGATAACTGTATAATGAAATTGTTCTGCAACAATGGGAAAGCAAAATAGTAAACTAAAACCAGAAGTTTTGGAGGATCTCAAGCAAAACACAGAGTTCACAGGTAAGTGAATATTTAACACTTAGTTGTTGTTACTTCCAAACACTTTTATTGTTTATATTTATCTAGACGCTGAGATTCAAGAATGGTATAAAGGCTTTCTTAAGGACTGCCCCAGTGGGCACTTATCAGTAGAAGAGTTTAAGAAGATTTATGGGAACTTTTTCCCATATGGTGACGCCAGCAAGGTAGGAGCTCTGACCTTACCCTGGTTTTTGAATGTACACTTTAAATGCAATTCTATTTTCAGTTCGCAGAGCATGTCTTCCGGACATTCGACGCCAACGGCGATGGCACTATAGACTTTAGAGAGTTCTTGTGTGCACTAAGTGTCACATCGCGGGGCAAACTCGAGCAGAAACTCAAATGGGCATTCTCAATGTACGACCTTGATGGGAACGGATACATATCGCGGCAGGAAATGCTAGAAATTGTTACAGTACGTTTATGGTTCTCTAAGATCAAATCAAAAATATAAATCTAATCACTTACTGTATTTTTCTTTGTTTAGGCAATATATAAAATGGTCGGCTCGGTGATGAAAATGCCAGAGGACGAGAGTACTCCTGAGAAACGAACCGACAAGATTTTTCGTCAAATGGATCGAAACAAGGATGGGAAATTAAGCTTGGAAGAGTTCATAGAAGGAGCCAAAAGTGATCCATCAATAGTACGATTATTACAGTGTGATCCACAGTCTCATTAACTTAATTACTATTGAAAAGCAAGCAATAATCATTTAAACGTGTATAGAGTAATTGCGAATTAAATTGTTTTGTTTCAGTATGGCCATTATGTATATTTCTTTCTAATAATAAACAATTCTTATAATATTTAATTATAATATTAAACAATATCTATTATGACCGTTCCAAAACACCCATGTTGAGGTTTTAAAATTTTCATAATAAAATGATCATAAACAAAGCGTTTCTGTCACACAATTTATGGAAAACCATATGGAGTAAGTACTATCCCATGTGAGAACATAAAACGTATTTTGTATTTAATTATACAAAGCTAACTAGCAGAGTAGAGGAATCATTGAGCATACTTTCCAATATAGAGGGGAAAAACACTCAACAATAAAATTGTATCGCAGCATTATAACCAGTTCTATACATCTATATATAATCTAATATCTGCATTTCGATTAGATTACCCTATCTTCTTTCTCTAAAGAAGCTAATATATTCTGTTGGGTCTATCATAAATTTATTATGGGTGCTTTATCATATACATATGGTGTCCCAACCTCGAACAGAAATCAATAAACAAACGCCATGGCTAACAGAGGGATAATATAAATTCACTTTATTATTCATTTCGGTAACATATGGTTTATATTGCACGCATTGCAATTTTCAGAGCACAATCATTAAATCTTTTTCGTATCTTTTTCTTCTTAAATAGCTTGAAGAACCTTGCGGAAGCGATCGAGGACGATGTTGGCATGGTATTCCTTGAATATCAAAGCTGGGCGGAATCTAATGGAAATTTCCCCACAGCCACCGGTCTGAATGCCGTGCAACTTGAGTGCGCCGATAATTTGATCTCGCACCTTGGTGTTGGTGCAGTTGATTGCCAAGAAGGTTCCACGACCGCGGGTGGAGTTCAAGATATGCGGGAATTCCTTCTCCAGGCTCAGCAATCCGTTCTTCAGAACCTTGCCGGCCACGTCGACGTTGGCCAGGAGCTTCTCCTCCTGGATGACCTTCACGACTTCCTCGAGCAGGAGTACCTTGCCCGGATCGCCCATCCAGGTGTTGAAGATCCTGTACGGCTCATTCGGAATGAAGTCGTCGTTGTGGAAGTAGCCACCCAACTGCAGCTTCTTGCTGAAGGTCACCACATCGGGGGGACTCTCCAACTCGAAGTGCTCGTGGGCCCAGAATTTTCCAGTGCTGCCTCCACCGGTTTGGACCTCATCGATCAGAAGTGCGATGCCGTTCTTCTTGCAAATAGCCTGGAGGCTCCTGAAGAACTCGGGCGATGCCTCGTTGTCGCCACCTTCGCTCTGAATCGGTTCAACCACGATTCCGGCAACCGGATTCTTGCTGGCGTACTGCTGAATGAGATCCTGCACTTCGCTAAGGCACTTTTCATCCTCCTTCTTGTTGTGCGCCACGTTTTCGTCCAGGGGATACCGGTACTCGGGAAACGAGGCAATGGGCCAGTCGAAGGATGGAACGTCCAGCTTATGGATGTACTTCGAATGTGTGGTGGACAGGGCTCCCAATGTTCGCCCATGGAAGGCTCCCTTGAATGAGAGAATACTGAGTTTCGGGGCTCCTGGGGGAATGTTAATCATGCAGGAGTTCTTCTCCTGCTCGGTAAGAGGTGCATTGCCACGAAGTTTGTTCTGGTACCTAAAGACGAAATATTACCACGTTACAGCATTCCAACACGTATTAACTTAAATACTTAAAAAGGCTGTAGAATGACTAAAACTAGAGACTTTAGTACACACCATATGAAGATGCTCTTGTAGGCATTTTCATTTGAGCACGATCCACACATCATGGTTGTGATTTTATTGAGTCCTTTCGGAGCTATGTTCAAGAGAACCGAGTGCAGTTTTTCCGGCCATTCCTTGCCAGGGAAGACACCAAGTGCAGGTCGGTTAATCAAAGCTGGGAATAGTCAAGGATATAATCGCATTATTCAGCATGGGAGTTATATGATGATGATTATATGATGATATAACTTCTTACTTTTCAGGTTTTGCTCATTGTGGAAGACCTTGTAGAGCCTCGGGTGGTTGTAACCCAATGGAACTGAGGAAATCTGGGTGTAGACATCTAGTAGAATGTTGCCATCCACGTCGTAGATGTAGTTTCCGATGGACTTCTCGTAGTCAGCGAAGAATTGTATCGTTCCGGTGGCCTATAAAAAAGCAATTCGTTTTGATTAATAATGAATAGTTGAAAAATAAGACACCAGGGGCTATCTCTAAGTGGGCATATGGTCTGATGTGAGAACGAAAAGTGCAATAAATATATTAATGTGCTTGTGCCGAAAGTATAACCCCCACAACCCAGATAAGACGGAAGAAACTCACCTGAACAGAATCCAGTTGCTTCTTAAGCTCAATCGATTTGGGGCCAGGTATCGATTTGGTTTTCACTACAGGCTCCTTGGGCTCAACGTTGGTGGAGTACCTCTTGGTACTCAGCCTATATAGACCTATAAGGATACCAAGTCAGTTCCAGATTAGCTGGAGCCTTAAGGATTTTCATTAGCTTACTCTGCTTGGTCAACGTATTTAGCCACAAGCTCCGCATGGTTACCGTCGATTTGAGTGCTCCGGGGTTAAGTGAAGGAATTGCTCAATAGGAGGGCTCGTTGCTGGCCACTAATACTTAGTTAATAAAGAAAACGTATATTTACAGAATACAAACATAGAGGCTTTTATGTATGCGGGCATATACACCTATCCATATTCTTTAGCACAACCACACTCTCCCAGTTTGGATTTTATCAATTTAACTTTGGGAATCATCATGGTTCTGCGTCAGTTACATATTCTGAAGTGAAAGTAAACGAAAATGGGAAAAAAAACCAAACCATATTTTGCTTTGCGGGGCTCCGTGGTCTCTACTGAAATGAATATTATATATCATAGTATTAGCATTTTCTATATATATTTTATTTTTCCGCATTAAGCATATATTATTTTTCAAAACAAAATTTAAACCTATTTTAACGGACAATAGGTTTTGACCAAATTCTCAGCATGCATCACGCCATAATAAAAATCTTCTCTGGAGTTATCAACAAAAAGTGGTAAATTTAAAATTTAAAGAAACTGAATTAAGACGTCAGCTGTTTCACACAACGGAAGACATAAATGCGAACAGTTTTTTATTTTAGTAATTACAGAATAAAAGTAAAAGAAATAAAAAAAAAAATTAAAATCATTAGTTTTGGAGACTTTGACACTATCTTTGATTTTAAGTGAATAATGCAAATTAAATAAATATAATACATGAAGTTTGATTACGATTATTTCTTAGCGTATTAACACTTGATCCCACAGTATTTCTGAATAAACTAAAAAAATACATTTAAATTTCATACTTAAAATTAAATAAATATACCTTAGCAAAATTTAAAAAGAAAACAGTGTTCCAATCAACCGTTTCAAATTAGTGCGAAACAAGTGAAAAACATGAAACAACAGTAGTTGGCGATATCGATTTTTGTTTTATGTAAATCGATGGCACATGCGGAATGTAAAATAAGACAAAGTTAATACAGAGTATTTCCGTAATAATATGATTGAAATGAACAAAACTGCAATCGGCATTGCAGCGGGAGTGGCTGGAACTCTGTTTATTGGATACTGCATCTACTTCGACAAGAAGCGCCGCAGCGATCCCGAGTACAAGAAGAAAGTCCGTGAGCGTAAGAATCCCCAATGCGCCCCAACTGAATTATGAAAGAAACTCAGCATTTCATCACTTTGTAGGTCGCCGTCGCAACAAGAAAACCGGCACTGCCAAGTCTGGAGTTCCCAATCTGAACGACCATGAAGCCATCGAAAGGTAGGACACTCCCATTGGAGTCGCATTATATAATGTGGCACGTGTAGTGGTGCCTGGCGATTCAGTACACCTCCATTCAAACAAACAAGCCCACATATGTTTCTCCAGCCAAATCGATGTACATATGTTATGTGGAGTCACATTACACTTGCGTGTTCATTGTGTGTGAACCCTCTTCTCTGCTTATTACTTCAGGCATCTAAAGACGCCTCTGCCTTGGATTACCAAGCACATTTCAGTGTTGGGATTTTCAGCAGGCTTCCTGCTAAGAAATTCAGTTTCAGCATTTACAAACTTAGGGCTTTAAAGCACCTTGTATGGGCATAATTTCGTTACTTATTGTCCAGAATTTCATAGACTCATATGACTCATAGACTATTTCATAAAAAACCTACTTCTGCAGTATGATATGCACCTATTTATGTAAATCGTTTGTTTGACATTAATTCAATTTATAAACTTAAAGATAATGGTGTGCATCCAATCAGCTGTTCCAAACTAATTAAACCATGATATTTGCAGATATTTCCTTCAAGAAATCCAGCTGGGCGAAACCCTGATCGCCCGCGGAGACTTCGAGAGTGGCGTGGAGCACTTGGCGAACGCCATCGTCGTGTGCGGCCAGCCGGCCCGTCTGCTGCAGGTGCTTCAATCCTCCCTTCCAGCTCAAGTATTCGCGATGCTGATCGTCAAGATGCAGGAGTTCGGCAATCGGGCGGCCGAGGGCAACGACGGGCCAATCGTTTTGGGGCAGAGCTCGGAGCAACAACTGGACGGAGCCAAAATTATAGAGTGTTCATCTGGAAACGCAAGTATCGACGACCTCGAATAGTACTTGGAGATGTCAACAGAAATTGAGATATAAATTTCAACAGTAGAAATTAAGGGCTTCACATATAAACATTATATTTTTTTTATATATTGATTTCTCTGGATGTTCCCAATACATACAAATAAATATGCGTAAACTGTTAACACTTAACAATTGAGCTTTGTTTTGTGTGTGGTATTTACGTTAGGCGAATATCAAAGATCAACTCTGCAGACCTAAATGTTGTCAAATATGTTCATATTACCGGGTATATGTTAAAGTGTGTGAAAGTTTATCAACAATAAAAGATTAATAATCATGTTGTATATCTTCGGAATAAATATATCTCCTAAGCAATTTGATAATAAAGGTGTTCCAATGTGTCTTTTTTTTTTGTCTTTAAATGGAAATATTTATTTATAGGAAAAGCGTACTCTAGGCAGATAAATCTAATGAGAAATTGTTCTTATACAATTATTTAAAGCGTTAAAAAGTAAAGATGATACCCTGTAATTCAATTTAGGGAATACCCCCACGCCATGTTCTAGCCTGACTGCGTAAATCCGTCAGTCCATATCTGGTCACATCACAAGCTAAATAGCTTCGCACAATCCATCGTCTTTTATTTGTATATTGCGTTGTACTCCACCTTCATTGCACGGCGTATTGCAAATTTCTTTTGTATTGCTTTCAGGTACGAAAAACCGTGGTGCTGATGAATTGATCGCCATGAAGCCGGAGGACCAGAACAACTTTTCGCAAAAGTCACGATCCTCTCCAGATTCCAGCACTGAGAACAATTTGGTGAGCAATACGATTTTTTCTATTCTCGACAGAGAAGTAGGAGTGAGAAATTGGAAAATTCTTTCGGTGTATCGATATAAATTGGCAAGTACAATAAAAACCAAAGACACTAGAATATTATAGCTCAAAGAAGCTGGGTTCGGAAAAATCGAATATTTAAAAGTTTTTATCGTTGGCCCACCCTTAAAAAAACCTTTTACAAACATTTTTTTCGTTTTCCCACACTTAAAAAATAACCAATTCCGTTAGCACACCCATTTAAAATAAAAATTTTCAATTAAAAACGTTTGTCCACTCTTAAAAATTAATAATTTCATTTGCCCACCTCTTAAAACTAAATAATATCGATTGAAGAGTGGCAAAACAAAAAAAAAAATGTTGCTTAAGTTTTTTTAACGGTGGGCAAACTAAAACAAAAACTAATAATAATGGCTGGGCAAACGTTTTTTATTAATAATATTTCGTTTTAAGAGATGGTCAAACGCTTTGTTCTCTGAGTAGACCGAGATAAGCTTGAATATCTTATATTCTCTAAAGTATACATGTTTTCAAAATTCAAACGTGGTTATTGCTATTTAAGAAAAAAAATTCGAAAAATGTCAACTTTTTTCTCAAGAACTGGAAGTGGGCATAAAAACTAATTGGTGGGCAAAAATGGGCAAACTATTTCAGCTCTTAAATTTCAAAAATTTGATTTTTCCTGAACCCAGCTTCTTTGAGCTGAATATTATTTTAATGTCTTTGACAAAAACTCTTAACTCTTTTCGCTTTATATGTACTTCCCGGGATTCCGATAGACCAAAGACAGTAGTGCCTCTGGATAGACTCAGTCAGATCAGATAGTGATCCTAATCATGAATTCATTCACATAGTTCTCAGCGAATCTTGAATACCCTTTGGTTTTTCAGAGCAGCAGTGATTCGGAAATGGAATTTGTTGGCACAAGTGCACAGGGAATCCTGAAACATAGGAATAAGGATGAGAGGAAAATATCGGAACTCAAGCGAAAGTTGGCGGAGACCGAAATAAATCTAAAGGCCCAACAGGAAAAGGGCAGTATGCTTGAAAACTGCATCAAGGATAAGGATGATCTTATTAAGACCCTGCAATTGTCGATTGACTTAGTATCGCAAACAAAAGAAATGACCATACAGAAATTACAAATTCAAATTATGGACTTGCAAAGTTCTCTCGACTTGAGTAGGATTGCAATTAAGGACAACCATGGAGGAAATTGTGCTCCAGCACATGATAAAGTTGTGAAAGAACGAAAGGAGTTAAATATGGAAAATGGAAAATTTCGAGAGGGGAATGATCAGATTGTTGAAATCGAGAAAATTTTGAAGTCAAAAGATGCGGAAATCGCCAGACTAGAATTCAAAATTGACGAGTCGAAGCTAAAAATTGTGAAACTGGAAGATGCAGTAAAGGCGAAGGACGAAAAGATAGTGAAAATGAAAGAGATATTGTCCGAGTATAACGGGAATAATAAGGACGACGATGAATTCGTATTCCTGGGCTTTTCCAATGTGCCTTCAATTAAATTAGTGACACTACCTAATTTCGAACCCTTTGCCTCAGTTTTCGAGGATATTCCTTCTGCCGGTCGTGGTTGGATGGTAATCCAGCGTAGAATCGATGGCAGTTTCGATGACGTCATCAATTCAAAACTAAAACAAGGCTGTGGGGATTTGGGTGGCGAGTTCTGGCTTGGCCTCGAAAAATTGCATAAAATGACGACAAATCGACGAATGGAACTGTATATCCAGCTCGTCGATTTCGACAATGTTAGTGCTTATGCAAGATATGATCATTTTGTGATTGGAGATGCAAAAGAGAACTACAAACTACTTTGCCTTGGTAAATACTCAGGAAATGCTGGCGACGCATTTAGCAGTCATATAAACCAAGCCTTTGATGTCCTTAATCTATTCCATTTGGAATCATCGAAATGGTGGGGTACAATGAACTGGTATGTATAATACATTTCTGTGTCAAAAAATCTTGTTTTTTTAAATGATTTTGAAAAAATGTATTTTCCAGTAACTTAAACGGAATATATAAGAAATCCAAAATTGAGTTGCTCACGCCGGATGGCATTTGGTGGGGTAATTGGAATCTTGGGAAGAGAATTTCCCTAAAATCGTGCAAAATGCTAATCAGACCAATGCCGTGAGCCAAGTATAAAAGCTTGTCAAATATCATTGTCTCGGAAATAAAAGTTGGAAAATAACTTCTACCTGTTACATTTTACGCCTAATTATTTTAGAATGTTAAGTTTTAGTGTCGACAAAAGAGTGGATAACAGGCGTGAAGATCCTATAAATGCTGTATGTTGTATTTGCAAGTAAAATCTAGCTTCACTTGGGATTTTATTTATCGTAATAATACCGACATTCTTGTTTTACGGTCGAGGGAAATTTACATGAAAATCCCACCAGATGGCGCGCTTGATAAAATCTTTTATCGCAGGCTTGCCGTATTATGGCAAAGTTATATTGTTATAAATAAGTTATAAATATATTTTTAAAAATAGTAATAGTAATAGATAAACACTTGATACATAATAATGTGGAGAAGGCAACAAATTGCATCCAACAGTGAAGTGGAGCATTTTCCTAGCCTCACTAAATATTTAGCCATAACAAATACAGTGGTCTAAAGCATGTAAGAAGTCAGACATATTCATGTTCTCCGCAATAAAGCTGGGATATTTTTACCAGAGAAGGTCAAAGGACTCAATAACAGAAGGGGAAATAGGGGTGCTCCATGCCCAAGCTGGGCCGGATGAGCTCGAAGTTGCTGTTCGAGGTTGCAGCTCGAGGTGGCATCCGCAGGATATGGCCCAACTCGTTAGGACCTCGAAACGAAAAGTCGAATCAGTTGAATTTCTGTTCTCATTGACTGCGGTTTAAGTTGCTTTAAATCGCAGTAAACGGTGTGCGTCGTCGGTAGCAATTGAATGAAGGAAAAGTATGTTTCAATCGAAAGTCCTGTTGTTCAGTTAATTTGACTCGAGCTTAGGCGACGGATACGCGAGTCGATAAATGTATCTGCGCCCATACGCATTTCCAGTGCAAGTGATGTTTATCTGTAAAATGCAGAAATATGTACGTATTCGTGCTGTGTGCCACAAATACCTCCGAGTCGACCAGTAGTCCACAATAATATTGCTTTACAAATAAGTGTAACAGTGAATTGGGGTTGCATAACCCCCTGTGGTGATACAGATAATGAGAAACCAAATATATCCAACCAAAAATCAGTGGAATAAGCCACAACATACACCTCCGAACAGGAAACTTCTGCGATGGTCTGGGCTACATTTCTTGAATTGCGAAGCCATTGCAATGCGGATTATGGGAAACGAAGGGTTCCATTCCTTGTTTACGTCCTAGAGATTTCTGATATTTTTTTGGGGGCGTCAACCTTAATTGACACCCAAATATATTGCCAGGGATCCATGTTTTTAATGAATACTATAGCATTTAAATAAAGTAGTTTCCAAGTTTTGATAATTAATCTAGAAAGTTTAAAGAACTTAACTTCTTTTACATATCAGATTGATATGTTCCTTTAGAAGAAACCTAAGAAACAACAATATTGTATGCAAACCAAATAAATAGGACTTCCTTTTAATTAGTTGAGTGCTCTCTTTAAAATTGCACTCGACAAAAACCCAAATATTATTTTTTATAATATCTCCATATTAAAATTTTTGTTGTTTTCTTAAATGAAGCCGTTTGAAACGTAAGATAAAGCGCTATTCGCTAAGGAAATTATTTTGTTTCAGAATTTATTTTTATTGATAACATACAAATATTCTAAACATTTAATTAGTTTTAATAATTCGTTTTGACCACTTGTTGAAAGGTTATTAAAGCGATTTTTTTGTATTGTTTGACAATTTTGTATTTATTAGACGAAGGCCCTCGCTTAAATTCGTGTCAATTCGCGCCTAGCAGTACATTCGATCTGTAAATTATCGCAGTATTCGATTCTTGCAATCGATGTTAGCATTTTCAAGAGAGAGCAATAGCGGGCGGAGTTATCGGCGATCGTAGTTAGTGGTGCATATGTACATGCAGCTGCCAATTAATGTGAGTGTGTAATCCGCGTCTAGAGTGCCTGAAATCGGAGATGAATGAAAATACAAACCGATGAAAGTGATCGCCCCCGAAGCTAACGAGCAACCAGCGAAAACACCGAATATTAGATAGTTCCAGCCAAGTTGTGGGATCCACTCTAAATTACAAAGGTATACACACATATGTACCTGAGTGCGTTTGTATGTGGGCCAAACATTTTCCAAAAAGAAGTTTCAACCGAGAATTGTGCATTTCTGTGTTTTAAGCCAATAAAATACCCAGTGCCAGGCCCACGGAGTTTATCACGTCGATTCGGAGTCATGTGTGTGCGTGTGTTTGTTTACTTACCTTATCGGAAAATTAAGCCCACGGAAAAGAGACACATGTTATCTTTGTACACCGATGTGCTATGTACATATGCATCGCCTACATAGGTATACCTATGTATGCATGTATGTATGTACATAAATGCTGCACTGCTATGTAAAAACTGGAGTGAGTGCTCGTAATTGTGTGACTTTGTGGACTGATTTTCGGAGTGAGAATGCAGACAAGTTAAGAAGGGTTCTCAGACATTGCTTCTGAATAAACATCAAAGTTGGAAGCACTCCTCAGTGATTCACATGGCCTGTGCTCGCTAACCCGTTTCGACTTCTTTTCATGTGCATATATGTACGTACATATGTGTGTGTTAGGGTCTTATTACTCATATTTACCTACGCGCCGCACCAATTTCGCAACCTTCACGTTTTCATGAATCGAATAGTCGAAAATCTCGGAATTTCCACTCCCAAAATCCCAACAAGTGGTTCCCTCAGTCAAGTGATTATGCTGATCTGCTATGCTGGTGAAAATTCATTTTAAAAGTGTAGCCTTCACGGTTCTTAAAAATTGTAAACAACAAATTTGAGACTCGAAAGCGACGTGTTATGAAAAATATTCCAAACACCTCTTTCATTCAGTTTTATAGGGAAAATGAAGCTCTACTTTTCACACGTTTGGTTTATTAGTTTTTGTTATCTGGCAAAGGTGTCAAGTAAGAGGCTTTGTGCCCACAACCTAACTACTTGGATATCAAGTTATAGAGAAATTTCAGTTCCTTGTGATCATTTACAATTTGAAAACCATCCAGGAACACCCCAATTTACTTCATAATTCGTTTGGAATTCGAGAATAACACAAGTGCAAAATGAGAATCTCTTGAAATACATACACCCGTTTATCTTCAGCAGTTTTTTTTAAATTGTTTTTTTTAAGAATATCATTCTATTACATTAAAATCCAGTCGTCTTTCATAAATAGTGAATAAGCCTTGAAGATAGAACATGTTTTGTTTTTGCAAGCAAGGTGAATTAAATTAATGAAACAAATTTTAGAAACCGATTACTACTATAAATGACATCAGAAGTGTGGCTGATAAGCTGGTCGTGCCCCTTTAAAACAAAATCTGGGTCAAATCGATTGCGGAAGGCGTCTCCTACAATTTTTCTTGACGCCCAATCATCTTCTTGGAAGAATTTAAATTTAGGCTTATGCCATATGAACACTCAGTTTTCAAGAGTGAATTTATTTAAATGTACTCAATATAACAAAGCTTATAATTTTAGCATTTTGTTTATTTATTTATTTTATTTTACCCATGTTATTTGAAATTTGCTTCATTTGTTTTCACATAATTTGTATGCATTAAATCAGGTACCTTGCAAAAGTTGTTAAGCTTAAATACTTATTGTCAGATTAAAAGGTGGCGTAAATTTGCCAAAATTAGAAGCTGAATATAGTACACTTAATAGACGACTATTGTTCCTGTTAGATATAATCGTTTAAACAAAATGGAGCACTTTAAATAAATTATGTAGAAGAAAGATTGCAAATTCCAGAAAACGTGGAGATGCCCATCTCGTCCGCCGTTTGAAATGCTTTCCCATCATTGGAGCATTTCCACATTTTATAGGAATTATATGCATTATGTATGATAAATGTATTATGTACATTCTGAATAACAATAAAAAATGAAAAATGGTTAAAACTGGATGTGTTAAATAGCCGTATATTTGATTTCGGCTCGCAATGAGTGACTTACATTGTGTTGTGCATATCTGATTAACAATTTGTATAATTGCGAACATTAAAAAGTTGAGGTTTTTCCTCGTAGGTCGCTAATATTTAAATGCTTAATTCTAAATTGAGCTTAAACCAATGACTTCAGATTGGATTACTGGAACACTACTATAATTAAACGATGTTCAAAATAAACCCTGTCTAACTAAATGATAACCATTCCGTTTACCTTGCAGGATATTATGTGAAATTAGAGCAGTATATGTTTACTATGAAGATTAAAAAATATGTAACTCCTGTAAAAAGAAAAGCTTTCACCATACTCCAATGGATTTCACTACTGTGTAGTCTATGGTTGATCCCCACTGTACAAAGCAAGGCCGATGAGAAGCACACGGCGACCCTGGAGTATAGACTAGAGAACCAACTGCAAGATCTGTATAGGTTTAGCCATAGTGTATATAATGTTACCATACCAGAAAATAGTCTGGGCAAGACTTACGCCAAGGGAGTATTGCATGAAAGACTGGCCGGCCTGAGAGTTGGCTTGAACGCAGAGGTTAAGTATAGGATAATTAGTGGCGATAAGGAGAAGCTGTTTAAGGCGGAGGAGAAACTGGTCGGAGATTTTGCCTTCTTAGCGATTCGAACTCGGACAAATAACGTTGTGCTAAACAGAGAAAAAACTGAGGAATACGTTGTAAGAGTGAAGGCACATGTACATTTGCACGACCGAAATGTATCCAGCTATGAAACGGAGGCGAATATCCACATCAAAGTACTGGATCGCAATGACCTGAGTCCGCTGTTTTACCCGACCCAGTACACCGTTGTTATTCCGGAGGACACGCCCAAATATCAAAGTATTTTAAAGGTCACAGCTGACGATGCTGACCTCGGCATCAATGGGGAAATCTACTACAGCCTCCTGATGGATAGTGAATACTTCGCTATCCACCCAACCACTGGCGAAATTACTCTCCTGCAGCAGCTTCAGTATGCGGAGAACTCGCACTTCGAGCTCGCGGTGGTGGCCTACGATCGGGGATCATGGGTGAACCACCAGAACCACCAGGCCAGCAAGGCGAAGGTCAGTATTTCGGTGAAACAGGTTAACTTCTACGCTCCAGAGATTTTCACGAAGACCTTCTCGAGCGTGACGCCAACATCAAATCCTTTGATTTATGGAATTGTACGAGTAAACGACAAAGACACTGGGATAAATGGCAACATAGGGCGATTGGAAATCGTCGATGGAAATCCGGATGGCACGTTTCTTCTGAAGGCGGCGGAGACCAAAGACGAGTACTACATCGAATTGAATCAGTTTGCGCACCTCAACCAGCAACATTTCATTTACAACTTAACCCTGCGGGCGGAGGACCTCGGAACACCCCGTAGATTCGCCTACAAATCCGTTCCGATTCAAATCAAGCCCGAGAGCAAAAACATACCCATATTCACACAGGAGATTTACGAAGTATCCATTCCAGAAACGGCACCCATTAACATGCCTGTGATAAGGCTCAAAGTGAGCGATCCAGACTTGGGCAAAAATGCATTGGTCTACTTGGAAATCGTGGGTGGAAACGAGGGCGACGAGTTCCGAATTAATCCCGATTCGGGAATGTTGTACACAGCGAAGCAGCTGGATGCCGAAAAGAAGTCAAGTTATACCTTAACAGTGTCCGCCATTGATCAGGCAAATGTTGGGTCGCGGAAACAATCTTCAGCGAAGGTAAAAATCAGCGTACAGGATATGAACGACAATGATCCCATTTTTGAGAATGTCAATAAGGTCATTAGTATCAATGAGAACAACTTGGCTGGCTCGTTTGTTGTGAAGCTCACTGCCAAGGACAGGGATTCTGGTGAAAATTCATACATATCGTATAGTATTGCCAATCTAAATGCGGTTCCATTTGAAATCGATCACTTTAGCGGTATAGTTAAGACCACATCACTGCTCGACTTTGAAACAATGAAGCGCAACTATGAGCTGATAATCCGTGCATCCGATTGGGGATTGCCGTACAGAAGGCAGACGGAAATCAAACTGTCCATCGTCGTCAAGGATATCAACGATAATCGGCCGCAGTTTGAACGTGTGAACTGCTATGGCAAAGTGACCAAATCGGCGCCGATGGGCACCGAGGTATTCGTTACCTCAGCCATTGACTTTGATGCAGGCGATATAATATCCTATAGGTTGAGCGATGGCAACGAGGATGGCTGCTTTAACTTGGACCCCACATCGGGTGCCCTGTCTATTTCCTGCGACCTGAAGAAAACAACCTTAACAAACCGTATTCTCAAAGTTTCCGCCACGGATGGCACCCACTTTTCCGATGACTTGATCATCAATGTACATCTAATGCCCGAAGATTTGGGCGGAGATTCCAGTATTCTACATGGTTTTGGATCCTTTGAGTGCCGGGAAACCGGCGTGGCCAGGAGATTGGCGGAAACATTGTCGTTGGCCGAAAAAAACAATGTAAAGAGTGCATCCCCATCCGTTTTCAGTGACTTGTCTCTAACACCCAGTCGATATGGCCAAAATGTGCATAGACCAGAGTTCGTGAACTTCCCTCAGGAGCTGTCCATCAACGAAAGTGTCCAATTGGGCGAGACAGTTGCTTGGATAGAGGCCAAAGATCGCGATTTGGGCTACAATGGAAAGCTGGTATTTGCAATTTCAGACGGGGACTACGATTCGGTTTTTCGTATTGATCCAGACCGCGGTGAACTGCAGATCATTGGATATTTGGATAGAGAGCGGCAAAATGAATATGTCCTCAACATCACCGTCTACGATCTGGGTAACCCGACCAAATCGACGTCAAAAATGTTGCCAATAACGATCCTCGACGTGAACGATAATCGCCCGGTTATTCAGAAGACATTGGCCACCTTCCGGCTGACTGAGAGCGCCAGGATAGGAACCGTGGTACACTGCCTTCATGCCACGGATGCGGACTCTGGAATCAATGCTCAGGTGACATATGCCCTGTCGGTTGAGTGCAGTGATTTCACGGTAAATGCTACAACGGGATGTATTCGTCTGAACAAACCACTGGATCGCGAGAAGCAGGATAACTACGCTCTTCACATAACTGCCAAGGATGGTGGCAATCCCGTGCTATCCTCGGAGGCACTGGTTTACGTCCTGGTCGACGATGTCAACGACAACGCGCCCGTTTTTGGAGTTCAAGAGTACATATTTAAGGTGCGCGAAGATCTGCCCCGTGGAACAGTGTTGGCCGTAATCGAAGCGGTGGACGAAGATATTGGACCCAATGCCGAGATCCAATTCTCTTTAAAAGAGGAGACCCAGGATGAGGAACTATTCAGAATCGATAAGCACACGGGTGCAATTAGGACTCAAGGATATCTGGACTATGAGAACAAACAAGTGCACAACCTTATTGTCAGTGCCATCGATGGCGGAGATCCCTCTCTGACTTCGGACATGTCCATAGTGATAATGATCATCGACGTCAACGAGAACCGATTTGCGCCCGAATTCGACGACTTTGTGTACGAGGGAAAGATAAAGGAGAACAAGCCGAAGGGAACCTTCGTAATGAATGTCACAGCACGGGATATGGACACGGTGGACCTGAACTCCAAGATCACGTACTCAATCACAGGTGGCGATGGACTGGGAATTTTTGCGGTCAACGACCAAGGTTTGTATTGCCTTCGTATGACATCTTAGAGGGATTAATGCAAATACATTGTGCAGGCTCGATAACTTCCTTGTCGCAACTCGATGCGGAGACGAAAAACTTTTACTGGCTGACGCTCTGTGCACAGGATTGCGCAATAGTTCCCCTCAGCAATTGTGTGGAAGTGAGTAAATACATATATCTAAAGATGCCCCGTAAACTAACATGCACTTAATCATTAGGTTTACATCCAAGTCGAAAACGAAAACGATAACATTCCTCTTACGGACAAACCAGTGTACTACGTTAATGTCACGGAAGCAAGTGTGGAAAATGTGGAGATCATTACCCTAAAGGCTTTCGATCCCGATATTGATCCCACTCAGACTATAACATATAATATAGTTTCCGGAAATCTTGTCGGGTACTTTGAAATTGATTCGAAAACAGGTATGAATTTATCAATTTAAGCTTTATTTATATACATTTTTTTCCTAATTGTTCATGTTCTTAGGAGTGATTAGGACGACAGAACGCAAATTGGATAGAGAAAATCAAGCGGAACATATTTTGGAGGTATGTTTGTTAGCTTTTCCGTAGTTATAAAGCAAAATAGCTGAGACAATTTCTTTCAGGTGGCTATATCAGATAACGGATCTCCAGTACTATCTTCTACATCGCGAATCGTTGTGTCAGTACTGGATATCAACGATAACAGCCCCGAGTTTGACCAAAGGGTCTACAAGGTGCAAGTTCCGTCTTCAGCCACAGTCAATCAATCTATTTTTCAGGTATGCCTAAGGCTCTCAATGTTGAATTACCGAAAATGGTCAGCTAAATTATTGGTTTTTAGGTCCACGCTATCGACAGCGACAGTGGCGAAAATGGTCGAATTACCTACTCAATTAAGTCCGGAAAGGGTAAGAATAAATTTCGCATCGACAGCCAAAGGGGCCATATACATATAGCAAAACCATTGGACTCCGACAATGAGTTTGAGATTCACATCAAGGCTGAGGACAACGGAATTCCTAAGAAGAGTCAAACTGCTAGAGTTAATATTGTTGTAGTTCCTGTAAATCCTAATTCGCAAAATGCACCGTTGATAGTCAGAAAGACATCCGAAAATGTCGTAGACCTTACGGAAAATGACAAGCCTGGATTTTTGGTCACTCAAATTTTGGCTGTCGATGATGACAACGACCAGCTGTGGTACAACATTTCCAGTAAGTTAAATAGGTAATTCACGTTTTGAATACTTTTTGATATTTCGCATGCATTTTTACAGATGGCAATGAGGACAATACCTTTTACATTGGCCAAGACAACGGAAACATACTGCTTTCAAAATATTTGGACTACGAGACCCAACAGTCCTATAATCTGACTATCAGCGTAACTGATGGCACATTCACAACGTTCACTAATCTTTTGGTTCAAGTGATCGATATTAATGACAACCCCCCTCAGTTCGCTAAAGATGTGTATCATGTCAATATATCCGAAAACATTGAAGAGGAATCAGTTATAATGCAACTCCACGCCACTGACAGAGATGAGGACAAGAAGCTATTCTATCACCTGCACGCAACTCAGGATCCGTCGTCGCTGGCATTGTTCCGAATCGATTCCATAAGTGGAAATGTTATTGTCACTCAGAGATTGGATTTTGAAAAGACTGCGCAGCATATACTCATCGTTTTTGTTAAGGATCAAGGAGCGCCTGGAAAAAGAAACTATGCCAAGATCATTGTGAACGTGCATGACCACAACGACCATCATCCAGAATTTACTGCTAAAATAATTCAAAGTAAGGTTCCCGAAAGCGCAGCTATTGGCTCTAAGTTAGCCGAAGTGAGGGCCATAGATCGAGATAGTGGTCACAATGCCGAGATCCAGTACTCGATTATCACGGGTAACGTGGGTAGTGTGTTTGAGATTGATCCGACTTTCGGTATAATCACATTGGCTGGCAACTTGAATATCAACAAGATCCAGGAGTACATGCTTCAAGTAAAGGCCGTAGATCTGGGCAATCCACCGTTGTCATCGCAGATTCCGGTGCACATCATTGTCACCATGTCCGAGAACGATCCTCCGAAGTTCTCAACCAACAACATTGCCATAGAAATATTCGAAAACCTGCCCATCGGAACATTTGTTACTCAAGTCACCGCTCGGTCGTCGTCATCCATATTCTTCAATATTATTTCCGGCAACATCCACGAAAGCTTCCGCATTAACCCCTCCACTGGTGTTATTGTTATCAATGGAAATATCGACTATGAGTCCATCAAGTAAGCAATAAATTGTACTACAATTTTATTTTTTAATCAAATTTGTGTTATCCCAGGGTATTCAACCTTACGGTTAAAGGAACCAATATGGCAGCCGAGTCATCCTGCCAAAATATAATTATACATATCCTAGATGCTAACGATAACATTCCGTATTTCGTGCAAAATGAATATGTTGGAGCACTATCCGAATCCGCCGCTATTGGATCTTACGTACTGAAAGTACACGACTCATCAAAAGAGTAAGTTTTTGTAGTTGGACCTCCACTGCGGTATTAACAATAATATATTTGTTCTTCAGTCATTTGACATTACAGGTCAAGGATGCGGATGTCGGAGTAAACGGAATGGTTGAATACCACATAGTTGACGATCTGGCAAAAAACTTTTTTAAAATAGATTCGACAACTGGCGCTATTGAACTGTTACGACAATTGGACTACGAAACAAACGCTGGTTATACCTTTGACGTTACGGTAAATGAAGCATAAAATAGCTTTGGATTTTTGTGTACAAATCTTGTGTATTTTAGGTTAGTGATATGGGAAAGCCCAAACTACATTCCACTACAACTGCACATGTGACGATTCGTGTCATAAATGTTAACGATTGTCCTCCAGTATTTAATGAGCGTGAACTCAATGTAACTTTGTTCCTTCCAACTTTTGAGAATGTGTTTGTTAGACAAGTTAGCGCAAAGGATGCTGATAACGATACCTTAAGGTTTGACATTGTGGACGGAAACACCAACGAATGTTTCCAGATCGAAAAATACACCGGAATAATTACAACACGGTAAACTAAGCTCTAAGCTACAATATTTACTTAGAACATAAACCATAACTTTTTTCTTTTAAGAAATTTCGATATACTAAATAACGAAAATGATCGGGACTATGCCTTGCACGTCCGTGCCTCCGACGGAATATTCTCTGCAATTTTAATAGTTAAAATTAAGGTTTTGTCTGCCATCGACTCGAATTTCGCATTCCAACGTGAATCGTACAGATTTTCTGCATTTGAAAATAACACAAAGGTAGCTACCATTGGATTGGTGAACGTGATAGGAAACTCACTGAACGAAAACGTTGAGTACCGCATCCTGAACCCAACACAATTGTTTGATATTGGAATCAGTTCGGGAGCCCTAAAAACCACTGGAGTTATTTTCGATCGCGAAGTAAAGGACTTGTACAGACTCTTCGTGGAAGCAAAGTCAGTGCTATACGACGGCATGAATTCGAATGTTCGCAGAGCTGTAACGTCCATATATATATCCGTCTTGGATGTGAACGATAACTGCCCCTTGTTTGTCAATATGCCCTATTATGCCACGGTCTCAATTGACGATCCAAAAGGAACGATTATAATGCAGGTCAAGGCCGTTGACTTGGACAGTGCGGAAAATGGCGAAGTTCGGTACGAACTTAAGAAGGGCAATGGGGAGTTGTTCAAACTGGACCGCAAAACTGGGGAGTTATCCATAAAGCAGCACGTCGAAGGTCATAACCGAAACTATGAATTGACAGTGGCTGCCTATGATGGCGCCATAACACCTTGCTCCTCAGAAGCTCCTCTGCAGGTTAAGGTGGGTTCCCTTACGAAACAAAAGGAAACATTTCAATACAAACTGCTTTTTCCATTAAAGGTTATTGATCGTTCCATGCCCGTATTTGAAAAGCAGTTTTATACTGTTAGCGTCAAGGAAGACGTGGAAATGTACTCGGCCCTTTCCGTATCCATTGAAGCTGAAAGTCCCTTAGGAAGGAGTTTAATTTACACAATATCTTCCGACAGTCAATCGTTTGAAATTGATTACAACACGGGTAAAATCAATCAGCCCCATCTGTTTCATTTCAAAATGATCTAAGCTTATATTTAATTTCAGGATCAATTTTTGTCGTAAATGAATTGGATTACGAGAAAATAAGCTCACACGATGTTTCCATTCGAGCGACTGACAGTCTTTCTGGCGTTTATGCTGAAGTCGTTTTATCTGTTTCCATTATGGATGTCAATGACTGCTATCCAGAAATTGAGAGTGATATATACAACATAACCATTCCGGAAAATGCATCGTTTGGAACACAAATTCTGAAGATTAATGCAACTGATAAAGACTCTGGAGCAAATGCGAAACTTTCCTATTACATCGAGTCCATTAATGGGCAAAACAATTCAGAACTGTTTTACATTGACGTCACAGACGGAAATCTGTATTTAAAGACTCCATTGGACTATGAACAAATTAAGTATCATCATATAGTCGTTAACGTAAAGGACCATGGATCGCCATCATTAAGTTCCCGATCAAACGTATTTATAACAGGTAGAATTCTATGTCGCTTTATCTCTTACAGACTAATTTGTGAATATATATTCTATTATTCCAGTTAAAGACTTGAACGACAATGCTCCATGTTTCGTTGAGCCGTCGTACTTCACCAAACTGTCAGTCGCAGCTGTTCGTGGACAATTTGTTGCTCTGCCTAAAGCATACGATAAGGACATTTCCGATACAGATTCCCTGGAATACAAAATTGTTTATGGAAATGAATTGCAAACCTATAGCATTGATAAGCTAACAGGAGTGATTTCTCTTCAAAACATGTTAAACTTCACTGATAAAAGTAGCACAGTCTTGAATATTTCCGTGTCCGATGGAGTTCATACGGCATATGCCCGGCTCAAAATATCCTTACTGCCAGAAAACGTTTACAGTCCACAGTTTGATCAAAGTACTTATGAGGCTCAAGTTCCGGAAAACTTGCTACACGGTCATAATATAATCACGGTAATTTAATAGATTAATAAATAGGCTATTAGGCTAGTGTAACGATAACTGTTTTTTAGGTAAAAGCATCGGATGGAGACTTTGGCACCTACGCGAATCTTTACTATGAAATAGTTTCGGAGGAAATGAAAAAAATCTTTCTCATCGACCAATCGACGGGTGTAATAACCTCAAAAGTAACTTTCGACCGTGAAAAAAAGGATGAGTACGTGGTGCTACTGAAGGTGTCCGATGGTGGCGGGAAATTCGGGTTTGCCTCCCTCAAGGTTATAGTCGTGGACGTGAACGATAACGTTCCTTACTTCCTATTGAAGGAATACAAAATGGTTGTAAGCACAACAGTGGAAGCAAACCGAACTATCCTGACGGTAAGAAGGGTCTGTCCTTTTAAGTAGTCCCTACTAAACAACTTTGAACTGTTTACTTACAGGTTAAAGCGAAAGACGACGATATTAATGATAATGGATCGGTGCATTACCAAATTGTTCAAAAATCCAACGATAAGACAGTAAAGGATGTGATCGAAATCAACGAGAAAACTGGAGATATTGTGCTTAAAAGCAAGGCGGAATCTTACGGAGTGAACTCCTATCAGTTTTTCGTTCGTGCTTCCGATCGTGGTGAACCTCAATTTCATTCGGAAGTTCCAGTATCAATCGAAATAATCGAGACTGATGCCAATATTCCAACTTTTGAGAAATCTTCAGTTCTACTCAAGATCATAGAGTCAACGCCACCAGGAACCGTGCTAACGAAGCTACATATGATTGGAAACTATACGTTCAAATTCTCAATAGCAGCGGATCAGGATCACTTCATGATATCCGACAGTGGTGAACTGATCCTTCAGCAGACATTGGACAGGGAGCAACAAGAGTCGCACAATTTGATTGTAGTGGCGGAAACTTCCACGGTTCCCGTTTTTTTCGCCTACGCTGATGTTTTGATTGACGTTAGGGACGAAAATGATAACTATCCCAAGTTTGACAACACATTCTACAGTGCCAGTGTGGCTGAAAACAGTGAAAAGGTCATATCCTTGGTGAAAGTGTCGGCCACAGATGCGGACACTGGGCCAAATGGCGACATTCGTTACTATTTGGAAAGTGATACTGAAAACATCCAAAATATTTTTGACATTGACATTTACTCTGGCTGGATCACCTTGCTAACCTCCTTGGACAGAGAAGTTCAGTCCGAGTACAATTTCAAAGTAATTGCTGCCGATAATGGCCACCCAAAGCATGATGCAAAAGTACCTGTAACTATCAAAATCGTAGACTATAATGATAACGCACCAGTATTTAAGTTACCTATCGAAAGGCTTTCTGTTTTCGAAAACGCGCTGCCTGGCACAGTTTTAATCAACTTACTCCTTATTGATCCCGATATCGAGAAACAGGAAATGGACTTCTTTATCGTTTCTGGGGACAAGCAAGCCCAGTTCCAGATCGGTAAGAGCGGAGAGTTATTTATTGCCAAACCATTGGACCGCGAACAGCTCATGTTCTACAACCTAAGCATAATAGCCACTGATGGAAAATTCACTGCCAAAGCCAATGTGGAAATAGATGTAAAAGACATAAACGACAATACGCCTTACTGCCTAAAACCCCGCTATCATATCTCCACCAATGAATCAATCTCGATTGGAACTACACTCGTTGAGGTCAAAGCGATTGACTTTGATTTTCAAAGCAAACTGCGCTTCTATCTTTCGGGCAAAGGTGCGGACGATTTCAGTATAGGAAAGGAAAGTGGCATCCTGAAGGTGGCAAGCGCACTGGATCGGGAGACGACCCCCAAGTACAAATTGGTAGCACATGTGCAGGATGGCAAGGACTTTACGCAAGAGTGTTTCTCGGAAATAATCATCACGGTCAATGACATAAACGACAATATGCCCATTTTCTCAATGGCTCAATATAGAGTGAGTGTACCCGAGGATGCACAACTGAACACTTTGATCACGAAAGTGCACGCGATGGATAAGGATTTCGGGGTAAATAGACAAATCAAATACTCGCTAATGGGCGAAAACCATGATTATTTCAAAATATCAAAATCGACTGGTATCATAAGGCTGGACAAAAGTCTCGATCGTGAAACTATTTCATTGTTTAATCTCACTGTGAAGGCGGAGGACTGTGGCGTTCCAAAACTACACTCCATTGCCACAGTTGCTGTGAACATATTGGACATTAATGACAATCCACCCGAGTTCAGTATGCGACAGTACTCGTGCAAAATTCTAGAAAACGCCACTCACGGCACAGAAGTGTGCAAAGTTTATGCCACTTCGATAGATATTGGGGTGAATGCGGATATTCACTACTTCATAATGAGTGGCAACGAGCAGGGGAAGTTCAAAATGGATTCCACCACAGGCGACTTGGTGCTAAATGCAACCTTGGACTATGAAATGTCCAAGTTTTACTTCTTGACCATACAAGCTATCGATGGCGGCACTCCGCCGCTTAGCAACAATGCCTATGTGAACATCTCTATTCTGGACATTAATGACAACAGTCCCAAGTTTCTGCAAAACCTGTACCGCATTAATGTCAATGAAGATATTTTCGTGGGCTCCAAGATTCTGGACGTCAAAGCCACGGACGAGGATTCAGATGTAAACGGTCTTGTAACTTACAACATTGAAAGGGGCGACAACATAGGCCAGTTTTCAATAGATCCGAAAAACGGAACAATAAGCGTTTCGAGGCCATTGGATCGTGAGACTATTTCTCACTACACTCTGGAAATTCAAGCCTGCGATCAGGGAGATCCTCAAAGATGCAACAGTGTGCCAATCAATATAAACATTTTGGACACGAACGACAATGCACCCATCTTTTCCAGCGCTAACTACAGTGTTGTACTACAAGAAAACCGACCTCTGGGCTATGTATTCCTTACCTTCAAAATATCAGACGCAGACGAAACACCCAATACCACGCCATACACCTTCGATATTAGGTCTGGAAATGAGGGTGGCCTTTTCCGGCTGGAGCAAGATGGTTCCTTGAGCACGGCCTCGCGATTTAATCACAACCTGCAGGACGAATTCGTGATTCAGGTTCGAGTTTTCGACAACGGCACACCTCCATTATATTCCGATGTCTGGGTGGTTGTAAAAATAATTGAAGAAAGCCAATATCCGCCGATTGTCACACCACTAGAAGTAACCATAAATTCATTCGAGGACGATTTTTCGGGCGCATTCATTGGCAAAGTTCATGCCTCGGATCAGGACAAGTATGATGAATTGAACTTTGGCTTGGTGTCCGGTCCCGAGGACATGTATCAGAGCTCGAAGCTGTTCAACATTTCCAACAACACGGGAAAGATCTATGCCATATCCAACCTGGATATTGGTCTGTACAAGCTGAATGTGTCTGTTTCGGATGGTAAATTCCATGTCTTCTCCATTGTCAAGATCAACGTGGAACTAGTAACCAGTGACATGCTAAAAGAGTCGGTTGTCATTCGATTCAGTGGGATTTCAGCATCAGAGTTTCTCCTGAGTCACAGGAAAACCTTTATGCGCTCCATTCGCAATATCATGCGCTGTCGCCAAAAGGATGTAATTCTCATCACCCTTCAATCGGACCATCAAAAAGCATCACAACATGCTGTGGGTATTCGACGAGCCAGGTCCATTGACTCCGATTTGAACGTGGTGTTTGCAGTGCGGAAGCAGCAAATAATACCCGATTCCGATGAATTCTTCACAAGCGATGAAATTCGGCAGACACTGATAGACAAGAAGAACGAGATTGAAAACGAAACCAACCTGGTGGTGGAGGATGTACTACCATCCACCTGCCAAAGCAACAAAAACGACTGCGTTCACGGGGAATGCAAGCAGATATTACAGATCCTGAAGAACAACGTTACCACCACCTTTACGGATGTGATTAGCTTTGCTGCTCCATCTTACATTCCGGTGAATACATGTGTCTGCCGACCAGGATTCGATGGAAAGCATTGCAAAGAAACTGTGAATGCCTGCTCCACGGATCCGTGTTCCCCGCAGAGGATCTGCATGCCGTCTGGCTCGACTTTGGGTTACCAATGTGTGTGTCCCAAGGGATTTTCAGGAACCTACTGCGAGCGGAAGTCTTCGAAGTGCAGCAATGAGTCCTGTGACATGGGTCTATTCACTGCGGTGTCCTTTGGCGGCAAGAGCTATGCCCACTACAAGATCAACAAGGTAAAGGCGAAGTTCACGCTGGAAAACGAGTTTTCCTACTCCCTGCAGATAAGAACTGTGCAACAGACTGGGACTCTGCTGTATGCCAGCGGCAAGGTGGACTACAACATCCTGGAGATCATAAACGGAGCTGTTCAATACAGATTCGATTTGGGCTCGGGCGAGGGAGTCATCAGTGTGTCCAGCATTAACATCTCTGACGGCGAGTGGCATCAAATCAGCCTAGAGCGGTCCCTCAATAGTGCCAAAGTGATGGTGGACAACAAGCACGTCTCCCATGGCAGTGCTCCGGGTGTGAATGGCATCCTGAACATCCAGTCGAACGATATCTTTGTAGGCGCCGAGGTTCGTCCGCATCCATCGATAATTGGCTACGAGGATATTCAGCGCGGCTTCATCGGCTGCATGGCAAACATCAAAATAGCCAAAGAGTCGCTGCCATTATACATTTCCGGCGGAAGTACCATTGCTGCCTTGAAGCGTTTTACGAATGTCGAGTTCAAGTGCGATCCGTCGAATGTGCTGGTGCGCCTGGGTATTTGCGGATCTCAGCCGTGTGCCAATAGTGGAATCTGCAAGGAACTCGATACGGACGTGTTTGAATGCGCCTGTCAGCCCCGGTATTCCGGCAAGCATTGCGAGATCGATTTGGACCCCTGCTCATCGGGTCCCTGCTTGTTTGGCGGCAGGTGCGACTACCACGGACCCAACAACTACAGCTGCACGTGTCCCATCCACTTATCCGGAAAGAGGTGTGAGTACGGCAAGTTCTGCACGCCGAACCCGTGCAAAAACGGTGGCATTTGCGAGGAAGGCGATGGAATATCGCACTGCATGTGCCGCGGCTACACGGGACCCACTTGTGAGATCGACGTGGATGAGTGCGAGAATCAGCCGTGCGGCAATGGAGCGACCTGCATCAATGAACCCGGAAGTTTCCGATGCATTTGTCCATCTTATCTCACAGGAGCCAGCTGCGGGGATCCCCTGTACTCGAACTCTATTTCTACAAAGCTGAAGAACTTTTCTATAGAGCATATTAGCGGGATCATTTCCGGCGTGGCCGTGGTACTGGTCATCATCAGTTGTGTCCTGTGTTGCGTGGTGTTAAAGAGGAGTTCCTCTTCAAAGCGAAGGAACCGACTAGAGAAGGACAAGAACAAGCCGTCGTACAAGGAGGCGAACTTGAACTCACTGGTGGACAAGGACAACTACTGCAAACCAAACGTTAAGTTGAGTAACTTGGAGGTTAACCAGCGTCCCATTAGCTACACAGCAGTTCCAAACGACAATAGGAGCAATAGGAATTTTGTAAATAACTTGGACATCCTGCGTAGCTACGGTTCGGCCGGCGATGAACTGGAAAATGTGCCATTCGAGTACCAGAAGGTTAATCGAAACAAGCAGCATGTGAACATAAACTCCTGCCATTCCACCGATGCAGATAATGCCTACAAACAAGAATGGTGCGAGCAAATGCATTTAAGAACCTTCAGTGAAAATAAACTGAACAATGGTTAGTCAACTGCTCTTACTGTCAGTTAGCAATAACAAATATTAACCTGCTCTTTATTTCAGAACTTAAACGAGATTTCGGACCATCTGTGAGTCGCTTTTCAACTGGGAAACTAATCCAAGTTGAAATGCCCAACGTGTGCCACTCTTCCAGTGCGAATTTCGTTGATTATTCAGCTCTTGCCAATGGTCAGTATCATTGGGACTGTTCCGACTGGGTTCGCAAAAGCCATAATCCCTTGCCAGATATAACCGAAGTTCCTGGAGCAGAAATAGCTGACTCGTCGAGCTTACACAGCAACGATAGCAACGAGTCTAAGTCGAAGAAAGCCTTTTTCGTGCACAGTAAGTATTGAATTTAAAACTTCTTTTCCCGACCAATAACTGATTTCACAACCAAAAGGGGAAGACGGAGATGTTGATCCGACGAGGGATATAGCCGCGTTGAATGAGGATATCGGATCGTTGTATTTGGACTCGGAGGCAGAGAGCTGCTTGGAGCCGTTTATGTTGCCGAGATCAAGTAATCAGCCACTTTCAAGACTGAGTTCTTTTAATAATATCGAGAATGAAGACTATAAATCAAATACAGGTAAAACACTTCGTTAATATGGTAGAAAAAATGTTAATAGCATCTAATAAAATACAAAAAAAAAGGAATTGATTATCACTAAACGTTTTCATGCTTATGTATCATAACAAGCATGTTTATCTTATTGGTTGTTACAAAATCGCAGCTTATTTTTCATTTTATAATTTTAAATAATTTTCTTTAAAACATATTGCACACAATTTCAAACTACTTAACAAACCTTCCTCTTATAAGTCATTCTGTTATGCCTTTGAACTTCCTAACAAATAACATCTTTGTATACTAACCTATTTAACTACTTCATTTCATGCAATCAGTGCCTTTACCGTCGAAAGTTAGTCATTCGTGTAAGTTTTGTATTCATTATAAGTAATAGTCAAATGGTTATTTATAAATTCAGGTCAATGCCTTAACAAACGTTCTATATTATACTGAACCTGTATTACATAAAATGTAACAAGAATCTTACTGAAAATTTCCATATCTGATCTATTCCACAGGCAAAGTATATTTAAGACATCCTGATTCGTATTTACCGACGATGCATTTTCCAAGTGAGACCGATGGGGAAAGCTCTATGACCGAGGGGCCGATTTCTAGGATGGAAATGAAAACCAGAAGGACGATAAGTGGTAAGCAAGGGAAATGCCTTTACATATCGTGCAACTATCACAATTCTCTCTAATTATGCAGAACATTCAGAGGAGGCATACCTATTTCCATGCACTGTCGGAGAAATTGGATCCAACAGCAACATTTCGGTTCGACTGTGTGAAATTGAAGATTCTGAGTTGGAGGAGTTTTTACCACAACAACAAACAAACAATTAAATGACATGCTTAAAATATAAGAACTACATTTTACACCAATTATTTCATTTCGTTAGATACTATTTTCCATAGGAAAAACTTTGGTTATATATTTTCAATAAAAAAAAACACAAAGAACATCTGCACTTCCATGGTATCATTACTTTAATGCCAAGGTAAGTTTACACTTACATGTTATAAATAAAAATGCATATTAAAGTATGTTTTAAACTTATTTATTTATTTCTTTTTGGTTGCCTTCGCCAACTTTTGAGCCATATACGATTTTCTCAGCTTTTGCAGCTTGTTCGCGCTGCCGAACCATTTATCGAACTTATCCATTATCTAAAAAGAATTTCAGTTTAATGATTTGGTACTAAACATTAAGCATATTAAGTAAGCAAGTATACCTTCTCATCTGGAGGGAAAATGGGAGGCTCATTCTTGCTCAGGAAATATTCAAGGAACTCGTTCGGATCCAATGCCTCATTCTTGAGTCGCATCCTACGGTCGATGTTCAAGGTCTCCTTTACGTTATCATCAATGTCGCCGGAGTTGTACGCCTGCAGGACGCGCGCCAGTGCGGAGTAGGCGTACTCCTTCATGTCATCTGGGGCGTTCTCGGTCATCAGTTCTAGCCACAGCAGGAAGCTAGTGCCGTAATCGCACTTCGGAATAAGCAGGACTTTTTGGAACGCTCGCTTGATGCCTCCATTGGCCGCCCAGGGCATGTTACTCGTGCCGACCAGTACAATTTTGTCATTTTTCTTCAATGGTTTCAAG
The DNA here is from genome assembly GCF_004382145.1 of Drosophila mauritiana. Lineage (NCBI taxonomy): Eukaryota > Metazoa > Arthropoda > Insecta > Diptera > Drosophilidae > Drosophila > Drosophila mauritiana. The sequence goes on from NC_046669.1 coordinate 19,474,100, forward strand.
ATCTTGCTAGCTAATGAGGTGCCCAGCAGTTTGGGGTTAATGTCCACTGCCTCAGGCGGAACCTTTTTCCAAAACAGTCTATGCGCCTCCTCGATGTACATTATGGTGGGCTGAAAGGCCTTAGCCACTTTTAGAATAACATGCAGGAAGTACTTCAAGTCTTTGGCATATTTGTAGGTATTCTCGGGACTTAGGTTCATAAAAACAGCATCTGGAGTAGACAGAAGGTTTAAGTGTTCCGAAAAACAAGCACTTCAAAATGTTATACCTAGTTCGGATGCAATGATTTCACACAACAATCGTTTTCCGCTATTCAGAGGTCCAATTAGCAAAAGAGACTTCGGCTTCGGTACATCGAATTCGCCCATTCCCAGCATCGACTCTTGGATAACCATTTTAATGTCACCCTTTGCTGGACCCAATGTGCTGAATTTTAAGTCGATATTAGTTTTTTTTGTTAGCCTTAGTAGCTTTCAGCAAGTAACTACATACGTTAAGCCATCTTCATCTCGAGTGTCGTCTGCCACAAAGTTGAAGTCCGTTATGAACTCATCAAAGTCCCTGTGACCAATTTCCTCTATTATGCCGGCATCTTTGAGCTCATTGTACAGGGATTCCAGTGTCCTATCGCCTGTCATGTCCTTGGGCTTCTTCTTCCTCTTCTCCTTCTTCTTCTTAGGATACTTCACCTTGAGAGCCTTGTACTTCTCATCGTTATCCTTCGCCAAGGCCTCCCGCAGCAACTCATACTCAACCCTGGAAATTGGAAAGTTACATTTTCATTGTAAATGTAAATATATATATTACCTCATGTATTCGTCGACCAAGCCCCTCACTTCCTGATGAATCTTTGCCAGTTGCTCCTCTGTAACCCATTCCTTGATGGGGTCATGATTCTTGTTCAGATATTCATCGACATTTCTCCAGTCCTTGGAGTACCTCTTCATTGTCTCTTCAATGTTTTCTGCAATTGAAGAGAGTATTTGAAGACACTGGAAACATTGCCCATTGAGTCGAACTATCTACCAATTGCCTTGCTTGCAGTTAGCTCGTAGCCAATGTCGATGACTCCAGCGTCCCTCAATTTCTTCCGACGTTTAGCTTCCTTAATTTTCAGCTGTTTGAGCTTTTCCTTCTTTTTCCTCTTCTCTTTCTTCTCCTTATCGCGAAGTTTCTTCAGCTCAGCTTTTGACAGTGGCTTTTTACCAAGGGATTCCTGAAATTCCATTGGGGTCATTGTTTCATCAATGACAACCAGTACCGTTCCTTGTTTCACAGGATCGGGGTAAGGATGAAAATTCCCAGTCGCGTCGTAGCTGTGAAGTACGAGTTATACGTTGCCGCTTTGCCTCAATGAAAAACAACTCACAATTCCTTGAACCATGCCCGGATATGATCGGATATGTCTTCCATCATCCATGGACTTCGGACTTGCAGCAGTCGGGTGCGCTCATCGTTGATCAAGTTGATGAAGTCCTCATCCAGCTTCTTCTTGAGCATCTCGTTCTTGTACATTTCCATAATAGAGTTTGCCTTCTGATTAGGTCGCTTCAGTTTCCTCATTTTCTTCATACCATACAGTTCCTCCCTGAACCGCTTCTTTATCTTGACTATTTTCCGCGTCTTGTAACCACGCCAACAACTTTGGATTTTACAAGCAGCATTGTTCCGTATTGCACTTAAGGCTTCCTCATCTAGAAAATATTTAAAAGCCAAATCAATTGTTTTGAAACAATCTACATACTTGCCATCTATTGCGGTATCCGCTACATCATCCTTTTTAATGAGGTTTTCGCAGGACTCGTCCGCCTTCAAGAAGTCAGCTGAAAAAATGGTTCTCTTCACGGGAATACTCATTGCCTGATCAGGCTTAAAGGTGAATTTGTAATTGATCTTCTTTCTTTGATGGACCTTGAGGAACTTTTTCTTGTCGTACTTTATGTTGGACTTGTAAACCCGAGCTCGGCGCGCCCTCTCGTGAGCTTGGATAAGCTTGACGGCCTCACTGATCGGAACCCAATCCTGGGCTGCCTTTTCTTCCTTTTCCTCATCGTTCATGTACAATCGGTTGTCGGCTATGATATTTTGAATGTCCAACGGGCGACGGTAAAGGAATTGTGGTGACCTCCATACGACCAGGTCCCGTGGTGTTAGCTTCCTAGCGATCAGCGCCTTATCTATGTATACGTATTCGCTCATTTCCAGGTCTTTTAACTCCTCCTTGAGTTGCATTAGCTGCTGAGTGGCATTCTCCACCAAAACTCGTACCAATGCCCGCTTTTGCACTTGGAAAGTATTGTGGTATATGAAACTTAACTTATCGACCAGCTCCACATACAAAACATAGAGCTCTGCGTAAATTTTATACGATATAGCCTTTTCCTCTGGCGGCTCAATCTTCTTCAGGCGGTTCTGCTTCTTGATTAGTTGGCCAATTTCCTTGCGCGTGTAGACCCAAAATTTATGGTTAAGATCGAACGACATTTTGGATTTGATCTATATGTGTGTGTGCGCATTCCAAAATAAAAAATGCCTTGCGTGTTAAGAATATAGTTTGTATTTATTTGCTTCTGTACACTTAATGAAAATTAGTCGATTACCTGGTTATTCAAGGGCTACTTAGTACCAATATAGATTTTGATTTCATATAAATTTATCACTTTATTTCACTTAAGATACGATAATCAGGGAATCCGGAAGGGAACAACCACGGCCTCTTTGTGGTCGATCTGTATGGCCGAGACACTGATGTGTGCCTTCTCGGTGAAGAGTTTAATCTAAAAACACACGAAATAGGTAAGCAATAAGCTATTTGGGAAAAGAAAACTCACTTGAGCAGTGTCATCTGGATAGATTGGCTTAGACAGATAGAACTGATGGCTTGGAACATCCTTAAGGAGACCTGTGATTCATTTAAATGTTAGTCATCACCCTTTCCCTCTACCTATATTGCAAACCTTTTGGTGCGATACTGGCGTGCTGGCCGTTGTTCCACTGCTGATGCAACCGCTGCGAGTACAATCTTATTCTGTCGGCGTACTCCTGGTGCTCCAGGCTGTGGCAGTCCATGGCTCCAACGTTTATCATGTTTCTGGAGAGCAAAGGAGTGTATAAGCAAATACAAATATAATATAGATAAGCGATAATAAGGGCTCCGTTGCTTTGTTTCATTGAACATCCCGATAAATGCTCGGCAATAATAATACTACATACTAGATCCTGCCATCGCTATAACTACATATACTACTTGATATATATGCTAGCATTCCAATCAATAGAATATGCATATGCTAGTGCCAAATGTGGACCCTATCCACTATCAACTACGTACATCGCAGTATTCTGCACCAGTCTGGAGAGTGCGTTCTGATCGTCCTTCTTGGGAAGGGAGTGGGCGTAGTCGGTGCTGAGGCCATCGGAGTTGCTCCTCCGAAGAGCAGGACTGTGGTTCACCGGATCCACGAGAAGGTGTGTCCGCTCGTTCGGCTCGTTGGGCTGCAGATGGAACGCATTGTGTATTCGGCCAGTTGGCGGGGAAAGGGAAATGTGCGGATTACCTGCGCACCCGGATCCTCGGTGCATTGCCAGCAGTTGCAGATCGAGGCCAGGTAGCTCCAAACTGAGTGCACATAGTCCATTCTAAATGCAATTGTTCAATTGTTCTTTATTTTTATTTTATGCAAGTTTTTCTAGAGATGGAATTGTACATATTCGATAAGATCAGCGCTGCCAGACTGTTTAAAACAGCTGTAGACATGCTTGTTATCGATTAGGCGCCAAAAATTAAAATTTTAATCGGACATCAGATTCATGGGTTTTTAGTTAAAGGAATAATAGTTTATTCCTTGCGTAACTAGCTTAATCTTTGTTTTATTTATTGTTAAATCCCTTTTTTTTGGAATTAAGTTGATTTAAAATATTCTATATGCATTAATTTTTTTATTTTTTTTTATTGAAAATTTGACTCTTTTCGGTAGAGACATTAATTATTAATTCGAAATATTTATATTGCTGATTTTTCTAGCAAGCTATATGGCACTTTCCCCAACAGCCAGTCCACGAGAATGAGCACATTCTTGATTGATGAAGATGCCACAATTTCAGCCAACGGAAGATGCTTATCTCGGCGCTTCCTTCGTGCCAATCAAATGAATTGGGCCGCAAATTTTTAATTGTGTCGCTCGCGCCGCAAGGACAAAGGATGCGGAGTACGCCAGCTCCTCGCAAGGAACGGAGAACGCCCTTACATCAACGACGCGGTTAACCATGATGGCGAAAGCAGCGAGGCGGAAACGCAAATTCATTGCCGAGGCTGCAAGACATGGGAGCATGTGCGGCAGTGCTGACAGCTTTTGCTATCCTTTCCACAGGAAAAAACTCTGAAAAATTAAAAAATAATATAATATAATAATATAATGCGTAGTCTTGGGGTGATGGCCTGATGTAAGAGATATATGCTATGTGAATGATAAGAATTTAAAACTTCATACGGCCAGTTTTCCTTTCCCATTCGGTCTAATTTATTGAGTTTTGCCTTCAGTTTGTTCTTCTGTTTCCGCCGCCTAAGTGAATTTATTGTCTCCTCCTGGCAGCACTGATGTGGGCCTCGTCATCGCATCCTGATCCTTTGCGCCACCATTCCCATATATTGGGCCAGACGCACTCTCACACTTGCTGGCAACTTGTAACTTCGTTTTGCCCCGCTTTTGTTTCCGTTCCCTGGCAGCGGAAGCCGGGCCAGAAATTTCATAACTGCCACAAGGAGCAGCTTCACTTCAAATTCAATTATCCTGCGCCTGCACACGGCCCCAGAGGATATCGATCAGTACATCTAAGGATATGTCTGCGGCTTGCCGACCGGGAATAGGTAACTTACATTGTCATTTTGTGATACGCTATCTAAGGGATTTCCTAGATCTAGACAGCTCATTAGCTGAGTGAGTCCATTGTTTTTAGATTTATGATGATATACTTACCAGCCAGGACAAATTATGCATTACACATAATATTTGTAATAAATTATATTTATTTTTTTGTTAAGAGTATTGAGTATTCCACTTGTGCGGACACTAAGTTCCGTATTTATTTAATTTGATGGCTGTGCAAAGTTCAATTTCTGCTAGCTCATTTGGTCTGGAGGGGCGTGGCTCTGCGGAACTGTAGGCGAAAAACCTCAACCACATTAACGACTTAATGAGCACCCGCGAAGCAGTTTGCCACTTGATTGCCCACGGGGTGGCACCAGTCGCGGCTGATTGGATTCAGCTGGTGTTTTATCTAGGGCCTTCGACTTCCAGCCAGTTTCAGGTTCCGGATCCTCCGGCTCATTGTTGCATGGACAAAGAAACGCAGTTTACATAGAATAACTGCGGATTATCGGAGCCACGCCCCCAAAAACCCAGCCCCTCGTCCTGCCGCAGAAGTGCGGCACCACAGCGGTTTCAGTATGCAAAGCGCAAGGCATCCGGAGGCCACATAGTCCTCCGTCCACCTCCACTTCGCCGGATAAATAGTGCGGCGCAAACTTACAGCGGGAAGAACAACACTTTTATGCACAACACTTTGCATTTTTGCTGGGCGGACGCGTCTGCAAAATGCACTGTAAGAAAGTTTAACTCGTTATATATACTTGATATATATACTATATATATATATATATACTTGATTATATATACTTGAATACTCGACCAAGGATTTGTTCCCTTTTTACTTATGAGTTATCATGCATGAAACCGAAATTAGAATTTAGAATTAGAATTTAGTTATAATTTATGCACTGACCATATGCCATCTAATTTTCTTTCCGTGTAAGTTGTGCATCTCACAACTCCAGCAACTTTTTGCCCCAGATTGTCGGTGCTGACTTGGTTAGCTGTTGGCCCTTCGGCGAGCCTTTGCATCTGGCCATAAACGTCGGGCGAGGCTATATCTAAAGTTGAACCTGATTATGCAGCTTTATTTGAGGTGAACGATCAACTCGGAATGGCCCAGGAAAAAAAGAGAAAAAGCGACTCTTGAAGTCATTAAAGAATATACAAATATAATGATATATATTCTATATTATAGAGTAGTACACCCTGCAGTTTCACAATTCATCGCAACTCAAAATTATCCCAGGGATATACCCTGATTATATAAATCGCTGCAAACTAAACAAATATAATGTAAAATATCGATACCAGCCAACAGGTTTACCGCATAAACTCGTATATAATTCCCTCTACCCTTTAAAATGTCACAAATTCGTGCTAAACGCATAAACTTGCTGCTGTATCGGTTTTAAGCTGCAGCTGAACTGCGACAAATGCATTTGGAATGCAATTCAATTTCCTTTTTGGCCAACTCGCGTCCTCGGCGATGTCGTTATCGCCGTATTTGTTGGCCTTAATTTTGCAGAAGCGATTCGCCGAGCAATCTGTTCCATTTCTGCTCGACATTTCACTTAGCCTGGCTTAATTCTCGATTGACACGGCTGGATTATTTTGGTACTACGCACTGCATTTATTTCCGACTGCGCTGGCAAATCGATTTTTTCCAAGGGACTCCGGACACGTGGCCAGGTTGCAGTCCTCCACCTGCCGGACCATTGGCAGATATGGTAAATACTGTTTACCCAGTTCTTGGGGTAAACTACTACAGCATCGGACTACTCGTCGAGCAGTTGTTGGAAACGGTGAGCTGCAAAATGCTTAATTAATTCAGATTGGCGAGGATGCAAATAGCACAATGGTTACCTAGGCATCCATTATTAAGGGATTGCTCACCAAATTTAAGCAAACATTAAGGTCAGATGTGCAGTATGGAAATGCAGTTTAAACATGTCTAATATCTATCTGGGTATATTTCTTTACACTTACACTGAGAAACAATCTAAAAGCTGTGTGGTTACTCCAAACCGAAAAAGCCAGATCAAATCGTTTAAGACCTCTAAAAGTGGCATCAAACTTAGTCCCAAGTACGCCCAAGGATTCAGATTTGGCCAATGATAGGGAAACCACGTGTCAGGTTTTAAACAAATTGCGAACTGCTTGCTTCTTTTCTCGGCCAGGTGAAAAGTAATTGAACTTGTTGCCAAACTTTGGCCATCAAACAAGCCCACAGCTGTTGTTGGTCCTCCTGTCTTACCATCTTAGCCAATCCGGACCTATCCAAAGGCTATCCCCTATCCTAACCCTCGCCTCGGTGTCATCACACGCTTCGTTTGCGCTTTGATGTATGCTATGATTTGTTTTATTGCCCGCCCCTCGATTTCCCTATCACCGACTACTTGGTTGGGGGTGTGGGATCATTTTTGGGCAAAACTTTGCCGGAGAAAGTTTTCCGACACCCCGACCCGCCCACCGGGGCATTATCTTAGCCGGCGTTTTGTCCGCTCTGTTTGTTCAGTTTGCCGCAAATTATTTGAATTCACCTCCGTCCCACTTGAGTTCCCGCCGATTAATCTTCGGGGGCATCTGCGTTTGGGTCCTGTCCTCGCCGGGCACTCTGTTTGTTTTCAGTTCGAAAATAGATATTCTGGCACTTACAGGCTTTTATAGTTCGGTTTGATAATGTGCCGGACTTTCTGTTTGCTTTCCCTTTTCGATTGGAGTCCTTCGCCCCGTGGTCAAATCGGGGTGGCGTCTTCTTGGTTCTGCTTGGAGTGGAGTGGAGTTACACTAAAGTGCAAAACTTTCAATTGCAGCAGGATTAGGGCGCTATCATGCGGAAATTTCGTTTGAACAGATAAAAATTGATTAGGGAAATAAGTATAAGTTATTGAACAAAAACTACATAGTTCCCATTAAAGTATTCTTAATGTGTTATGAGTGCCATCAATAAATCAATTATTCCTATTACCAATGAGATACAAAATGAGTTTCGAGTAACATAATTATAATTGAATACTGAATAGTATTAGCTTACTTGTGAAAAGTATAGTCCAAGAAATGTAATAGGCCCATCGTATTGAGCGTAAAGTATATCATATATCTATGTAATATTAGTGTAATATTTATTTATTATATCAAAGTTGAGTTTAAGAGCATTTACATATGTGTATTATTTAACCGACAGAACTTCACGCAACTCTACTTCTACTTTCAACGACTGTCCGACTTGACTAATCGTTGCTGAAAAACCGACCGACTTATTCGCTTTTCCACAACTCTAGAATTATGCGCGTTCTTTTCGACTTTTCTATTTCAACTTCTTCTACTTGACTTCTTGGCGACGACTTCCCTCTATCTTCACGATCTTCAACTTATTCTTCGATCATTCCAGCCAACCGCTCTCCTGATCCTATCGATAGTTTCCTGCAGTGCTGCCACCTGTGCTATCGCGCTGCCATCACTATCATTGTTTACATATATGTATATATTTTATTTGTAAATATTAAACTGGTATAGCAAATATACCTTTGATTCCCCTAATATGTCTGACTTCTCGTCAAATCTGTTCAATGGGTGCTCCATGCAGATCTCCTGCGGCTTGGCTTTCATATCACGTACTTATGACCAGGTGATTAGGGCCATCTGCGTTTGGATTGGAGCCACCACTGGTCGGTCACCTTTCGGAGCCCGCTGTGTTGGCAGAGTGCCCTTCAATATTTGAAGATTCTGGCCAGCGATGGGTGGTGTATTGTGATGGTAGGCCACCCCGAATTCAATGCAAATTCCTCGTCCGGCTCGGAATTGTGGGCATGGCGTTGGTAGGCAACCGTGTAAATGCAATTTCCGTTTGGTGCAACCGGAATTTCGTGCAAATGCCGTGCCGCCACCACCGGTTTTGATGGACTGACTGCCTGACAGCCCCAAAAGGGAGCTCCATTGCATTTCCCCGCTGATATGCTTGACGTTCTGTTTACTGACCCAGCAGCAGGTCCTCATTTTGCGCCGACACACAATGGAGAACATTTTTTGTTATTATCCATTGCGAGATATCTGTTTACAGATTAATTATAAAACAAGAGAGAATGCCGACTATCACATACCCGTTGTTACTCAGCTAGTGTGAATGCGAACGAGAAATTTAATCATTTCTCTGGGATATCGATAGATATTGGGGAATTAAGTGAGAAGAAATTTTGTAATTTTTCAAAACGTTGGCTTGTATATCTCCCTCGAACGTGGCTAAAAATTAATTGCGGTTCTTGGTCTAAACAAAAGCGGTCAGAAGACATTTTCTTTCTTACCCTGATATTCACATTTAGCAAGAGAAACTTTGGATTTACTTAAATATTTTATTAAAATATTATTTTTCTTGTTTATAATTTCAATGACAGTTCTCATTATTCTTGGCTTCAGCAAAAGTTCACATTTAAAAATCATAGAAGGCTTATGCAAGTAACTCTTGCCCTGCGATGTAGGTCAAAGTCGATTGGAGAAAACAAGTAACAAGGCACATTATTGAAATTTGTTTTAAAGGGTCATTTGAACCACCGATCACTGCCAACTCCAAGAAAATTCTCCGCAACTGTATAGCCGGCCACAGAAGAAAGTTGCGCAGCCGATTTCATGTGCTCCTAGGGTTCAATCTGTCGATTTTAAAATATCACAGTAAGCAACCAAATGACTGAAATTCTCTTTCCAATAATATTTACCCGCTGAATGAGTATTTACTGAACACTTGGGGGGTCTCTCTGGCCGACACCAGACGGTCACCTTGCTACCTTCGCTGGTACTTCTTTCCGTGACCTGGGCAACAAAAGGGTTACGCACTGTACTCAGACACAGTCAGCTTTTAACTACTCACCTGAATTTGCTTAGACTCCGCTTGTATAAAATTGTAGAATACGGGAACTCCACCGGATTTTAATTAGAAAAGAAACGGATAGAACGAATTCAGGCTTAGCAGCAGCGAACATCTCATAATTCCTCCTGGCGCAGCTATGAGCTATCTAGTATATGTGTCCCAAATATCGGGCCACAATGCATAAAATGCAGTTGTCGGATTTTATGCACGCACCTTTAAGCTCGGCTAAAATTAGTGAAAAAGGGTTAGCTACTTTTGGGCTGAAATACGTATAGGTGGTTCCGTACTCACCAAAGATCAGTTGCACAAATTTATTTCTCGGCTCTGCAACTTTCACACACCCAAAAAAAAATGTCATCAAAAATATTTAACAGTGTACCCAACATCAAAATAGTTTTTAAACACCTTCCAAGGACGGGTCGGCAAAAGATAAGTACGTATCCATAATATTGTGATGCCACGGCGTTGTAAGGTGTACATAGTATTAAAACTAATTTTTGCACTCATAAAAAAAATGTATGACTTATGAAACAGATACAGCACCCTGTATCGACATGAAAAAAGAGGGAAGCATCAATCTGGGATATTGATAGATATTATTGAAAAAAATTGGAAAATTTAAAAATTGTTCAAAAGTGTGGGCGTGCCGCAGTTTTGAACCACTTTTAAATTGCTTCTCATTGTATACAGGGTGCTCTGAATGTGTTTCACAAATCATAAACTTGTTTATGAATGTCAATTGTATTTTTCACCATATGCACAACTTATGCGCCTTGACATCACACTATCATGGATTCGGACTTCTTTTGCTGAGTATATTTTCGTTCCTGTTGCTGAGTGTAATATACAGCCCGTTCTCGAAGGTGTTTTGAAAACTTTTTTGATGTTGGGTGAACTGGTTAATAATTTTTAATGCTGTGTATTCCCTTTGGGAGCGAAAGTAGAACTGAGGGTTTTGCTTGCGAGTCCGTGCCTCTTGTGATTGAAATTTCGTTCAATGCCTACTTTGTTAAAGAAAAATTTAAATCAAAATACCAAAGCCTACTTTGTTGTAAAAGAAGGGTATTCTAGATTCTTCGAAAAGTATGTAACAGGCAGAAGGAAGCGTTTCTGACCATATAAAGTATATATATTCTTGATCAGGATCAACAGCCGAGTCGATCTGGCCATGTCCGTCTATCTGTATTAACGTCGAGATCTCAGGAACTATAGAAGCTTAAGATTCAGCATTCAGATTCTAGAGACTGCCACGCCCACACTTTGGAAAAATGTGTTGAATTTGTTCACATTTTTATTATAAAGTTAGCTTAAATATTTATATTTAAAGTCCTGTTTCAGCTTTCTCACGTAAATGTATTTATCGTTTGTTATTATATATTTTAATTATACTTCCCAATTACCGCAAGAACAACACTCAATCAACAGTACAGCAGCTACCAACACAACCACAGTTTAATTTTGCCCAAAGCCAACCATCTATAGGCACTGGCGGAAACAGAGCAGTATCCTATGATACAGTACTAAAAGGATTCCCAAATATAGCGCCCTCCAAGGATGGACCAACCCAGCGTAAACGCCTAAACAAACCACAAACGAAGCAGATATTGCAGCAACATCGATCGAATAACTCATCTGATGTGCAAGTATTCTTGCAACAGCAGATCCAACAACAACAACACCAGCAGTTTCTTCTGTGGTTGCAACAGCAGCAGCAAGAACAACTGCAGTATAAAAGCCAAACCAATCAACGACTGGAAAAGCTTGAAAAAATGGTTCTTGAACTAGCGAATATGTTAGAAGAGTGGGCTGGGAGTGAACTTAACCCGCAGCTCTTTAACAACGTCTCAGCCTCCCAATGAATCCACTTAAGATTCTTATTTGGAATGCTAACGGCATTTCAAGAAAAGCCAAAGATGTTGAGCTGTTCGCGCACAACAATAAGGTAGACATTCTTCTTGTGATTGAACCTAGACTTAAAAGAGGGGAAACTGTGAAGATATATGGATATGCGTACTATCCAGCATATAGGCCATCCCTTAATAATAATAGTGTTGGCGGAGTAGCGGTGTTCGTGAGGACAACTCTTCGCCACTTTCCACAAAGGGTCATTGAGACACGCCACATACAATTGTCATCAGTAAAAGTAGCCTCAGGACTGGGGGACCTGCAGTTTAGCGCCATTTACTGCTCCCCAAAGGTACTTGGTAGGTGGCGACTGGAATGCCCGCCACTGGCTTTGGGGCGACACTTACAATTCACCTCGCGGGCGGGAACTAGCTAAGATCCTCGCAACTGGCTCTCCGACAAGGTACCCGTACGTGTACAGCCATACGCCCTCCTGCATAGACTTCGCAGTGTATCGTGGTATACCAGACCACCTAGCAACTATAACACAAAGCTGGGACTTGGATTCTGATCATTTGCCTCTTATCATTAGCATTGAGACAGATAGTACTGATGTCAATCCAAGTCCCAGGCTAGTCACCAAACACACTGACCTCCTTGCCTTTAGTCAACAATTGGAGAGCCCTATTTCGTTGAACACCATGCCTAATTCTGGTGAGGAAATTGAAATGGCTTTTTTTGGATGTATTCATTTAAAACTGTCCTTCGCGGACAATCATTAAATTTGAGGACTAAACTTAACGGTAGAGAATTAATGGATTACATAATTTGTTGCGAAACTTTACAATAACTGTTGATATTGTATGTATGATGTATATAATAATGTATGTATATAATTTAATTTTAATGTGCGTGTCTAATCCCAGAGAGGTCCAAAGGGTGGGATCGGTGCAGCCTCCTGGTGCGTTGACTGGAGTCCAGCAGGTCTTGTGCCAGGTTGTTTGGGTGGTCTTGAAGCCTCTGCATGTACTGCCTGCTGCTTTTCTTAATCTCGTCCTTCCCCCAGGGGAAGCTGAGGACCTCGTAGATAGTGGCATTATCGTGGAAAGGGTGAGCGATTGTATCTGTGCGGAGCGTTTTGTTTTCGAATGTCTGGATAATGTTGATGTTACTTTTCGATGCAGTGCCCCACAGTTGAATGCCATACGTCCAGATTGGCCTTATGATCGCTTTGTAGATAAGGAGCTTAGTGGAAGTCGGTAGCTTAGATTGTCTGCCCATCAGCCAGTAGAATTCACGGACTCGGTTCTCCGCCTGTTTCCGCTTCTTTAGCAGGTGTGGTCTCCATGTAAGTCTCCTGTCCAGTGTAAAGCCAAGATAATTTGGATTGGCTACCTCTGGGATTGGGGACCCGTTGAAACTGACTGGTGGGCAAGTGCCGCGCCTAGTTGCGAAGGTGGTAGCGGTTGATTTGTCGCTGTTTACCGATATATTCCATCTCGTGTGCCACGTGTTCAGTAGATCTAGTTGCTCCTGCATAGTCTGGGAGGCCTCTGCTGGGGTATCTGCTGTTGTTAGGAACGCAGTATCATCGGCGTAAGTGGCTGCCATAATGTACTGGCTCGGTATCACCGGCAGGTCAGCCGTATACGCGTTATAGAAGAGCGGACCGAGAACGCTTCCTTGGGGAACTCCTGCACGGGCTTCTTTGACGTCTGAGCGCGCTTCTCCACACCTGACGGCGAATCTTCTGCCCTCCAGGAACGACTTCAAGAACTTGAAATATGGCTGGGGCAGGCCGTTTTTGAGCTTCAGGAGGAGACCGGGGTGCCAAATACGATGAAAGGCTTGCTTAATGTCCAGCATTACTGCTAGGCAGTATTTCTTATTCTCAAAGGCGTCCAGGATATATTGCGCTACTCGGTGGCCTTGCTCTGGTGTCCCGTGGCGGCGCCTAAAGCCAAACTGGTGATCAGGGATCAGACCAGCCTCCTCAATCACCGGCAATACTCTGCACAAAAATACTCTTTCGAGTATCTTGGAGAGTACTGGCAGTAAGCTGATCGGGCGGTAGGAGGCGAGATTGGCTTCATGTTTACCAGGCTTCAGGATCATAACTACTTCGGCGCGTTTCCATGATGAAGGGAAGTGCCCCAATTGCAAGCACTTATTTATTATGGTCGTGATTAGTGACTTGCTAATAGGGGGTAGGAGCTTTATAGCAATGGCATTGATGGCATCATCGCCTGGAGCCTTGTGGTTACCCATTGCCGCTATTAAATTGCTGATCTCCTCTTCCGTGGCCTGGGGTATCGACTCGGAGTCAGAGAGAGGTTCTGACAGGAGCCTGGCTGTTTCGGCTGCTTCATTTGGGGAACATCGATTGGCTGGTGTGAAGACTTCCTCCAAGTGCTCGGCGAATGCGTTTGCTCTTTCGGTCTCAGTTCTGCACCATGAGTTGTCTTGTCTTCTGATGGGCGGGATCCTCTTCAGTGGCCTCTTGATGCGCTTGGTAACATTCCACAGGTTGTGGTGGGGATCACCCGGCGCGAGATTACCAACAAAGCTGTCGAGGGCCTCCTTCCTTAGCCTGACCAGAGTTTCAGCTCCTTGGTGGCTCTGTTGAGAGCTGTTTTGTCTTTTCTCTTTCGCCTTTTCTCTGACTTGAGCTCAGTAACCCGCGGATTCCAAAAGTGGACGTCTCTACTGCTGTCCCTCGTTTGGTTAGAGAACCTTGGAGCAGCATAAGTTGCTGCCTCCTGAATTTGCGAGGTGAGGTTCACAACGGCCGCATCTATAAGTTCAGGGGTATCCAATGGTGGATTAGTGACTGTCGTGTTGTTCAGCCAGTGGTGGTATTTGCTGATGTCGGACGTTTTGAAGATTAACTTTTTACCCGCGGATCTCAACATGGCTGAGGCGTAGACCGAAACGGCAATGGCACTATGGTCCGAGAGAAGGTCTTCCACCTCCCTGGTCTGGATTCTTGCCGGGTCCAGGCCGCCAGAGAGCGCAAAGTCCAAGATGTCTGGAGTTTTTGCAGGGTCAGTGGGCCAGTATGTTGGCGTCCCAGTTCCGTGGCAATTGAGGTTGCGGGAGAGAACCTGCCTGCATAGCGCGCGTCCTTTTGGATTGCATACTCTGGAACCCCACCAAGTGTGCTTGGCGTTAAAGTCTCCTCCTATGACGAACTTGGGGCCGAGGCTGTCCAAAAGCGAAGAGAAGCAATCGTCCGTGGCTCTAAATCTGGGTGGGCAGTAGGCAGCAGCTAAGGTAATGTCTCCGTGGGTGGTGCTTACCGATATTCGGGCGCATTGCACCCAATCCTCTTGAATGGGTGGTTGGGTGTCGAATTTGATGCTGCTGCGAATAAGGATGGCGGCGCCGCCGCGTGCTGAACAATTAGGGTGGATGGCTGACACGAGGTCATACCCCCTTAAGGTGAAGTAGGACCTGTCTGAAAAATGGGTTTCGGATATGAGGAGAATATCTGCTTGGTTGGTCTTGCAATAAAGCTCGACCTCGGGCCTGTTGTTGATCAGGCCGTTTGCGTTCCAGATGGTGATGTCTAGTGCTGTTTGCATAGGGACTTGCAGGCGGTTACCATCATCTGATTCATTTGACTCATTACCTTCTCCATCATCTGATTCGTTTGACTCATCGCCTTCTCCATCATTTTTTCAAACATGGCTTCCATTCTGCCCATTATTGTTTCCATCAGGTTTTCAATATTGGCCTGTGTTTGAGGGATGGCATGAGTCTCATCAGTTGCCTGCTTGGCTGCGTTGGCAAAACTAACGTTAGGAGTAACCTTGCTGCTGCTCACAGTGTAGTGGGCGCGTGGAGCTGAAGCCAGCTTTGGAGCGAGCATGCTTTTGGCCTTCTTATATGCGGGGCAACCTTTATATGAGGCTGCATGTGGTCCTTCGCAGTGCAAACAATGGGCCGGCTTATTATTATTTTCACACTCAACGGTTGGGTGGCTGTCTCCGCACTTGACGCACCTGTGTTCTAGGTGGCAGTACCGTTGGGTATGTCCAAATCCCTGACAGCAATAGCATTGCGGCACGTCATTAAACTTTATCGGTGGCTCGATTGTCACCACTGATCTGCAAAGTCGCGTAACTTTATAGGCCTCCTTGTTGATCTTGGCCGGCTCGAGATTGGCGAAAAATATGTTAAGAGGCTTTTTGGTACTTCTTTGGGTGGGGTTGTAGAGGTCTCTGACCTTGTGTCCATGACGGTTTAGCCCATCCCGAATCTCCTCTGGGTCCGTTGAGTAGTGAAGACCTTTGATGACTACTCTATAGGCACGTTCGTCTCGGGGCTGGAAGGTTTGAAACCTTTTATTGGACTTGGTCAAGAAGTCCTGGGTCTGGGTACAGTTGGTCGGTGTACCAACCACTGCGCTGTGTTAAATTGCTAATTGTTAATTGGCTGTTGACAACCTAACAGAAGGCATTCATAGGGCTGCGGCTGCCTCTACTTCTCCCGTCCCTCGGACAGGCACCACCTATGGGATAGTCTTGACAAGAGAGGCTAGAGAGCTTCTGACACAGAAAAGAAGACTCCTAAGGCGAGCAATCCGATCTCAAGACCCCTGGGACCGACTTTTATGGAACCGTGCTGCAATGCAACTACGAAGCAACTTTTTTGAGCAGAAACTAGCTACTATGGACCAGACAGTGGATGCTGGATACTCGCTATGGAAATGCACCAAGTCCCTTAAAAGACAGGTTCCTATAAGGTGTCCGGGAGGTGAACTTGCTAAAAATGAAGAGGAACAGGCTAATTGTTTTGCAAATCATCTGGAGACAAGGTTCACCCACTTCCAATTCGCTACAACGGAGCAGTATCAAGAGACAGTGGAAAATGGCAGCAATCTTAATGGTACATATCATAAGCCTGGTAAACCTGAAGAGAGCCCTGAATCGTACCGACCCATAAGTCTTTTATCTTCGCTATCTAAGCTATGGGAACGACTGATTGCCAACAGCTTAGATGACATTATGACGAGCGTCGTATCCTGCCGGATAATCAGTTTGGATTTCGTCAGGGACACGGCACTGTGGAGCAGGTACACAGACTGACAAAACATATCCTTCAGGCCTTAGATGATAAGGAATACTGTAATGCTGTGTTCACTGACATGCAACAGGCATTTGATAGGGTCTGGCATGACGGCCTTCTCAGCAAAATTAAAAGGTTATTCCCAGCACCATATTATGGAGTTCTAAGATCATACTTGGAAGATCGGAAATGCATGGTCAGGGTCAGAAACTACTACTCGACTCCCTGTGTCATGAGAGCTGGAGTTCCGCAGGGCAGCGTACCGGGACCGCTGCTCTACTCAGTATTTTCCTGGCTCAGCTATGAGCTATCCAGTATGATATATCATATGTGTCCCAAATTTCGGGCCACAATGCATAAAATGCAGTTGTCGGATTTTATGCACGCACCTTTAAGCTCGGCTAAAATTAGTTTTTTTTTTTTTATTTAATTTATTTATTAAGGCATACGGGGAAGTCTTGAAGCCCCTTTGTGTCCTTATCTATTAATCCAGCCCATTTGGGCTCGCCGGCTAACTATAGTTAGCTTTTTCAAATTTACAGTAATTTTACTACAATTACATAACAATCACATAACAAATAGGATTTAGGATAAGCGTCAGCTTCTGCTGAGCCTTGTCAAAGGAGATCGGGTAATGAGATCCCTCGGTTGCCTTCTATTGAGCCTCCTTGGTGGGCGAGATCTGTTTAGAGTGCTGGCCAGCCGATCTCTGTGGCGCTCCAGCCTGTCATGGTATCTGCTCGAGTGCTGGTTCATTTCGTCAAATACCGTTGCGAGTTTCAGGTCTCTGTGCAGGGTGGTGTTTCGGACAAACCACTCGCAGCCGGTGATGAGTCTTGCTACCTTATTTTGAATAGCCTGGATCCTTTTGATTTGGCACCCATACTTCCAGTTTGGTGCTAAGATCTGTTTCTAAATTGTCAGCTTGTTGGATAGCGACAATTTACTGCGCGAACAAAGTAGCCAGTAGTGCTTCGCGTTCTGATGTCGGTCACATGCTTGGAAAAGGTGAGTCTGCGATCCAGAAGCTCTCCAAGGAACTTTGCTGCGTTCGGCTGTGGTACAGGGGCTTCCTCGATGTAGACGGCGGTGGCGTTCTCCGCTTTAAAGTAAAGCAGACGTTGTTGGATTTACTGCTATTGATGCCAATGTTCCAACGTCTTGCCCATTCCGAGAACCGGTATGCAAAGTCCTGGATACCATCGACTGCGTCGTGTTCGTATCGGGACCTCCATCCATCGGAACATTGATTTCCCGTAAAGGCTTACATCCGGCGGCATGACGTGGCTATACAGGCAGAAGAGGGGCCGAGGACACTACCTTGTGGAACACCAGCTGCCACGTTGTGCTCGGTGGAAATTGCTGAATGAAAGCGCACAGCGAACCTCCTTCCTTCCAGGTACGATTTTAGCAACCCAAAATATGGAGCAAGCAGCGTATGCTTGATTCTAAAATTAGTGAAAAAGGGTTAGCTGCTTTTGGGCTGAAATACGTATAGGTTGTTCCGTACTCACCAAAGATCAGTTGCACAAATTTATTTCTCGACTCTGCGTCGCCACTACAAAACCCTCAACTTTCACACACCCAAAAAAAAAGTCATCAAAAATATATAACAGTGTACCCAACATCAAAATAGTTTTTAAACACCTTCCAAGGACGGGTCGGCAAAAGATAAGTACGTATCCATAATATTGTGATGCCACGGCGTTGTAAGGTGTACATAGTAAAAAAAATGTATGAGGTATGAAACAGATACAGCACCCTGTATCGACATGAAAAAAGAGAGAAGCATCAATCTGGGATATTGATAGATATTATTGAAAAAAATGGGGAAATTTAAAAATTGTTCAAAAGTGTGGGCGTGCCGCAGTTTTGAACCACTTTTAAATTGCTTCTCATTGTATACAGGGCACTCTGAATGTGTTTCATAAATCATAAACTTGTTTACGAATGTCAATTGTATTTTTCACCATATGCACAACTTATGCGCCTTGACATCACACTATTATGGATTCGGACTTCTTTTGCTGAGTATATTTTCATTTTTTGTTGCTGAGTAATATACAGCCCGTTCTCGAAGGTGTTTTGAAAACTTTTTTGATGTTGGGTGAACTGGTTTATAATTTTTAATGCTGTGTATTCCCTTTGGGAGCGAAAGTAGAACTGAGGGTTTTGCTGGCGAGTCCGTGCCTCTTGTGATTGAAATTTCGTTCAATGCCTACTTTGTTAAAGAAAAATTCAAATCAAAATACCAAAGCCTACTTTGTTGTAAAAGAAGGGTGTTCTCGATTCTTCGAAAAGTATGTAACAGGCAGAAGGAAGCGTTTCCGACCATATAAAGTATATATATTCTTGATCAGGATCAACAGCCGAGTCGATCTGGCCATGTCCGTCTATCCAAAGACAATAGAATATTCTAGTGTCTTTGGTCTATTTGTATCAACGTCGAGATCTCAGGAACTATAAAAGCTTAAGATTCAGCATTCAGATTCTAGAGACTGCCACGCCCACACTTTGGAAAAATGTGTTGAATTTGTTCACATTTTTATTAGTAATATGTCTTGTTTTAAGTTTCACAAATATAAAGTATTATATATATATATATATTTTAATTATACTTCATATAAACATATATTTAAAACAAGCATAACAACTGCATCATAAGCGCTTAATAAAAGTTGTAAGTGATTTCTGTGATGTCTTCGAAGCTCTTTGATGGCGCCCTTAACTTCTGGCAAGTGCAGCATTATTGCAGCTCTCGGCCACGCCCCTCCGGCATCCGCCCCTTGTGGGTGCAACCCCCGCCCCCCATGCAGCATGCACCATGCCAGTGGCCATTTCACGTTATTGCTTTCTGTATATTGATGCTTCATATGGCTGCATGCCCTTGCGATCTCATTTTATGCGAATTTATTTTTATGGACCGTTGGCTGCCGGAGTCTTTTCCGTTGTGTGTGCTGAATATGTTTTATAATAATTTTATGAGCATTTATGCGACGCCATCGTTTTGTTAGCCGTAACATCAGATTGAATTGCAATGCAATGGGAATGCAATTTAATCTGCGTAGGGTGCGAGATATTGAAATGTTTTGTTTCCGCCCCTTCGGATTTCTTTCATTGTTACGCAACCGAATACTCTAGCTAACGCACCTGTATTGTAATCAAATAAATTCCAAATAATTCGCATTGCCAGCCAGAGGGGAAAATTGGATTTCCGAAAACGATGCCTTAATTAAGTGCAATACAATCTGGGCAGAGTTCATGTTTTTATCTAAGCTCAGTCAACGAAGTGCACTCTTTCCTTGCAAATTTCATTCTGTGAATGCTGTGGCATCGACTTTACACAGAACTTGAGAGTTAACCGGAAATGAAGTTGTGCAACCGCTGTCCTTTGTTAAAGAACTAAATGCACTGGGATTTAGGTTGAACTTTAACCTTCTCACGGACTTGCATCCTTTTCAAATGGTGCTGCATGGAAATAATTTAGAAAATGCCTTTTTTGCCGCCTCACATGGCAATAAGCAATTATAAAAATATGAAAGCTCCATCCACTTGTGCACAAGTAATTTGTCTTGCAATTAACCGTCGGGGGAAGGAAGTCGTTTCGGCTCTGAATTACAGGGATGGAGCTCACACACCTGGAAAACCAGGATCTTGGGGCTGCCATGGAGACGGAAGTGCGGGAACTCACGTGCGGCAGCAATTTGGATGAATACATACATTTTAAGTAATTATTTCTACAACAAATATCGAGAAACCTACATATGTCTGTCTTAATAACTTTAAAAAAAAAAAGTTTAAAATTTAGATTTATATTTTTAGTAGTGATTTTTAAATTACTCTTCTATTTGAACATATCAGCTTACAAATTTGTACAATTTTTAAGATAATTATCTAAGTCGACATTGCACTTTCTGTTAAAACGTTTTTAATTTTTAGCCAACCTAAGTATCCTTTTCTCATTTTAAATGGAAATTCCTGATTCATTTAAGTGGCGTACTCTATACCCATGAAATAAAAGCCGTGTTCCCGCTGACAAACTCGAACATATATTAATGACTGGCAGTGCATCTCGGATGGGTCCTGTGAGCCACGCAGATGGGTTCACCTTATATTGTTCGCCTTGCGGGTGCTTGAGCTTCAGAAGTCGAGGCGACATTGCTCGACACTCGAGCGGAAACCAGCTGGGGAAAGGGGGTGGTGGTGGGTGGGGACTGGGAGCAAACATCAGCAAACAATGCACAATTCCAGAGGCAACGGCAACAAGAAAACCGTGCTAAGAAAAGCAGCGGCTGCACAAAGAAATGCACTTAGAGATAAAGTGTTTACTCTGTGTGTTCAGTTCAAATTGAACTATAAGCAGATTAGTCAGCTTTTAATCCTCAGATTAATAAGTTTTTGTTTTTGATTTTAATTTAATACAGTTTAAGCAAGTTCTCTTAGTGTGCAATCGCAGTTTTCAGATTGATTGAGCAGTTGAGAAAAGCACTTGCAATGGAAAGCGCGCCAAGTAGTCATCTTCGCTAGGTCCTGTTTTCCAACCCCCCGTTCCGAACTATCAATTCGTCCTGACAATGTCCTGACAATGGCAAATATATTGGCATTTAAGGAGGAGTCCATCTGGGCTAATGCTTCCGGAGGCGGGCAGCAATGGAGTGGTGTCCTCTTATTGCCCGCTTCCTGCAGTTTGCCAGTCGCATCCGATTGTGCGGCTCCATTGCAATCATATTACAAGCCACATTTAATTTAATTTCTTGCGGAAATATAAAAGAAATCAAAATCAAAAGCGAAAGCGAAACATGGCGAGTGACCAAAGCGTGGTTAAGGCATACCCATACTCTGGTCAACTTTTCGGCTTCTTTTTGGCTCTTTAATGGGGCGGAAACGAGTATCTGTTCCAACGATGCAGCCAAAATGTTGAACTCACTCCGAATGGAGTTTATCTCCGGATTTTGAGTGGGTTTTCCGGCGCGTGCGCTGGATTCGACTCCATTTTTGGGCAATTGTTTGAAAATTGTTGAGATTTTTCTTCGCTAACTAACCTGTTGCATGTTCTTTGGACTTCTGAAAAACAGCAGCGATATGTTGAAAAATAAATAACTTACGCTTTTTATTGTGCAAAAAGTCAAAAAGTTGTGGCCTCTAATTGTTTGGCTCGGGTTGGACAATTGCAGGATATTTTGTTTGATCAGCTCTCTAGCCAAGGGCCATAAGTTGGACAAAGTTGGAATTTTACCCTGGCCGCCCACTTGGATTTATTTTCCTTTTTCCCCAGCTTTTCCAGGGAAATCGCTTTGCTCAAGTGGCTATCTGCCCGGGGCCTTGCAACTTGTTGCTTTGATCAGCTTTCGGTTTAAAAAGGAAATTCCCACTTCTCGATTTAGTTTGCACTTCTGTGCCACAGATTTTCTCAGTGGTAACTGCCTTTGTGGCTAATGTGGCTTTAATTCAATAATTCAATAATGCATCTGCAAAGGAAAGTAAGTTTGTAAGGACATCATGCAGATTCAAAAAGAAAGGAGGACAATTCTTGTTAATTATGTACAGCGATGTATTATTTAATTCACAGCAAAATAATCTATGTATTTTATGAGTATGTTTCTAAATATCAACAACAAAAGTTGGTAATCTGTTTGATGTTATTGTATTTAAAAGATTGTATTAAGTCTTATAAGAATAACAGCAAATAAATATTTATTGATATGTACAACAACGTTTCGATTATTGATTTCCACATAAATTGTTGCTTTAAAACGTTTCCAATAATTTAAAGTAATTTAATTGAGTAATGCCGAGAAATATCTGCAAAGTTATATCTTTTAAAAGACCGTACAAAAAATGTAATGCATTCATTGTAAAACACGAAAATGTTCATTTGGTTAAAGACCGTCAGATTGCAGTTTTATATTCAATGAAAATCGGAAAAAAAATGTTATTTCGCAGAGAGCCAAATAAAAATATTTAGTCGAATTGGGACCTGTTTTTATAGCCTTTGGCAATGTCCTGGACCAACTTTTATTCAAATTTGTTTGTTTTCAATTGTTTTTGCATCAGCTTAAAATCGAACCACAGAAAGGACAATAGTTGGGCGGACTATTATATCGCCATCGCCGCACATAATAATTGTTGCCATCCAGAGCTTTTTGTAATGAAGTGGAAAACATTGTGGAAATGCAGACAGGACACAGGCGCAGCACGAACAAAGCGAGCCGCTTAATTTGCATTGCATTACCGTGTGGAGGACCCTCCAGGACCTCGTCCGGCGGAGGTCCTTGCCATCGATAGGTGCAATTACACGTGCTGCATGCTGGCACGTGCAGCTGGCGGCAATTATCGCAGGCTTTGGCTGATTAAAATGGGATTGCCATGGATGAGCCCGCCGACCAGGATCTGATTCCATCTCCTGGAGAGTCCCAATCTGGGAGCATCCCTTGCTAGCTGCATAAATATGAAAAATGATACTTAATTTCCCACAGTCCCAAGCATTATTAATTCTTGATCATTTCATTTTGGAAAAAGGAGCTGGAGCGTGGGATATTTGTGAAGTATTCGTAAAATGTACAAGGCAAGGTTTTACAATAAATAAATAATGGCTGGGAAACTCTGATTGTCAAACCGATTTCAATATACTCCTCAAAATTAAAAGCATATCCAAGATACATTATCTAGTTATCGGTTTCATTGGAACTATTTTTAAGCTCCAAGCATAACTAAAGAACACAAAAGAAAAACGTAATTTTAAATTATTTTAAGGTAATTAAAAATATATAGCATTTATTTAAGGCGGTTATTCCATTTAAAAGACCCTTTAAAAAAAGGGCACTCATCTTTCGGTGTGGCTTTCAGCGCTAGTTTGGCAGCTTAATTAAGCCAACTTGGCAGCCGAGGTGCATGGCAACCTGCATTCCGGCATTTTCTTTCCTTTAAAACCTTTTTCCGCCGGGCTCTCCCATTTTTCCCGTTTGTGGGACTGCTCAACTTTTGTCGGACGCACGTCAAAGTCAGGGGGAATTGAAACAACGACCCAGATGGCCGTCAGGGAAAAAAAGAGGAGAAGGTGGAATGGCTCTGGAGCAGAAGCACAAGTTCCTTCAGTTTCCTCTCCCGCAGGCTCGTCTTTGTTTTCATTGCCAGACTAAGGGCACTCGGCGACTCCTTCTGCTGCCTGTCAGTGGTGACAACTATGGCAGTTCACAGAGCAGCTGAATGATTAGTTAGAATATCAATAAAAAATGTATAAGATATAGATAACACGATATCATATTTTATAATGCATAAGTTAGTAGTTCAAATACTTGGACCAAAATACAAATACTACATACGTGTAGATACATAATTTATCGATTAGTGCAGCAAAGTTCGGATAGTTTGGATAGATAAAAGCTGTGGGTCCAACACTATTGTAGCAGACTGTTGTTGATGTTGTTTGTCACGTGCCAGTTGCATACACACACACACAAGAACAAGAACAACCCACGTACACACTGGCGCACACACCTCAGATAATGGTGCTGTCAGAAGCGCATTGAACAACATCAATCATACACACTGGTGTACGCTCCGTATGTCGCGTCCTCAACTTGCGAGTGACGTGCCTCAAGGCGCGCCTTTCACTCCAATCTCTTGGCTGCGGGCACCTTGGGCATACTGCGTCGGAATGGGGTTGGATCTGGACCTGGTTCCGGATCCGGAGACCCTAGTAGTGGCGTCGATTCTGACCAGTTGCCTAGTTGCCACTTTGTTTTCCCCTCCGCTTTGATTAATGGCATCCGAAGTGACCTTGATTTCAGTGGAGCCACTCCCAACGCACGCTCCATACTGTAGTGATGTTAATTACTTATTCTCTCGGTGAACATGTGACAAACTCACCGGAGTTCTTTCAGCTCCAAGTGAGCTGGTGCTGGTGGGCAGATAATCTGCCAAATCATGTCCTGGATTTTTGCTCAAGTTTCAGCACAGTGAAAATGATGTGGCTTGAATTTACTTCGCATTTCATACATGAAAATACATAAGGCACTGCTACTTCCCGTATAACTTAGTTATCCTATTTGGGTTTAATTTATAAGCCAAATGTCTAAGTCTCGAAATCAACGCACCACAAACTTATGCCAAGAATGGCCAATCTTAATTATGGCAATACTTGAGCCTGAATAATTCATTCATTCGATGGGTTGGTATGGTTGGTACCTCTTCTTCTCGGACACCTCCACTTGTTTGTCCAGCCGGCGAGGTGGCGCTCACTTCCATCAAGTTAATAAGTCCACGTAAGCTGATAGCCATCATCAGGTGTGTGGACTGCGCCTCTGGTCACTATTCCGGCAAATTGCGTCGACGTTTCTAATAATAACTGTGCGCACTTTCTAATTGCTTGCTGAAACGACAGAGCAGACGGCTAAGGACACTAAGGACACAACAAAGCAAATAGCCACATTATCGCAATTCGGACACGTCAACACGGCAACCGATGGCCAGTGGGCTGGGATGTGACAAAGGACACAAACAAACAAATTATGTTGCTAATTATCAACGAGGACACGAAAACCGACGTGAAGGCGAGGGCCAAGTGAAAGTGGAAACATAATCGTATCTTTAAAACACACTCACCATTTAAGGACTAAACTTGGGAAGAAGCTGAGCAAATGGTACTTACACATCCTGTATAGTAAGTAATACTATACAAAAAGCTATGTACCTCAAAATCAAGGAACTGACAAAAAATGTCAAATTCAAAACCCTATAACTTTTAATTCCAAGTTCAAGCGAAAGTCTGTTATAAATAATTACTGTAATAATTATGTTTAAGTAACATTTTATTTATGAATTAATCTGCACTAATGTGTAAGTAAGAAGTAAGAAGTTGACCACTAATATTTAATTGCGCAATTTCAAATCCTTACAATGAAATACTTTTCTGAGGCCACTTGGCTCATAAGGATTATCATTCTACTTCCAATCTGATCTGGTCCGGCCATTGTAATTAGAAATCCGTGGTGTTTGCTGCCAGGAGGCTCTGATTTATGGGTTGACGTGCCAGGACGAGGAAGGCGTGTTTAATATCCCGTCATCTGATTACTCAATAGGAGCAGCCAAGTGGCCCGTACGGCTCACCACTTCCGGCTGTCTTGTTAGGACGCCTCGCTTCGCATCGCATCGCATCCCGCCTACTAATTGAGTAATTTATGCGTGTTTGTCGTTACGCATCCGCCACCGTGTCCCGGCGAGGACTCTTTACATTTCAGTCTTGGAGCCCAGAAGACACCGACCCCCTTCCCGCCCAGCGAAAGCCATTTAAGCCCGCCGGCGCGTTATCTATGCCGAATGCCGACGACTTTTTCACCAGTCAGCTGGATATTCCGTGCACACGGCATAAATAGCCGTGAAATCCTCGATGGTGCCGAAGAATTGGGGTCTTGAAATGGGATAGAGATTCTAATTAAAGGGGATGGTTCTAGTTGAAAGTAAAAATCATACGTTTTCGTGTCAATATGGAAACATCAAAAATTTAAAAGTGAAATAAGTAATATGATATCTTAGATTATGTTCTTGTATATAGATTCTTTCTCTAAGGGAATATTAGTTAAAATAATATTTATTGTTATTATATTATATTTATTTATATATTTAATATATTTAATATTTATATATATAATATATTTAATATTTATATATTTAATATATTTAATATTTATATATTTTATATTTATATATTACAAGGATTATATATATTTTTTGTAAAGCTTCGATCCAAATGTTTTCCTTAGTGTATCCAGTTTGCTCTTCCTAGCCACTTTCTGTGAGGATGGCACATCGTTTGTGTGTCGCAGCAAATTCATAAAACGTGACAGGAAATGCAAAACGATGCCACAGCGTCTACCTTGATTGAAAAAGGCAAAGGCGACGGGCTCGAGTGGTTGGGCCAAAGTTAGAGGCCTGCTAAATTAATTTGACATTTCTTGCGGCGGGTATCCTGCGCAGGGGATTCCCCCCGGGCACAGATTCCCGGCCGTGATTTATGCGAAAAGAGTTCAGCTCCGAGAAGGCCAGGGTGATTCGCAGCCAGGGATATTTCACACTCTTCTTCGGGCTGATTAGCCCGAGGACTTTAAGCCAGCCGGGGATTTCCTGATTTGTCGTTTACCACGAATTTAAATTTAAATTTAAATTTAAGGTGGGTGTTGATGTTCTGGCTGAAAACTTAATTTACATGGTAAATAGAGTTGGTAAAAAACCTTGATGTATTTATTATTTACGGCTTTCATGTGCAGCTCACACTTTAATGCACATTAATAACTGCCCACTTTTATTGGCTGTCCATTAAATTAATTAAATGTATCCCTTTTTGCAGATATATTTTTTACCATTTTCTATAGCTTTTTTTTATGCCAATTGTAATTTATTGCGTTCGCTTTGAGTGAGCTATTTTCATTATTGCTTAACAAAGGATTGTTGACAAAAACAACTTTATTAAAATTAAAAGCTATTTAAAGGTCAACGAATTATAAATTGCGAAGCCAACCATTAATTGTAATCATTTTCAGATCAGTGAGTAATGTATTTATTACCAACGAGACTGAAGTCAAGTTTTAAAAAACCATAAGAGCAATTTAAATATATTTCAACCCCATAATCTTGAGATATGTCTTCTGCGGTCGAGTATCCTTTAATATAACAAAAAAGTGCAATTTACGAGTAGCTGCGTCAAAATACTGTACTCTTTGCCTTTTGGTCCTTCGGAAGCCAAGTCCTGCCAGGACTGAGTCATTGAGGTCCTCTTTATAAAGGGTAACTTTATTGTTCAATTGCTGTCTTTGTCGTTTTGCTTTTCCAATGCATTGACTATAAAATTCGAATTCGATGCTATGGGGTACGAGAAAAAGTATCAATAAATTTGCCATCCTTTTGTGACGTTGTATGCAAAACTTTCAGTATCCTGCCGGTAATGTGTTGTCCAGCAGTTGGCTTATTTTTCTGCTGCATCAGCTTATTGTTTTTCCCCTTTTTTTTTGGTTTGTTTAGGTCTCCTTTTTGCTTAACCATTTTACTTGGCAATCGTAAAATGTTTTATAACGAACTTTAATGCATTTTATTTCCCTTATACATGCAGAAAGAAGAATTTTTCAACGCTATGCAAACTGAATTTATCATCAGTAAAGTTATTTTTTTTTTTATAGATAAAACTATATAAATATTTACTTCCTTTAACCTTTTTTAGCCGTACCATGGCCAAATGCTTCATGGCATGCTAATGACACGTTTTTAGGGGGTTTTTATTGGAAGACAAGGACGCAATTAATTTTATAGCAAGCTCTGAAATAAAGCAATTTTAATTCAAGTCATTTGTGAGGATACAAGTTGTTGGTAAGAAAAAAGAGCCTTGGGCTCTTGAAAAACGGCCAACATAAACGGGATTGGGATAAAAAGGGCTATATTACTTTTATGTTATCCTTCACTCCTTTCCTGTCGTGTTTTTCATTAGGAAGTAACTCTTTTGTTTTCTTGGGCATCTCTCTGACAAATTGCTTTGGTCAGGTGATGTCCTTCGTCTCTTTTTTCAGAGGAATTCAGTGGAATTTCGATATTCGGGTAATTAGGTCGCCAGCGTGAACTCGAGTTTCAAAATAAAGTGACAGGATACCCAGCCTAATGGCCCATATTCATTCTTCGGTGTGATAGAAATATTGTGATTCAGTTTCAGTTCCCAAAATAACTAATAGTTTAAAAGACATGCCAAAATAACCAATGGGCGTGGCAATGTTGTGAAATAATCTTCAACGGTGTAGGCGTCACTAAAAGGTTCATTGTTTATCTCAACAATCTAGTTTTCATAGCTCCCGAAATCACAGGTTTCATACGGACAGACGGACGGACAGACAAACGGACAGACAAACAGAAAACATGTAGTTTATTATTTCAGATTATATTAAAGTTTGTCCATCGCATTAAACTTGCATAAATATTTACAATCACAAATTGCAATTGAAACCTCATTCACCATCGGCAAACCATATTTCTAAAAACTTGTCCTTTTTGAAACCTATTCCCTCATTTTGATTTTGAAATTTGTTTGAATAGGGATTGGATTGCCGACCTGATTCACACTGAATCGGTCCCTTTCCACGCCTGAAAAGCAATTTGCAGTATCTAAAATCAAATTGCAATCAATCACTCGAAATGCAAAATACACACACGAAGGTGCTTAATCAACAGACGGTGTTGGTGTGTGGCGTGGAAAAATTATTTGGTCATTTCCTCGGATGTGAAGTGTGGGTGATTGAGGGAAAAGTGTGCTTTTACCACGAACGTCCGACAGGTGGAGTTTCCAATGATGGTTGTATAATGAACAAACGAACAGTCATCGAGATCGACATACAACGGAAAAAAAACAGAGACTGATAGCTGTCACTTTATCAACCGTCTTTTAAGAAAAAAGAAAGATTTTCAAATGGAAATAAAATAATTGGAAAAATCGCGTGTGTTTCGTTTTATTTTCTTAATTTTATAAATTGTATTTAAGTTCGGTCAAGAAATTAAATCTGCTTAACCTTATACCTGTCAATTTATGGTAGCCTGTGCATGAAACCTCTGCGACACACATATCCCCGCCCTTTTCGATTCGAAGGACTTTAAAAATCCTTACTCGGTGCCAATAATAATTGGAATCACCTTGGCAATGGCAGGTCGGAAATGAAATTCGATTTGTTGATGACGATGTTTCGTTTTTCTGTATTTTATTTTGCGGTGTGGGCACATGGAACCTTCAACTTTGAACAAAGACGTTTTCAATTTAAGTTCTTTTGGCTGGCAAATATTTCATTTCATACTTGGAAAACATTTTGAGCTTGTTAAAATGTTATCAGCACTTTGACGGCCAGGCCAAGCCACTGCCCCACCCAAAAACCAGCACTTAGAGGGCAAATATTTGTTTGCAATTTAAATACGCCTAAAGCGACTTGTCAAGAGCCGGGTCCAGATCCCTGATTTCAGACTACAGACTACAGATTCCAGATTCCAGATGCCCGCTCCTGGCCCTAGACTCATTTGCATAGCCAACAAAACTCACGAGCACACGCCCCATTTCAAAGTAAAGCCATAAATCCACAGCACATGTCAGGATCTGCGAATTGAAAAGCAAAGGGCTTAGGTGGGCAAAAAGGAAGTGTATGTTGTTAAACTTACTTGTGCTATTTTAAGTGTTAATTCCGTGGAATGAATCTCACATTATCATTGTGAATAGACTCTAACTAAAGTACAGTAGCATATTGTCAGTTTGAAATTGTTACAATCAGTCCAGCTAAATCGCACCTTAATCGAGTCCATATGAAAGGGTCCTTAAGTTCACATTCACCTGATCAGGTTTAGTCCCCAAGCTCCAATCTATTCCATGATTCAGAAGCAACTGGTTGTGCTCTGCAGCCAAGTGACGTGCCTCGGGGCAATCAAATTGAAATTTATCGCTTGACCTTATTTGGCTTCTTATTTATGCCGCAGGACGAAGGACAGGACGTGTGTGAGTGCGCGTGTGAGCATAAGAGTGCGGGTATTTAATGCTGCACGACAGCTTTACACAAATCCAATGGGCCAGGGCCACAGAGCCCAAGACAAAGACAAAGGATGGCGATGGCGATGGCGAAGTCGATGGCAAAGGCAATGGCCACTTGGCTGATGGTGCACTCCACGCCAATTTTTTCAATCTCCACTAATTTATGTCAATTTGGATATTTATGTGCCGCACTGCGGTCGCAGCCGAAACTCCATTAGCCCAGACTCCAGCGACCGGGTCGAGAATCGGGATGGTGGAGAACTGGGGGCCAGTGGGTTGTGTTTTCCGCGCTGCGCCACATGCTGCGTAATTACAATTTGTTATCGCTTTAATTTAATATTGACGCATGTCTCATGATATAGCAGCAAGCCAGAGCGCTTTATACATATATATATAAATATATATGGGGATTGGAGGAGTCCTTGGATCCTGGGGGAAATGTGAGTATCCAAAAACCCAAATGACGGACAATTTAGTACAACGAATAGCCCACATAAGTGCAATTATCTTTGAAGCTATGAAGCTCCGCAGGTTTTGCTTTAAATGAGTATAGATTTTATCAGCTTGTTCAGAATCAGATCCCAGAAAATGCGTATCGTAAATCATAAAAGGAATCCAAATGATAACTTAATAACCATTTAACTGAGAAATTTAAATACTTTGGTAGATATTAAGCAGGAAATAGTACTTTATGTCTTGAGTTGCTCAATATTTCAGTACTCATATTTTTGCTGCACATTCAAAAAGGTGTGGGTGCTTGTAGAATTTTGATGGCAACTGACTGCATTCCAGTTTGAGCACTTTGAGTTTGCATATTTAATGGCTCTGGAGGATTAGACGCCAATTAGGAGGCACGTGTTCCGAATGCCGGGTGCATCAGCCTGTCTCACTAATTGCTAGTGGAAAGTCTTCGAATGAAGTGTGCCCCAATGTAATATGCAATGGCTTAATAACATTTCGATGTCTATGGCGATATTGAAATGTTGTGCTCTTGTTCGCCTGGCAATTAAGTGCAAGCTGCCATCCGGCCAAGGCCCCTTGACACTAGCACCACCGCCACCCACCAGTCTACAACCACCACCCACCACATCGCATCTTCCGCCCATATTGAATGTTAAGCCACAGCCAACGGCTCGGCAATATTAGCGGTATATGACAAACAGCCAGGACTCAGCCAACAAAGTCCCACGCTCATGTGGTGTTTGCCACACCAGCAAACACACTACATGCGATAGCAGTTGGAGTCGCACTCCTTCCAGGAATGTCGAGGATGCACTGCACAAAAATTGGACAATGCAGGTAAAGGATACTCAGTCCTTTGGCACGATTTAAATATTTTTACTTGGGAAAATATTTAACTTATAAATGATTATCTTATAAATTTCAAAAGTGCGCTTTTATTCTTAATATAATTTTTCAAAATTTTCTTATAATGTACAAGACCTAAAAACTCAAAACTCCCAAAGAAATATGGTACATTTTAACTTTCACTTCACACCAATTACTTTTTGTGGGTATGATTTTTCCAGTGTAATTATCTCTCCCTCAAGCATTATGTGCTTTCGTTGGCGTTTAATTTTAATTACTTCACGTGTATGCCGCGTATGAACACAAGGCAAGTGTTAGAGGTTGCGGAAACGCTTTTGAAGGTGAAGCAATTGAGTTCTCGATTCGGTTTTGCGGTTGTGACAGCCAGCGATTATGATTGTACATACGGAGCCGGGCTTTCCAAGTCATTGGGAGGGAAAATTAGGGTCTTACATCGGCTGCGGATGAGCAGGACAAATCCTTTGACTTTAAACAAAGCCAAGGAGACAGGAGGAGGCGCATTTAGTTTGGTTGAAGTGAAGAATTCGAAGCATCTTTTTCTATATGTCATTTAGTGCCTTGGGAATCGTAATTCATATTCTCATTCACATCTCAACTGTCGCAACTGGAATTGCCAACTCCGGAAGAAAATAAACTTAATTTATAGTAAGCTTTAATTGCAGCGGCGGACAAAACGGAAATTGCCATTGCGATTCTGCCATTCTGTTTTCCCGACAGACCACCGACTTCCTGCGCGGAGAACGACAATTCCCCGCTGAAGTTGCTTGGCTAAAATGCATTTATGACATTTTTCTTAGCTGCAGTGGCATTGATTGCACTTATGCAATTAATGTCACCGCTCGACGCAGAAGCGATGTGGATGTCGCCCAGGAAATCCATTTAGATATATAGCCATGTCTTGCAACCCATCCCCATTCCACATTCCCCAGTTCCCAGGACGACAAAGCTGCACTTAAGGATGCTGGCTGGCGGAGCTGGTGTTTTTATGGCCAAATCGAGGAAGCTGCAAATGGTACGGAGCTGCTGGCTGAGTACGTGTTTGTTGGCAGGCGGCGAAGCTTTGCGCCAAAATGGCGTCGCAGCCCCTGCCTTCGGCTTCCGTTTCCGGTTGCTCGGCAATCGGAATGCATTAATGGCCAGGTACATTTCGTCCTGCACTCCCCTGTCACTTTTATCTGCGTGCGTGCACATAAATATCGCAAACGCCTTTTGCATTTATTTGTGCATTCCTCATGCAAATACATGACAGCAAAATAAAATATTAGTTGCTCACCTGTCGCTCTTCCGTGTTGATGTCCTTGTTAATGGGCGAAGGAATGTGGAGCCTGGCTTTTGGAATATACATATACAACGCTTGAACATTTGTTTAATTCCTTAAATTTACAGCGGCCTTAATTAAAGGATGAATAAACATACTTTCTGAGAGACATTAAATGTGTAATTATACACCTTGTTTAAATATGCTTTCCAATAAAGTAAGCAATAGGTAATAATATTATAAATAGCTCTTTAATTAATTCATATCCTCGTTTTCAGCCCAAATCCTTTTTCAAGGACTTTTTTCTGTTTCGAGTGTTTTTTCTGCACTTTTTTCGACAGTGAGTTTGTCCTTATGAATGGCGGCTGCTTCTGTCAACTGTCGGCAACAAAACTATTAAACATTTTTAATTAAAAACTGTGTCGGAAGTTTGTAATGAAACATTTCAGCTTTATTTCGTTGTTTTTAGCCCTTTATGACTGTCTGTCTCCTGTCCTCCTCAATTGCCCAACTTTGGCTTTTTACTTCGCGTGCTTTTTAATTATGGGCAAAATTGCGTTTCCATTTGTGAACATTTTCCATTTCTGTGGAAAGGATGCTAATAAAATTGTTCAAGTAATTAATAAGTCGAGCCTCCTTTCGCCCTTGATCTAGTGTTAAATGGTAATCGCTTTGATTTACTTTTCCATTCGGGCAGCTGCCCAAACTGAGCGAAACAAACTTCAAATGAAACCGAACCGGAAGTTGCGCTAAGTATTGAACCATGTCGGCCCCGAAAGTTTCGCCAAACTTTTCCACTTTCGATGTACGAGAAAGAGGTAATCCCTAATCCGGCCATGAGTACTTTAATGAAAATGCGTAGATATATACACTTCAATATATTAAAAACGTGTTAAGGCTGGAATTAAAGTATAATAATAATAAGTGAAAGATCAGCCATTTCACTCCCTTTTATGGGTATTCCTCAGTCAGCTCAGAGCTCTGTACTTTATTACTTTAAGACTCGCCTTCGCCCTATTAAGAAAAATATTGCCCGGCTTTCCTTTCCCTTTGCTTAATTAGCACAAAATGGCTGGCAACTGCCAAGAGTTTTTGGCAAAAGACAGAAACTCAAACAAATTGGTTTTAAATTTCAACAAAATTCAACGAATCTCCCGAAGGAGCAAAAAATGGCTGGTTAACATCCCCAACGTAATTATGCGCAGGGAAGTAGGCAACGTCTTTATTTGTTCACTTTGCCCAAGTCATTTTCGTGTCAAATGCGTTGGTGTTCGTGCATTGAAACGTCAATCTTGAAAATTGAAATATAAATTATTGAAGCGTAAAACGAAGTAAGGGAAGGACGGAAGTTTCGGGTCAAAGGTGACATTCTGTGGGGTGGGTCAAGAGCCAATGTCCATTACAGACTGTCTGCCATTCTCCGAATAATATTTATACAAAACAGAAATTGTGAATGGCGAATGCATTAAAAGTCGCCAAAATTGATTAATTTTGCACTTCGAATAAAGGCATATATAGTATTTCTAACTTATTCTCATGTATCAGCTGAACTTTTGAGATGAAATTCAAAGCCCCCGTTGAGTTGGACTTGTGCAACTACTTAAATTCAAGCCCTTTAACCTCTCGATGGAATTTGAAATTCACATTATCAGAATTTTAATCGAATTCCGGTTTGTGCAATGAGGTGTTAATTTCATTTGGACAGGCAATCAGTTTCCCAGCCCCATTTTCACCTCAATGTGTGTATTGATGGCTTTGCCTCACTTTCTTGAGTTTAATTAGTTTGTCGCAGTGCTTTTTAATCTCAATTAAATTTCCACTATTCCAGAAAACTCCATTCAGCTGTTCGCATAGTAATTTTTTTTGCTGCTCTATCAGGGAAAAATGTTTTAAAAATGCGGTCATCGTCTTTTGCGAAATTGAATTTGTAATTTATGCATTTTATGACACAATGTTTTTTCGCACGGTAGCCAAGAGATGATTCGGGTATATCATATGTATTCAATATTGTATTACAAAAGTTTCGTTAATTTTCAAATTTTATTGAATCTAATTTACACCAGATGTTCCTGATTCAGAACGCATTTATATTGGTTAGCTGAATGCTAATTTAATTTGATATTATTAGTACTTTCCAAAATGTTTTCAAAAGTCTGTTAGCTGCTGTTTGCATGTCATTTCCCCATGTCACTTTACTCCCTCCGCGTAAATCTTATAGCCAGTTTACACAATTTGGAAAACATTTACTTAGGTATCATAAAGTCTGGAGCTGGCGGCTGTAGTTTTGTTATTTGCCACAGCACAAGCCGCAAAACAAGAGGCATCCGCAGGAGCAGCAACAATGACAGCGGCACAGAAATGCGAAGGCCACGACAACACCAGTGAAACCACCAGCACCATCACATTTTGCACAAATATAAATATTTGCTTGTGCCACATGCGGGTGGGGATTCGCACCCACCCAGAAGCCCGGAGTAAGCAGCCCAGCCACCACAGCACCACACCCAGCCACCAGCCCATCAGCCAAGAGCAAAAACTCAAACACAAACAGCCAGGACGCTTATGAACACGCATATTGAAAACGAGATGGCGATGTGGGCCAGCCTTTCGCTAACGGCTTTCCTATAGACGGCAATCGTAAATAAATATTTTGATTTATTGTCTGCCCTGGAATTTCCGCACAATTTACAGCCAGCCAATGTCGAGGGCTTATAATTAATATGTTTACTCGGCGTATGCGTAATATGCTCCATGAAGCGAGTATACGCGCTTGGAGTATTGTCTTGAATTGTTCGCCAACGGACTTGTCCCTAAGCTGTTTTTCAATTCCCGGGCATTACATTTTCGCAGCAACCACTTTTCTTTTTCGGGTTGAAAAGTGTCACGGCTCTCAATCATCTGGAGCCAAACATCCGGAGTGACAGCGAGTGCCCGCAAGTGCAAAATGCAATCAATATCAGAAACTGCCATTGACCACTGCCCTTTTCGCACTCACCCACTGCTGTCCGATTTCATTAGAGTTAGTGCCCCAGCAAAACGAGAGGAAAACTGAGCTCTACTTGCTATACAGCATTCGAAAATAAGTAATTTAATGTTATGTTATTATGATATAAAATTTTACAATTATTTTGACATTTTTTTTACATGCTACATTTATATTTACACTTTATTTCAAAGAAAGTAGTTAGCTATATCTACATATATCGTAGATATAAATTTAATAATAACTAAAAGCATCAAATAGAAACTGTTTTATTTAAAGATATGTCTAAAACAAAGGAATGCTTTAAATTCGTACGTACAAAGCTGAAGATTTTGTTTTATGACAATCCCACGTTAAGCATGTTAATTTAAATAAAAATCAAAAATATATTATTTGTTTTCCTCACTGCTATTCCTCTTAGTCGACGTACTGAAAAATTCCGTCTTGTCTATTATTTCACCTGACTTGACAGGTTGCTTTTTGAATTCAAAGTGAATCGGTCAGAGCCAATGAAGCATACTCAATATAGACAACTTGGTTGATTGAGCAACTGAAGGTGGAAGGCAGCACGGAGCACCCGGAGGAATTGGCCGAGTTAAATCCATCAACAGGTCAGGAGATTGGCTCTTCGGGCTTTAAGATTAGACCAGAGTCTTCTGGCCTTATGCTTAGCCATGGAGGGATTTTTGCGAGGGATTCACAGACTGGAAAGGGGAACAAAAAATGCAAAACAGCGACCGCAGAACCCACAAATGTGAATTTAGATGGATGGACGGAAATCAATGGCAGTGGGATTTGTTTTTAGCCTTTTTCCTCGTTGTGCTTGTAAAACCTTGTAACCAAGTTAGCTGCCACACATACAGGGGCAAACAAGGGAAATCCTCTGCACGTTTTTCGTCCGTTTATCAAATCAGCTTTTTTTTTTTTTTTTTTTGGCAATGTCTTCCTTTTGTGACACTCGTCGCACCCAAAAATGTTTTGCACTTGATGAAGGGTTTCATTTGATTTGCTTGTTCTGCCATTTCTCTGGTTTCGCTGTCGCCACTGTCTTTTCCATTGTCCTGCTCACCGCATTTGGCTCGGATTTTCATCCCTTAGCATGTCCTTTGCACATCCTGGGCAGTGGCAAATGAAAAATCAACATTTAACATATGTTCGTGTTAAACAAATCGCTTAAATTTCCATATGGCAATGAGCACTTGGCGCTGGAAAAATGGGCACCATCAAGCTCAGATTTTGAATCTGAAACTGCAAAGTTAGTCGACGGAAAAGTTATTCTACATTCATCCCTCATGACTGCTTGGAATGCAAAAAGGGAATGCAAAAGTTTCAAGGATCGAGTCTTACTAATTACCCAACAGTTTATACAATTTAGGCAGCTGTTTATCTAAGTTTCTTCTGCTTACTCTGCGTAGCTGCAAAGACAAACTATCCAAAGTTAGTTAGATATACAACTTCCTGTAGCAGTCGCCGTCGACTTCCGGCGAGGTCCTTCGCTTTGTTTCCAAGTGTCTATGCAAATATTTATCTCTCTCAAAGGATTCGATGCGGAAAAATAATATAAGCCTTGCAGAGGATGAAATTCAGTTGAAATCCTGATGCCTATTTTAATTCAGAATTATTATTTGAAGGTTTTATCTGTCATAAAAAAGTATGAATTGTTTGATGTTTATAAAAAAGTGATTTCAATGGCGGTAGCCTGACCTCCATATTCCAATATTATTATGGTTATTTTTCACGGCCAAACTTATCAGCATTAGTTTTTAATTATCCTGGACAGAAGCTGAACCAATAAAGGCAAAATCAGGAAGTCAGTGGAGTATGGGGTCATTAGAACTGGTCGAAATGTTTATGCATGTGCATTTTGCAGGACACCATTACAAGTCGCCTCGAGCCAGCCAGTTTAATGAACCGGAAGTGTTTTATACTGCTCAAATGCACTTACTTATGTATGTGTTGGTCGCTGGGTGTCTTTGTGTCCATCCTGTTCTCCTGGCTATGTACACAGCTTTTGGCACGGTCAAAACGCCAAGTATGAGTGTCAACTGCTGGCCAAGTTCATATTTAGTCCTTCAAACTGATAGCTCTTCAAATACCCATTAAGCGGAAAATGTTTACTTTTATTTTATTTTTTATATTTATACAAATATGTCGAATTCTATAAGATGTAACTAATTTATGTTCTTAAAATAGCTAACTATAATATTATTAAGATTACTCTTCTATCACTGGAATATAAAACAATAATAAATAATAGAATATACATTTTTCTAAAAATAAATCTTAACCAAGGAACCCTGCACTTTAATATGCTTCAAAAATGAGAATGCATACCCTGTTTTTTGTGCTGTTTGTCTCGCCCTTTTGGGGACAGTCATTGCATTGCACTTAAGGGCTGGAACTCTTTGTTCCCTTGACACAGACACAAACACAGCAGCCTCCAGCCAAAAGTCATTAGATACAGCGAATGCAAACAAACTGCCGGCCAGCAGGAGGAAAGAGGGAAATGGGAAAATGGGAAAATCTGGGAGAGATGTGAGAGCTGTGGGTTCGGGCAAGGACTCCACGTAAGGGCATTTTTCCCTGGCGATTCTGCTGAATGCGCTTCCTGTGAGCACTTTGTGTCAATACTCTCGACGGGCGACCGTTCACAACTTTTGTGATATTGCCAGGATATAAAATTACACATATTTTGTTATCTAAAAAGACGTTATGTACTTTAAAAAGTAAAGTGGCAAGTATAATTTTCTTGGTAAAATTAAATAAATATTTGAAGAATTAGTTGGGCAATCTAATTTCTTTAATCTTATTTAAATTGATTAACCAAAAATACAGGGTAACTTAAAGTTGTTCAAGCCTCATCCAGCTCTCGAGAGTTATTTTTCTAGAGCAGAAGTTATTATGTTGTCCTTGCACTTCTGCAAACTTTTTCCACTTGCTACCTATTTAATTTGCTAATGCATTTCGCAGTTTAAGCATTAGAATGTGTGTAACTTCTCTGTGGTTAAAGCCGGGACCATAAACTATTAGTTAATTGTCTGCGAAAATGGAGCTTACCTTTAAAGTAGGCCCTTGGTATAATATAATTTTGTAAAGTATATATGACCATCTTTGGTAAGTGTGCATTTATTCTCTGGAAAACTCTACTACATCTTACCAAACCAAAAGAGGAATCAGTAAGTCAAAGTATTTAATTCAATTGCGGATGGATTTTTTCGCACACTTTTCGGGCAGCACACACAGTGGCAATCTGAGGCTTCCATTGCGACTTTTAAAAGGTCGGACTGGTGGCTGTATCTGCCAGTTTAACTAGTTGAAAGCCATTTGGGAATGCCAGAACCTGAAATCCCGACCTGGGACTCAGCCCGGACAAAACAGATCCCGATCCCGAGCACTGGGTCGGCTGCATCTGAGCAGTCAACTGGCTCGACTGGCGTGCACTTGTCAGCCATTTGGTTGGCTTTCCCCACTTTCCCACGGTTTGGTAGCAGGATAGGAGGAATAGGAGTGGTAGCTGGAACAACCTGCCATGTCCGTAAGTGGAAACCGTTTCCCAAACTTAATTTGCCATTTGTTGGGCGAGTGTTTTGCAAACCGTGCCGGAGACAATTTCATTAGGTTTTTCCAGCCATCCTGGCAAGGCAGTTACATTTCCTCAAGGCGTCGGCAATTGGCTTGAAAGTTCGCTGCACATGAAAGTTCAGCTGAATTACTTTGTAACTACTTCAGCTACTTATTACCAGCGTTTCCTGCAGCAAACATCCTTGCTGCTTTTTAATGAAATGCTATTTTCCATGCATGTCCCTGGTTTGCATATGGGTACAATGGACATCTAGCACTTAAATATTAAATATATTAAATATTATTAGATTTATTTAGTTACAAAAATCATTTTCTTTAAGCATTCTATAGACAGCAAACACAAGAACAGGATTATTGATTGTAGAAAATAAATTCAATAAAGATAAAAGAAAAATTAAAAGGGTAGGAATTATTTTAAATGAAATTAAACATTTGTAAAGACATACCAAAATTAAAACAAGAGAGAATGCTATAGTCGAGTTCCCCGACTATCTGATACCGGTTACTCAGCTAGTATTTTTCTGGGATATCGATAGATATTGTTAATAGATATGCTGAATCTCAGCTTTCTAGTCTTTATAATTCCTGAGATCTCAACGTTCATGCGGACATTGATCCTGATCAAGAATATATATACTTTATATGGTCGGAAACGCGTCCTTTTGCCTATTACATACTTTTCAAAGAATCTGGTATACCCTTTTACATTACGAGTAACGATAAAAAAAAAACTAATAAGGTGCATAAAGCAATTTAATAAATTCAAAATTATATAATAATTGTATCGTCCTATTATATTACATTATAAATAAGATAATAATATAACTTATCCCCAACCTGTACCCTCTTTTCGTTTTTAATAATTAATCGGGAAGCTTCGAAATTCATCCGACCAGTAACTTTTCTTAAATTTCGCTGATTATATAATTTGTTCCGAGAGGAAGCCGCCGAACTCGACTGTTTGACTTGGCGCAAGTTCTGTTGTTTTGAGCTGCTGCTTTTGATTAACACATTTCACGCCGAAAGTTTTGGAAAAACCCACACAGTGACAAAGGAAACTTTCGGGGCTCAGCGAGTTGTTCTTGTTGTTTTCCGAGGTCGGAATGTGTTGGTAAAGTGGTTGCCAGGACCTCTTCTTTGCCTAGACGAGGATACTCGTGGCAGTGCCTGCTTACATGTGTCAGAGTGTCGTTCAATTTTAATTGAATTTATTTGCTTTCTGGTTTCACTCTATTGAACTTTTTCGCACCCGAGGGACTTTGTCTTAAGTTTCGCTGCCTTTGCCACTTGAGCACTTCAAGGACTCCATTTCAGCCAGTTCAGTAGCTGTGCTCCTTGTGACGGCTAACTAGTTGGCTACTCCATCATACTCATTTTGCCATAAAACAGCAATTTGTAAACTACTCTCGGCTGACGTCTCATTTGCTTTATCGTCCTGCATTTCGTTGTTCCTGCCCCCGTTCAACGTTTAGTTCCATACAATCCATGTCACACAACAATTTTATTGCAGTGAGAAAGAATGGCAAAGAAACCCACAACAAATAACTTTTGCTGCCAGTGGCCAGAGCCACAAAAATAGTTTCCAGGACTTGACCATCACAAAAAAACAAAAAAAAAAAAAAAAAAAAAAACAGAACAGACAGTCTCGAAACCAGTGAACTGCAAACAACAGATCTGCTGTTCTTTATTCGCTATAATGACAATTTATGTGGCTGGCGCACAGGTGCAAATAAGAGGATTTTCAAAAAACTAGTTTCCAAAAGTTGTTGTGCGAGTTGAAATTCCCTTTTAATATGGTGTGAAATAAATCCTTTTGACAAACTATGTATTTTTTACAGGTTAAACAGGTTAAACATAGTAATTTTTTAGTATTTTTAAATTAAGATTTGTAGACAGTTCATTAAAAGTAGAATATCCATACACAGGGATTCATTTCAATTTTCTAATTATTTGATGCATCTCTGGGAAGGAAAGCGAATGTTAATTTAAGAAAAAATATTTTCTTCATGGGCCATACATATATTTTCCTTCGTCTGGGTAACCAAATAATGTCACTTAACTCAATGCCGCCGCCCAGGGGTCTTTGGACTCAGGAGTCAGAGTCGCAGGACTATGACTTACGACCGCACATTCGTAACGATTAAATTTCAGGCCAGGTAAGCACAAGTTGACAGGACCTTCCGGCTTGATGAAGTGCTCTGCTCGGGACAGTTTATTAGTTTTCATCCTTAAAAGCTATTTTGAAATGGGTTCTCGTGAGAGATGTCAGGAAAATGTATCCGCAGTAGCTCAGACCACAATCCGAATCGAACTGAGTTCAAATCGAACTTACTTAATAGCAACATAAATTTGAATGCTTATGCTTAATTCATTTTATTATACTTTAGCACACATTCGTTAAACAGCGTCATGGCAAATAATTTGGTTAGCTGTGCAAACAAGTTTGCCCAGTAAGTATTATATCATACCTTGATTTATCATAATTTCAATTGCCCAACCGCCCAGCCATTGGCCATATTTGCGAAATTATCGTGTTGCTATGGTAATATTGGTTAACCAAGGCTTTAAGTGCAAATGCCGAACAGTAATAATCAAAATCAAAGGACCTTTCAGTTGATAATTGCGCAATAAATGCGCAAGCTAAGGGCCATAATGGAAATTAAAGCCTAAATGGCTGTCAATGAGTTTGCTTTTCGAATTACAACTCGTAGGGAATTATGGTGTTACCAATTTAAAGGCTTCCTCTAATTGATAAACAACTGCCCATGTAGCCACTCCATGTGGCTTTTGCTATCCACTTAGGTGCTCATATAAGTAAATTACAGATCTCGGAGCAGTTACATAGCAATCCCAGCGAGTTCGCAAGGATATTGGAAATAACTTGCAAGGACATAACTTTCATTCGAGGCGGAACAAAGTTTTCAGCATTGTTCGATCCGGTTATGAACTTCAACGTCAAACTTTTCGCATGCCAGCGTTTTAATTGAACCCCAGGAACGAACACACCTTGTCGTCCTTGATGCACTGACCTGCGGGGTGGGCTTCATGTGGGTCCTTCTTGGTCCTGTTGACCCAGTTGAGGGCTACTGGGTACATAAATTACCTAGTGACAAATCGCCTGTCTGCACATTTCTCCCAGTTTGTCATTTGTTTGTTTATTTGATCAAAGCACGCCAGCAGAACATTCAACTTTGTCACATGCTGAGAAGATGGAACAGTCCGCATTCCTCGGGGATTAGTTTACTACTCGTATTAAATGCAGATGGAGATACTTTAAGATGGTATGCAGACCCACATTCATTTAAACAGGCACTCCATTTGCTTCAACATCCATTATTTATTCGTGTGTCGGTAATCCGTATTTTAAAACATCTTTTTCGGCTACAAGTATAGTTTTTTTTTACTTTAAGATTAATACTCAGCTGTGTCTCATTGTTATTAAAATTATGCGTTTTTAACATGCTTCTATATTGTTAAGAGTTTCATATTGATCGTTTTAAATTTATTTCCAATTGTGTACTGTTTCTTGTTTAACATTTACGTTCTACAAACACAACCCTTAACTAGTGGGTGTTGAATTAACAACATTTAGCTTAAGATATTCGTACTCACATCAAATAACTCAAGTGTTTTCCTTCCTAGCTTAAAACCCATTTTAAAATGCCTTAAGTACTAGCTTAAGTTGAGTTTCACTTTTCGTAATACTAGGTTGTATGATCTCGCTTAAAATATTTATAATATTTCCTTAAGCCTGCGGATATAATAACTTTTTCCTTGTCTATTAAAATGCCCTTCAAAGTCTACATAACTTATCTTACTCGTTCATAATACATTGATACAACAGCCAACATTTAATTGTAGCTAATAACTCGAAGATTTACATTATTGGATATATAGAAAATTCCTATTAATTTCATGAGACCCTTTCGTGCTTGAATGCCAGTTTAAATTAACTTTAGCTTATCGAACGATTAGTGAGTATTCCGAAACATTCTATCAGTTAACTTAGCTTAGCTTTAAACGCTGACTAACATTAACTATAATTACGTATACGCAGCAGAAACATGTGGTCAAAGCGGAAACAACCAAAAGTACACCAAATCATGTGACTTGTTTTTGAAAGCCAGACTTAAGCTTTCAAAAGCGGGGCTCATGGTCAGCACAACTTTGCGTACTTTCGGTTTTGTATCTCCATGTTTTTGACAACTCATTTTCATACTCCCTTTACTTCTAGCATTTGATGCGCTTAGTCGGTAATCCTACATTTTAATTTTAATACCTAAACATATACATATATATTAACTATAATTCTTTTAGTTCTTTAGTTTTTACCTAAGCTCTGAAATACTTTACAAGCATGTCGAGCAGCTTAAAATTAAGTGAATGGCTGTCTTAGACCTGACACATTTTATTTGCTACGAATTATTTCGTGATAAAACATTTAAAGTTAGTTTAGTCACTCCTGATGCCTTTATATTCGGATATAGCCCCACTAAAATCGCCGGAATTTGATGGAAAAGTGGTAAATTATGGCGGAATATATAGGAAAAATGCCACGCATGGAAAAGTATCCCCATTTAAAGGTGAATCCCAAAAAGTGGTTTATCTTTCTTTGGTTTCAGTGACAAATTGTGCATTAAGGGATGGGATTTAATTCGTTTTCAGTTCAATTTCCGTTTCAATTTTGGCCGATGCCAACTGTCAGTCAAGTTTAAAACTCGTAAATTCAACGACCCGGTGCAAATCTCATCAATGTCAGCTTTTTTTCTTTATTGAGCTCCATCGGCCGTGGGAATGTTTGCATTTCCAAGTCGGGCAAATTATTGTTCTTGCCCAGAAAAACGAGTTGTAGCTGACATATTTCCGCACAATTGGGGATAAAAAGAGCTCGCCTGAAATTTAATTCCGTGCGACTGGCGAAAGCCAAAAACGCCAAAACGACAAGTGTCGCCTGGCAGTTGTTGCGAGTAGGTACAAATTGAAAGCGACAAAGGCAAACTGTTCTTCGGGGGATTTGGAGTTGGAATCACCCTGCGAGGCATTGTAAATATGCGAAATGGCCCGGCAATTGTCGCGACTTGAATGGCGGCGGAAAATTCGACAAAAAATAGCAGTATAAAGCGGCAGTTCTGCCCTCGGCACACTCCATTAGCCCACCCACTTACACACCACATACACCATCCATAAATATATATGTATATATACTATATGTACACACATCTGATATCAATAGCAATAGCTGATAGCTGTTTCAGCCAATTGCTAGACAACCTTCTCCTTCGGCATCGTTGTCACTTGATTTGCCATTTATCAGCATTTTTCTGCCCATCCATGTTGAGTGCGGTTTACAAAAGGACATTCGAATTCCAGCTGGCGTTTCCCTGCATTATTTTGGCTTGAATTACTGGCACAATTCAATAAGAGTCCGTCCACGACGGTTG
The DNA here is from genome assembly GCF_004382145.1 of Drosophila mauritiana. NCBI lineage: Eukaryota > Metazoa > Arthropoda > Insecta > Diptera > Drosophilidae > Drosophila > Drosophila mauritiana. The sequence goes on from NC_046669.1 coordinate 19,518,880, forward strand.
CTTAGAAATGCGTTTCGAAAATCTGTAAAATAGAAAAACACAAATGAGAATGAAGTTTAGATTGCTTTCGGCGCTGGCAGATTGATTGACTTGCAGAAATATGTACATATGTTCTTGTGTGTAGTTAGCTATTTTTACAGGGAATTCTCAGTTTAATGATTTATTAATACCACACACAAAATAAGACCGCCCACATTGTGACATGCACATGTCGCCCACGTTTAAGCCCCAAGAAGGACGTAATACCTCTTCACTTGCAAGCGGCTTATGCCAATTTGTTTGCCATCTTGCGTCTACAAATCGCAAATCGCCTTTCAATGAGCCCAATATTGAAATTCAGGGCTCACACAAAGTATTTCGCTTTAATGATAACAACAGGAGGCATTGCACGTGGGGCAAATCAGATGAAATTTTATTAATAATAGTGCAAACTGCTTAATTGCCTCAGTAAGTAGTACTTATACTTATGGTACTAAGTACATCATACATTAAATCTAAATCAGTTTAGAAATCTGTTTAGACCCTTAACTCTAGTTGCTGAAGTTACTCTAGAAAACAAACAGAAAATTCCCAGTATTGAAATAATATAATGGCCATATGCCTGGATACCCATCATCAGGCTCCAGTAGTCTGCTTAATTAAAGGAGCATCGGATTGCAGGCGGTAGTGAATATTTGAGACCCAGACGGCGTTCTCGATGTTTGCCTTGCTGTCCTTGTTGACATCGCCATCTTACGAGTATTGTTTGCCGTCATCGGAATGTCCTTGTTCGTCCTCACCCGGAAAGTCCTAATTAGCATTAACCACTTGTTGCATAAGCTAACGCCCCCCGCCTTTTTTCCATTTCTCTCTGCAGAATAATGTACGTTTACATTACGTATACGCAGTGGAGTCGTGTTGTGGTTGCCATATCGAGTGACCTTAATACCGCCGTTATTATTTAAGCAATTCAATTATAGTGTATCTGTCTGTTGACTAGTGTTCTGAATTTAAATTACATTCAAATTCACACAATTCACACTGCTTTTGCTGGACATTATTCTGCAAAAAACCTGCTACATATCAAAGAACTGGGTGTCTAGGCACCCGGGTGTTTTTTGACACTCTACTTGCTTGTCTTAGTTGCTCAGTGCTTGCCTGCTCATGCAGATTTTAACTGGGTGTTTGTAAGTACCCGCGCTGTGAGTGGTGAGTGGCACCCACACTCAAAAATGTTGAGTGTGAGTCGAGTGGCAAAAAATGCCAACCTTGCAGTTCTCTGCTACGTATATTTATTTGTACGACGCATACTTAATAAATTGGCTTTTGACTTCGGCTAACGAACACTATTGTACATTTTAATTAAAACTGTAATATCAATTCTGAGTAAAGTTCCACAAAAATAATGTTCAAACTGCGGTCGACTACGCACACTTTCGATGGAAATCCGGCGGATGTTTCGTGCTGGGATTGTCATTAATTTCAAATGTGAATTTGGCAGGGCTCTAAATTTGTCAAATATACTTTTGTGTATATATATTTATATATATATATATATTATATATATTTTGTGACCACGAGATACAGGGATTAATATTGAAATATAAGCTGAGATAAACAAAGTCTCATTTTGATAACTTGGCGCATGCTTTTTAAACTGAATTTTAAACTATTTAGTTACACACAGAATGATTTTATTTAACTTTAAAATTAATTAAAATCAATCACAGTTATGAATGGCTTTCAACTATCTTTCGTTTTCACATTGAAGCAAAGATTTTCCTTTAATGTAAAGTGAAGGTGAAAGTGCACAGAAAAATCGCAGCTGGCTTTCGAGTTCAGCCGACACGTTTCTGCTGACAAATTAAATCAACTTGAATGCTAAATGCCGTTCGCTTGGGTGTTGATAATTGAAATAAAATTTGCCGCCTAACAAGGGGAAAAGTAACAAAGCAGGCGAAGAGCAGGACAACGAACAAGGACCAGGAGAAGGACCCATGGATGGCAGCTGGAGGTGGACAGGTGGTCCAAACAAAGGTAAACTTGGCCCGCAGCCTTAGCCATGGTCTTTGGCCTTTGTTTGTCCTCAGCTGGAACTGAAAGTCCGACCGCCTCGAACGCCGCCTTATTAAGTATTCATTATTGTCGACTGTGATTGTGTGTGTTTTGCGGGGATCCTTGTGGGCGTGTGACACTGCGAGAATTTTATGCCAGTTTAAGCATCACACTATTTATTCGCTTTCGACCATTATTTATTTATTATTTATATTGAACTAGAATTGAAATAGGAATGGCTAATAATTAATAACTAAAATATGATTTATTCAATATGGGTTTTTTCTTCCGGTGTTTGGGGTGCGTGAAGAAATTACTTGGCTGCGGTCTGCCAATCGGAATGCTTGACAGGAAGTGGGTGGAAATTGTAGAATCTCTGGCAAGCCAAAATTCACCTCTGTCGGTTTGGGACCCTAATTGCCAGCGGCACATTAATGTTTGTGTAATTAATTTTAATGATTGTACTTTTGCGCTTGTATCCCCACTCCCATCGATGCTCCCGAAATGTGTCCCCAAAAAAACAAAAGTTTCTTTTATTGCTTTGCTATTGTTCTTATTGGTCTTGGGATGGCTTTTCCGTGCTGTGTTTCGTAGCCTAGTTTCTGGAAGTTCTCTCAGGAAAACCAATAAGAAATGGCAATAAAATGTTTAGCAAAACAAGGCAATAAAAAAATCAATAAGGAAAGTGCAAGTGCAGAAAATGTTTAATTTTGGTGGACTAAAGTTGCTGCTTTTTTTCATTATTTTCTGTGCAGTAGAAATTTGAATGTATAGTGTGGCATATTTATTTCATAAGCAGGGTTTATTATTTAGTTTACTGGTGAAAAGCTGATCATTTATTTAATACGTTACGTTATTTATTTATTTATTAATTTTCCAGTTCCGATTTGCACTGACTGACTGACAACACCTGAGTACTTGTAACTTGGATTGCTCACATCTTGAAATGTCAGCCACATGCAATTGTCCTTTAGGAGCGCTCATGACTGGAGTGGATTTTAAGTTGGCCGCAATTGCGGATGGCGAGGCAAACAAACTCTGTGGTCCTGGGAACATATGTCGAGTTGGAGAGGAGAGGATGCCAGAGGATGCCCCACAGCCAGACAACTACACGGATTCCAAGGACGGCTCAACAGCACGCCGAGAAGGATGTTCTTTTTAATGAATTGCGATGCGGACTAAATTTAGCCGAGTTAGACAGTGTAGACAGACGACTGATTGGGGTGTCGGGGCATTTAATGAATTTTCCACAGGGCGTAATTAGGCAAAACAGGAAGTGAACGAGATGGGGGAGAGGAAACTGGGGAAAGGACTCGTAACGGGATCGGATGACAGTTCAATGACAGTCGCCGACACGTGTTGGTCTTTATGTAAATGAAGGTGTCGCACTGACATCACCGTTTAATGGCTGAGTTGAGCCATCGCGGCACTTCAATTCCTTCACTGGGTGCTTTGAATCATGCCGAGAGAAAGGGATGCCGGCTTGAATATTACAAAAAATTACTCAATGTATGCATGGAACATGGGAACATTTAACGCTATGAAATTTAATGAGCCCAAAATGGCGCATTAAATGACAGGACGAAGGACGAAGGCGCAGGAAGTGGATGCTGTCAAAGGCGGCCGAAAGTAAACTGATGTATTTTTAATTGCTGCATACATTAAAATAGATTTACATTGCGAGAGTGGGCCGGAAAAAGAGCAGCTTCTTCAGCTCCCAACCCACTGGAAAAACTGTACGCCGAAAAAAGGATTCCAAGGCTGTTCAAGCCACTGTATGTGTGTGGACAGTCCTCTTGCAAATATTTACTGCCGTCAGGAAGGGAGCTCCGTTTTTAGGCCGGGTCCATGCAAATCTGCCTGGAAATTCTGCTTAGTCGGGGCCATGGACAGTGACCTTATGCCAAGTCCTCAAGTCGACGGGGTTAAGTGAGGTCTGAGCTCTTGAGCCATCCGCTTGCTTAAATATGCCACCTAGGGCAATGCACTTTAAATATGATTCTATTTTGGGGTAGTCGCGCTTAAAATGTATTTCTGAATATTAAGTGTCAGAGGACTATGCGATTAATTGGGGGATTAATATTCTTTAGACAGTTGTTTTTGAGGCGTAAAAACAGCTTTAAATTAAAAAGTGTTATATCTCGTGCGTACTGATCATTAGAAGCATATCCGAAGCTGAATCCTAACTGAAAAGAACCCCTTTTATTGTCCTGCCAACAAAGTTGTCAAACATCCATTTGTGACCCTGATTTGGCAACTTGTTTTCAGCTTATTCGGGCCCCACTACTACTACACAATAATGGCCAAAAGGCGCGACTTAAGGCTAAGAGAAATGGCGACCCATTTCGAGGGCGCTGAAAAGAGTGCTACGGTTTTCTTCGGGCCACTAAGTTCTGTGTTCTGTGCCCTGTGACTGCTCCTGGCGCTGATATATCTGAAGTCATAAATATCCAGCGACCAGGGGACTCACTTAGGCACTCAAACGATGTGGCATTATTCAAAATATTAACTTGAGCTTAGACAATATTATGAAAGCAATAAGCGGGCCAGCAACTTAAAGTGAGTGAGCTCTTCTCCCATTATTTTTTGTCTTCTCTTAGACATTTTAGACGAAATTAAATTTTTCAAATATTTTTCCCCTCACACAATACCCATTGCGGTCTCCCAAGCGAATTTCGAAGGACTTCGGCGGGATGTGGTTTGTCAGAGAGTTTATAAAAGTAATTTGCCTGCGGCGGTCTTCGGGGAGGAGTGGGTACTATAATACACGCGCGGGGGAATAAACGGAAAATTTAATTTTAATTCACTTTCGTCGCTTCAATAATACATAAGTTAAGCTGGTCGGAAATTGTCAAACGGCCATCGCTTTCTTTAATTTATATGCATATTATTGATATGCCAGGCACGTAGGGTGGTAGTTGTTGTGGCTGTCGGACACGCGTATCCAAACGGAAAGGAAATCCTGTTGGGATGCGGAAAAATTAAAGAAATCAAGTTAAGCAAACAGCGGAAAAAATAAAATAAATAAGTTCTTTCGAAAAGAAGTTATTTGGAGCTTGTCGAAGCGGATTGTTCTATGTAAAATATCAATTATTAATACATATTCTTTACACTGTTGATTTGCGTAGCTAACTGCTATTAAACATTTTCCTCACATTTAGAAGGAAGATTTAAAAAAGCAACAGACGTTAACTAATTTTTTAACAATATTGGAAAAATCATATAAAAATTACAAACTTCTCTTTACAATGTTTTACTAACTAACTTATAAGTTTTTGATTATGTAAAAAGTAGCAAAATGTAAATTAACAGTTAAACAAGAGGAATTGCTACAGTCGAGTTTTGTAACCATCAGCTAGTTGGCATGAAATGTAATAAAATAAAGAAATTAACAACTTTTTTCCAAAGTGTGGGCGTGAAGGGTTCGTGCGGTTTGTGGGCGTTAGTATGACCGTGTTGGGAGTCATTAGAATCTTTATGCTCTAAGTCTCAACTTTATAGTTTTTTTTGTTCCAGAGATCACAGAGTTCATATGGACAAACAGACGAGTGATCCTGATAAAGAGTACATTCACTGAAAAGGATCTTTAACACTCCATTCTACATGTAATGTACATAATATGCCATCGTAATCACTAGTCGATTGCGAGTATTGTTGGGAGTTTAATGAGGTGCAATATTCAAAATTCGACTTTTGTATGATTTGTAATATTTAATATTATCTCAGTTTTATTAGTTTAATAAAGAGTTATAATCTTGTTAAAAATATGTTTTAATTTGAGAGTGCAAGCTCGTTTCAAGAGCAGCCCCTACCCTCAACTTCCTAATTAATTACTAAGATAGGCAATCCATCAGAGCTGCCAGACACGCCTCCAAGCCGCCTTTACATACTGCATTATATCTGATTTAAAAGCTGGCTTTGCTCAAACTGTCCTTCGCTCACCGATTGATTTGGATCGCAAGCCGAATACCGCGACCCACTCAGCCTGATTGTCATTGACGGAAAGGCCCGTCGAAAATGACTGATGATTTTTCCCGTCACTTGTGGGGATGCCTGTGGCTTAATGACATGCAGGTCGCTTCCATGTTGTCTCCAAAAAAAAAAGGAACAAGAGAAATCGCAGCTTTTTGTGGCACTGGAGCTGGAGTTTGTCTGGCTGAGATATCTGAACACTGAATCGCAACACTCGGCGTGTGTAGCTCCCTTGATTAAAATAATGTTAATGCTCAGGATTTTTCCCGTCACTTTTCATTTTGGCTATACCTTCTTGTTCCCCCTTCAACGTGATTTGTTGCTAGAACGTGATTGATTTTGACCGAGACTTTAATTGCAATTTTCTCTAATGACCCTCAACTGGGCTAAGGAACAGACACTTTCGGTAGCCCAACTGGTGAAGCAAGAAAATCGATGGAAAAGCTGAGATTTTTTCAAGCCAAGCTTTTCTGGTGACATTTTCCTTTCTTTTTGTGGAATTTGTATGCCTTGTGGCAGGTTTTTCCCTCTCTACCTGTGCACGATGAATTATGAGGCAGAAATTTGTCAGGATTTTCCCCTCTTGTAGACAGAATTTCGACCATAACCATCTGACAAGCTGAAGCCTGAAGTTGGGCAAAAAAAAAAGGAAAAATGTTCGAAATGTGATGAACACAAATTATGTTTTTCTCAGAAAATCTTATGTTCAGCAATTTAATTATTTTCTGAACCCATCTTATGGCTTAAAGTATTTTGCAAGTGAGTGCTTATCAACCTTCAAAAATAATAGTTTTTAATAACTTCATGCTTATTTCACCACTTTTCAAAGAACATCAAAAAGTCGCGTTATTCTTATTCACACAGAATGAAAAACTCATCTGCGCTCGCATTTATGATAATATTTCAGCGGTCTATTGTAATTTCCATGGAAGGATTTTCCTTTCACTTTCTTGTTTTCTCATACGCCTTTTTATCCGCTCACGTGAAAGTTTTTCGCGGCTTTTACTATTTTTTCCAGGCAACGCTGGGCTTTTCCCCTCGAAGGTATTAAAGCACAAACTCTTTAAATATAAACATTTCGCCGAGGCCCGTCTACATTGTTTATTTTTTAGCATTCATATTCTGTTTGCCTTCGCTCGCACATAAATTAAGAAATGGCTGAAAAAATTCCCTAGTCCACGGCTCGTTGATGACAGGCTCTCAAGCCGAGCGAACTTTTCCTTGACGCCCTTTAAGTCCCTGGCAACGCCACCTGCTGACAGGTGGAGTCCTCCGCCTAGACACTTCCACCAGCCGGGTTGGCTGGTGTTCCAAGGTACTTCTCGGGCTGCTCCAGCTCTCTACCCGGCAACTCCACGACTCCGACCCAATTACCACGCCTGGCTGACTCTGCCGCAGCTTTTTGTTTTCCCTGTTTTCTTTTTTTTTGCTTGGGGTTCCATGTTTTACACGGCTGTCATTCGAGACTCTGAGCTGCATAATTATGTATTTGAACCTTTTGAAAGGCATACGTCCTTCACTCGCACTCCTCGAGTGGAATGAAAGAGTGAATTCCAATCCAGAATCCTGAAGCATGCGAGAAATTCTGTGCAGAATGTGTAATTAGATTTCAGTTATTTTGAAAGGAATTCTCTGGCCATGTCATATACGCAGGCGTCTTGGCATTCTTGGCCAGAATAGCAGAAAACCAGAGGGTCAGCTGGCAAAACAAATTTCCTGGTCCATTATCCCGAAAATTACTTGTGCTCAAACTGTTCGGGTATTTGTGCTTGGCCAATTATTATAAAAGGCATTTCTCGTTTCATTAAACTTGTAATTGCCGGTTTGGCAACGCCTCGGAAACGCCGGTTTCCTTCGGCCCAAAATTGCCATTTTCGGGAACTTTAATAAATGCCAAGCCGCAAGCATTTTTAATATTAGCTCTAGCACCCATCTAGCCCTCTCGACTTTTGTCTCGCCAATCATTAAACACAAAATTTAATTAACTGTTAATAAAGTAGCTAATGAAGACAGCTCCAGAGGCCACCAGAGCTGGGCCACACCCCGTCTCGATTTCCCAGTTGGATGAGCCACTGTCAAGTTAATATTGCCTTTGGCTCATATTAAGTGGCGCTAAGCTCAGCTGTCAACACGGGCGAATCGTGGAGATGGGGCAGGACCAGGACGAGTGCCTTCTCCCCCATTCCCATAAAGAGTCAGGGATCAAAGGGAAAACTTCAAGCATAAATTAGACGTATATATGTACGTACTAACACTGTGGGCCACTTGCTTAAGTCCAACCTGACCACTGTCCGCCACGTTCCTCACATATAAGTCATGGCGAACGCCTTTTATGGCATTTAATGGAGCATAAACTTGGCTCGCTTTTATGGACAATTTCCATCAATAACAAAGACTGAATGCAGCCAGACATTAAGCCATCACACTCTGACGCACTTTCCTCGGAATGAACAGGACACTCGGAGAAATTAAAACGATTTCCGGGAATTTCATTAGCTTATCATCGATCATTGATTACAAGGAACTGATACTAATTCTTAGAAATAATTGTATATAAATAAATGCTAAAACACTCAAAAGTTCGGCAGGCAATAAATCTAAGCAGCTTCTTGTTGATTTTATACCCTCATCTAAATGTTCTTCTAGTAAATCATTTTTCTGCGCATTTGTTTGCCAAACATGTTTCTCAGCGAGGCGATGCGTTTAAATTGAAAAATGAATATTGGAAATCTTTTAATTTGATCAATCCCGCTCCATCCAGTGTAAATCGAATGGGTGCCAAGTCAGCTAGAAATTCCAGCGGCTGCCTCATCCGGGAAACTCTACGTGCCGGACATGGCTTTATAAACATATATATATATATATATATAAATATATATACAGACTCACCCCGAACAGTCGTAATTGTCCTGGGGCACTTTGGATGAGTGAGTTAAACGGCAGGACTGTTTAACTAAGCCTAGTTCAACATGTCTGGATGCCTCCTCATAATCGCTTGCCGCATAAAAAGAGGCATCAAGCTGATGGAGCAGAGCAGGTCCTTTATATATACATTATATATACATTTTACTGAGCAGCCCGACAACAAGTCAATAAAATTTATGACCATCAATTTCAATGTGTCGAAAGTTTTCCTTCTTTTCGCATTTCCCACTGCGGACAGGCAAGAACCTCGGGGGTCCGACGGAAGGTCCCTTGTTTTCTATAATTTATGCCGATGGGCAAACAGGAAAAATAAAGTTTTAGCTCATAAATTTGCCGCAGGCTGTCCTTAGCACCTAATTTGGCCCATTTTAAAGTGGTCTTGGCTCCAAGACTCCAAGGCTCCAGGACTCGAGCATCGCAGACTAGAACCGGAATCGGATGCCATCCCTCTGCTGTCCTTTCCACTTTCCGTTTTAATTGTTTGCTCAACACCTTGGCCAGTTTGCCTGGCCACCCATTACCCATTGTTGGCTTCAGCCTTGCTTACCCAACATAATAAAGCTTGTTAGCGTAATTGCTTAATTGGCCAAGTCCAGGGCTCTTTCTGTGGATATTCGCCGGGCTCTAATGGCCGTGTTTGTTGTTTGTTTTGACCCGATGACCATATGGGCAACAGCACTCTACCATACATATATGGCTGGCTTTCTGGCCAAACACTTTGAATTAAGTGCGAGTTGCATTGGTTGAATATGGATAGGCAAGTCAGTTTAGAAAATTTAATATTTAAGTTTTTAAAAAGTAGATTAGCTTCGCCTGAACTATTCAGACTTATCTAAGTTTCTGTTAATAGTTTCAGAGGCATTTTAGGTTTATCATTCCTTAATTAAACTTGGGCTCTTTGTATATTTCATTCTTCTCCACAGCACTTGGCCCTTTTTTCCATCTCAGCCACTCAGATAATTGGAAAATCTGTGGTAAATCTGCTAACCAGCTGCCACACTATCGATTACCACATGAAAAGGAGGCCAACTGGCATGTGTTCAGCCAACAATTAGAGACTTCCTTTCGGCGAAGAGGGAACTTCATTAAATGCGTTCATTTCCACATCGAATATCTGTCTGTCATTCAAGTTGGCTTACTCACCAGTTGATATACCTATCCCAAAGTGGCGAAGTGCTCTTAAGACACTTTATTTGCCTGCCAGTGGCGTGGCAAAAGGGGATAGTCTTCGCTTAGTAAACAAATGCATGAAATAGAGCTACAACTTAGATACAAGATACTTTCTTACCAAAAAGAAGCTGCAATTGGGCCAACTTATCTTTAAAGCGGTTATTGATGAGCCCGCTAAGCCACTGCTTATATGTTTCAGAACTCCACCCTTCAAATTGCCGAAGGGAACACATGTTCCGAAACACCTAAAACCCCCGGATACCATTCCCAATCCGATTCCGGATCCGTGGACTGCGGACTGCGACGATCGCGTGAACAAGTAAATGCCAGGCAATAATTTTTTTATTGCCAGCCAATGCCAAAAACATTTCGCATCGAGTGTAAGTACATATTGAAATAATGTTATTCCTCTGCGGGCGTGGGAGTGTGGAAGTGTGGGTGTCTGTCTGATAAGCAGCCAAAGTCCTTGTTATTGTAGCCGTTAAATCCGTACTCACACACACACTGGCACACTTGCACTCCCCCCGAAATGGATGGGGGCGTGGCATGTTTGCCGAACTCTCGATATTTACGAACTTGGTATCGCTTGCGTATCGCTTTAATCAGACTCTTTGATTTTACAACACCATTATGCACTTTTAGTGTGATTGATTGGGGTTGTGGAAAAGTGGCAAATGCATTTGGGCCATTCGGCCATTCGGCCCAAATGCGGATTTTCGAATTCAAATTCGATTGGGTAATAAAACAATGTGCATAAAAGGTTAACGATTGGCAATAAAATCCAAGGGCAGTGTCATTTGCAAATATATAGAAATTTAATTGCATTTACGGTGGCATGTGGAGAAAACACCTGCAGGTATTTGCTAAAACAAAAACTAGTCAGCAATTCAGAAATATGAAGCCATTTAAATGTATTCACAATTTGTTGCGTTTTGCTTTTCTATTCGTATGAAAACATTTATTGACCACAGTGAAATTTTAAGTCCTGAACGAACACATTTGCCAACCGCTTAAAACAGCGAAAAATTGGCTAACATTAAACAATTCGCAGTTGATGTGGTCTAAACCGAAAATTCCAATTGCATCCGTGTGGTTCGGGCCAAATACTTATTGCGGTGAGTGTTGCAAATTGCTGCAAATTTGATCTAACTAAAAGCGAGAACTTTTGTGCCTGGCACTTTTGGTCTGGAAACTTTGCAACAGTTATCAGTGGCAGTCCGGCTTACATTGTTCTCAATCGAAGTCACTGCACTGAGAGAAAATCAGTTGGGGTATTAAAATTTTTCCATTTAAAATGGGCCATTAGAAGGGGCTTAGTCCGTTCTTAAGCTTAACTTTAACTATTATCCCTTTATTTATTCGTTAGTGATTCATCTAATCTGGAATATAATGCACACAGAGTAGCAGCTGTGCACTTACCTATCATTTTTTCCAGTGCGTCAGTGCAAATAGTTAAATAAAAGTTTCGCACTTGCTAGCAAAAGGATGCCGTGCGTCCGGCCAGACTGCTCCAAATGCGGAGCAGTGAACCTCATGCATAATGCAGATGGTCGGACATGCAGCCATCTCGCTGAGCAGATTACAGTCGGTCTCCGTTTGCCGAGAGATGTATTTGAGATTTGCGGGGCATTCCCACAGCCATTCATTCATTCATTCGTTTTATTCGGAGCCCATCCTGGCACTCCAGCTCCAAGCTCCCAGCTCCTCCGCACAAGTCCTGGCCGCAGGAGCTCCGCTTATTTACTGTCCGGCTTGTCAGGCCGGCAGGGTAATTAGGCAGAGTCGTGTGGGATTGTGCCCAGCTAACGACCCGCCTGAATAATTCATTAGCCGGAGGTCCTCAGACCCGCTATTCACCATGCCACATACACCATCCACCATCCACTAGCCACATCCTGGTCTCGCTGGCATCTGTGCTTTCAAAAACCCACCGCAAACATAACCCAAATGCAAACAAGAACATCCTCTGGCTAGTTGGTATTTCACTGGGCACTTTTGAGTACTCTGTCCCAGATTGAGGAAAGCCACTGAGAAGTGCACATATGTGCATTAAATGCAACTACTACCACTGCCTTCTTCCATTTCCGTAATATTGAGAGACATCCATTGTGCCACAATCACACTAAAAGGAATATTTATTTCTGCCAAGTGAAAGTTTTTGTCAGAAACGATTTTCAAAATCATTGTTTGTTTTGCCTTTCAACTCTTCGCCTTCAGGCGAATTAAATGTATTTATAAACTTTACGACCCATTCAAAGCACTCTGGCTAGACATCTGTATAACATAAGATTTGACGATTATAAATGGCAATGGGCGGCGGAATAATGTAAATTTTCCTTGGCATATATTGGCCAAGTTTAGTTGGTAATTTGTGTGTACATATATTAGCTATATTTATGTTGTGCACCTGTCCAATTTGGCCGGATAAAAATGAGAGGGTGGCGGTAGGAGCGAGAGTTTGGCCAAAACGGTAAAGGGTCGCTTTATTGTCGGCACGTTTCTCATATTTCTGTAATCCATTACCAAGTCTTGGCCATCCGTCACGGACTCAGAGCCTCCGGCGGACTTCAAAAGTTCTCCGGCTGGCCATTTTAAGCAGAAACTTTATGCGTAACGATTTTCTCATGCCTTCTAAGCCGCTTATGTCGAAGATGTTATGCTCTTGAAAATATTTGTGTAAACCGACCAATTTAAATAGTATTCAAGCAGCAGGGAAAGTCATGCCGAATGATGGTTGATAATTTAAAGTATTTTAAGCATAATGTTTCCCACTAAATTCCAATTTAAATAACATGAAATCAGCCATTGAATAAATGTTATCAATAAATAGATACATTTCCTATTCGAATGAACCAAAAATATATTAAAATCTGATATCCTGTCAAGTCTTACACTCTTGCTCTGCAGCTGAAGCTACTTAAAATGCAATTATCGTGTACTTTTCGCCATAAATTTCAGCAGAGTATCAGAACTGTCAGAAATGTTGCACTGGTAACCAAGTTACAGCAGTTGGTAACCTCCGAAATACATGCTTTTTATTACCATCTGGAAGAGCGGAACATTTTGGGGGGAGGCCGCCGCCAGGAGGTCGAGATTTGTGCGCTGACAGGAAGCAACTTTTGGCTGACTCATGGCAGTTGATTTACTGCTCACCGGGGCACGGGAATGGGTAATGGGTAATGGTACTATGCAGGTAAGTGTGCTGGCCTGGCCCACCGACTGCAGCTCGACAAATGAAATTTTGGCCCGAAACACTGGGAAAATCAGCTGCCAGATGATGGCCTTTGTGGCCTCCAAAGGCAGGAGGGTTGGGGTGCGTGGAAAGTGCTCCAGTTCGTTGTGCTTCCACTGCACATTTTATTTTATTTGAAATTCATGCAGGCTTGCGCTCGCATTCTGATTTCGCTCCCACTAATGGGCTGCTCTTTGTCCCGAAGGAAATGGGATGAGTCCTTCGTCAAAATTCCTTGTGATTCGGTAAGCAATTTTCCATCTTGCACAATCGCAATCAACCGATGAGCTTGCAATCCGCTCGACGCCATCCCTTCGACTGAAAGGATGTGGCATATGGGGATTTTTCGGTGATATTGATAAATGCAACTGCTGTCGACTGAGTTTCCTTCCACGGGGATTTATTAAGCTTATACTAATGTGGTGTAAAAAGCAATGCATACATATGGTACATGTGACTTAAGTAGGGTGGCTAAACCAAACAGCGTTTTTTTGATTAAAGGTTAACTGAAATTCTAGTTTGACTGATTAGGGAAGCAAACCCGACACATCCTTACAAATTTACTTCCTCTACTTTGATTTTATTACTATATACAGTCCCTGCCTCCAATTTACTTACCCTATCTCAGTTGAATCGCCTCCCCAGCTCTGCCCCACCACCTGCGCCGATTGCCTCGCCCAGCTCGACCATCACATCCGAGTCCTGGCAGTGACTCGTACTCGTCTCCAGAATGCTGATCCCGGTGGTATTATCCGTGCTGACGAACGGCGTCTCGATGAAGCGCACCTCCACGGTCTGCTCGTCGCCGGAGTCCAGGTAATCCCCGTCCGTCTCGTCCGTCCGCCGGCGGATCCGCCTCGTCAGCTCCACCTGTTGATGGTGTGACGGCTGCAGCTGGTGCATCTGATGGTCGCCACCGTGCACGAGGGCGGCGTTAATGCCGCGTCCGCTGAGGATTGGCGACACGGCACCCGTGCCATTGCCGTAGGTCGGCTCCCTGGGTATAATCAGCAGCTTCTCCTTGGGCAGACACGTCTCCTGGGTGATGCCGTTCTCGTCCTGGTCGTCGGCGTCCAGACTGCCGCCGCCCATGCCACCATCCCCCTTGCCATGGTGCAGTCGCGGACCACATGTGTTCCGATCACTCCGATTATAGCCCCTGGTGATGTTGATGATGTTGTTGTTCGAGGGATTGAAGCAGGGCAGCACGTGCTTGAACTCCTTGCGGAAGTTCTCGTTCAGCCAGGCGTACAGGAAGGGATTGTAGCAGGTGGAGCTCATGGCAATCGAGTGGGCCACGAAGAAGAAGAGGATGTAGAAGCGCCACTCGTTGGACTTGTCATCGAAGTCATCGAATATGTTGACCACATTGATGGGCAGCCAGCTGAGTCCGAATACCGCCACCATGGCGATGAGCATGCGGTTAGTGCGCTTCTTGCGATCCCGATCCGCCTCCTCCCGCCTCGATGACTTCGAGCCCGGCTTGGCCCTGGCCCGCTGGTTCAGCTTCACCGATATCCACACGTAGCAAATCGAGATGATGAAGAAGGGCAGCACAAACTGCAGAGTGGTGGTGATGGCCCCGAACACCTTCCTGTACTGCTCCGATGGCCAGTTCTCCTCGCAGTACACCCGCACGTAGGGCATCTCCGGTCCCGTTGATCCGGCGGTCATCACCTGCATATAGGCCTGGGTGGCCGAGGTGGAGTCCGGTGCCTCGATGTAACCGGATCCCTGGGCCACAAAGCTTCCGTTTAGCATTAGGGTGGCCTCCACCAGGGTCTCGTTGCCAGTCTGCGTTCCGTTCACCAGCTCGTTGGTCATCTTCATGTACATGCCGTAGGGAACGGTGGCCAGCAGGGCTATCACCCAGATGCTCACTATGATCCCGATGCACGTGGACAGCTTCATGCGCGGATGGAAGGGGTAAATGATAACGAAGTACCGATCGATGGCAATCGAGGTGAGGGTCAGCGTGGATATGTAGATGCTGCATCCCTGGGCAAAGGACACCAGGTGGCACAGACTTCTGCCGAAGGCCCAGCGACCCATGAACGTGTACAGCGGAGTAAATGGCACCGCCAGGACGCAGAGCAATATGTCCGACAGGGCCAGATTCGTGATGAATATATTGGTCACAGTCTGCATGGCCCGATTCCTTAGAACCACGTAGCAAACGAGGACATTTCCGAAGACTCCCAGGACAAAGACTGTGGCGTACAGGACGTAGAAGAAGATTTGCACGAACTGGTTGTGAATGATCCCGCCGCTCCTGTCCTCATCCGATGCAGCCACATCCGCCAGGATTGCGCTAGTAGTTCCCGGCGACGTTAGGCTCCAGTTGGTTGTGCTGACCAAAGGCAGCTGGCTGCTGCTGATGGAGGAGGAGGTGGTGGTGGTGCTCAGCCAGCTCAAGTTGGCCATCTTAACGGTTGCCGAGGCTAATGAGTTGAGTGGTGGTTGTGTGCTCGACTTGCTGCCGGTGGTTCTGGTTCGGATGCGCACCACTTAAGCGGCCATTTCCGTCGCCGGCGGAACTGAGCTCCTTACCCAATGGATGGCCTCGCCAAAAAGCACTTGGCTGCTTAGAAAGCCTTGTGCGATATTCCGCTCATTGCTAATTGACTGAGCCGTTGTGTTCTGAAAGTGCATACAAATGTAGTAAGTTGTAGTTGAAATAAAGAGAAACAATTCGCCGTAAAGGTTTTAAAATATCATTAGAATAACATTTAACCGAAACTATTAAAGATCAGAATATCATTACATCTGCATCATTTGGCATTGGAAATTGCCCTCCGAAGTTCGTCAATAAAATCGATGATAGTAAGTGCCTTACAACCGTGTAAAACTCAACTCAACTTATTCCAAAGTTTTCAGCAGGGAATTCGTCTTAAACGGACTTAAAAACTAAGTTCCCCGCTGGTACATCACATTCCGCCCATCCACATTATTCCCACCCCAAAAACTTTGCTCTCACTTTTTCAGTTCTGCCCTTTGTTTGTCTGCTTTTTGGCCAAAAGGGATTAAGTTGTTGCCCCGACTAGCTTCTACTTTTGGTTGCTGTCAGGACACGCTTGCTCGGCTCCCAGCTCCCAGCTTCCAGCTTCGAGCCTCGAGCTGGGCTTCCAGATTCGGGGCACTGAGTTTATTAAAAACAATGCCAATGTGACAGTTGCTGTCTCTAACTGGGCATTAAGAATGAAGTCTTGAGACCCTGACACCAACCGCTATTCGGACAGCTTAAGACTGAGATGAGTTGCATACTAATTCCCCCAAAAATTGTCTTCTGGTTTCAATTATTCAGAAGCACTATATGCTTTAAAATCAATTAGAAATATGTTTAAAAGTACATAGGTAACTAGTGCAATTGCCATATAAATTCTGTTCCATACTTTAAGACAGCTTGATGTGCTGCTCAGAGGATAAAGTAAGCTGAAGCTAGGGCTTCTAAGCCGCATTCAACAAAAATATGGGCTTTCCCTGGGGGAAGCTTCCACAATTAGGGGCAGATCCTGGCCAGCAGTCGATGCAGATTATCAGCAACCCATTACCCAAGAAGCTCGCTCTCCACAATGGCCCGCAATTAGGAGCTGCAACCAATCGGAACAATTGGTAATTGCCAAAACAATTGGTAAGCTCTCCATTGTACACTGCATTGCACTTTTGGCATCCTGGCGGAAGGCGGCATTTAATCTTATGTTTTCAATGGCAGGAAGTTCTGGGAATTTTATTGCTTCCCCGAAGGTCGAAAGTTTTGGCAAGCAAGCGAGCAACCAGAAGCCATCGATGCAAGTATGCCGATGGCTGATGGCTTCTGATCACGTACAGCAGCTAAATGCAAATTTAATTGGATTCATCTAACAACGGGCCGGAAAAGTTTTGGCCAACATGCAGGTGCACATGCACATGTAGGCGACTCCAACAAAAACCTGTTTGTTAAGTCGTCCAATATTCGGGCGAAAACCCGGATAATCACGGACTCCGGGCAATTTCGGGGGTACTTTACAAGGCTGCAAATTGAATTCCTGCGTTTAATGAACACATGCCGAACGCCCCGGGCCACAGATAGCAAGGTCAATATAGTCGACACGAAAGGGCGAGTATTTTGCAGATGGCAAAACTTAATTAGAACTCAAGACCATTGTGTCATTAGAAGGAGCAAAAAGTTTGTGCAGCATGCCGCAGAAATCCTTTTGACAACCTAAGGAGCACAACTTTTTACGGCAAAGTTTGCAAAACTAATTGAAAGCTTCCCAAAGGCTCAAAAACAAACAAAAGAATCCACGAAATTTGCGATTCAAATATGCAAACTCATAGACATTTAAGCATTATAGATGGTGGTCAATTAAACTTGAAACATTTATCAAAAATAACCCATTCAAGCTTGAGGTTTTTCTTATTTTTTACCATTTTGTATCCATTAACAAAAAAAAACCATCAAAGACAAGGTGCACAGGAGAAATTGCTAAAAAATTACTCCAAATATTACGGAAAGTTTCGCGGAGTACGGATGTTTTGCAATCCGGTTAACAAGAGGAATGTCCAAGGAATTTTGAGCCGCGGGGCCAACGGCGGCAGTGTAATCATTTTGATAAATTAATAGAAAACAGGAGCAGGTTGAGGGAGCCTCGAATGCCGGATATTGTGTCCTGGGGATAACAACAGAGCGTGGGAAACAAGAAAAATTGCCAGTTAACAATTTTTTGTTTTGCCCTTCTTTTTATGAACGCATTTATCCAGGGATTGCCTGACGTGGCCCATAAACTCCATCGCAATCATTACCAGCAGCCGGCATTGGCAAGTCCCGAGTGTCGTCGGCATCATCATCGCCCTCATCCTGGATTCTGCGACCTGCCGCTTTTCTCCCGCCTCCTCCATTGTCCTTCTGCAGGACTCGCGCGCCGCACTGCTCCCATTATCATTACTAACAAGGCAGGTTGAGTGTGTCATCTTGGCGGTCCTTTCCGTGATCTGCGGCACTTCGTAATTTTAATTTTGATGCATTTGTCACCATTTTTGTGCGCTTTTATGAGCTACACTGCGCGAAAAGAAAGTCGGTGTCGAAAATAAATGTGTAACTTATATATATGTTTAATGGAGTAAACTGGATTAAACAAGTAATATTTATGTTATGTACATATATGTATATTTATGTATTTATTTATTAAACAGCATGTTTGTGGCTTACAAATTTTCGTTGTTTAGCTAAATTCTTTTCTGTGTACTGAGCAGAGCGTCTTCTGCGGCAACGATTTATCTTTGAGCCCGTGACATAATGAAACAAGGCCAGGGAGAGACCAAGCGCTCACTTCAATGGGTCTTTTTTTTGCCTCCGCAATATCAGGAACAGCAACATCCGCATCAAACTGTTCGACTCCTCCTTAAGTGCTAGTATATGGCCTACTTATAGGCGCTTGGGGAGTTTTATGGCGACAAGGTGCATGCGACCTCCAGAGGGCAGAGCCATTAATGAATTTGCCATCGCTTCGGGCTTAAAGATGCAGTTAAAGTGTATCTCAATGGACTGTCAGGATGTTTATGGGTGCGCAGGATAGCCAAAACACAGTGCTAAAAAAAGAGGGACAGGACATGCTCTGGGTCCTTTTATGCGCCCAAAGTCCTTTTGATTTCCCATTTCGGTCCGGGCGGAATTAAATGAAAAGCAAATTAAATACTTCGTGAATACTTAAGGAAGACAGTTTTCTCGGAAATATATATAAACTACGGGTTGTTGTTTCTCAGGTTATTTAACACACTGGCTTATTTATTATAAATACATCCTTTTTACAGACTTGTCTAAAAACAGCCACCTGACAAAAGCTTGAACAATAACAATATAAATGCGATATAGACCAGATATCAATCGGAAAACAATCAAACACCATTTGTTTAATTGCAAAGCAAGCGCTATCTATCAGGAAATAATCGAATAACAATGGATTAACAATAGAATTTAAATTAAGTTGAGTTAAATCATAGAATACTAGCATCTGAATATATTACCAACCAACTATGGTATATATAATATATATTTATTTTTCCCAGTCTTATTCCGGAATAAAGTTGATTAAGCTCGTTTGCGTGTCGCCATTAGCTAATTCTTGAGCATATTTTCACGGAAACTTTCGGCTGAACCTGCAGTACCTGCCACACCGGAAAAGCAGATGGAAACTATGCCATTAGCAGGCCACGGGATTTCCCACCAGCTCCACTAACGATTGGCCGGAGTGGCCAGTGATCAATGCCGAGCTTTTTGCACTAATTAACATGGCCATTTCCGTGATAATCAATTACAAAGTTTGCGGACAACTTTGACGTTAGTTTCGCTTCAAAGAGCTGCGAAAAGAATAAAGTTTGTGCGCCGCCTAGGAAATTACTCAAGAAATTGGAGGTCCCACAGACAGATGGACAGACTCGGGCCGTTGGGAGCATGTGTTCAATGTCTGCGTCAGTGTCATGGATCGATTGATGACGCGGAATTTAATTAAAATTTTGCCTGAATTGTTCTGCTTTTTGCGCTTTTTTTCTACGATGCCATAGCACTGGCACTTTAATTGGTTGCCTCACTCGTAAGCAGCCACTTTGCACTTAGCTACTTTTGAAATGTCGGCTTCGCAAATTATTCATACGCATATGAATATACATATATATACATATATACTCATTCGATTGAGAGCCGCGGCGGGCTAATTTATTTACATGATTTATATGCCCGGCAACTAATTAGAGAGTTATTTCCATTTGGCTCTCGATGCACACGAATCGAGGGCAATCTTCCAGTAACTGACTCACTCAATGCGGGTATTTACCACATTTACGATGGACACATAAATATCGAGTATATGCACACACCGCTCCGAATCGCATATATCAAAGTCCACATGTATCTGCATCGAAGTAATAGTCATAAGTGGGAAAAAAGTAGGGAAATTTCAATTGGTAGTGAGATTTAAATACTCTTTGCCTAGCTTTAAATATAGGTATAGGTATAGATATAATGAACATTATAGTAGATTACTACTAAATAGAGATCCTTGTGGAATATTTAGAAAAGGAAGTTAGTGGAGCCACTGCACTGAACTGCATACCTGTGACCACATGTATGCTCCCCTAATGCCCTGACGATGGCCACATCCAAAATAGCGAGTGCTATGGCTCCAAGAGGTGCGCCCCTCCAAAATGTGCCCCAAATCCCCCGACTCTACCAACTCCGATGCCCATCCCTGTGCCAGCGGGCTAAGCCCATTAAGGTCCATGTGGACAAACCCGACGATAAGCGTCAGCGGCATTCGCATAAAGATAACGCTGAAATCAAACTAAATGGCTAAAATTGGCAGGCAACAACAACCAGCACGACGGCAACAGGAAATCCAGGCGGTAATATTTTATCAAAAGCAACAAAAAATCAAACCAAAAAAAAAGAAAGCTCAAATCGCATATAAAAATCGCAGTTAAACATTATTAGAAAGATTGGGGGCAGGAATGGCCATTAATAAGATTGTTTTAGCATGAATTTACGGCCAAGGGCGGCCTTTTGGCCAAACTCCCCCCGGTTCCCTGATGCCCGGATGCCCTGATCCCATGGCAAACACCATGGCCAGTCAAGCCAAAATGTAAACAAGTCAGCCTACCGATGGGGCCCCGTTTCTATGGATTTCCTCCACTTGGGCTTGTTCTCCCCCACTTTTTTGCAGAACATAACAGACCTGACAGTCTATTCGAAAATTGAAATGTTTGCTAACACGAGCCACTTAAAGTAGGAAACAGGAATGGCAGAAAAAAAGTGGAAAAAGCTGAAAAACCGAAACGAATTTCAAACAAATTACACGGGCACTTTTGGCCAACGTTCAACGAGGCGTGCGGCCAAAGAGCCATCAGTTCCAGAGGCCAAAGGTCCCCACTGTGTGTGCGTGTGGTAAGTGGTTTCCTCAACGAGTTTTAAAGTCCCTCGAAAAAATACAATTTGAATATGGCGAGCAATTACAATTGCCACGAGCTCGCCTCCAGAACCACACCCACACACAAAAACAAAATGGTCGGGCCAATTATGATCCGACGGAATCAACAATGAAAACAACAATACTCGTAATAGGCCATTCCTTGTGATGGCCAGCAATCCAAGCTATTCGAGTGCCAGGATTATTGGCTTAGCAATTTTTAAAATTGTAGAAGAAACTTCAAGCACTCGTGAGAGGCTCGGAAAATGTATTTTTAAAACTGTAGTCCCAATTTGGTAAGCCATTGGGATTAATGTGCAATTAATTGGCGAATTATATACAAATTTTACATATTACATATATGTACATATTACATTTTTTTTACATATTATATTTACATATTATTTTCAAATCTATTTAATTGACTAAAACACAGTACAATATAATAATCAAGGATATGATTCTTAAGTGAGCTTACTGCGAAAGTCTAATACAAAGTAGGTGTCTTTTCTTTGATAGCGTAACAAATCAGGTTTATGTGTAACTAGGACATGTCCTGTCGAAAGCGGTACTCCTTCCGTTTGTCGGCACTTGTTAGAGCCCAGAAAACTAACCAAGCAGTTTTCCTGTTGGCCTGCAACCTTAAGATAAGTATAACTGGACCAGTTAAGCCCGGCAGAACATTTTCCGGCCATTTCCCAGTCGGGGAGTGTTGGCTGAATGCTTAATAATTTTAAGTAAGCTTTTTGGCAGCCCAGTGCCTGCTGCTGAAACAGCTGAAACTTCTGAGAATCGTATGCACTCGCAGTTGTCATGAGCTGGCCAACACCCACTCCCCGGGCAGATTTCCCAACCCCAACCCCGAAACCCAACCCATTCCCAGTAGTAATAACCGAAACGCAAGCCGAGTCTGAAATAAAAATGCAAATGCCAAGGACACAGCAGCGACGAACTTTCGAGTGGTCGACATGTGGGGGCGTTTTGGCCGGGGGCGTGCCGACCGCCGTCTTAGTTTGCAGGACTAGGACCAATGACAGGAGGTGTGGCTAACAAGGACACTCGTCCTTTTCCCCCGTCCGCCTGTCTGTTTGTCTGGCCGTGCTGTCAGCCACTGCTTTCTTCGGCTTGTTTACTCACAATTTTCATTTGGCATATGCAAGGACAATAATTTCACTTACAACTCGTAGTTCGAGTCCTTAAGGTCATTCGTATTTTCCGATTATCTTTGCGCCCATGAAGTGGGCTTTCTTTGCTTTGAATATCTCATATATTCTTCATACACAAAAATCCTTTGTATGTTAAATTATTCAATTGCTGAAAGGATGCATTCATATTTAACATATTATATTACTTACTTTACTTAATTAAGGTGCGGAGAATTACTAGACGATATATATTCTAATTTAATATCTTGGCGAAATTTATTTTCATTCACTGGCACTCTGCATACAAATTTTCTATTGGGCTGCCCTTTCAATTGAAAGGTAGAGTATCTCCTGCGAATCTAGAGGCCCGTTTGTGTGCAAAGTTCCCTGATGAACTTTCATATGCCACTTCAAGGATAATCAGTTGATTTCAAAGTTTCACCCCTCCACGGGGCACTGAAACCCTTTTTGGCCCAATTCCTTTATCGTTGTTTGTATGGCTCATTTTGTGCCTATTCCTCGTTTGGCATTGCTCACTTGTTTAGGCGCTTAACCTTTTTCCAGCCAGCCGCAGCAACAATAACAAAACCGAAACCAAAACCAATTTCCCTTGTCTTTTGACGCCATTTGTTTGCACAACCTTGGTCCCGGCCGTGTCCTGTGCTCCATCCTCTGCGGACTCCGATGTCCTTGCATAACACGCGGCGACATCGGCGGCCCGCACACATACGGCATATGGATGGCACATGGCTCATGGCAAGCCCAACCAATATTCGAGCCGTATAAAAATCAATGAATTTTATTGCTACTACACATGGAGCTACCTCACTTCCTCGTCCTTGAGCTGTGGTGTCTGGTTCCTATTGCATACTTCGTTGCACTTTAGGGCTGGAACCGAAGTTCAATTTAAAAAGATCCAGTCCTCGAAGTCTTTGAAATCTCTCAAAAGGGGTCAATGGAACAGGCTACAAATTGGTTTTTGTTGAAAGTGATCTTTACTTCATATGTTGTGGCTTGTGTCTTAAAAGCAATCCTTTTTATAATTGTTTTTATTCTTTTAAATAACTCAGACGATAACAATACCTTTGAGATATTGCATTCAATATCTCACAGCTATAATATCTCCAGAGGGTTTACCCATTCCAGATGCAGCATGTGCCATCATGTGAGGGCGGCTGGTTCAAGGGGCAGTGACCATAATTAATTGACCATTTACTGCAGCTCCGCTGCAAAACAGTTGCGGTTGAGCAGGAGACAATGGCTTCATAAATTCAGCTCGAGGAGAGCAATCTCAGTCGGATAAGTGGCGCTCCACGGGTTGTTGTCCTGCCCCGCCCACCGAGACGGGCAATCCCTTTCGCCATTGTCCTTATCAGAATGTCCCTATCAGAAGGCAGTGCACTGGAAAGTGTCCTTGCCCATCGTCACTCATAATGAGGGATCCACGACCATTGGGCATTCAACGCTCCCGAGACCCAAAACAGTGGGTGTCGCTTCGGTCAGTTGAAGCTCGGGTAAACGCTCTAACATGACCGAGTTTGGCAACCGGAAAATTGTCTTGGAATGCGGTGATGTCTTCTCTCGAGGAAATCCTCTAGCCTAGACCTTAAAGTCAGGCGAAACAAACCAAAGTTTCAGATGAGAACAAAGGCAGGCGAATATCATCTACATTGTATATTACCAAAGCGTGGAGGCCTTAATTTTTTATGGCGACTTGGGAGAACAAGAAGCTCGAGAGTTTTATGGCCGCGGAATTCTTAATAAGGCAAAAGATTGTTTACTTCATGGTATGTGCATAAACAATTTGACATATCTTTCTTTTAATCGAAATTTAACCGAAAATATAGCGTACTTAGTAATGTTAGCAAATGAATTTTGCGATAGAAGCCCTTCAAAAGTTTGAGAACCTAATCTCCAGACCTCAAATATCCAAAAAGAAACTCTTGCAAATTGAGAACTTGACCTTTTCTGTGGCAGCTGCTTTGAGCGATTAAGTTATCCCGGGTTGCCACGATACACCCCAGCTGCTGACCTTCATCGGGATTATCCCCTGGCTCTGGCTGTTCTCGATTTCCATTTATCATTATGCAGATTCATGTCTACAATATGTTCATTTAGAAAAATATATGTACGAGGCGGGGCGGAAGGCAAAAGAAGCACTTGGCCCGGTCTATGCAAATTAATAAGCAACTCACTTAGCGCTGACTTAAACGCAGGCAAACTGTTGTAAATGGCGTTTTAATCAGCGTACCAAGACAACAAACGAAATTAATTAAATGTTCACTTCATGGCCGGCATCTCGACTAAGCCGGAGCGGAGGAGCCCAGACACCAGAACCGCCCACTTATTATCTGGGTTTCGGCCAGAGCCAGCACCACCAGGACAACCCGCCCATCCTTCGAGTCGCCTCCTCCACGTGGAACGTCAATTTTTGCATTTTAATGATATTTGAACCGCGGTGTGGCCCACGATATGGGGTTGCATTGGGGAAAAAACCAGATGCGGAGTGGGGATGGTTCGCGCTGCCCACAAAACGATGATGGCCATGGGGATGACGATGGCGATGGCGCTGGTGAAGACCCTGGCCAGCTCCTAGCCATATTATAATGAATCGATAAATACACTTCCATGAGGCGCCGCAGAAAAAACTTTCGGCGTCAAATAGATTATTCTAAATAGGTTATGTTTCGGCGAGATGACAAAGCGAAAAGTTCTTTTTGGAACTTTGAAAAGGAATTTGCTTTGTACATTTATATTTAAATGAGGCCTTTTTCATGAATTATTTAGACAAAAAGAAACTTTACACTCTATTAACTTCGGAAAGACCAAGCGCACTTTGATGGCCACCTTCACGGGATCTTTTCATGTCTTTGAAAGTTTCCGGGGAGTTCAAAATAGTATGCATTTGGAAATTTACTTATGTTTTAATAAGTTATTTGAGCTGTTTGATACTAGCACTTATCTGCGCATTACAAAATCAGGCTTGGGCACTCTTCCCCTCCTGAAATTGAACAGCCCAAAGGACTCCAGTACTAATAGGGAATTAATTACGTTGTTGGCCGACGGGTTTGGGCCCCAATTGCGGTTTCCACATCCATGAAGCTCCAACGAAGTGATTTCTTTCTGCGCATCCCTATTTGGTCCGTCGCTTAATTGAAAAGCAATTAATTTTTTGGCCTGCATTAGGCTGCCCCGCAACCAGCTCGCTTCCCCGCGTGGCTCCCAGAGGACCCTGAATTATTGACAAAAGTTAAGTGAGCAACTGCACGGACCGAAATCATAACCAGACATCGACATCACCAGAGGTAAATTGAAAGGGAGCCCCGAGTCGAGCCGAATCGGGTTGGTTGGTTTGGTCTCTGGAGAAATTTGAAAATCCTAGCCACAAACGACTGGCTGACTGACTGACTGGCTGGCTGTCAATGGGGGAGGCAACTAGGGACAGCGACCACCACTCGAAAAACCAGATTACAGGGCGGCAAAGGGAGCTAGACCAAAGACCAAGTCAAAGGCAATTCCATAGCCAACTTGGCAGTGCTGGCCTTGGGAATGGCAATCGTTTTATGGCTCCTTCGCTGCCCGGACTTGCTCTGGTTGTGCGGGAACTGAGAACTGGGGCCTCCATCGCTCAGATTGGCCGTAAAAATGTCACCTGTGACTTGCGACTGTGAGAAATCGAATAAATTCAAGCAGCTGGCCGAAGCTCCCCCCTCTACGCATTTCTTATCAAGCCCTTTGCCTCATAAACACACGCACATATAATGCGTATTTACATACGTTAGCCTTATGCATTATTTATGCAAAACTTGGTGGCCAATAAAATGGCAAGCGGTATGAAAAAGCATACAAACCAAGTGCTTGGAAAGAAAATATATGTCTCGGTCAGCGGTTCGACTAAAATGTACCCTATCTACACTTTTGCAATTCAGTAATTTCAGCATATCAGTAATAATATGATATAATGATAATATTTATTGAGAATCTTTTAATCAGCTTGGAATAAATCCTTCGCTTCCATTAAGGCTTCAAAATAAATATTTTCTTAATCCGAAAGTAGTCATAAGAAAAACATACTTTTTCCAACCAAATGCCAATGTTTTGCTTTGAGTTTTCTCTGTAAATATGTAAATGTTTTCATCGGAATGTGCACATTGCCATTACAGGCGAAAAGGAATTCAACAAATATTTCTCTAAAAATACAGTAGAGCACAACTTCTATTTTGGAAAAATATTTGGTTTCAGCTTAACTTGCATAAAATTGGGAAAATATTCGACATTATAATATGGAACTGACTTCAATTAGGCGCTCATCTCATTGGCTTACAAGTGGATGAAACAAATATTTGCAATATTTTTTTTGGGCTCCAGCTGCTCAATTTGTTACTATTCCATAGATGATTTAAATGCAAATGGGCGAGAATGGAGCTTGAGCAGAGAAGGAAAATCGGGCGAGGATATCCAAGGCACCATCTCAGCAATTTTCGCCTCAATTGCGAAATTTCGGCGACCTGAAATTGCCTTAAAGAGCAGTTTTAGTGGCCATCAGGCAGCTTTGGCGCGGTCTGATATGCAAATTGAAATGCGTTTTCCTCCTACTCAGATCCATGGTCCTCCACCTTTGAGCTATCGTAGGAGTCCACCAACTGGTGCTTGAAGTGCATATTGCTTTGGGCTTGCGGAATCCTTGACATGAACACGCGTATCACGTATACGCAGTGTGCACCTGAAGATGTTCCGATTGAGGGAACTAACTTGGCTGACCTTAAGCTCCGCAGGCTGAGTTGAAAACGAGTTGGCATGCGAAACCAATGTTCCGCTTATAAGTGAATCAAAGCATCAATCATTCTAAATCACACGATTATCACTTATGACATCTGCGTCCCCAGACAATAACAATGATTAACGTTACGTATACAACGCGGCTAACTTGACCAATTCCCACCTGAACAACATGGTCATTAGCATGCGCCCTAGTTGGGCGAAGCAATCAATGCATTTGTTTATCGAATCTACAATTGATGGATGGCTGGCGGAATGAATGACTGGCATCCATGTCAGAGGGGATCAATTAGAATCAATCGAAAGTTGTTCGGACTGTCTTTTGTATATCGGTTCGCCCTACACTCGAGCACCCATTAAAATTAAAGGGAAATTTGCATTTTTAATTAAGGAACAGTCACGACTGAGCCATTTGACTTGGCCATAAAATGTAAACGGACTACGTGGCTCCCCCCTCCCCGCCACTTTCGATTTCCTTTTAAATGCAATTGGGTTTTCCTAATGTTATCTCTTTTCGCTCTCGCTTTCCATTTAGCCTTCTTGTGCTTTTCTCCATTTCGCTGCTGCTAACTTATTTGTTTTGTCGCAAAACAATATAAAAGTTGAATGTTTTTTTCGGGACCTCGGCCTCCTACAGTCTTTTTTGGCAGCGGAAAAACTTTTCTTTGTGGGAGCCAGAGAAAAGGCCGCAGGAGAAAGTTGACTTGAATTCAATTTGTTCGGATCGTAATGAATATACTCGGGGATGTATACATCGGTCTGGCCAAAAAAACATGTCAAACTTATTCACGAATACATTTTGGCGTTCCGCCCATACTCACCCCACACTCCCCACAATGTTTTAATTTAATGATTTAATTTCAAACTGACTTCCAGTAAGTTAATCTTTAACTCGCACTCTGGCCGTTAAATATTATTGTTGGAAAGGCGAAAAGTTTTGGCCCTGCTGGCCACGGAAAAAAGTACTAAACAGGGGGTATAAATAAAAACCGAAAGCTGTCGACCGCCGACGTGTCAACACCGCGTATACGAAATGTATATAAATACAGGGAGGAGGGGAGGAACGGCTCCGAACACACAAAAACCAAAAACCGCAAGGATGGAGGCACTCGAGCACGTTTCGGCACTTGTTTGGTCTCCCCTTCACTGCCTCGCTCCCACTTTCGCTATCAGTTCTTTCCCGCACAATGAAAATATGTTTCCTTTGCCTTTGAAAATCTTCTTTGGGCTTTTCTTCCGGATTTTTCTGCCGATTTTCGCGTCCGCCGTCAACGAAGAATCACAGGCAACTGAAAACGGTCCAACTTCGTGCGGCTAAACGGCCGACCAACAGGTTACTTGCTGATAAGAGCTCGTGGAGAGCCGAGCAACTCGAGTCGCTTCGCTCGCTGCGTATACGTTATATGCAGCATCGTCGGTTTATTACGTATACGCCGCGTTTCACTCACTCAATTGCAAGGGCTTTGAGTGGGCGAGCCAAAATTGAGTGACTTTCCGTGGCACAAGTGCTGAGTGATTCATGTCAATTATCTGCAAGCGAGCAGAGCTGAGTGGATGGCAGTTTACGCCCTGAAATGAGCCGTAAACCGCGGAATTCGGTAAGAGGAACTTCATAAGTCCATCGCTGAAAGAACCACTGATGTCATGTAAAAGTTTATAAGTCGGAATTTATATCTTAAAGCTTAAAGATCGATAACTGGCTTTGGCTAACACTTTAATTTTCCTTTTGCTGAATTTGCAAGGAACTTACCGGCTCGCAAGTATTACATTCTAATTAAATACTCTAGGTCTGCACAAGGCTTTCTTAATAACATATTTTAATAAAGAACTTAAATCCCTGAGTTGCTTGTACAAATATGGAAAAAATATGGAAGAAATCCATAAGTTTCTTTTACAAATATGGACAAAAATGCATCTCTTTCTTGTTTGCTTTAATGGGGACCCAATAATTAGCTAATCAAGCATTATATTTCATTTCTTTCGCACACAAGCAGATGGACCATAAATGTATCTCATCCAATTATCCCCATCAGCCTGTGCTCTCCTTCTAAACTTCCTCATATATGTATTTACTAGCTACGTTCGTCACCTCAATCCGTCGCTTTTCGCAATTTTACACCCAGCCCCTTCGTCACTGCAATGGTATATCTAATTGTCCGTTAAAGGTGTAAAAACTTTTAAACTTTTAAAGCAAAACACTGATTTATAAAACTGATAAAAATGTAAAGTTTCTACTGATATTTAAAATATATTTATAGCTACGTGAAAAATATTCAAAAGTAGTTAAGAAATAATACTTTAAAGTAATTAATACATTATTATATTGATTTATCTTTATCACTACATCATGTTCAAAATAATAAAGAAATACCCGGAATGGGTATCGCGTAATCCGAATACCACCTTTCGTGTCCTTATTTGTTTTGTTATCTGTCGCCGGAAAGTTCCACAGGAAATCACAAGCAGTCAAGGGCATTCGGTGAGGGCTACAAGGGATGTGCCAACTGATGCAGCTGCGATTTATTTATTAAAGCCAAGTCGACAAACAGTTTACACTTGGGACGAGACTCCTCCGCCGGAGCCACCGATTGTCGTCCCTTTGCCATCGTCCTCGGAACTCGGAAGAAGGCTTCATATTTTTAAGCACCTCGCCTGACACATTTATGCTCTGCCAGAAGTGAAGTGAATAGTGGCCGCCTTTCAGAGTCCCATCTCCCTGCGCAGCCTCACTCTTTAGTCCTTTAGCCGATTACCATAAACAATGGCAACTTTCTACCTGAGACGACTCATCCTTATTTTCAGACTGCTCCTCATACTCTTAGGGGAAATTTGTGTAACATATTCAAGCGCTGCTTTCATGAATTTTTATTTACTTGCCAGGCATCTTCACCAACAAGCATACATACATATATGCGGCCAGTCGAACGCCCTGTTGACATTATCAAGTAAATCCGTGTTGCGCATACGCCTCGTAGGCATTTTAAGGAAAAACTCCAAAGATAGCTAGCTGCGGCAAGCAGATGCTCATATACACTCTCTGTAAATCTAAATCCATCTTTTACGATTATTCATATGACAGTTTTATGATATAGTGGTCTAATCCGTTCCGTTTCGACATGAAAATATTTTGAAAGGCGGAAAGATTCTCGGAGAGATCCTTCAAAACTGA
This sequence comes from Drosophila mauritiana, assembly GCF_004382145.1. Lineage (NCBI taxonomy): Eukaryota > Metazoa > Arthropoda > Insecta > Diptera > Drosophilidae > Drosophila > Drosophila mauritiana. The sequence continues at coordinate 19,549,243 of NC_046669.1, forward strand.
GTAACAAGTTTGCTTATAGAAGCACATGGTGTTATCAAATCGGCGGTTGACTGCGATTTAAAACTCTGACTATAATAAATATACCCTCTGTAAGGGTATAATGACAACATACGTCAAAATCTTAACGTCAATTTGGATGAGAGGAAGCTGGTTAATGACGGCTTTTACATCAAGACAGCTTCGCATAAATCCGAGTTAGCAATAACCAAAGATTATTCCAAAACTGTTTATCAAATTTCGTTCTAAATTATTTCCATACTATGAAAATATCTGAAATGTTATATTCTTTTGTTATGTATATTCTCACATACATATTCCAATTAAGATATTTACGAAAATACAAAAAACTACCCAACATTTGGATGGATGTGGTCATTAAGGCGCTTTTATTATTTTATTATTATTATTATTATATTATTATTATATAATAATATATAATAATACAATATAACATCACAACAGAAAGACCACTTTAAATCAGATACGCAATCTAAGGTGCTCCCAATGTCTAAAACAACAGAATTAATAAACAGAAACTTTGTACTTTGGTTTATTTTGCCGTTTTCCTAAGAATTTAATTTATTTTCCCTCTCAGCTGCTCAGTTGACGCTGAACTTCGCTGTGATTCTATATTTATAGGTACATACATTTGTTTGTCCACATATGTTTTGTGTACCTACTTATATACTCGTGTTTTTCCTCATATATTGATTCTATTTTTAGTATTTAATTTAAAATTTCGGGCCATCTTTCAATAAACGCTTTTTGATGCCTTTGAATCGTGGGGTAAGAAATATCACTCCAATTAATTTTTGTACACATGAGAAGTACAATTATAAGCTACAATCGATGAATTTTGGAGTTTTCTTATTCAGTGGGACTTCAAAAGATGCTAATAATAAATTCTATTAATTATGGGTAAGATTAAATTTATATTGGGTATGTGGGCGTTAAGAAACGCTACGTTGAGTAAGTTTACATGGAAATTATTTCACATAATTGTGTATAATTACAATACCAATCAAATCAAACACGTATAACTTTAAGCGAGTCTATAATGGATGTCATACTTCAAATGGTTTGTTTAACTCTTATTCAGATTTTTTTTTGCCATTTGTAAGGACCGTAAACTACTTTTTATCTATTTTTATTGTAAAACTGTGGCCAGCAAGTTAATAACGATGTTAAGGTCTAAAGAAAGCCAATAAGTGTCCTCGATTTTTGGGGAGGGAAAACTACTACAACTTCTCGAAGTTCAAGATGTTTGGGCACAGCACGAACAATACTTGGCACTTACATATTGGCAACTTTTTCTATTGAAATTATATTTATGGCAGCAGCTGCCGCTGGAGGAGTTCCATACGAGACCAAATTATATCCCGGGCTACCTGAGTTGTGCATCGGGATGTGGGAATGGGATACGTGCTCGTGGTGGGGTCTCCGCTCCGCCGGCTTATTAGAGCCAACATATTGTGGAGCCATGGTTATGCTTTGCATATAAATGACCCACATGCATACACTTGGACTGCTCTGCCTTAAAGTCACCGTCAAAGCCCGAAAACCCGTATCCAGATCCCTTCTTGGCCTGGTCACTTTAAGCAGCCACTCTCGACGACATTCGTTTTCAGGCCTCATTGATTGCGATACGGCGACCAAAGAGCGCAGACTATCTATCTATATAGGACTGACAGAACTAGCGAATACCCTACCATAATATCACTTTTCACTTAATATACGTTCTGAAAAATACATAAAAGAATAGATATGTGGATGCAATTATGTATATTAAAACTATCAAATATTTATATAACTAACAAAATTTTATAAAATTATTATAATATTAATTTATTATTATTTTAATTTATATTCTAGAATTTATTTTTCTGATAAAACAATTGTATAGCGTATTTAGAAAAAGGGCCTTAACATTTGAGTTATATCCTTTTTTTGGTCCAACAAATACTCACCTTTTGAATCAATCAAAAGATTGGAAAATTCGTGCAGTGTACATTGTTAAGACATCCAGAATAGAATCACCACTGTATGGGCTCACTCTGATGACTTTGGGCAAGCCCAGCTGCACTGCGTCATCATAAAAGTCGCTTTGAGGACCAAAGTTAAATTTACATAAATTCGCCTGGGTTTCTGGACAAGTTTCCATCCTTTGCTGTTTTCCTCCCGTTCGGCAATCAATAAACGTACATAAATTTCACTTCTATCCGTTTGGTGTTCCTCCTCCATTACTTTTGGCATCTTTTGCGTCTGCCATTTTTTTTGGTCCTCTTTTTTGTGGGCCAAAAGTTCTTATCGCCAGCTAAGCTGGCATTGTCAATGGAGAACACTGGGCGGGGTCGTAATTTATTTCCCATAAAACATGAAATGAAACATTTCGGCTCGTAAATTATGGCAAGAAGCAGGTTGAGGCATCAAAGTATTGTCGAGGTGCAGAAACAAGAATTATAGCCATGTAGTAGACCAGTTGAAAGGTGTCGACTCTTCGACATTTCCGCATGTTTGTTTCCAAAGCCACAGCTTATTATTTCTTATAAATACACAAACTTAGATTCCACGATATATTTTTAATGGATTAAATACCTAAAATATACCACCTACTAGGAAATGCTGTGGCATGACTTCTGACTCTGAGGTAAGAAAGTGCCACGTCTTCGAGAGTTAGAAGGAGTCTTAAGCAAAGGCACCTATGCGACATGGATCAAGAATCTATATGCTTTATATGGTCGAATCTGTTTCCTTTGGTTAGCTGCAAACTTCTGACTGAAATCATTATAAGCCCTGCAAGCGGATACAAATAAAATGTAACATATGCATAACCAATTGCTTTTCATTAGCTCAAAAACCCATTAAAAAGCTTGTTGTCTGTTCACACAAAATTTTCCTCCTTTTAGAAACGATTCTTGCAATTTCATCTCTCTATTTTACGACCCAACTGGAATGAGTGCCAAAGTGAATGGGAAAGGCGCGGTAACATTTCGGTTCAAGAATGTCTACTTTTGGACATGCCTCAATAATTTTAAGCCAGGATCATAAAATCTTTACGCGCAAACTGATAATGGCCCGTTCCGTGGCACTTTGTGGTCAAATGTACAAACAACAAAGCAGGTCGTTCGGGATTCCCATTCCAGGACCACCGAATGTTGTTTATCGCTACCAGACCTGTTTTGGCCAACATAGATGCTGCCATGCTACCGATTTGGGACCTTTTGCTAGCTGCCACATGGAGCCTGGACCATCAGGTGAATGTGGATACAAGGATGTGCGGCTGACTGAGTTTGTCGGCGTTTTGCCGATACTTTCCTGATGTCCGTCGATATCACGCATACGCAGCGTGCGCCACTTCCAGGCTCCAGCAGCTGTGATACCCTCTAAATATTGGGTGATCTGTGCAATGGCAGGATGCTCTGGTCAAATATTTACTTTTGTATTTGTCTACATACATCTTGAATATATATAAAATAAATAAAATATTTCAATTAGTATTTAAATGTTATGTCATATATGATTCATTGGTCTTAGGTGCATTCACTCAGATTGCAAATCTATAGGATTAAAGAATTCAGGTTGGAAGATACTGGTACGCATCTCTAAACCTCAATATAATCACGAGACACTAATGGTTATCACGGAGTCGCTGTTCCCAGTTCGCTGAGCTTCTGAATCCTGCCAAGTGTCATGTTTGACCAGCAGCAGCAATAGCACGCACACACATGCCGACGCATTCGCTTTAAAGCCAATGTAATTCGAAGCTGACTGGAATGTGGTCTACTGCCAACCGGGCAAATGGGCAACTGGCTGTGGGCCTCGTCCTCCCTTCCGCCTCTCCTGCCGCTATTGCCCAGTGGAGCAGCCACATCGATGACAATGACGCCAAATGGCAGAAAAGCTGCAGATGTCGCCCGTCCGCAGTTGGTTCTCATATTTCCCTGATCCTGGCCAAAAGACATCCCCTGTGTGAGCGTGCGCTGCCAGCGTGTTGTGGCATAATTTATACGCTTATTTGTTAATTTCGCACACATTCTGTGGGGGGGAGGGGGGTGGGGAGAAGAGAGGGACGCATGGACAGATACATTACACAAACTCTTGGCTTAATTAAAAGTTAAGGCAACAAGTTTTCGTACTGGCACAGTTGTTTAAGATACCCTTCTTGTGTCACTGTATATTCTAAAACTTACTCTTTTAGAAAATTAATATTTTATTTTTGAGTCTTATAAAGGTAATTGATTTAAATATTTCTGAAGAAATATGGCAGTTATTTTTACATTATTTAAAAGTTAGTTCCACCCAACAAAATTACTTGATTGTAGAAATACCTTTAATATCTAAACATGAAACATTTTAAACTTTTCATTCGTAACATTTTGCATATCTAAAAGTTGTCTATTTAGCTAGAATACAATCCTAAGAATTGGAATACAACATCCAACACATGCGTCATTGTGGCGGTTGCAATGATAATCCTATTACCCATATTAAATACCCTCGGTGACGGGCCAACAAATGTCCTCGATGAGCTATCCCTTTGCATAGTTAGGTGTCCCATCGCATCCTTAGGCTGGGAATATTTCAATTAATCAACTCATCTCGCACCAGCTTGATGGGCATTGCGATAGGCAGCGGAGCTCAAGCAGGGCACCTCGGTGGTGGATGGCTTAGCCGAGATGCTGGCCGGAGCAACAGGATAATTACTCGACCATATGCTCAAATGTCCAGCCCAGGAGGAGGAGCAGCCGCAGGAGGAGCAGCCACAGGAGGAGTAGCCACAGGAGGAGCAGCCATCCAAGGCCAGTTGTGCGACTCGAGTGTTCTGGCCGTAGCTTTCGCTGCGATGTAATTGTAATTTAGACACCACAAGCTCACACGAGTGGCCAGAGGCGGAGGCGGAGGTGGAGGCGAGATCTTGTTAGGGGGGACCAACACAGGTAAACTGCAATGAACTGCTTTTGCTAAGCCCCCCTCAATAATCACTTTATTGGCCTATTGGATTGCATTATTCCTATTATTATAACACATGGCAAACCTAGCATACCCAGCATACCTAAATTTGAAATATAAAACTTTAGTGTTAGTGCCAACCCCCTGAAAGGAAAGCCACTACCATGGGCGTATGTGTTTGTATCTTTGTCTACTGTGCATGTGTTGCGTAATTTTTTCGCTGTCATGCGGCTAAACGTGCGAATTACTCGCCCTTTTTATTCGCTGGGCCAGCCGTCGCTTGTTTTATTATATTTTCTCACCTCATTTTTGCAGCGTTTTATCTCCGCCCGGCCACCACACTCTCGCAGAAAGGCACTTGGAGCCACGTGTGTGTTTAACCTAATTACAGCAGACTCGTCCTTTTCACTCACAACTGGCTGCCAGGATACTGGGTTCCAGGCCATAGTTCATTCCGCCTGCGCTTGTAACTGCAAACAGGCAGATTAATGTTGAGTGTTTACTCAAATAATGACTTTTTTAATCACTTTTAAAGGGAAATTTAATGCTTACTCTTCTATTATCATAGCACCTTTTTTAAAAATGATTATTAACGTAAATCCTGTTATGTCAAATATACATAGATATGTTTTCTTTCAAAAGTAAGTAAGTATTTTGTCCCAATTTGGAAAATCACACTTAGCTGAAAGAGCATTAAGAAGTCGTCCTTCGACGGCGATATTATACCTGAAGTTCCACGTCCTTTTAAAGGATGTGCTAGGCCACAAAGCATCTTGTATCCTGGTCTATTGTGCTGCTCTGGTGCTTGTGCTTGTTGTTGTCGAGTCATTATATTCATTTAGGAATTCAATTATCGCCATAATTGCAGCAAGTGGTTAATGATGATAATGCGTTTACTCCGATAACGCTGGCGATTGTGATAACGATGCCGGTGACTCGCGTTTTATCCCAGGAACATCTAATTACAGGGCATGCAAGTTTGTTAAAAGCGCCAGGATTTACATTTTAAATGCCAATTTTCGCCAGAATGTACTTATGAGCGACTAAACAACTCAACATAATTAATGCCTTTTATAATATTGTACTTACTCTCTGTGAGCCTAAATAAGTGGAACTTAACTTAGGTCACAAAAATTATTTATGCAAATGCAAAAGAGCAGAAGTACGCTAATTGTAGTCTAGTTCAATCGAATCTTCAAAACGACCTTAGCTAATTATGAAATTTTACGCCAAACATTTACATGACAAAGATCGCATTTTGCAATGCAAAAAGGCAGCAACAAAGAATATTTTAAATGATGTGAAACATTTAAATTTGGAATTTGTGAAGCGTGCGTCCTGCGAATTGACTTGGCTCAAATGGGTTGCGCTCATTTTAACAGCTTTGTTTTCGCTTTGAAGTCATTTAGCGACCCATTAAAAGTTTTATTGGCTTCTGTTGGCGAGAGAATAAAGATTCGAATCTTGTTTGTATTGGGCTGCTCGTGGTCTCATGTGTACAAAATTTTCCTAACAATTGAGTGGAATAACAATTTTGCTTTCATTATCTTTAATTTAGAATTAATAAATCAATTGGCAAATTGGTAGCGCATATAGAAATATCTTGGTATCATATTAACGTGACATTTTAACCCCAATCGTAGCTAAATTCGAGATATACACCTTCTCGGATTATTTGTCCATAAATAAATTGTTGATTTTAATAAAATTAAGTGCCTATACACAACACAAGATCTAATAGCTCACATTCTACATTTATTTTTTGGCGCCATCTAGCAGATAACAATATCATTAATCTTGTTTCACAACCATTGACATTTTACATTACATAATGTATAATTATGATTTTTTTACGCTTACCAAATATTGGCATAATCAACATTTTGCAGGATTTCAAGGAACTGTCGGATTATATTCCAATTTTCACATCAATGCTTAAGTCGGTTGAGTGAGTTGGAATGATTTTTCATAAATTTATGCTTTCCTCGCACAAGATGTCAATTTGTTTGATTTGATTTCACTGATATATCTACTATGTATTTTATTTTGAAACGTTCCTACATATATCACTTGGGAATCTGAATCGCTGTTCTACTATATTATAATAATATAATATAATAATATAATATATATATTGAGAAATTCGAACTACGTCTGATCGAGTTTTCAGTGGATGAAGTTCTCATCTTCGTGTGATTACTTACGATGTAAGATTTCATTATCCTTTCAAAAACTATTCCGCCACTCAAAAATAAAGTATGCATGCTGATCATAAAAATAAAAGTTTTTAATAAAGCTTAATTAAACTTAGCCCAACCTTAAAAAAAAATCAGGTATTCTTTCTTGCCTTTATACATTATTTTTGTTTATTTGCGTTTATATTTTTTATATACAAGTTTACAATGAGATTTCCTTGTCATCCGCTTTGATCGATTCGTTAGCTCATTTGTCTATATGTTTTTATTACATTTGCCTCTGTATATTGGTTAGTGTATAATTAAACTTTAATATTCGTTATTTTATTGCACTCGGTTTATATACAGCTCAGGTAGAAGCTTAAACTGCCGTTTACATGCATCTATGGTAAAGGAAAGAAGGCGCAACAAATGATTTACTAACTGCAAAATCAAGAATGAGTAACTAAGAGGCATCACCTAAAACTTGAATTGAACAATGTAAATAACTAAAACACACTTCTATATACACACATACGTTTGCTGGATGCTGGAAATATTGTACAAAACACATTCGCTAAAATTATACTTAATATAGGCGATCCTAATCGACTGAGGATATAATTTGGGAAGCCTTTGCCGTAAAAGTGCCGCAACGATAATAAAAAAAAAACTAAGGATTCTGTATCTTAAGACGATATGTGTGAGTAAAATGATTTCAAGAATTGTAAATATTTCTATACTCGCGCTTGTAATGTATATCAATTATGTGTATATCTATGTAGGTAACATATGGTATATATGCGTAAGTACATGAATACATCTATCTGCTATCTGGTAAATATAGGTATTTCATATTCTTCCCGCTTTAACAGTACGAGTATTCACTATATTTGCTTAGTTAACTAGCTCGAAGGTTAACCATTGGGTTCTCTGGTTGTCATATTATCGGTTTCCCCGTGGGTTTGTTCCAGCGGCCTGCGAAGGGCATCAGTGTGAATCCTTAAGAGACGACTTTAAAGCTTAAGATTTGGGTATGCATAAGAGTCCTATTGCGTTTCGATTATGCCGTACATATAAAAAGCCGATAACTGAACAACAGCTGCTAAGAGTTCGATATTTACACTTGTCGCCTTAAATTCAATTATTTGTCAACTGATATTTGGTGAGGTCCACCAGGTGCTCATACAGCATATCCTCCTGCGGCGTCAGTCCGATCATAATCCACCCGGATATGGCGGCAATGCTCCTCGTCACCGACAGGCTGCTCCACACGCTCTGCACACTGTTGCTCAGCTGCTCGAAATGGAGTAGATTGGATATGGAACTCAGACCTATCACCACGATCCTTGCGCTTACCATCTCCTGTTGCGTCAGCGTTATGTTGGCATTGTTGTTGAACAGGTACAGCTTCTCGTCGATGGAATCGGAGCAGATGGTTAGGATTATTGTCGCCACATAGATCATGGTGATGATGAGCCACCGAAACGAGATCAGTTCGCTGGCGTTCGAGAAGCTCCAGCGACAGATGTCCATCCTACAAATTTGAAATGGCAAAGTTAGGCAGTTGTAGTCAATAACTAAAAAAAATGTATTTTATTTTCTTCTAAGCTATTATTAAGTGGGCGCACTTAGATATACGCACCCCCACTGGAAATAACTTATTCATGAATAAAAGTTTCTGAAAGTTTAGCTGCGTACGGTGTGCACTTCCTACAGATTCCTGCATGACCTGACATTTACCCGTAGCACTCCGCTTGGCAGAGGGGCAAAGGTCAGGACACAGACTCCACTTCCACTGCCTGAAGATACTTAACATTTAGCCCAGCCACAGCGGCACATAAATCAAATGGCGCTGGGATAACGAAGCGAAATGTCATACACAGTTTCACACTTCCATCCAGCCAGCCGAAAATGGCACAATTCGAATGGGCAAACAACGTCAGACAGTTCCTTTGGACCACCTAAAACCCAACCACTCAACCACCCGGCCACCCAAGCCATTCAAAACCACCCACACACTTGTGCCATCGACTGGCGCAGCCTTTAAAGGTCAAGAGTGCAGCCAGGGTGGTTCGCTTGTGTGTGGGCAGCGACTTTGGCATGCAAAAAGAGCAAAGTTTAAGGGCATTAAAATATTTTGTGGCTGATGAAAGCGGCCACGCAATGCGAGCCCCGCAAATTTGTATTTCTATGAGAGCACGAAGCCGAACAAGTACCCAAATTGAGGTCACACCATCGCCATCACCATCAGTTCCACACACACTATCATCCATCAGTGTGGAACGATATCCTCGTGTCTAGACAAAGGAAAATGAAGGAAGTATGCAGAACCGGAGGTGCGAGGGCTAACTACCCACTTCCTCCAGCTGGCTTCCAGCTCAATGAAACTCCCAACGAATCCTTCGCCAACTGAGGTCAATGAGTTCTGGTGGCGAAACTCCATGGCTGCCACTAAGCACTTAGCATTCCCTTCTTGGCCTTCTATTTTTAGCCGCTCGTTGACGAAGGTTGCGTGGTAGGCCAAATTGGCTTTTAATCAAGCCAAAGGACATCGAAAGCCCAAAGGACGCAATTGGAATTGTGACTAAGTGACTAGAAAATTAGAAAATCCATCGCCTAAAGAGCTAAGCTAGCTTAAGGGTTCTATCTATAGTTATGCTAAATAGAATTTCTTTTCTTTTTTTACACTAATATATCCTTTCAGCCCAAACTCACCGATCGAAAACGGAAACCAGACAGATAATGGCCAAGCAGTAGAAGGTATTCAAGTAGATCTCCGCAAATCCGGCGTAGTCACTTATCAGGGCCAGTCCGGATGCCGCTGCGGATGGGGATGAGGATTCGCCCGACTCCGTTCCCCGATCACCAGAATCGAGGTCCATCGGCGATGGTGTCGATGCGGCTGGGGGTTGGGCCGTGGATGACACCGTCTCGCCCGCAAGACTCATGCCATTGATGACCTTGGCCCAGTCCATGGGGTGGCTGCTCAGCACGAAGAGTAGGTGGGCCAGAGCTAGACCGGCTAGCAAGCCGTGGCATATATTCGAGATGAGCAGCCAGATTCGTTGAACTACACAGGCTAGTTGTATGTTGCTGGTGATCCCACTGCTAGTAAAGTAAAGTAAATTTCCGGATTAGAGTGACATCACTGACTTTTATTCTGTGTATGTTTAAATATCTTTTCTTTCTCGAATACTTAAAAACAAATATAAAAAATGAGTATCTCCCCTACTAACAGAATATAAGTAAGTGTTTTATGATAACCTTGGATACTTTCATATGCCTAACTGAAATCTGAGGTATCTTTTCTATTTCCCACAACTCACCGATTAAAGTCGGCATCCAGCAAACAGCGGGTATCACCGTAGCTGCCACGCCCACTTCCATTTCCGCCCATTCCGGCGCCGCCGTGGGCGTGGCTGCCGCTGGAGCGGAAGAGGCGACCGGCGCCTCCAAGCTCCGCGGCCGAGATGCCATCAAGGCGACCTCCTCCTCCTCCGCCACCACATCCACCTCCGCCGCCGGATGCCGAAATTCCGGCGGTTCCACGAACAGCCGCCCCCAGGAAGGAGCGCTTGTAGTAGCTGTGCTCCACGGGTCGATATCCGGATGACGTCTGCAGGAACATCTTGTCGATGTGCGCGGGCGCATCGTCCGTGGGCGAGACGACCGGCGTGAATGGGTTGTAGATCTCCTCGCCATCGGCCGGAGCTATGTCGTCGGCCAGCTCCTTCAGAATCGAAGATATCCCGCCTGCCGAGTACAATTTGGCTGTGGGTGAAAGAGGGATTTCATTACACTATTGTTTGTTACTTTGTGGTTCCATTCTCAGCTTCATATGAGAACCATTTGTTATACGTTTATTATAAACAGAATATGAATCAAATATATAGTAAATGCTATTAAAATACACTCATTTACAAAGAAAAAGACAACCAGTTCTACTTAGTTTATTAAAAGAATAATCAAACAAGCTCGTCTAAGACGGCATGGTATCATGGCTCAGACGAGCGAGTGCGCAGAATCGAAAAAGCGGTGGGTGGATGAGCAGGTAGATGGGTGGATGGGTGGAGCTTTTGCTGCAGATGGTTTTACTGAATGGGAACTGAGATCCGGAAGTGGGGAACACGGGCTCTACCCAAAAAATATCAGTCAATTCGTTTTGCGGAATTTATCGTTGGGTCTGGGGTACTGTTTTTTGAATTGCAATTACTTTTAAACAAAAGATATTCAAGCGCAAGCAGAAATATATATTAAATTAGTTAACCTTAAGTATTTCACAACTATCATTTAACTTGTCTTGCTTTAATAAGCCAATGTAATTACTTGCTTAGTATTTTCAAAGGAATCCCTAACCATTTTTATACATTTTTGGTCGCATTACACAAACTAATTGATCTACTATCATCATCAAATAACTTTAATTCCTTACTTTAAGTAAGTGATTTGAGAGTGCTTAAGTTCTAAAAGTTAAAATATACTCACAGATTAGCTGGCCCCGCTTGTCCCTTTGCGACTTGGTCTTCCGGTGGACGCGTCTCTCCTCCAGGCTCTGGTCGATCTCGAGTTCGCCGGAGAGCGAGGCGTCGTGCATGTCGGAGCACTGCTTGAGGTACCGCATCAGGGTTTCGTTGGCCTGCCGGACCTCCATCTCGCCGGCGGCTATTAGCTTCCGTTCGCGTCTCCGCCGGGACTCCGACTTGCTCCTCTTGCGCCGCGGACTCTTGTCGAAGCTGCTCCTCGAGCGCAGGGATCGCTGGGCGGGACTGGCCTGAGGGTCGGAAAGCGACTGCTGCTTTCTCGATGCGCCCGTGCTAGTTCCGTTTCCAGTTCCGTTTCCGGTTGCGGCGGGTGCGGAGGGCGTGGGAGAGCTCTGCTTGAGCTCCCGGTCCATGTACCCAAGTATTCCGCGATGAAAGGACGCATCCGGATCAGCAGGTGAGTGAGTACGCCTGGACCGATGGTGATGGGTGGCCGGTAGTTGCTGCAGGGTCTCCCGCAGACTCATCGCATCGCCGGATGAGTTGCGACTGCCATCACTCTGCTTGGGCGGCGGCGGTGAGTCCCTGGTATTGCCAGCGCCCAATGGCGACTCCTCCTCCCCCTCCTCCTGGCCCGGCGGGGCGTGGCCGTTGACCAGCACCACCGTTTGCTGCGACGTCTGGCTGGGCGAACCCACCAGCTCTATGCTGTCCGCCGAGCTCTGGGCACTGATGCGACCCGCACTGCTTGGCGTACCGCCGCTGCCGCCCGGATCCGCCGATGCCACGCCCTCGTTGAGGGCTGTGGCACAGTCCAAGGCCTCTGCCCGCTCGGGCGTGGTGGGCGGTGGAGCTGCCGCTCCCGTAGCCACCGCCTCCCGTTCCAGGCGCCGCTGTCGCGCCTCCGTGCGGCGATGCCGCTGATGTTGGCGGTGCACCTTCGCCTCCATGTGGACTTGTGGGATGCTAGATCCGATCCGAGCCGAGTTGAGCCACTAGGCCAGCTGCATAACAGGTGGACACCCCCTGGGAACGGGCACGGAAACGGGAATGGGAGTGGGAACTTTGTGCTGCTGCAGCTTTTGACCCAAATAACACAGTGCACACCCACACACACACACACACCCGCGAGAGGACACGACCACAACGACAATCAGCGAATGCAGCTCAGCTGCGAGCTGGTGGCATTTCCTCAAGGCTCCACTTCAGCGCACTCTGCACATGCGGATTTCATTGACGACCGAAGAACTGATCACTTATCGGATAGATCAATCTCTGTGTTACGGTACTGCGTTCGATTTTTACTCGATTACGGCGTTATCCGTGCATTATTCTTAAATTCCTAAAAAAATAATCACGAGGCGAACGGAACCGAAACCAAAGCAACGCGTTCGAGACTCTGTTCTGCAATAACAACGAATTGGTCATTGCGAGGGGCTTAAATAGACGCGGCTCTCACAACTTTAAAGCCAACATTACCCTCTGACGCTGACTGCTCTGCCTCTGTTAACAGTGGCAAAATATACTGTTAGTTTTTCGACTTGAATCCGGACTGAAATGTCGATAAAGCATACATACACCACGGTTTGAGCGCATGATATAAATTTGTAAATATTATAAAACTTTAATTGTTTTGATTTAATCACCGGTTGACAGACTCGATATTACAATCTTCCAGACACTTTGGAAATTAAATCAATATTTGATGTCTACGAATTTCCTCGCCATTCAAAACATTCATATTCAAAATTTTACATTTCCGTCTTTTGACCGGCAGTGTCAAATGCTTAAGCGCAGTCTCCAACCAATGTTAAGCCTGGTGCCCTGTTAACTGTAACAGTGACGCCCACGCCGACGTCGACGTCAATGAGAGGCGAACGGTATTTTTGGAAAGCCATTGAGAGCGAACACGTTTCAATGTAGTTGTAGCGTAGTAACCGTTCGAGAGAGAGTGAGCGCTAGAGCTTTAAGGACAATGACGTCAACAGTGCGTGCCTGTGCACCCACACATTGCAGGTGTTTGTGTAATAGTGTGTGTCTATGTGTGTTGCTTGTGCTTGAGTTTGTTGGTATTATTGACAAATTCTATTTTTAGACATCTATAAAAATGTGCGAGCTGAAGATGGGATTTTATTAGCAACACCTTAACTCACACTTAAAAAGCAGCTGTGCTTCACTGGAAGAAACTTCGCCGTTTATAGGGCGGGATTTTAAAACAATGTGTGGAAGTAGTAATAAGTTAGTAAATGGAATTTTATAGATTTTTGTGATTACTTTTAAATTAGTTTTTTTGCACACATTCTTCCCATCTGCTACGTCATATTTTGCAAAAAGCGATTTCGCCCACGCGTCTCTTCTCTCTCCTACACAATCAACATCACTTTCTCCGTCTCTCATTCTCTCGTTCTGCCTCTCTCTTTCGCACTTTCTCCTCTGTGCAATCGATAAATGCGTGGTAGGATGTCAGCTCACTGCGCAGCTTTCGCCTCTGATGACGTCAATGGAAAAAGCTCAATCCAAAACCAAAACAACAACAGTGCCTCCCTTAGGAGTCAACCCCCTCCCTCTTAACGGAGGAAAATTGACAAAAGCCGGCAAAAGCTTGACAGGCGTCAGGAAAATTGGATTATAGTAAAGCTGAGAAAAGAGAGAGAGAGAGAGAGAGAGAGAGAGAGAGGGACAGACAAAGAATCCTTTTGGCGTTGGCGTTGGCTAATGGCCCTTGAAATGGCTATAGTTTTTGATGCGGGCGGATCCAGAATATATATCCATATAACATAATATGCAGAAATAATAACAAATTATTAAAAATCAATATTTTGCGTTATAACATTTTTGGACTATTTTACACATAAATGTCTAGAGAACGGATTATCAATTGCTATCCTGTTCATCCGCCTCTGAACAGAAAATAACCGCGAAACCCTCACCGCTCTCCCAAGCCAGACAGACATCCTGGAAGAGAGCGAGAGAGAGAGTTTGACAGAAAGAGGAATGGAAAAGAACGTCGATGGTAAAGAGTTTGAGTGCGAACGTCACGACCATGACGTCACACTGACGTCAGTGGGCGTATTGCCAAAAAGAAGAACGCTGTTGCGGCGGAATGATTGCGGGCGACAAAATGCTGCAAAAAGGCAGATCGATATAAAACCAAGTCCTCTGTCAAATTTATAGTGAAATAGCGTGGTCAATTGATAAGTTTATTCTCACAGTACATGCTCCTAAAACAAAGAATATTTAGAGTACATTGATTAAAGTCTTCTAGTAAACATTTAAATTTAGCCAAAATGGTTTTCATTAAAAATGGGGCACAGAATCAGAGAACTGCAGCAAGCCACTGGCACTCTAAGTGTGGTAAAACACCCGGGTTCACTTGCGGCAATAAAAATCACCCGAGTGTTTTACCAGTGTTTTTTGTTACTTGCAAAAGAACACCATTGGGTGCGTTTTTTAATAGCTTCTTTCTTGAAGCTTTCTGAAACAATTTTAAATTCCGTTGTCGTCTTGATGTTAGGCAACATTTATGGCGGGATATATTGGAGGTGTCCTTTTGTAAGAATTTGAGCACTTTCCGGCATTTACTGCAGAACCAGTAATCCATCCAACCAGAGTCCATTCAGAACAGTTTCATCTTCTTTAAAATGTCACATAAAATGATCCAAACAACAGGTTTTCCTTTACGTTGATTGGCATCTGAGCAAGATCCATTCATAAGTTTATTTGTTACGAAGTCTTCCGTTTATGCCATTATTGCGACCTTCTTCTTTGGCTTCAAAATCATACTGAATCCTAGCACGCTAGCAAGTGCATCCAGACACTCGACTGTCTACGAGGCACTCGAGTGTCTACGAAACATCCAAGTTTTTTACGGGAAACTCAAAATTGTTGAGTGTGAATCGAGTGGCAAAAAATGACACTTTTGCAGTTCTCTGCACAGAATTATTACTACATTCCATCTATTCTATTAGTAAGATAACATTTTGGAAGGCTATTGCATACTATTTAGGACCATAAACTTTTTGACTATAAGTTAACAATATGAACTAGCTAACTAAAAAGTTAATACCAAGAAAAAAAGCTCTTTTTTATAATATTCAGCCGGAAAGAGTTCAATAGTGATCTAATGAATAACAACAATGGAGAGTGACAATGCCACCAAGTAGCGTTGCCAGTGGATACGCTTGGGTTGTTAGGTCAATAAAGACAGACAAAATACAGCAGGCCACTGAAGAGATAGGTATTGCACTGAGAAATACTAATAATGCCACTGCTGGAGGCACCTGCGGACTACCTGGAGTCCTCTCCGGATCACTCGCTCCAGGCGGAACTGCCCATCCTTCTGGCACCGCCGGGTCCGGCCGCCTTGGCCCAGGTCCGGATGCCTCCGCCCGAGGTGCGGCTCAATCATCAGAATCCCGCCCAGCAGCAGCAGCGGATGCAGTTCAACCGCCGCCAACTGGGTCGCCGGAACTCCTTCGATCGGGATGTGGCCATTGCCGAGGAGGAACAACACCTTCCGGCCTTCGTCCACCTGCTGCCCGTGGTGCTGCCGCAACAGGGTCCGGAACCGACACTGGATGAGCTACTGGTTGGTGCATGTTATCCTTGAGAATTAAAAGTGATGAAGTGGTATTAAAATATTGTTCGTTTAGCGCCGAGTGACGCAACGCACGGATCTGGAGGCGGTGGAGCAAGTGCGCCTGCGCGTGATCTCCTACACAGTCAGCCTGTCCCGCCTGTCGCTCTTCCTGCCGCGCCTCCAATCCCTCGACCTGAGTGGCAGTGTGCTGAGCTCCCTGCGCGACCTGGGCTACGGACTCCTCCAGCTATCCAGGCTGGACATCAGCAACTGCGGCCTGAATAGCTTCGACGGCACCAGTGGATTGCCGGCCATCCGGGTGCTAATCGCTGATGGAAACATGATCCAGCGGGTGGATCCGCTGGCCGAACTGGTCCACCTGCGCGTTCTCAAGGCAAGGAACAACCGGATCAGTGAGCTGGGCCTGCTCTCCTTCCTGGGAATGTGCCCGCAGCTGCAGGAGGTGGAGTTGCAGGGCAATCCCGTGTGTCGTTTGCCGCTCTACCGCTCGCTCCTGGCGCGCAGTGTGCCCACGCTGCAACTGTTGGATGGACGGGTGTTGAACGGTGAGCCTGCTCCTGTGGAGATGGAGGAGGCCACATCCCCGGCATCAAGTGATCTGGAGTCTGGCTCCGAGACGACTGCACAACGGCCGAACACGGCACCTGCACCGGAACCCGTTCATATCGCCATAAATGCCGCCATCCGGCGCCAAGTCTCGGCCAGCTCCGCCTCCACTCCAGTGGCAGGATCGGTTTTGGGCCTAGTGCGCCAGCGGCGGAGGCGCAGTGGCCACGCCTGGGTCAGTTCCTCCTCCTCCAGCGGATCGTCTTCCGCCTCCTCGGCCCGATCCACCCGGGCGCCATCCATGAGCTCCTGCTCGTCCAACAGCAGCCTCGACGTCCAATCATCGTCCCATTATGTCTTCAGCACACAGTCCACGCTGGAATAGACCACACTGCAAAAAAAGTTCATATTTTATACACAATATTACAGATGATCTGCATCGGGATTCAAAATCCTGACTGTTAAAACTGGTTATACCATAAACAATAAAAAAAAACAAAATTAATTAAGCTTAAGAGCTTGTAAAATAAATACACACAATTACATCATAAGAGCTACGGTATTTGTTTTATTAATTCACATTTTTGTCCATTTACTATTGTGATTGTTTCTTAATTAATGAAGCCAAAGCTATAATATTTATTTAAGTATTTAACAGGTGGAAGGAAGAGTTTCCAACACCAAGGACATTATCCAGGGGGGGTCAGATAGTAGAATTCATCTTCCAACACTGGAAACTCTTAGTAAAAGCACATAGAAAACAGCTTATGTATGGGAAGCAGATTGGTAGAAGTGGAGGCAGATTGACTAAGAGAATAAGAATAGTACATAGTGTAAATAAACAACGGGAAGTTAAGTGATAGGCTTCTTTCCGCTGTCCACGCAAATAAATGAGTATGTTAATTATTTCTAGGAAAAATATTTATTTATTCTTCAAACTAGTAAATATGAATGCAAGATATGATTTGATGATGGACGCGGCAAGGTAGTTGCCCGCGAACTCTTCCGCCTGCACCGTTGTTGCAAGGGGATGTCAACGTGGCACGTTGCTGCTCACGTAGTTGCTGCAGTGTGTTGCGGCGAGTTGCTGCCCACAACACAGTCACCTCGTTGTCGCCTCTGTAGCTGTGGTGTGGTACAGAGTGCGGATCAGGACCAGGTGGTGGCCACGATCGGTGACTATAACTAAAGTGACCAACTGGAATAAGCCGGTAGCAGGGTCGTAGCTCCGACTTGATATTCACGGGAGGTATTTTACGATCACGTCACTTTATTTCGGCTGTCAGTTTAGAACTAAATAATACAAAGAGAGAAAGCTTAAGATTACCCTATCTCGCACAGATCACGGCCGCCGACCAGCATCCGAAGTATAGCTTCGTGTGTCGTTCGTCGTCACACGCAGCTTTTCCTGATGTTACTTGTTAACTTGCATATACGTTTGGTCCCAAAATTACACTAATGGTGATTGCTTGTTGAATGTGGAAATCTCTAAATCGGCCTAATCCGAGCAACTCCACCTCCAGACTGCGAATGTGGGTTTATGGATGTAGGGGTAGAGAGAGCTCCACGTTTATAACCCAACCACATCGATAGACTTCGATGACCATGTTTCGCAAGCATATGATAAAAACTGTTACATCAATGATTGCTAAAACTTGGCTTCAATGGACTTGCTTTAACAGCAATAATTTTTATAAATAAAAGCCAATTCACAGGTCAAAAGTATTTCACTTTTTAATAAGACATACATAATAAGAGATACATTTGTATCTCATTTTCTCGCCATTTAATTGTTACACCATCGAGAGCAGTGCCAGGAGACATAAGTATGATCATTTGCTGTGTTAGACACAACAGCAAATAATGCCCAAAGGACAACCTAAGAAAGGTTTAATTTTAGCGTAAGATACTTTTTCACTTACTAGCATACTCACTAGCAATTTCACGATGATCTGCATTTTGAAACTGAAAGTTATTTTGAAATCTTGCTTTTTATATTAGAGCTGGATTATAGATTTATAGATAAGAGATCGATTTAATGAAACTATAAAAGTAAATGGCAATTCATTTAATATTCCTGTCTACACAATTAAATGATTATGTCAAATATTTCCAGGGAAAATATTTATTTATTTTGGTTCAATGGTTCAACATCAAAGTGCTCTTAAAACTAAAAAATATGAATGTATAAACGTTTGGTCTAAAAATTACTAGTCACTAGTCGTTAATGCGAAAGCGAAATTTCATTATTTATCTGGCATATTTATTGGGTATAAAATGAGAAAATATTTAAAAATTTTTTAAAAGTGTGGGCGTGAAATAGAGGGGCGTGTCCACAGTGTGTTTGGTATACAAATAAAAATTGGCAAGACAAACTAAACTATTTTCAAAAATGTGAGCGGTTTGTGGGCGTTAGAGTGGGCGTGGCAACATGGGTAAACAAACTGCGTTTATTACTCCAGAATCTGTATGCTCAATCTCAACGGGCAGACGGACAGGCGGACATGGATAAATCCAATCCGGCTATTGATCCTGATCAAGAATGTATATAATTTATATACTTTATAACGCTTCCTTCTGCCTGTTACATACTTTTCAACGAATCTAGTATACCCTTTTACTTCACGATGTAAACAATCAATAAAGAGCACATAAAGATTGCTTGGTAACGTAAATAAACTTTATAAATTGTAGCACGTGAAAGCTATATAATTAATGTTATCACATTTAAAATGCCTGAAAATTGAATCACCGACAAATTATACACTTAATTTTTTTTATTTCACAGTTAAATTCAAAAGCAATTCTGTAAAATGATTAAACTTATTACTAGCGTTGCTCTTTATATGCGTGAATATGTATATTCCAAATAAACAGCTATTCAAACGACCCCAATTTTTTTTTTTTTATTATTCGACTTACGGTAGGAAAATTAAAATCTTCTAAAGATACCACCTACTGTCCGTAGGTGGCATGCACGATTCATAAGCCCTATTGGAATTATGCCTACGTACTAAAACAAAAACCTCCGCGTGCTCTTCAGTCCTTACTCGCTCACCGGGACTGCCAGTCAAGGTATGACTTCGGTGAGCAGGATGTGAGGCCAGGTCGCACTCCCTGCCTTCAGTGTAGTCCATGGTGGCTCCTCCTTCCACCCTTTAGTTGATTATTACGACGAGCCGGGAACTCTGGGGTAGAATTCTTCGCCCGCCGTCACCCAGGGCGCCAGTTTGGGCTTAGACATCCGCTCTGTTGGCCATCTCGTCTGATCGGACACGCTTCATCATATTAATGATGAGGCTGTGTCCCAGCTCCCAAGCCTCGCTGTTCGCCAGCATAGCCGCGAACAAGCCACTAGGGCTGAACGGGGTACCTGACAGCGTCTTTAGCTGCTCCCTCTCCGCCGTGAACCTGGAGCAGTGCATTAGCACATGTTCTGCTGTTTCCTCACCGTCGACGCAGAACATGCATCGAGCTGACTCTACGTGACGGAACCGGAGTAGGTAGGCCCGGAAGCAGCCATGGTCCGTAAGAAACTGGGTTAGGTGGTAGTCCAAGCGTTTGTGCTGGCACTCTGCCCAAACCGTCAACTCAGGGATGAGCTGATGAGTCCACCTCCCCCGTCGCGAAGTTTGCCATCTGCTCTGCCATTCACCTGTTAGCCACTCGTGTGCCTCTTGCTTGGAAGCGCCACTTCGCATTAGGCTGAGAGCCTTGATCTCCAGATCAATTGGCGGCAGGCCTGCCAGGGCTAGCGCCGCGTCCTCGGATATGGTCCTGAAACCTCGAATGAGCCTGAGGGCCATTGACCGTAGCACCGAACGAGCTCCTTTCAGGTATGAGCCCCTGCTAGTGGCATTGCTCCAGATTGGTGCAGCGTATAACAGAGAAGCCTTTGCTACTGAAACCAGCAGTTTCCTGGCCGGGTGTCTTGGGCCTCCGACGTTGGGCATAAGCCTAGCCAACGAAGAGGCTGTGACTGCTGCCTTCTTGCTGGCGTAGCTTGCGTGGTCCTTGAACGATAGTCTGCGATCTATCATTACCCCCAGGTACTTTAGGGACTCTTGAGAGGTCACCTGTGTGCCATTGACGGAGACCAGCATGTTCTCCACCTTTTTTCTGCTGCTGAGAAGGACTGCTTCGGTCTTGTGAGCCGCTATTGCTAGCCCGGCTTTCTCGAGCCACAGGATGGCAGCACCGATCGTAGAGTTGCATTTGTCCTCCAACCCTGCGATTGTTTTAGAGACAGCTGTGATTGCCACATCGTCAGCAAAACAGTGCAGCTCTACTCCTACGGGCCTGTTGATGCCCAAGATCCCATCGTACATAATGTTCCATAGGATTGGACCAAGTACCGATCCTTGGGGAACACCTGCCGAAACTCGGTATCTTTTTGGGCCATCTTCAGTATCGTACCATAGGACCCGGTCCCTAAAGTAGCTGCCAACGACTATCCTTAGGTACTCCGGGATCCCCATGCGGTTCATGGCTGCGAGTATTACGGGCCATCTGGCGGTGTTAAATGCGTTCCTTACGTCCAGAGTCACTATAGCGCAGTATTCCTTCCTGCCCCCTAACCATCTATCACCAGATAGAGCGGTCTTGGCGATGTTACTAACGGCCGAAAGAGCGTCCAGTGTGCTCTTTCCTTTCCGGAAGCCATATTGATGGCTTCCCAGGCCGTTGGTGCTCTCGGTGACTGCCTCTATTCTAGTATACAGGATACGTTCGAATAGTTTTCCTACTATATCTAGTAGGCATAGAGGGCGGTAGCTGTTTGCAGCATGTGCTGGTCCCTTGCCTTTCGGCAACAGGACTAGCTTCTGGCTTTTCCACCTTGTTGGGAAGATTCCGTCCAGAAGGCATTGCTGGAAGGTGGCCCTGAAGATTTCAGGTCTACCCAGCGCCACTGCTTTTATAACAGCTCCAGGAATACCGTCTAGTCCAGGGGCTTTGTTCGGTTTGATGCGCTTGGCTGCCTCGACGACTTCAAGTTCTGTGACGCACTGGAAATCTGGGGCAGGGGCTGCCTCTGTTGGCCTCCATAGAGTGGTTTGCTTTGGGAATAGCTCGCCTACTATGTTAGCCAGGACCCCCGGGTCGGATGGGGTTGCCGCTCTCCTCCTTAGCTTGTTGGTAACGAGTTTGTAGGCGAGGCCCCAGGTATCGCTGTCTACGCCATCCTGCAGCTCCTTAAACGACCGCGCTTTGGCAGCCGCGATGCCGTGCTTGAACTCTAGGCGTTTCCTTCTGAAAGCCTCTAAGAGTTCCGCGTGGTGGGTACTGCCTCTGGCACGTTGCGCCGTTCTCCTAGCCCTGAGGCAATCAGACCTTAGTTGGCTTAGGGAGGCACTCCACCAGTAAACGGGTGGTTTGCGCTGTGCCTTATTTTTCCTAGGCATGGTTGCGTCGCAGATTCCTTCGAGCATAAACATGAGGCCTGCCGCCATACTCTCTGCGTCCCCATTTGGGATTTCCAGGGAATTGATCTGATAGGCCAGCATGGCCTCATCGATCTTCCTGGTGTCCCATGCTTTCCCGGCTGTTCTGCTCTGCCGTCTCCTGGGCATGCCCTCCGGGGAGAGACTGAAAGAGATCAGGGCGTGGTCGCTCAGCGTCATGACGTCATGGACCATCCAGTTGTTGATGTCCACTAGCCCTCTGCTGACAAAGGTAACGTCAATAAAGGACGTGCCCCTATCGTTGTTGAACGTCGGCTTCCGCCCGTCGTTCAGCAGTATAAGGTCCAGCATGCCCATGGCGTCAATCACAGCTCGGCCTCTGGCGTTGGATGTCCTGCTGCCCCATTCCACTGCCCAGGCATTAAAGTCGCCGGCAACGACCTTCGGGCTTCGCCCTCTCGCATGGACCACGAGCGCTTCCAGAAACTCCTCGAACTGATCGGGGGTGTCGCTCGGCGGAGCGTAGCAGCTGTACATGTGCACGTGATTTAGCTTCGCATAAGCGATACCCCGCATAGGTAAAGCAGCCAGTTCCTGGACGTGGAGAGAGCTGCAGCATTTGATAGCTGCTTTACCTGTCTCGTCAAGAATCATGGGTGATTCTCCACTACCAGAGACGTAGGGTTCGCTTAGGAGCATGATGTCTACATTGCGCTCAGCCGCAGTCTGGGCCAGAAGGCTCTGAGCTGCTGCGCAATGATTGACATTGAGCTGTACTACTCTAATATGGCCGTGCATTGAGGTGGCTCTTGGCTTCTCTTAGGGTCGCTTTGTAGGTCGGGCACGCAAAGCTACCCGTCTGGTGGTTTCTGTCCACCTCGCTGCTACAGATCAGGCATTTTGGTGCTGCAACGCACCCCTTTGCCTTGTGCCCACGCTCACCGCATCTAAGACAGCAGTCTGCCCTGTCGGTGTCCTTGCAGTTTACTGATCGATGTCCATAGCCCAAACACCTGTAGCATCTCGTTGGTCGGACGTCCTGGGTGAAACGACATCTTGACCATCCAACGATTATGGTTCCTTGTTTAAGGACTGGTATCGCCACATTCGCGTTCAGCAGCACTGAGGCTATCTGCGTGCCATCCCGCATTCTGCGAAGGCCCCTGATATCTTCAGGGTTTATCTGCAGACCCTGGAATTGGGCGACCATGCAGCTGTGGAGCTCATCTGCTGTCGTAGCCTCGTCCAAACCGCTGCAGGATAGAGCTATTTTTTGCGCTCCCGTGCGCACAGAGGCCAAGTCATTGAGCGCCGCTTCCAGGTCGCTCTTAAACTTGGGAACGCTTTCCGAAGCTTTCCCCTCTACCTCAAGCAACAGCTCACCTTTCTGCGTTCTCCGGATTTTACGTACGTGGCTGCCCAGTTCGCTAAGGCTCGGGTCCGATCTTAGCTTCCGGAGCATCTCTGCGTACGAAGCCTCTCCTGTCTTTTTTACAATGAGAGCCTCCGGTTTTTTACGCAGGCGCGTAGGCTTCACCTTGGTCCACTCTGCACCCGTGCTAGCATTCTTGGCGACAGATGCGTAGCTGCCTGGCTTGGACTCGTTAGTTCTGGATGGCGCCTTTTCTTCACCGTTGCCACCCAACGTAGGGTTGCTCGGCTTGGGCGCCTGGGCGTTTGGCACTAGCACCTTGGGTACCTGCGCCTTTTTAGAAACCTTTTTCGAAGGCTTTTGTACTTCAGTCTGGGTAGCACTGCTCTTCAAGCGGTGCTCGCTAGACGTACCTTCGTACAGCTCTAACGCCCTGGTGTTAAGGGCTGAGAGTTCGGACGCTATGCCCTTTGTCTCTCGTGTCACGTGCCGTTGGGTCTCGAAAGCGGATAGCAGGATGTTTATCTTGCCATTCATCCTGGTGAGAATGCCCCTCAGGTCCTCGTTCTGGAGAGCCGTGGTTAGGTCCGATGACCGATGAGGGGAACCAGCTGGGGACTTCCCTCCCGTCTTTTGCGATGGCACGGCGATGTGGTCCATCGACTTCTGACTTGTCGCGGTCGTAGATGCTGTAGGAGCCAAGTTCTCCACCTCTACAGCATCGCTGCAGTCGCTAGGCAGCGGCGGCTGGGAGCCTGCATGCTCGCCCCTCGCCACCGACGGGACTGGGATTCCGTCACCATGGGACGGGTTACCGACTCCTCTGGTGGGTGATCTCGAAAGTCGGGAGCTCCTCCTGAACGGGTCGTTGCGATCAGGGGGACTGCCCCCCACTGAGCTGTCCATCAACTGGGGGATGGCCTAAGGTTACCTAGGCGAAGCACCAGCCTTAGAAAGGGGTTCCCACGTAGGCCACGGATTTCCCCCTGGCTTTTACTGCTGGAGGTTTATACCGCCTCGTCTCGGACACCAGAGCCTCTGCTTAGGCACCAGAACGGTGAGAGGATGATTTTCGGTCTGTCCGCGACCTTTGTGCCTTTTCCCCTTTCTTAACGACTTGTGCGCTCCCAGTAACCAGTTACAAAATTCAATTAAATTAAATTTCAACGGTTTAATTTTGAATTTAATTTTGAATTTCGCGCCCTACTGTCGCAACACAACACTGATCGCACGGTTGATCTGGCAACGCCGCCCTCTCCAGATCACCCGTTGCGCCGAGTTGGCAGCGCTATCAGCTGTTTTATCAGCTGCAACAAACAAACGCCAGTCAATAACCAAATTTACCCATTTACCTGAAACAGGCGCGCAACTAACTCGCGGGATTGCAGCGCAACGTTGTGGCGCGGCTCCACCGTGTTGTTCTGTCACTTTGCCGCACTCACCGGCCGACACAACTTCAACAATTTCGAATTTTTCGCGCAGCGTTACTTTAAGACGTCCGTCTTCACGGCGATGTAGACTTGGTCTCCAAACGACCCCAATTGAAAGTAGTCAAATGTTACTTTTAAGTGCACTTTATTTAAACGCTTTCCTTATTGGATGTCTACGTCTCGAGTGCTGTGGTCACAGGTGTAGATTGCACGTGAATATAAGGAGTGATGGGAAGAATCTAATTTATATCGAAACATCCAATCAAAGGCAAGATCTTTTTAAAGTGATTTTTGAAGTTTGAGTTATATCTCAGATACATTACTGCTGTAAGATACAAACTCTTAGAATACACATTATGCAGAAGGTATTCCAATTAGTCCTCATAAATTCCCATCACTCACTTGCTAATATCTACTCGGTGTAGCTGAATTGAAAGAGGGCCGCCGAGGGCGATCTAACCGGGACGAGTTGGCTCTGACCATTTGGATTGCGGAATACCATGTAGTCGCGTCCGTTGATCAGGCGCCGCACACCGCCCTCAGAATCGCCGCCCAGGAGGACACCATTGCCAAGGGCGATTCCGTTTGCGAGGGGACGTCGCCAGCGATTCAGTGGATCTACGTGACTGCCGCCCTTGAAGATGCTCTGGTACGGCGGCGGAGGAGTGACATTTTGGCCGTGGGTGGAGGCGCCCAGGAGTTGCCCGTGTCCACTGTTCAATCGCCTCCAGCCACGCAGCCAGCGGGATGGAGCCACCGACTGGCCATTGGGCGTTCGTCCGATTCCGTGGCGCGCCCACTTGTTCGCCTCCTGGCGACTATTGACGTACCGGAACACCAGCTCCGTGCTAAAGACTGCCAGTGCGGTGGCAAAGCCGGCCAGCATGATGTAGTAAGTCATCATCAGGTCGCCGTTTCTCAGCTGTCGCTCCGTTCCGCCGAGGTCCTGCGGACAGATCTCTGCACTCGGCAGATTCCTCTTAGACAGGTGCTTAACGATACCCGATTCCACCAGGTGTAGCAGCCTGCAAGGTGTGAAATGGCATTATACGTATGGTTAAGGCATCAGCTCACCCACTCCGGGTCAAATAATTGGCTCAAATTCGAGCCGATTGGATAGGCAAAGGTCCTCTTCTTCTTCAGGAACGGCTCCTTGGCCATGGCAAACGGGCAGTGGACCTTCTCGTCGCTAAAGCTCACGGTTTTGCGGTACAGATAGTCCCTGTACAACATTATGTTTATCGCCGGCCGATCCCTCACAAAAACATAGCCATTCTTTTCCACGTAGTTCTGCAGATTGTAGGTGTCGTTGGTCTCGTCCGAGAATACGGCGTAGTTGTTCTGGATCATTCGGTTTAGCATGGACAAGGATTCATTGGTCTGAACGATAAACGGCAATGGATAAATATATACAATTTTAAATAAATGTTAGAAATCTAATTTAAGATTTAAATTTAGATTAAGGGTTGCATATTACACACTTTCACCCAGAGAAAACCCCGTTCTCAACGATCTCAAAATCTAGCCAAGATCGAATCATGCTCAGATACTCATACTCTTACTCAGATCGAGATCGAACCATTCTCAGATTGCAAATGACTTTTCTCTCAATTGGCTCTCTCTCTCTCGTTTTTTCAGCTCTCTTTCACAATCTTAAACCTGATACAGCTTCCCTTTAAAAATATCAACTTTGAGATCGTTTGCATCTCGAAATCAAGAAGTTTTCTTCTCATGAGAATGATTATCTATGGAAAGCTTGGAAAAATAGCTAGTACAACCCTATCAGCTATCCCATATTATGTGTGAAATTAAGCAAAAAATGTCTGCATTAAGGATCCAGAACTATTGCACCACTAAAAATCAATATTTTCATGGTCTTCCCATGCCTTTCCGCTCCTCCGTATCCCACGGGATCCCACTCACCGTCCGAATGGCGTACTCCACTCCACCGCCCCGCATGGAAACGAAGTGCTTGTTCTTCGTCAGGATATCGTTGACCGTGTTGTACGGCAGCGTGAACTTGGAGAGGGTCAGGAAGGCGGTCAGGTTGGCCGTGTAGAAGGACGTCAGTATCGTGATGAAAATCCACCAGGTGGCAAAGAGCAGCCGGGTCGAGTCTGCAATGGTTTTCAATGGGCTTAATGAAACGACAAACTGCCGGGGTTCCCGGTCCCCGATGGCTTGGCATGCAATCAGTGGGCCATTAGCGCCCGCCGATGGCTATCTTAACCGCTCGATTGCACTTTAACCTAATTGCGCCCACCTGCGATGGGCGACAGGGTGCTGCCCTGCTTCATCAGCGCCCCGTAGACGAACCAGGCGCAGTGGCCCAGGGAGTAGGGCGTCTGCTGGCCATCGCCGGTTAGCCGATTGCGCAGAATGATCAGCAAGTAGATGATCGGCCCCACGGCCAGCAGAGAGACGAGGATCAGGATCCACACCCAGAACTCGAAGGGCGCAAGAAGTCCGGACCCACTAGCCGACTCCCGGGGACGCTGCATCACCATTATCCACTCGCCCTCGTCCAGCGTCGTGGTGGAGTAGTAGACGAAGCTGCGCTGGTCAGAGAGCGAGGGTATGAAGGCAGCCGCCAAGTCCACCGTCTGTTGGGCATCGATATAAGATATAATCCGACTATAGAGTATTCAAGTTCAATCTCCGACAGACTACTTACACTGCTGTTTACCATCTCGATGAGGCTGCGATCGAAGTCGTTCGGCGAGCCGATGATGTTGTCCTGGGGCACGACCACCTCATAGGTGAAGTTGAACTTCTTCTTGAGGAAGTCGATGATCTGAAAGGAGACTCCATGCCCGACGCGAGTGCCGTTCTCCAGGACCTCGGTGTAGCTGAGCGGATAGTCCTCCAGGGTGGCGATGCGCAGGTGCTTGCCCCCGATCCAATCGAGCATCTCGCGCAGCTTTGGCTTCTTCCTGTTAATGGCCTCCAGCGTTTCCACGGGGGCATCCGGATCGAATACGGCATCCGAATCCTCCACATCGATGGGCAGCTCGGTGACCGGGGAATAAGTGCCATTTTCGCCCAGCTGTATTAGATTCGTCGGCGGGGAATCGTTCAGCGGGGGGCAGGCGACACAGAGGGCAGCGGCCACCAGCAGCTCGATGCCAGTGGCCATCGATGCGAGTGCCTACTGTACTATTTGGGGTTTTGCAACTCTAATAATTTCACTTTTTGCGCTTCCTGGACATTCCGCTGTTGCGTTCCCCACAACGCCGCGTGCCTCACTGAAACGGAAAGTGGTAACTTTGAATTACATTTGTCCCGCCTCGGCCATTCGGATTGCTTTGTAAATATGGTCCCTGTACGCTTGGCCACCCCGCAAATACAATTAACAATAATGACAAGTGCAAACATGACAGTGGGTCATGGAACGTGCGGCTCCTTTGGGGGGCCACAACTTCCACCCCAACCTCGGTGAGTGGAATGCAGATTCGAGGCATTGATTGGACGCCATGCCGGGTTGGAAGCCAGGTGGTGACCATTCCCAGGGGTCTGGCTAATAAGCTGGGCAACAGCTTAAGAAAATATATGTAAATATATGTCCTATATATGTTATGTATCTAGTTCAAGTCCAGCTAAAATGGGTTATGCCTGGATTGCGTCGTCATTGCCGAACCAATTTCACCTTTCAAGAGCATGAAGGCTTCTCCGGATACTTGAGTTCCCCAATTACGGCCCAGAATTGATTTTCCTATTAGCTAACTAAGCCGCAGAGTCATCGGTAAACAAATTAGTTATTTTTTAGTTTGTTTAATGACTATGCAATTATAATTTATAGGTTTGTCTTTTGGTAACAAGCTGCGTTCTCAATACTTCACTTACCTTACTCTAGTTATCCATTTATATGGATTCTCTTCAGATTTTGAATGCATCTACATATATGCTATAAAATGCTATATTCAAGATGAAATTAGAAAGAAGTTTGTTTCAAGTTTGTTTGATTCTTATGTGTTTCTTTTTTCTTTATTTGTCATGTGCGCATGTGTAAAGTATCTGCAATCGTGGTCAATTAGGTACATTAGACTGGGTCAACCGAAGCGAGAATTGGTGTCCAAGAGTTCGCCGCTGGCCAATGCATTTTGGCTGCACTTGCAATCCTCGCCGTCCACTCGTCCTTTGCCAGAAGTCAGGATGCGCATGCCCTCGGCGAACTTGGGGAATCCGGACATCGTCTCCTTCAGCGTGGTCATCATCACCGGCAGGTACATGAAGAAGTCCTTGAAGTGGCCCACCACCGTGTGATAGTCCACAGGTCGTCCACTGACCGAATTCTGAATGTTCCCATCGTTTTCAATATCGTTTCCGGTGGAAGATGCGAAGGGCAGGGCAAAGCAGAGCTGTGAAACTGTGATCAAAAGGTTTTATTTTCAATTTAACTAAATATCTTATATATTTCAAACACTTCGTTGCCCTAATGGCGTACAAGTGGACCTTACCCAACAAGAAAACTGTTGCCACTGCCTGCAGTTGGAACTGGAATCGCTGGTTGTCGTCTCCCATGGCTAGAAATTTGCGCAAATGTGCAACTCGGGCCAAAATGCATCGGAATATATATTATTCAGAGTGCGAGGTAAGCAGAAAAGTTCGAGAACTCTTCATCGACGCTTTTCTTATTTCCCTGCTATGGTCATTCGCTTCATTACCGAAATACCTGAAACGACTGCGCTTGGTCTTTTCACTATATAATGCCAAAGACCTTAGGAAACTAAAAGAAAATCTCTTATTTCAAAGAAAAATATTCATAGTCATATGATATCAAAATAATATTATACGATATATCATTTGAAGCCGAAAAACTTGCTGATTAGAAAAGAACTCTCTTTTATGTTAGTCTTCATACCTTGCAAATAAAGTTTGAGTGATCCATTTATACGGATCCACTTCCTCGCAAAATAGATATACCCTTCTAGTGCGGGGTGTTATATTCATTATTTATTCACCATTCGTATTGTACGATAACTATCGTGTTTTAAGAGTGCTGGATTTTACCTCAAGATGTCGCTACGATGGGCGCCAAGCAAATAAGTTTGAATTTATTGGCTATATAAAGTCGTCTCGAAAACAGGTATTTGTACTTTGGCACCTTCTCTACATATGCAGTCTGAAACTAATAATTATTTATTGATTGATACTTGGATTGGTAAACAGTGTTCGGTTTCCATTCCAGAGATCCCATCCCAGATCGAAGATCGTTGGGTATGAGCATTCAATCAAGTGGTTAACCAGGCATCGCATTTAATATATGTTATATAAAATGCAATGAAAACTACATTTACAGGGTATATCGTGTTGATTCTACATCTTCATTTGCCACATTGTTGTTACTTAACTTTGCCTAACAATAAAATGTACCATTTTTTGTGTAGTTAATGGACATCAATTAAATTGTTTGAAATTATTAAGTGAATTTTATATGATTTTTACATTTAGTGATTCACGTTTTTACAATAGTTGTGTCATTTTAAGCATTTATGTATTTACTTACACATCCAATTTTGTAAAAGACCTCATGTATCAGTTGTAATTTTGTAAAATATTTGAGTGGTTTTGAAAGCATATGCAAAACTAGCAATCAGCATTGGCGAAACTTTTTCATGTAAATTGATTGAATGGGATATAGTAAATATCTAGAGAAACTGGTCGACCATGCCTCGCATGCCTATGCGACTATATACTTACATATAGTATGTTCAAGACCCAAGTCGGAACCCAAAAATGTGCTGACCGATATGCGGGGAATGGGGCTCAAGTTCAAAGTCAATGCCGATGCCCCGGCTTTGAAATGCTGCAAGCCGCAAAAAGCTGGCTCTCGAAGTAAATGCGCTAATAGTTGTGTATATTTTTGTATTTGTTTACTCAAACTTTGTTGCTACTTTTTGGCACCAGGCGGCGAAACCGTTGGCGGCGAAGTGAGGGGGCTGGGCGGGGATCATTGGCCCACTCGAAAACACGTACAACACGGCGGCAATTCGCTGTTTATGCCCGGCCACCGAATTAAGCCACAATTATGATCCGGCTTTATTGATGTTCGCTGGTGCGTGCGCCTCGTTGCCTGGGAAGAGTAAAATAAAAAATATTAATTGTAACAGGTTTTATGACGCGCCCATCAACGGTTGGCCGCCAGTCGTGTCGTGTGTCATCCACAGTTCCACAGCTCCACAGCTTATCGCTTATCACGGGATGATTTGCAAGTTTATAACGAGATGGGAGATGTTTTAATAAATACACATACAACTGGCTTATGGCCGGCACTTTATGGGCCATTCATTTTCTTTAACATCCATCGCACAGGTGAGCAATTCACCACCATGTTGGCAGCACGAAAGAAACAATTTGTTAGGGCGATTATAATAACAGGCCACACACATAATAAGCGTTACTATTATTTGGGTCTCACTTTCACGGACTCATTGGGTTTATGGCATTATTAGGAGGTGGGATACCACTTGATACACTACACATCTCTCGGTCATCAAAATGAACGGTGGGCGTGTTAAGCGAACTTTTAGATATGTAAAGGTGAGAAAAGTTATTCGTTTGAAAATGGTATATTTCCAAGATACTAAGATACTAAGATCGGAAATATCTGATCCCTAGCAATCTTATTTCTCGTTGTGTTACAACTTTTCCAATCCGAGCTGATATTATGTTTCTGGCTTGGCTTAGCATATAAATAGGTAATCATGGTCTCATTATTATGGATCACTTGTACTTCCATAGAAGTTTTCCATACCCCGCCAACAGAAATCCACGTGCCCACCGCTTCTATGCTAGTGATATGGAAATTCGCCATGCAAAATTCACTCACGTAGTTCAAGAATATCATTTTATTTGACTTTCTGATTCTCGTCGATGTTATGTATTTACACTTGGCGTACGGCTAATTAGGACTACAAATACACAGGCAAGCTAGCGAAGAAGACTTAGGTGCGATATCACAGGGAGTAATTCACGGAGGAGAACGGGCCCCACTATTTTTTGGATTAGATCACGAACTCCGGACGACTGTTCTCCCGGGTGATCAGGAACGGGCGCAGATCGCTGGGACAGCGGAAGGTCTCGAACAGATGGGTGGCGAATCCACTCTTCTCCCCGGGCAGCTCCAGCATATTGTTCCATATGGAGTTGGCCGCCGCCGCATGTCCTCGCTGGCTGAGATGGAAGCAGTCCTCCGAGAAGAACCGGGTATCCGTCTGCCCGGAGCGAGTGCGTGGGAAGTCCTGGAACTGCGAGAAGGGCTGCACATTTATCGTAAATGTCTGAAAAAATAGATTAATTGGAAAAATATTAAAATTAAATTCAAATATTAAGCAATTGCTACCACACTTAAATTTGTAACATTCCGACCAGAAGTTAAGCTCACCTCGGTGTTGAACTCCTCCCTGTTGGCAATCTCAAAGTCCTTGGCTATCCAGCGCTTCATGATGCCCTCCAGATAGTCCAGCTGGCCCTTGCCCTTGCCCATCAGACAGGGACACTCGAAGCGCAGTGTACTGTAGCAGATAGGCGGCAGACCAGTGAGGTTGGTCAGGAAGCGGAGATTGGGAGCAGGCACTATGTTGAGCATGAGGCGAGGCACATTGTCCCGGAGGTAGCGATAGGTCTTCAGCATATTGCGCTCGTGCCAGTCGACGGTCTTCTCCGGTTCCGGATAGTAGCAGATGTCCGTGCAGAAGTCGTTGTTGCCAATGAAGAGGGTGACCAGCTTCCAGTCGGAGGTCATGTTCACCCTCGGATCGCGTTGCATGCGCCGAACCAGAACCTTGGCCATGTACGGCATATCCCTGGACATGGCGGCCAGTTCGGCGACATCGAAGCGCGAGGAGCGGTCCGTTGAGATGCCGTCCTTGATCGCGTAGCCGTACAGGTTGGGATTGAACTCCTTCAGGATGTTTGGCAACGTCAAGTACTTCCTCCAGTCGTACTGCCCACCAATGGACCACACCACGCCCCTGTTCTCCACGGTCACATGCAGTAAGTTCGTGGCAAAGATGCCATTACCGGCGGTCAGCGAGTCGCCCATTGCTCCGATCACATCGATGTCTCCGGGTCGCAAGCGATGCACACTGGTGGGTCGCTCCGGGCTCCTCTTTCCGGGTCCGTGGTCCGCATCGCAGAACTCCAGCAGGGCACGAGTTCGTGGGTTTGACTTTTGTGTTTTCTGTCGGCAATCGAAATGGAAATCCCAAATTAAGTATTTTTGAATATTTATATTCTTCAAAGCAGAAGAAGAAACAGTTTGTTGGATCTCAATCCGTAAGAAACAGCAATACTCGTTTACATGAAATGTAAGTTTATTATTTTTTATATTTAAAAAAAAAAACGTATGTGTATAAATTTGTACATTTTGTGGGGCATTTTTTCGAGCTAAAGTGCCGTCGGTCAATTAAAGTGAAATAACAGTACACTGACCGCATTTCCATAAGTAAATTCTGATCGGAAAGTTTTGGAACCAAATCCGGATCAATGGTTGCATTATTGTCTGCTGGACTTACCCCTGCGATTTGCACGCGCTGCACGTTTTGTGGATCGTCGCCAGATCGACCGGTAAAGGCCAGGCCCAGAAGACGCAGCGGTCTGTAGACGTTCTTCAGAGCCACGTCCAGTGACGTGCGCTGTGACGTCACCTGGCCGAAAGCGAGCAGGAAGAGCAGGCCAAAGCAAATTAAGCGACTCGATGACATCTCGAAAGACAGCTGTGGCGAGGGAGATAAGATAAAAAGCCGTGTAAGTCTCGACCAGGTCTGTAAAAACGAACCCCACTCCACGCCGCACACTTTCGGTTTCGCTGGTGACGTGCTCAACTTTGAACCAGTTCCCCAAACTTGGCCAAGAAATTACACAGAAGCCGCACTCGGGCCCCTTCAGTTTGTTCACCTTTGGCTGTTTTTGGCTTTTGTTTTGGCATCGGCGGCTTGAAGCCGACTAATTTTAACATTTCGGCATTTAATAATATTGCCCACGTTATGCTAATTGATTGCTATGGTACAAAATATGTGGTGGAGCCATAGATAAAGCGAAATGACTAATCAATTTGGTAAGGTGAGAAGAGAAGAGTATTTTGATGAAATACCTAGATACTAATATCAATTAAGATTCCATAATATTATGTATAAATACATGCATCTTACATAATCCGACTAAAGATAGCTAATCTTAAGTTTTTAAGTCACGTATTACTTTACTTAATTTTAAGTGCTCAAAAAACAAGAGGAACCCATTCTGTTTAATTGCCATTAAAAGTTATTCCACAAGTTTCATTATTTATTACTGCTCTTTATGAAGATTTAAGTCAACACTATATTTTATGCATTCAACTCTTAAGACGTTCATTAAATTTGCAAAAAATATAAAACGTTCAGTTCACAAACTAGCCGAAAATGGCCAAAATTATCCAAATTATACTGGACTGCAGGCGGAAGTGTCTAGGAAGGGGGAAACCGAGTCAGAGCTACATAAGACATCTAGAGAGCGTGCCAAATCCAGTTGTGATAAAGATTGATTTAAATTTCGATTTCGTTTGGCTAAGCGAATTTGCTTCCTTTCAGCCCCACACGAAACAAAAGACTTAGGAAGCGAACGCGCAAATATAGAACAACGCGAAACCAAATACTCGTATGATACCCTCTTATCATACCTCTTATCTTATGCAAGCACGATTAATTATCCGCAGACGGATTTTCGAACTTGATATATTTCACTTGACTTATTTTTGGCGTAGTAAATCTTGCAACTCTTATGCTCACACTCGAATTGCACAATTACTTGAGATGCGATGGGCACCGCGAGTCCCGATCGAATATTCCAGGCCAAAAGCGCGATGAGCGTCCGGCTCCGTCGATGGCTTAGAACGAACTGCTGGGTAGAATTTCTGATTATGCTGATTTTATACGGAGTCCCAGCGGGCAGCGCTCGTCGGTGACTACGCATAGAATAAAATGGAATACCACTAAAAACAAAACCACAATCATCGCATGTGCGGGACTGGCGAAACAGAACAAAAGTAGAAAAATATATGGCCATATATATCGGCTGTCTGAGACTCAGATTCAGACTCACATTCACATACACATACCGGTTGAAGCCGCGACTGCGAAGCGCTA
Organism: Drosophila mauritiana; assembly: GCF_004382145.1. NCBI lineage: Eukaryota > Metazoa > Arthropoda > Insecta > Diptera > Drosophilidae > Drosophila > Drosophila mauritiana. Next base: position 19,584,325 of record NC_046669.1, read on the forward strand.
AATGTGATGTTCACTTTCGTTGGGCCGATAAAAATAGTCCGCCGTCCAGATGGGCTGCCATTACACCTGTCATGCGTGGCTATTGCGATCACGATCGCGATTCTAACCAGCCCAGTCATCGTGCCTTGCGGTCCCTGGTCTGGGATGAAATCGGACATTGGTTTTATAAATAGAAGAGCTCAGACTTTGGTCCAGACGATATGCCCGTTTATAGCCGCTAATTGGCCGATGGGGATTTTAATGGCTGGGAATGCCATAAAAGAGCCAGAGATAAATGTACATTTGCATCGGCTCGGGAACAAGATGATGATCGTTTCCGATTTGGCCAAACTCACGAATAACACTTCCTATACAAGTAATCGAGACCCTGTGCCTGCCTGCCTGCCTAGTGCAATTGACTAACCTTGTGCCGATACAATCATAACGGCCAGAAGCAATTAAGCCAGACACCGAATCCGGAGAAGAAGCGACAGCAACTTGTTATAAATCAACGAGCCCAATCGACACGGAGGAACCGTCAAAGCTCGGCAACACACAGCCACATCGAGTCGAGTTGGATTTGGCTGATTTATGACGTAGGCAGACAGGCCGAAGATTACTCATGTATGTGTGGCATGCTAGATGTCACTTTGGAGGATGATCCAATCCGATCCGATCCGATCCACTATCCATACAAGTGCCGACACTAATGCTAAAAGTGCTTTGGGCCTGATATCACTCAATTTGGGGGAGTTCAAGTTGTGTGAAAGAGTCAGGTTATCAATCATTTTGTTTAATAGTATATGGACTCACACTACTTTAAATAAATATCACAACATTTTTACTGGCATCTTATTCGAATGGTAATAAATAAAATTGAACAAACGAAATAAGATCCTGCAGGATGATTGTCTGAATCATTCAAAGACTTAAGGAGGAAAATATATTGGTTGATTCTGGCCCTTTTCCCTTATTTAGATTGTTGTAATAATGGGATAATTTTGTTGTCCTTTTTTTTTTAATGAAAATAAATTTAATTGTTCATATACTCCCGTCAAAATCTGCGTAAAGATTCTTCTATTTATTCAAGAAAATAAGTAAACGCTCTTATTAAATGCAAAAATAAAGTTTAATTATTATTATTAAATATATTTATCGATTTATTGTTGTTATTCTAAAGCTGCAAAATAGAAACTTTTCTGCCCCGCAACAGAAAACAAAAATGTAAGTAATCACAAGTACATTATTAAGTTGTTAATTAAGTTAATAAGCTAGTAAACAGACAAAATGTTGTAAGTATTACCGCAAATCAAAATATATTCAAAATCGTGTGGGAAAACGTTGAATATTAGAGGAAACACGAAATGCAATACTCTTAAGTTTTGATATTTATCATAATTAATTTAAATTGAATAAAATAAAACAAACGCAAAGTTTGCGACAATTTCAAATTAAGCGGGAAAGTGGTGAGTTTTGCAGTATTTTTTTTTGGAGCTCGTGCGGACTTGAGGTGAAGTCCGCATCGCCGACTGGTAACACTGCGCTCAGCTGTTTAGTGACTTCCTCTGTTCTGTGCTGTGTATAATTTGTTATTAGGACCTAGGCTAGGAATTACTGGTTGCACACACTCAGCGCCACTGCTCCACCGACCACCGCCCTTGCAAGGACCCACCATGAACTCCAAGGACAAGTCGAAGTTCAAGTCGTTCCTCAAATCGCTGCCGGCAGGTAACAAAGTGGGTGCACCATTGTGGGCCAGAGAACTCAATTGGGATTTCGGGATTCACAGGTTATGTGGGCGAGCGGACCCTGCGGCCGGAGTTTGAGAGGGAACTGCGCCCGGAGCAGCCGGTGGCCCAACGCTGCCGGATGCTGAAGGAACTGGGCGACATGCAGCTGCACAACTTCAATCTGGACGAGGTGCGTTCCATCGAATTGGCGCCATGCCATGAACATGTGTTGATTCTCGTAATTCGTCCCCACAGACCGCCATCACCATTCTGTTTAATCTCACCAACGATCTCATCGTGCCCAACAAGCCGGCAGAAACACGCCAGATTGCCTTGAGCTTCTATAAACGGCTCATTTACACACAGTACAAGAACCTGACCATCATGCGGGAGAAGTTCTTCCTGGTCATCCAGAACCACGAAGCCCGCGAGGATCTGCGTCACCTTCTTGAGCTGCTCGACACCCTCACCGACAATGGGAAGGATATCACAAACTTCGAGGAGAAGGTTGGCCCTAGATCTGATTTAAATGACTGGTGACTTAACTGTCTTGCTTCTTCCCACAGATTGGCAAGTTCATGCTGCTCTGGATCCCAGCCATCACGGAGGCCAATCTGCTCACCCCCTACCTTGACATTCTGGTCAACCTGATCAAGTTCAATGCGGCGCATCTGGACAAAGACATCCTTGTGGGCATCGTGCAGTGAGTGGCACACTCTTTAACCCACAACTTTTGTTTGAGGATCCCTTCTTTCCCCAGGAACGCTTGCGACCTGAGCTGCAGCGTTACCGTGAACGAAATCGGTCTGCAGTGCCTCACAATTCTGGAGATGGTCATCGGGTACACCATCTTCCCAAGCGAACCGCTGCCGCAGTGCATCACCACCTTATGCCGGACTGTGAATCATGCTCCCTACTGCCCGTCTTCTTTCAAGGTAAGTCCCTAAAACATCAAATGATTGAAATGATTGAATCATCGAGTAATGGAAGCTATACAGGGTTATGAAATTCCAATTGGTCAATTATAACAAAAATAGTTGGTTTTTTTTAGAAAATGTAGTTACTATTTTGATAATTTCAAATAGAATACATTCAGTTTGAATGCAAATATACATTTATTTGATGGTATTAACCATTTGTCGTAGAATACACTCAAACAGCAAGCAAATACAAAATTATTTCGTTCCCTTTATTAATAGTTAACGTCAGATATTGCTGTATTTAATGAATTAAATGCTTAGAATTAATCGGTTACATAGAAATGAACTTCGACGAGAACTTATCGTAACTGCTCACTGCCTCAGCTGAGGGCTGTGGAAGTTTGTCATTAGCCTGCGTCGCTGGTAATTCCTGGTCGCGGACCACTTCCTTTTCGGAGTTCTTCTGAACCGGCTTGTGTCCCTGAATCTTTACCTTATGTTTCGCTGGAATGTCAATCTGGATATTCTCCTCCTCCTCCACCTCCACCTGGATATTTTCCTCCAGCTCCAGGTCTTGTTTCTCCGTCTGCAGAACCTGGCATTCGCTTCCCAGATCAAGAGCGCAGTACCGTCGTACAACATCGAAATACTGACCCCTGGGACAGCGCATTTCCAGCACTCGCTTTTTGGCGCATATGTAGTAACGTTGGCAATCTCGGCTGTGCGGTGCCAGGCGGCTCCCCGTCCGGATGCACACGTCCATAGCAATAGCTTGCTCTGTGAGTGTCGGCATTGTCGGCTTTTCCAGGCAAATTCCCGTGTGATCCGGCACACAGCTGCTCACTCGCTCGTCGAAGTAGGCTCCTGATGGACACTGGACCAGCTCGGCCTGTCCGAAGTGACAGCGGAAATATGTCTCGCAGTCGCTTGGATTGGACAGAGTGGCATTATCCGGCAGCACACAGCTGCACTGATGGGCTGCACTTATGGCCACTGGGAGGCAGGCTCTTCGGGCTGGATCAAAGTAGTTTCCGACGGAACATTTTCCCACGGCGAAGGATCCTCCCTCCAGGCATTGTCGGTATTGCGTGCAATCGCTGTGGACTCGCTCCACACTATTTGTAAGGCCACAAAATACGGATTCATCGGTGCAGGCTCCGGGAACACAAATCATGAGCTCCTTGCTAAAATGGTACTCCGCCGGACAGCTGAACTCCTGGAAGGGCAGGTCATCGTCGCCAGTGCAAACATAGAACCTTTGGCAGTTGTCCTTGTCGGGCAGCATTTGCCAGGGATCGGATATCCTGCAGATAGCGGATATATCTGTAAGTTCGGCCTTAACCGATGCCGCGGTGATGGCCGAAAGCAGCCATATAACTAATAAGCGATCTGGAAGGAGCAAAAACTCTTTGATCACACTGAAGCCAACGACTCTTACACCACTTACTCTCCATTTTCGTCAGATGCGCGTTTATGCTGGGAATCCGTCGAATGCGGCGTTGATTGCTAATGACTTGGCTTTTTATGTCCTCGCTTTGATTGAGATTTTTCAGCCCATTTGGCAATCGCTGGCAGAGATTGCTCCGACATTTGTTTTTTAATACTAATGAGTATTCTGCTCAGTCTTTATCTGCTCGATATTTCCTCCACTTATCGAGGGCTCCGCTGACTTCAGCACTTCTTATCATTCAACATGTTCGGGCCGATGATGATTAACCCTATTCCCGAAATAAGAAGTGATCATTGAATCAGTGGCCCCCAGGTGGAAAAACTGTATTCAAGGCCCATTCGATACCGACGATATCGAATGAGTGGGGCGCTGACCCAGTTCCCTTCAAGTGACCTTAGTACAAGGTTCCACCTTTTGGTTAAACCCTTTATTGATTTCAGTTACGTGTAAAGTAGATTTTATAAAACCGTGGGCTTAAGTGTAGTAACAACCAATCAGATCCTTGGGCATACACCGCAGCACATCGAATCCATTTCCCGTCAACTTCAGAGACGACGCCCGGGTTCCGTACTCGATGGCATCCCTCAGCCGCATCTTGACCTTAATCAGTGCATATATCACGGCCGCTGAGAAGGTGTCGTTAACGGCCACAACGTCCACAAATTTGGGCGGGATCTGTGAGCCCACCTTGAAGTAGGTGTCGTCGGCCATCAGGCAACTGGCGCCTTCCATATAATTATTGTATATGACGACGGGTTGGTTGTTCAGCGGTCCCGGGCAAGATCCGATGGAATGCTCGTCTGGAGGATCCGGAGGTAGATAAGGCATCTTTTTGGGCTGGGTTTTTTCCCATTGAGTCCGTGCTCTTCGCATTTCATTCCTAATCGCCCAAACAACCTCGCGTCCATTCATAAAACAGTACGTGCGCATCATGGTCTTCCGGGCGAAGACGTAGTCCACCATACTGGCCATCAACATGGTGGCCGGCCGCAAGTTGTCCAGATCCACAGAGAGTGTGATCCTTGACTCGGGGCAGCGCTCGTTGAATTGTATGACCGCCAGGACCATGCGCAGCATCTCAACGGGATTACGACACTCGAAGTGTATCCACGAGTACTTCTGGTAGTCCACGGCGCCCACAAACTGCTGGTAGGTGAGCTCCTGGTTGGCATTGGCGAACTCCAGCAAGGTTCGTGTATCCACGTTCCGTTGGACAATGATGCTGCGGTGCGCAGGCCGGTGATTCGTCAGCGGGCAATGCGAAATGTCGATGCCCTGCGATTGAAATCCATTCAACAGGCTCTCGAACGCCCTAACCCTGCTCAAAACGCCGAGGAACTCGCACTCCAAGCCCAGTCGCCGCCACACGGTGCATATGTTGGCAGCGGGACCGCCGCGCCGCCAGCTTCCCTCCGTGGTGCGCTGCACCTGGCCTGGGTAAAGTGGCAGATCCACGATGGTGATCATGTCCAGCGTGCAGCTGCCCACAGCCAAAACATGGCGCTTTGGAGGTGGCGGCGGTGGTGGTGGCTCCGGCGGCAGGTGAAGTACCTTCTTTACGGTTATGAACTCCTTTACGATTTGCTTTTTCATTGTGGAAACTTCTGAATTTCGACACTTGCCAAATGTGTTTGTAAGCCGATTGAAATATCAAAGATATTTAAAGTGTTACTCATTTCGTTAACAAAATGCAGTTGCAATGTAATTACCAGGCCTAACTAGTACTCTCTGTCTGGCTTTAATTGTTTCGTTGGAAAGAAGAATAATATTAAATCATATGTATTTTTTAAAATCTACAGATCATGAAGAACCTTTTGGGCACCCAGTTGGGATACCATTCCATGAAGATGATGTGCAGCATCCTCAACGATCGAGCTCTTTACGATGATGCCCACCTGTTGCGTGGGGCTGTGTTCCATCTCAACATGAACATCTTCGGCTCGAACATTATTTTCCAGGTTTCACCTATGACCTATGCAACGAATGTGCTGACAGCCTTCCTTCGGGTAAGCCTGAAATTCCCTACCTAAAATTGGAGGGTAATCATTGTTTTTCCACAGGCACTGGACAGTCGTCAGGTGATCGTGACCTTCGAAGTCATCCTCAGCGTTCGCATGGTGATTACCAAGCGGCAGCTTTCAGAGATCATTTGGGATCTGATCTGCGAGATTATGTCCTCGATCGTTAGCAACATCGAGTATTACGAAGAAGTCAACATAAACAAGGATCGTCTGCATCACCTGCAGATCAATTTCCACGAGAACATCGACTGCATCGAGAAGCTGTTGCAGCAGGACCGATCCCAGATTCTGGGCAATGTGGAGCGCATCTACGATCTCATCGAGCGAGTGGCCGACCGACGCCCGGAGGCCTCCGTTCTCGCCCTAATCGAGTACCGATCACGACGGGTTACAGCAACGCGGCCAGATTGGCTCCAGGTGCTGGCCCAGTTCGTTCGCCGCTACTACCGCATGTCCAACGTAAACGTACGCATTAAGACGATCGAGGCTCTGGTGCGCATTATGGACCAGAACCGTGCCTGCTATGAAGAAGAGATCCTCAGTCGCGTGGTTCTGTCGCACCTTTCGCATATCCACCTGGAGTCGAGTGTGCAGGTGCGAGTGGCAGTGGCCCGGGCTCTTTCCAATTTTGCCACCCACTGCGACACGAAACGGTGCATGGATCTGCTGGACATCCTGGAGGCGCTCATCAACCGGCCCTTTGAGCACACGCGACATGGATCCTCATCTGGAGACGGAACTCTGGCTGAAGTGACCGTTGGATTGGTCAACAACGAATCCGAGATCTCGGATATTATCGCCGCAGTTGATGGCTTGGTCAAAGTGTTTGCCATCAAGCTGCATCGCCTGCCAGCGATCCATGCTCTTAAAATATTTAACATTCTAATGGACCACATGGAACTGCACTACGAACGACCAAAGATTTTCGAACACATAAGTGTTGTGCGCTACAAAGTGAGTCAAAATGATCATATTGTTGCGAACCCTCGTGTACTGAAACGTTCTTGGTCTACATTTTTAGATATTCGCTTGGTTGCTTAAGGCCCGGGCCAACGGATCCTACCATATTGGTTATCCGGAGGGCAGCAACGAAGTCGTGAAATTTAGTCCCTACCTGGGAATTGATTCACCGCTGTTGCCACAAGCCCACCCCACAGCGATATCCATTCGACGAGTCTGCAAGCTGATAGTGAGGTGCCTGGAACACGACACCGATTATCAGGTGTTCCAGCTAGTCATCAGGGAACTGCCGAAGGTGCTGCAGAACAAGGCGCTAGTTCAGGGCAACGACATCGAGGAGCTGGCCAACACGCTCCTCAAGATCAACTTGGTTAGCAACAACAAGTTCAAGCGGCCCACCGACGAGTTCCACGCCCTCGTATTGCCCGCCATAGCTTCCTTGGTTATCTACCATGAAAGCCTGCAGCCGCAGCAGCACTACGGCATTATAACAGCTCTTAATTCGAGGGTACTTACTGGCATTGCCAGCGTCTGCATCAACACCATGACCATCCTTATACTTGAGATGCCGGAGGCGTTGATGCGAAAGCTACCGGACGTACTGCTCCAAATGAGCAAGATGTCGGATACGAATGCACTGGCCACTCCGGTTCTGGAATTTCTGTCGTGTGAGTAACTTAGATCGAAGATCTTTCCGAGTGACTTAATAATACTTGTCCCCTTTGTTTAGTGCTTATACATCTGTCCAAGCATCTCTTCGCAAACTTCACGTCCATGCACAACATGTACGTGTTTGCCATCACGCTGCCGTACACAAAACCGCATCGCTACGATCACTACACAGTTTCCTTGGCCCACCATGTCATCGCCGGATGGTTCCTCAAGTGTAAGCTGGAGCTGCGCAGGAACTGCGTTAACTACATCAAAAGCGTGGGTACAACAAATTTGCATTTTGTTACTTGTACTGACTTGGTTTTACTTTCCCAGTCGATTCAGTCGAATGCCAAGATGTTGTCCAGCGACATTGTGAACCTAAACTCCTTAAACGAGGATTCATCCAATCGCAAGCGGAGCACCAGTCTAACGGAGCGCGGTAGTCGTAACAATGCCAATGCTTGGAACGATCTGGAGATGCGGCCGCAAATGAACAACGGTCTACGCAACTTCCACGCCGAACTGGCAGAGACGTGCTTTGATTTCTTGGCCCGACACACTTATTCGCCTTGTCCTTCGATGCCCAAGCGGTGGGTGTTATTTTATTACAACATATCTTAGCAGTTAAAGATGTTACCTTTCCTTTGCAGTCTTCCAGCGGCGGAATTCCTGCTGAAGGACGGCGTATCGCAGACGTGGCTAGTGGGCAACAACCTGGTGACCATCACCACCTCCGGCTGTCCGTCGGCGCCCACGCGCAGTGGGCTTTGCGAACGATGTGCCCAACTGGGCAAGGCTCCCAGCATTAGTCTGAACTCGAAGAGCCTCAGTGATGCAGCTCCTCCACTTTCGCCAGAGCGGGAGAGACGATACACCAAGGTGAGCCTGCAGCACAGCAGCGGCAATGAGTCGGCTGGCAGCACGGAGCTCACCTCCTCCTCCTCGTCGAACTCAGCAGCCGCAGGTGGTCATCCACATCGACAGATCTCTAACAGTTCCACGGCTTCGCTAGACGCGCTTTCCCGTCGGGGATCTAATCCCGAGGCGTTGGGCGGTGCCTTGGGAGAGGGGCCGCATACGGGGAGCAACACCTCACTCCTGGGAAACTCTTTGTCCCAATCCTCCGTCAGCATGAGCCCTTCGTCGGGATCCGTGGTGCAGCAGCCGGTTTGCGTGCGCGCCTGCACTGGCTGGGCGGAGGTGTTGGTTCGTCGGCCCACGGGCAACATATCGTGGATAACCCGCATTCAGAACCCCATCACCAACGATTGCTTTGGCCAGGAGTTGCCGTTCAATAATGTGGTGTCGCTGTTTCTTCCCACTGCCCATGGCGGAGTTTTTGGACCGGACAATACCATTCAGGTCCCACCACACACGTTGGCTGATCCCGAACCGGAACGAGAACCAGAGGTTAATGCAGCAACGGCTCCTCAGGCAAGTGCACTGCGCAGTCGAATGGTCGCCAAGGCTCGTGCCCTTCAGCGACAGGAAGAAATTCACTCGGTCGGAGGGAATGGAAATGGCAACGGCAACGGCAATGGTAATGGTAGTGGAAATGCTCCCAGCACGGGAGGTGCTGCTGCCATACCCATTCCGCGGGTCACAGCGTCCGGAAAGCGTGGCAAGGAGGCAGCTCTCTGTGGAAGTGTGAGTGATGGCGAAGCCGACGACGACTCCCTGGCCTTTGAGGATGCTCAGAGTCGTGCACGAAATCCCGTCCGACGGGTAAATTCCAGCCCAGAGATGAGTTCCAGCTGGCGGCAGTCGTTCCTAACCAACAAGCCTACACCACTGTCCCAGGAGGCCGTGAAAACCACCGCCGATGAACCGCAATCGCTGTTGACTTTGAAGAAGAAGACTGTTCAGTACAGCACCAAGGATATGCGTGTGAGCTGTGAGGCCATTCCGGAGGAGATAGCCGGCTCCACACCACCGTCGCAGGCCGCAGCCTTGGCCCTGCAGCCGGAAAGCGGCACCCTACCTCCCAAGCAGCACTCGGCGGACGATGTCAGCAGTCATGTGGCTGGAGGAAGCAACCTGCAAGCAGGAGGGTCCACGATAAAGCTGGGTAAACCACCGCTGTCGCCCGGGCAACCGCCTTTGCTGGGCACTGGTCGAGTGACCAGCTTTGGAGGCACCTCTGTTCCGCAGCCCGGTGCACTGGCCAAATCGAGCAGCAGTGGCAGCAATGGCACCAATGTTGGAGTGATAACCTCCGATTATGACAACGGCAACAATGGCAACGGAGACATGATGCGAGGTCGTTCTAAAACCATTTCGGTGGTGCGGGAGGTGAACAACGGAAATACGCGTCCGCCGCCGGCCAGCAGTTTCCGGAATTTCGGAGCCGCAAAGCCGCCCATCAACGCCAAGCTGTGCATGAACCCGAGCTTTATTTTCATGCAACTGTACACCACTGGCCAGCTAGGTGTCACGGATGAGCCTCTGAAGGTGGGTCCGGAAAACAGCAGCGCTGTCTCCCTAATCGATTTGGTCCCACCGTTCGAGACGCACAAGATCGGCGTGCTGTACGTGGGCCAAGGGCAGTGTAACAACGAGGTGGAGATCTTGCGCAATTCGCACGGAAGTGCCAGGTATGTGGAGTTCCTGCGTAATATCGGCACTCTGGTCAGTCTGAAGGAAGCTGAGCAGAACAATCTATTTATAATGCTGGATAGAAACGGAGCAGATGGCAAGTTTGCCTATATCTGGAAGGATGACATACTACAGGTGAATGGTTAGCCCCAACTGACTTACAAAGCGAGTATGTCCAATGTATTTTTCCTCGTAGGTTACGTTCCATGTCGCTACGCTGATGCCCACCAATCTGCAGGATGATCCCAACTGCAACGAGAAGAAGAGCCACATTGGCAATGACTTTGTGAAGATCATCTACAACGAAAGCGGCGAGGAGTACAATCTAAACACAATATCCGTAGGTTTTACAGGTCCAAGTCCAAGTTCGAGCTGTTTGCTTGTATCCAATCCACACTTGATCAGTTTGAATCCTACCTCTAGTTTGATTTCTAATTGTAAAAATACACATTTAATTCCGTTTATTACTCTTCCAGGGCCAATTCAACTACGCCTGCGTGATCGTGGAGCCACTTGACCTGAACTCGAACAGGGTGTATGTGAAGGCGCGATCGGAGATTTCGAAATTCGTGTGCCACGCAGAATACCGGATAGTGTCCGATCGCAGTGCTCCTCTTTTGGCCCGACAGATGGCGCTGCACGCCAATGTAAGCATAGGATCTATTGCTAAGTACGCCTTTTATTAATTCAAATAAATTACAGCTCGCGTCGCTAGTCTACCAAAGTGTGCAGAAAAAGCATCCGTACGCATCGAATTGGCTAGAACGATTGCGCAAACTGAAGCGCCTGCGATCGAAGGTAAGATATAGTTGTGATTTTAAAGGGGTTGATAAAGATTAACCAATTAAAAACTCTATATCCAGCTTATTGAGGGACTAAACAGCCAGCAAAAATCCGGAAGCGCCTCAAGCGGCATCGGAATCAACGCCTCAGCCATTGGTTCGGATATGGACGACCAGCGAGGTGACTTCATTAAATACACATAGACAACAACGAGAGGCTCCCAACTGGACAACTATTAAAAAAGAGCAGAGGACCTATAGACGCATCCTGCAATGATATCTCTTGATTTCCGATTTCAATATTACCTTAATGGCAAAGCAAGGGATTTAATAACATCAAGTCTGTCCAGACCAACAAAAGAAAATCTTTGCCTAATCAATGATCACGAAAATAATTATAATATAACATAATGAATTTGACAAGTTTATAAAATTTGTGAGAATACATAAGCGCTGTTCATTTCCAATCCGATTGCATTTTTGGGTAAAGGATTTTTTAACTATTTCGAGAGATGTCATCATTTTATCATATAAATCAAAAAAATGTTTTACATATGCTTTAAAACTTTCTTAATTGAGCGTGATGCACGTATTAGTTTATTCTGTTTAACAATCAATAATATTTAATGCAATTTGCAATTTTTGTTGCCAGGCTTTTATCTTAATAAATTCCTTCAATGTGACTTAATCTAAGCTAGAATTAAACCAATATTTACTTGGTTAAGCTAAGCTGTGAAATATGTTCGTAGCCGAATCCAGTGATTTTGTGACTGGCGACTCGGTTGGCAAAGTCAACAGCTTCCGCTAGACTTCGACGAGCCTCGAGGGTGGCGTAGATGAATCCCGCCATGAAACTGTCACCGGCTCCCAGCGTGTCCACCACCTTATCCTGTTTATAGGAGGACATTTCATAGTAGTTCCCATTGGCATCCAAAGCTCCAGCTCCGGCGCTTCCCCAGGGACAAATGAAGACAGGATTCGGACCACCTCCTGGAATTTTGGAGGCCAACTCCTCACACGACTGCCGCGGTGTCTTCCAGCCCAACTGACCAGCCAGCTCCTTGGAAAAGACCACATAATCGCAGGGCGCACACAGTTCCTGGTTCTGTTCATACCTCGTTTCGAAGTCCAACGAGATAATGATGCCTTGACCGGTCCTTTGGTTGTACTCCCGGATGCTTTGCATCATCTTTAAGGTGTGCGGCGTGTTGCGAGCCTCGAAGTGAACCCATCCATACTGCGAAAGGTTTATCTTGCTGAAGTCCTCATAGGTGGTCTGCGGGTAGTCCTTATTGCAGTGGATAATAGTGCGGGTGCCGGAATCCTGAGCCAGGATCACCGAGGAGAAGGGTGGATCCCTGTCCGTAAAGGGACAGTCATTCGTGCCGATTTCCCGCTTCGAGAGATCGTCTAGAAGCACTCGGAATCCATCCGACCTGCTGAGCATTCCAAAGAAGTCCACCTTGCATCCAAGAACCCGGAGCACAGTACTCACATTAGAGGCGTTTCCGCCACGTTGCCAGAATCCGTCCAGGCAACGCCGATCGGTGTCCTCCTTGGGATAGCTCCCATTGATGGTCACGAAGTCAATCACCGTGCAGCCCACGCAAAGTACGGATTTCACTGAGCTCATCTTAGTCGGGTATTTTGTTCACTAAAAAATTATTTACTTTCTATACATTTATGAGGTCTTTTTAATGTTTGAATAAATTGTTCTGTCTTGTTACTTAGTACATATAAAGTAAGTATAATCAATATTTCAAATATTCTAAATAATTTTTACTGAACGTCTGTCATTTCCTTGCTTAACTTAAAATTATTAATATTAATTTTGGAGCTGTGCTATAGTCAATGAATTTGGGTGCCGGTTATTTTGTTCTAGTTTTTCAGCTCAATCTAATCAAAAATTCGATTTTCACCTGCTTTGCACTTTATTTGTCAATTGAGTTTTACAGCTGTTTTTGTTTTTAACTTTTCTTATCGCACATATGTATGTACATATGTATGTATGTAAAGAGAGAATCTAATTAAGCGCTCGCTCCAAACAGTGAACACTCGATAATATGGCAAGAGTTAACTAAATATTCGACCTTCATTGAAAATACTGAACTGGATTTTAATATGTAATTTTGAGGAAACCTGACTTATCAATGGAAAACGTATACTGCTAATACAGTTTACATGATTATACAGCTCATTATATGTGAAGATGTTAATCTTAAGTCCCAGGAATTCCTAATGAATATTGCTGATTAGCCAGTTTTAGTATTTCGTCGTTGACTTTATCGAGATAGCACTGTATTAATCAGTCTCAGCCGCTGATCGCGCTCTTTGGTCATAGACAGTGTGACCGATGAGCGGAAACATTATAATATTGCTTAATTTTTTAAACAACACTGTAAGAAAATGGGATATCAACTTCTAATCCTTATTCAAAATGTGCCAACCTAATTGACTCAAATATTAAACGTATGCTTTATATGGCTGAATTGTATTCAATAGATTATCTAAAACTAATTTAAATTTTATTTTAAGAAGTAAATAATTTGGTAGCCTGATTAAATTCTCGCCAATACAAAACCAATTAAAAACGAAACTAATTTTAGGTGTGCGACAACTTTTCCAATTAGACGGATATCACAATAGGAGTTCAGTGGCGTCGAAGTTTACCATAGATATTATAATAATTTACCCGGGATGTTTTGGTCCCATTCCAGCGAAACTTAGTCAAGCCGCAGACGCACTCCGTGCAACATGACGGGGCACAAATTAAAGGATGCCACGGCAAATGTCCCGACTAGACACACATACAGCGCACAGCAGACACATGTGGCAGCTTCGTCAAGTTGCACAGTGAGTTCAGCTCAGTCAGCGGAAAAGCCTGTCACCCAGAAGGGAGGATTGATGGCTCATGACTGTGTGACTGCCAGGACAGTGGCTACGAAATAAATGAACATTTAATTTCGTTTACAAATCTAGGTAAGCCACAGCTGACCTCTTTCGAAATCACGTGTTGAGTTTCAAAAACTGACTTTGAATGGTCGGAAATTACTCAAAGAGCATAGTAAATACACAACAAATACCAAACCAAATTCAAAGCCTTCTCTCGTGGAAATCAAGTGATATTAGCTACTTAATCATACTCGAATATTGCTCATACGCACCGTGTAAAATGAGGCAAGGCAGCATGGTAAGTACAAATAAGCAAGGCAAACTTAAGAGAAAGTAATTTTCATAATTTAAGGTACTCAGCACGCCGTGTTACGCCCATCTTACCCCTATTTTAAAGTGCCTTCTGTGGCGTGGAGGCCGACTTAAAGCGGACACAGCCAAATTTTCAAATTAATGTAAAGCGTGTCGGGCCTGGCCTAAATACACTACCCTTCCCCAAGCCGACGACGACTCGGTTGATGCCACAAATCGATAGCTTAACATTTGGCTGGGCCCTTTGGCCGGGGTAAACACCTTCTTGGGTACCCATTTTGCGGCACAGAATTATGGCCGGAAATTGCCTTAAAGTGTCAATCAGTGTAAACGTTCTTAATAGGTATTTATTTTTGCCATTTTAATTACCCCGCCCCCCAGCGAAGTCACTCCCACACCTTTGTCGGCGGACAACGAACTGATGAAAATGCCTGATGATGCCTTAATTACATTCCCGAGAAAAAGAACTCATTTCCGAGTGAATTTTTCATTCAGCATTTTCGGGCTCTTATTGCAGATTATTTACAATCGATGGCAAAGCGATCTGTTGACAAGAAACACGGGACTTATTAGGCTTTTAACTTTGGATTAGGCTTTTAATTTTGGATAAGGCTTTTTAAATATTTAAAACTAAATATATAGAACTTATTTCTACTTCAATTTAGTTACTGATATTCTATTTTCAATAAGAATTCAAGAAAATCAGAAAGTACTGAACAAGTATTGAGTATGGAAATGCTGCGTGATAGCTTTGATCTATTTCCTATTTGTTTTCCAAATTGAATTTAATATTTTAATCTGCACAGGAGGTATTTGAAGGTATTTAATGTTGGTTTTGCTAGGCAGGGCCCACTGTTGCACGATGGGGGGATTATCGAGTGCGTGCTGGTCTTAGTTACCGAACTCAACATTTTCCATTGCATGGCAAGTGGCAGTGGCGCAGGACTCACCAGCTCCAACGGCCCAGAGCAACTGTTAGCACAGCCCAGTCAGTGGTAATCGCACTCCGGAGAATCCTAATCCCAATCCCCGAACCGCCCGAAAGAGTGAAAGTTTGCCTGGGGCTCCGTGTATCCACATATACTGTGCGTTGCACGGGTGAGGACTCCATCCTTCCACATACTCGAACACATTCTGTACAGGTGTTTTCTATCAACGCGTGAATACTTGTTTTTTTTCTGCTGCAGGGTCCTCAGGTCTGTTTTTCCTACTTGTTAACTGCGGAGCTAAGCATTTGACCCAGCACCAGTTGATTTTATTATCTTGATTTAATCAAAGCTTTAAAAGAGCCCAGGATAACCAGGATGACCTTATTACTACGAAATGATTATATAACCTTTATGAAAGAGCCGCTTTTTAATATTTTATCATTTTATATTTTATAGAAAGGACTCTGATTTATATAGGCCATTCCATCTGATTGCCTCAGCATATCAAGAACATCAGAATGCACACACAACGCATAAATAAAACCATTCGCACCGTTGGCCGGGCCAAGTCCCAATCCTTTACTCCTGCTTGCCAATAAAAATATATGTCCTTGGATGATATTCCACCGAGGGGTGGACCTTTGAATGGAGCGCCTCTTACCCGTGACGAATGTTTTTAGTGCGCGCTCTGGGGAGCAACCAAAATTAAATTGAATTGTGTCCCAGACTTTTTCTCACGTTCCAAGTCAGAATTCATAACTCATTTCTTGAGTGTTTAATGCACTCGGAAAATACCGTCAATGGATTGGAGTTTCCCAACGAAGGAGACTCGTAAAGGTGTTCGGTCAGTCGTACTTTTCCCAAGTTGGAGTTTAAAGTAAAGCAAGTGCTTAAGCTCCCATTATCTTAGAGCCTATTAAATTAATATTCAATTTGAAGCATTAAGCCAGTACATGTGGATAAGCAGATTAAAGTGGCGCACGCAAATTTAATAACTCGTATTTATGGGCCACATATTTAATTCAATAATTCAACCGATGTCACCTAACTTCTTCTGGGAGGATGTAGAGCGCCGTATTGGTGGCATATAGGAAATTCCCATGGCGCAAATTAGAGAAATAAATTATATTTATCAATGAAAGCCATAAATAATGTTTATTTTCGCCCGTGACAGGGGAGGCCATCCACACACCTTGCTGACGTCGACTTTCGATCTGGTTTGTGGGAGTCTCTACTTTTCGGCTGGCTGGAAAGTGCGTCTTCGTGAAAAGCCCACAAAGCATCAATCAAAGGAATTAAATACAATTATAATTGTCTGTCACCGTATCGAGAAGAAAAGCCAGCCACTTTTCCTGGCAGCCCATCCCAAATTTGATAAAGTACGCACTCGAACTTAGGGTGAACCTTGTCACTGTGTATAATATATTTTATAAGGAAATAAGTTATTAACCAAGTTCCATTAAAAACCAAAATGAAGAGTGAAACGCAAAACAGCATTAAAAATACTTTATTATGTATGATGCATATTTTATTACTCATACGCATGGTTGGTATAATCGTTCTTAGTTATAAATTTAATAATAATTTTAAATATAAATCAGTTTTATGCATGAATAATTTGAAAACATAGGCACACCCATGCCTATATGTATATTAATTGCCTGGTATAGTTTTCAAGTGATGCTAAATCAGCGTGAAGATGAACTCCTGAATACAACTTTAATCCCTACTTTCACTGCGAATGTGATGAATCAAATATTTTAATTCCATATAAGCTAAATAGGATTAGACTGATTTGCTTTGTTGGTCTGGCTGGTTGGAAACATTCTGCTGAATTTCATAGAAGCACAATTTGTTAGTAACAATGGATTAATATAGAAAGTATTCTGAGAATTTTCAAGTACATCTAAAGATACATCTTAGCTCGGGAATAATTCGAATAAGGTTAAGTGTTGCAGTCCATTTTTACATTTGACTTCATCTCCACATTTGTACGTGTGTGCGGGACAATGGAAGAAAGGCCATGAGTGAAATGGAAATTTGAAAGACTTTCTGCAGAGGTGCATCCTGGCCAGAGTTCTCCTTTTTTTGGCATTCCTCCTAAGTGAATTGAATCGAAAACAAACGGAGAATGGCTGCGCACTTAGGCACACAGACGAGCCACCGCAGGGCTGGGAAAGTACGAGGAAAATGTTTAATTTCCGGATGCACAGGCCGTTGGATTTAAAGGAGGCGGCGTCGAAATGTATGCAGGAGTATCCTGCAGATGCTTCCGGCACTTGGCAACATGCAAAAGGTCGTCGGGTGGGCGGACCATTCGGTGGGTTGGCTTGGCTGGGTCGCTCCAAGGGGTGTTGCCTGTGCTGGTGACCAAGAGGTCAGCGCTCGCAGCTGAAAGTGAAGCGCAATTTCCGGCACTACGATTCCGACTTTTCCGATTCCGCACATGGAAAAGTTTATCTAAAATCATGCACGATCAAACATTTGACATCCGTAATATGTTCTTACTTGAATAAATTATTAGTAATTTAATGTTGTACTTAACTCATTTCGTTGCATATGCTTCAAGTGCATTGAATCAGAGGAATCTGAGGACCGGTGCAACCGGCATGTCCAAGTCCTTGCCACTTCCTGGTCCATTTAACTGGCCAACACCATCGAGGACCATTCGGTGACAAAGTTTGAACGGTAATTAGGCTTGAACAATTGAGCCCGGCAATGGGCAAACAATAAACACTTAATGCATTGGCACGAGTTTAATGACACTTCACGCCGGCGGCGATGACTCCTCGCTCGGGTAACAACAATTGGAAAATTAAACAAAGCCAGTCCAGATGGGTGGGTGGGGAGAACACCCCCTCAGACACTTGCACCCAGACAAATTGGGCCAAAGGATGGCAAATAAAGGACGGAGAATGGTTGCGCAGAAGTGTCACTGCGAGAAAAGATGGTTTCTCTGACAAAAATTCCAATTAAAAAATAATATAATAAATCGTTGAAAACAAGTATGGTGTAAAAAGAAAATTGGCTAACTACATTTAACCTTATTTATCACTAATATTTCAACAATACCTAAAAGACGATTGCTCGTTCTTCCGTAAGTTCTCTCACTCCGTTTCCGGATCCTTTTATTGGTGTGAATACTTCGAATGTGTGCGGCAAGTTGGATTGAACGCCGGCCACAAGGTGTCTGCACAACAATTTACCATATAATGGTCGACTGGCAGTCCAGGAACACAGTCGGCAAACAAACAGCCGCACATCAGGAACCGAAGGACGAAAGGACGAAGGTGGCGAGAAAAATACGGGATAATAGCGCCAGACGGCTGCAGTACCATTTCTCAATCTCGAGCAGCAAGGAGCAAGTGACCAAAGTATCCGGCGACCAACGACTGCCCGTCAAGTCGAGGACTCGGCGACACTTGGACACCACAGAGGTCCCTTCTGCCACCCGTCGGGTGAACTGGGTGGCCTGGCTGGTTCGCAAGTGGCAAGGTGAGTGACCAGTGTTTGTTTACCCTCCGCAGTCACTTCGCAACTCGGCTTGTCCATATTAATGGTCTGCGATGGAGCGTGTAGGTTCGGCTCTGAATCTACTAAGATCGATACAGCAAAAGTGGAAATTAAATTTGAATTTAATTCAGAGTGCCAGGAAAATCACAGAACAGACTGGCTTTAAGCAGAGTTAAAAGGAATTAGGTAACGAGTCCTTCCATTTCAATTGGAGTTGTTGACTTGAAGCTGTACCATGCTTAATTATACACTTTTGGTCAGCCACAAGTAAATCCCCAACTTGTAATGGAGATTTTGCTACATTCCTTTTCCTTCGACAATTACTATCACTTTCAAACCCAAGGCAATTTTATTGTTACATAGGTAGCTAAAATCAGTCAAGCCGAAAATTCAATACTCTTATGTGCTGTACTGGACCTGAACTCATAAATAATCCAAAAGGACTTGCACACTTGGCCTTGAATGGGTGCAGTCGGGGAGAAGCCATCGACATCGTGGATATTTATTGCACTGCCGTTGATATGTTAAACAAATGTTCCGTGACGGAGATAAAAAATTTCAGCAAATACGAGGCCACTGATGCAATGGCAACTCAACTGTTTTCCAGACATCGCTATTGTTGTCGCTCTGCACCTGCCAACTGACCTTCTTTCGTTTAGCTTTTTTCTTTTTTGAATGAGAAATGCAAAGCAGAGGAAAAACCAGTAAAATTGAATTAATTTTTTTATGAACACCAAATGGCTTTCAAGTCACAGCTGCCCGACTTTAAAGTGCAATTGCAGTACTTTCGGGTAATTAAATAAGCGGATTGCTGGCAGGGTTTTTCCCAAAATCAATAATTAACATATAACGTTGAGGTTTAAATTCGATTGGGATAATGCTGACCCAACTGCTTTAAACTATTAGTACTATTAAACTACCATTAAACTATAAGTACACCCAGAAAAATTGAGAACCACGAAAGAACGGAGATCGTTTGTACTCAGTGGTATCAATCATTCTCTTGAGAAGAAACCTTCTTGATTTCGAGATGAAAACGATCTCAAATGTTAAAAGTTTCAGATACTTCTTTAAGATTTTGGAAGAGAAAAGATGGGAGAGAAAGCAAATGAGAGCAAGTTCATTTGCTATATGAGAATGGCACAATCTCGATCTGATCCTGGCTAGATTTTGAGATCGAAATTCTCAAATCGAGATCGTTGAGAACGGTTCTTCTCTGAGTATAAAATTAGTTTTGGGCTAAATTCCGCATTAATCTGCATTGCAATCCCTTATGTTTAGGCCTTTAAGCTCGACCCTGTTCATCAACCAAAGCGGAAGGGAAACCCTATTAACAGTCTATCCTGGAACAAGGCTTTGCTTTAATCTCATCTCGGTTCGCGTCGAACAGCCGCCCATCGAGTGCGGTACTCTGGAGTGGCAAACGCTCTGAAGGAATCCTCCGCGAGCAGTTTAGTGGGCCAGCCGGTTAAAGTGCTCCGCGACGGGATGCGTGGATGCATGGATACGTGGATACGTGGCACTCACAAAGGAGGGGTGGAGGAGGAGGAGGACCCGGACGAGAGTGTTCCCTGCTCGGGGCTCATTATTTCCCCGAGTAATATGCTAAAATGACGGGAACGCACTCACACACACGGACGGAGCAGACGTCTGGCTTTGGCCGGAGGCAAAGCGCCGGGCTGGGAAATGTTTTTAATTGAAAGGAACTTGCGAGGCGTGCCTGCACATGGAGGTGGGGCAAGTGCCGGAGAAGAGTGCCGTCGGGGGACCGGGAACTGGGCTAGGGTTCAGCATGGTGTCGACACTTTCTGGGCGGAGCGCCAGGTGGATGTCTCCGAAAGAACTGTCAGCGCGAAATTGTTTTTAAAGCCGCACCTGGAACAGCTAGCTAGTTTCCATTTGTTTGCCTCAGTTTCAGCTTGAACTTATATTTGCACAATCACTTTGGTTTGACTTTAGTAAGTCAGGCGGACAATCTGATGATAGCTTTATCTACCAGGAGGAGCACTGGAGATTGGGTAAAGACACTGTATATGTACGGAAAATTTAAATATTTCCAACAAGTTGTGAAATGATAATGATGTTCTGCGCATTGCATTAAGCTAGGAAACAAGGTCAAATTGCTAAATTCTACAATTCTCCGTAGTTCCAGCTATGAGCCCGGCCAGCTTCAGATGCTCCAAGTGGGTGTGCGCGGAATGGAATTCAATGGGGACTCGCCGTTCCGAGTATTTTCCGCCGGAGTGCGGGCTCGCAAATTGCGTATTTTTATGACTGCCATTATGAGACGTCTAAATATAACTATCGCAACAGCGGGCTATCGCAGGGGATCCGCGTATCCGAGGCAAGCAGCCTGACTAACTGCCAGCCGGAACACTTCAATCGCAGAATTACGACATTTATCATAATGCCTTTCATGCGGCGAGTGGGCGGTGGGTGGTTGGCCCCCACCAGGGGGCGTGGCATGCAAATAATCCTCTTGGCTGCTGCATGCATCGCCTGTTTGAAGTGTGCTCCTGGTGGTGGTGGTCCTGCCAAATGCAGCGATAAGCAGGGGGAAAATAATTTATTAACTCGCCGTGGAAACTGTAAAAATGCGTTTTTATGCGGCGGCATAATCTACGCAAAATATGAACTGCATGGATGCCAGGCTGATTAAGCTAGAAAGAACTGTATATATACTACCTTCTACTGCATTCCCTTGGAGTACTTGACAAATTGAATGATTACTTAACTTTTAATGCCAAGCATATACTATTATTGTTCAAAATATTCAAATGGCTTAATCAATAGTTGGGCTACAGCTTTACAATGAGTAATTGCATCAAAAAGTCAGGCCAATTAGTAACGGCTGCTGCAATGACATTACTGCCCCAGCACGATGCTCCTTCATTTATCAAGTTGCATCCTTGCCTCTGCTCCGTGCCCCCTTCGATATCTCTGGTTGGCTGCAGCTGCCACAAAACTTTTTAATGGTTAAATAAGCGACGTTGTCCAGCGCAGTTGGCCCGATGTCCCTGGAGAAACAGTGATTTTTTATTTATTTGGCCACTTTCGGTTGGTAATTGGTTTCGAATGGCATTTGTTTAACTCGACAAAGTGAATTAATCCGGGATAATTAATAAAAATATGTAGAGCGAATGCCAGTTCACCAGTTTACTCACCGTGCTCGAAGTGCATTAAATAATAAGCGCAGGGTATTTGGTTGTTTACATTACAAATAATTTTGATATTTATTGTTCAAGCGTGTAAATAAAGCTTTCTTGCACTTTACTCTTTGTTTTTGTTGCTGTATTTGGTTTTTATTCCTTTGTAAATAAATTGCAGTAGATATAGTTGCAATAACATTTAAGTTCAACTTCTAAGTACCACGTACTATATATATTATGTATGCGTATGCCCCTTGGATGAATCCGAGGAGAAGATAAGATATTTGTACACGAATGTATCTCGTTACGGGTTAATGTGGCTAAAATACGATCTCAGCTCTACGCAGCCCTAAATATTGGTAAGTAATCGTACATAAAAATACAGTTAACACTTTTTTGTATTGCGGTTGTATATTGTAACTCTTGTGCCTCCAATGCAGATGCAGTTCGTCCTCCACATTGTACCATATACATTTATATAAATATAGTCCCTTATACATAAGTGGTGTGTATATATGTACTCGTTTGTCTCTCTATATGTAATTTAGAACTTATGTCACGCTTTCCCATTGGGCTAATATGTACAAATCGTTTGGCCAAATCCAAGCCTCACTGTGGTGTAGTCCCTTAAATCAAAACTGATTCCGAAGGAAGAACAATGTATGTATCTTAGTTTACTTTCCAATATGTTACGGTATCTTAGCTCGAAGGATATTCTTTTTGATCTCACAGTTGTAAAGTTTATAAAGTGATTCGGAAAAGGATATCAAAGAATCGAAGAACTAGTATTTTGATTTAGTACGTTAGTCAACAGGGATTTTAAGTTTCAACTAGAGCTAATACTAAGTTGTTCGCAAACTCAAATAAAGCAGTATCACCCATATCCATGTAGCATAATCCGACGGATAATAATCTCGATTTGGAAATCCATGCTGTCTTACTTCAATAAATCGTGTTAAATTGTGTTCATCAGCTTTCACCACTTGCGTTTTGTGGAAGAAGACTACAGGATACTTAATCTTGCTACTAAAGTAAGCAATATAATCTATACATCCTTTGACCGAAGACCGGTTAATACTCTATATATTGGTATACAACTTTTTCGTTACAATAATTTCAAACTACTCTAGATTCCTATCCAAAGAACTAAGGAAAACCATTTGTATTACATCAAATTATTTATATTTTAACTAGAGTAGGTCTGAACCAGCAGAAAGATAAATACGGATTACGACATAAACTCATTATTGAAAAAATATATTTTTTTGTAACATTTTAAATTAGAGTAGCGTGGTCTATATTACATGCAGACAACAATGGGCAGCCAGTAAGACATGTTTAAGTATTCTGTTTATTCTGTTTTATTTTGACCGTAACATTTGATTTAACTACTCAAGGAAAGTAACGACTTACATCAATAGTACAGTAGTAAGTTATTCATAAAGCTTGTGTGATCGATCTAGGTATGTTTCGCTATATATGGCATTCGCACTATGCGTATTCTCTAACTTTAGTTTCGTTTAACTTTATTTGTCTTCATATCGTTATGGGAAGATTAAAATGGCGAATGTGCGGAGCGTTGTGTTCTGAAATGTAATCTCGCCAAGGTCGGGCACTTAGTCAGCTATGGAATGTATAAAAGTTCAATATCAGCTTTGGACCCAAAAGTGCAGTTTTCACGTATCAAGCTCACGCTGTCCTACAAGCTCATGAAATCCTAATTGAATATCTAGCAAGTCGCCTAGGATTCTCACTCATTATCGTTTCCTGTTTATTCAATATCTTTCTCTACTTTTATGTGCGCTGTTAATGATTAAACTAATCTGAATACTAACCGTCACTAGATCTGACTCTAGATGGTTAAAATAAATAATTGTGCTAGTGCGAGTCGGAAATCAAAGGCGACTTTCTAAATGTATCTTGTATGTACGTGTAGTTTATCTGGATAGTTTGTGACGGATCTATGGGTAAGTACGTTCCGCGGCGTCGTGCTCCTGCCACGTCGTCCTCATCAGACGTCCGTTTCGGTGCTCGACTGGTTGTGAATGCTGGTGGGCAGAGGCGCCTGGTGGGAGAGCTGCTTCTGCAGCGGCGGCGGTGGCTGGGTGGGCCCTTGACCCTCATCCGTGCTTGTCGGCAGCAGCAGGGGCAGCGATTTCTGCATGCACACCACTCCCGGCGACTGGTACTGCGATCTTGGGCTGGGCGGCGTGGGCGTGGCCGGGATCTGATGCCAGTTAATACTGTTCTGGGAGGTTATGTTGCGGGTCTTGCGCAGCGGCGGGTTCTTCGTCGAAGTGGAGAAGGCCATGCCACGGCGCAGGGGAACTCTGCGGGAGCCACGGAGACAACGGGACGAAGGACACGCATTAGCAACGGTGGGTTGGTTAGTCGATGGCGGTCACATGGCGGGGCGATTGCGATGAGGCGCAGGATGTGGGTTATGAGATCGGGATCGATCGATTTCAGGACGATGCACGAGTGGATAAACGACAGGTCGCAACGTTATATTTTGTATTTTTCGTTTGGTTTTTGGAAGGGGAAAGACGAAGGACAAAGACACAGGTTATACACGGGTTACACACAATCAGACGTGGCACTTGGGGGACTATAATCTCTACGGAGAGACACTCACCTCGTTGGGCTCGGCGGCGGGTAGGAAATGCCGCGGTGGCTGGGCGACAACAACATGTTGCCCGAGTGGCTCGTCGTGGAGCCGGGCACGAGCAGAGTATTGTTACTACAAGTAGGACAAAGGTTATACTGTAAAGAGCACAGGCTGCCGGATTCGGATCCGGTGTCGGAACTGGGGTAGCGGAAACTCAAGCGGTGGGCAGTGGGCGGTGGGCGGTGACGTTAAAAGGATAATAGGCGTGTTGCCCCTAACTAAAACGCAATGCTGCAGTCACAAGAAACAAAAGAAAACAATCATAGCTGCGGAAGCCGAAGTATGAAATACCCTTTCTCTTAACTTGGTGGAGTGAAGATTAAAAAATTAGGAATAGTTCTTTATACTACTTCTTTCAGGAGTCGGACTGAAGTGGATTAAGACCGCAAAGCGGAATTAGACTCAAATAATAATGGTGTTAAATTCATGTTTTAACTTCTATTTTTAAGAAAATCATTAGAGGGTATTCATATCTTGACATATTAAATACAAATTATATTAGCACAAATGATATTTGGAGTGGCAGGTGATTAGTCATGAATCCAAGTCGTACAGTTCACAATAAAAATGTTTATTTTCTTGCTTTTGGTTTTAATATATAAAATATGACTACAGTAGGTACTAGCTAAAAACAGTGTATAAATACGATGACTAAATGTAGAGTATGGTACAACATAAACAGAGTGAAACCGATCCCTACGAACGCTCACAAATGACTGGACAGGTATCTGAATTGGTGATCTGGTGGTCTGGTGATCTGTAGATCTGGTGAGCTATGTGAGTGGTTTGGTGGTGTGTGCTAGCTTGATTGTGTTAAAAGCTGGTCATGATCAGTGGCGGTGGTGGTTGGTGGTGGTGTTGGTGGTGCACCCTCTACGCAACTTACGTGTGGCTGTGATGCATGTTCAGGTTGGGCAGGCTCTGGCCCAGATGGTTCATTGGCTGCACGGAGAGCGTGTTCGCCGACTTGGAGCCCATCTGGCCGATAATGCCCATCTTGGTCTTGTGCAGACCACTGATCAATTGCTGCTTGCCCTTCAGGTTCACTCCGTGGTTGCCTGCAATTGTGAGAAGTTACGAGTTATTGTTCTATTTCTAGACCTTTAAAATTTCTTAAATATATAACCCAAAAGCCAAGAACCTGGATATCCCAAGCCTGATTACGCACCTGTCATTATGCTGGAGCCCTCGTCGCTGGACACCGAGTTTGTCTTTTCAAAGTCGACGGATATGTTGCGGGAGTCGTTCCACTCGACGCTGCCACTGTGGCTGTTGTTCGCACTGGAGACGTGGCTGCAGATGGAGGAGTTCATCGGTGACTTGCGTACGCCCAGGGA
The DNA here is from genome assembly GCF_004382145.1 of Drosophila mauritiana. Classification (NCBI taxonomy): domain Eukaryota; kingdom Metazoa; phylum Arthropoda; class Insecta; order Diptera; family Drosophilidae; genus Drosophila; species Drosophila mauritiana. Next base: position 19,610,216 of record NC_046669.1, read on the forward strand.
ATCGGCGGTGCCGCCGCTGGTGGCACTTCCACCGAACCGGAAGCTATCGCCGCCGCCCACCGTTCCACTTCCGCTGCCGCCGCCACCGCCTCCGCGCTTCAGTCTTTGGTAGATCGTCTTGGCCCGCCACAGGGCGTCGTACCAGTTCTTGGCCTCGGTGCACTGCAGCGTAAACGCCGTGCTGGCCACCTGGAACTCATTGAGGTACACACAGTTCAGTGTATTGTTCGGCGCCAGCTGAACAATCAGCTGGTCGGTCAGGTACGGCTGCCTGATGACCTTTAGAGCGCCCAGTCCCCGCTTGGCGATCGTCTTGCACACCAGGAGGAGATCCGTGAGCAGGAAGCAGTGCACATCGGACTTGCCGAGGTTGTCCTTGAACTTGTGATCGCCCTCCATGAACAGGTGGCGCACATGGTAGGCCGGGCATCCGCGCATCGGAGCACAGAGGTCAAACATCTGGCTGTGCTGCTTGATCAGCTTGTCCAGCATCTCGTTGTTGGTGTCCTGCAAGGATTGTGAAGCGAATATGGTCAAGGTAAATGAAGAGAAATCCTGTGACTCACCACCACATCGTAGGACTCGATCCGCACCATCACGCCCTTGAGCCGCTCGTTCTCCTGCCGCATCGTCAAGTGGTTGTTCACACTGCCCACAAAGTTCTCCACGCTGTGCATCATGACGTCGATGGCCTCGATCTCCTCCACGTCGCTCATGTGCTTCTTGATGGCGGCCAGGAGGAGGCTGTACTTGGTCAGTCGCTGCATGGGTCGCACCACAATGTCCGCGAGTCGCAGGCGGTTGCACATCTTCTGCGACTCGCACCACGCCAAGTAGGAGGTGAATAAGGCATTGTTATGGTTTAGCTCCTTGCAGTAGAACTGGCAGGTGCTCTGTTCCGCACAGTAGATCTGCCAAGGGTTTCCCAGAGACATCAGTAATATATGCAAGAATATTCGTTCTCAAGACCCACCTTATATGGCGCAAAAATGGAGGCGAAGGAAAGGAACCCCTCCTGAAAAAAAGCGCATCTCAGTGGCTCGTGGGTGATGACACTGTGCGCCACCATGGGATAGAGCCACAGTGTCCAGAACTTGATGTTCGCCTCGCACACAGCCCTCACATTGGAGAACAGTCGAGCCTGGTCCACGTCGATCAGCAGCCGCTCCTCCTGCACGGCCTCCAAACAGGCTAGGAACAACTGCAAATGCATCCAAAGATCAGAGCTACTTGGCGGATGGGAATCAAAGTGTGTCCACTCACATCAGTCACTGTTTGCAGGGCGTGAATGTAGTACACCTCGGTGGTGACCAGCTCCCAAATGGCCGTTTGGATCTTCACCTCCGACTCGCTCATCGAATCGCTATTTACAAAGTCCCGCCACGATTTGTGCATACCCTGCAGATAAGCCAGTGAGTTGACCAGGTCCGGGTGATCAAAGTTCATGCTGTCCGCCCGCTGGGGCACTCCGTTCTTGGCATAGCTGTTCAGCAGCTCGCACAGCTGGCTTTGCTGGGGATTCTTGATGCCGAATATGGAGGACCACCGTTGCTTGATCTGCTTTCCGGGCGCCACTCCCGACTCGCTGGTCTCCTCGGTGGAGACGGAGGGCAGGAGTCGGGGCGGTGGTTGTCGGGAACCCTGTGGTTGACGAGATTTAACCATATTATACATCAAATATGTTTATCTACTTTGGTAGTATTCGTTGTCACATTCATTTGGGGAAAATTGAAATGCATTCAAATTCATAAGCTTAAAGCGACACTTTTAGCCCAGCCGGATATTAAGAATATTAAATGGCAGGACCCTTTTCATTAGCTTTAACTTTATTTGATCCCAGGTCAGTTAAGTTACGCCGGTGTTCCCACAAAGCACGAAACCCATCCCGTTTCTGGTTAAAACTTACAAAGGAAGCTGCCTTCTGCAGGGGCTTGCGGTTGCTGCCTCGTTCTGTGATGCAGAGATGGTGTCCAGCCAGGCTCTCCACATCGGTCTGCTCATCCACGGAAACGGGCAGGAGCGAAGGACCTGGCGGGAAAAACGGAACAAAACAAGCTCAAAATGGTAATGGATCCGAGGGAGCTCAGCGCAAACGCCATACCTGCATCTAAAAAACTGGGCGTGGGATTATTGTCCGTAATGGTGATTTGTGTAAAGCTGAGGTTCCGCCTACGCAGGGCGTGGCTGAGTGCGTTACTAAAAGTGTGGATGGATGGATTTGAAATCATTATAGCCGGAAGCGCCTTATCTAGAGACTCACAGTAGTGTCACGCCTTTGGTGGCCGGAATGAACTCCTCATCTGGCTGCTGCGACGAGTCCAGGCAGAATGACACGGAGAAGAACTCGGAACTGGATACCTAAACAAATGAATGAGTCCAGCATTAAGTGGGCGAATAAGAGTTATCTCATTGATGCAGAAACCAATCTGTTAATTCGCGGAACGAACCCAAACAGAAGGACCTTTCAATCTAGCCCTCGAAAAGGCCACAAAGAGATGCACTGGAAAAAATTAACAGCACTCTCTTTGATGGCCCTCCGAAGTGTGAAGATTGCATCTGGAGGTCGCGCGGGAATGGGATGTAGTTGATTCTGCATCCCATCCGCCCACAAAAACTACTGCAAATAAAAACCAAACATCAAGGAATATTCTCCGTGTTTGTGTTGGTCGGAAACGAGGCGGAATTCTTGCTCGGCAAGTGACAGAAAAGCGGGTGGCGGCAGTGGAAAACCAAAAAAGGAAAATGGAAAAAGGAAAGGATAGCTGGAAAAGTTCTAGAACAACTTTTGCTGATTACGGCGACAAAGGCAAATAAAGAAATTAAAAATGTACGTTCCCCCACCCATCCAGCACCATCGCCAATCATAATTCACCATCCTTAGGTGCAGGCTTATTTCTCGCCGGGGTGACAGGACCTTCTGATTGTGCAGCCATTCGAGATCTGTTTGTCTTTTGACCAGGTGAATCAAGGGCTCCAGTTGATTCACTTGATACCCACTCACCTCGCTGCGCGTCAGCAGTGGCTTCTTGCGCTTCATGAACGAGGATTTCTTTTTCACCGTCGAACCGGAGGACGTGGAGCAGCCGACCGGGGAGGTTAGGCCACCACCACCTGCACCGCCACCACCACCAACTCCGCCGCCGCCCAAGGTCGCGGATGTGGCGCTGTGCGGACTCAGCGTCGAGGACGAGGATGTGGCCGCCGCCTCGCCAGCAGACTGAAAGTGTTTGGAGGAGGGTACAGCATGAGTAGACGTGGTGGAGGTGCTGGTGCCGCTGGCGGAGCTGACGCCGCCAGTCGGTTGCTGATGATGGTGATGGTGCTGGTGCTGGTGGAAGGATCCGGCACTGGGGTGGCCGGTACCAAAGCAGGACGAGCTGGCCGTCGTCGTGGTTTCGTCGAGAGTGGGCGAGAGCATCAGCGAGGGCATCCGCCGCACGATCTGCGGTGCCTGCGTGTAAATTGTGGGTGGGTGGTGCGGTGGGGAGTGCGAGGAGGGCTGTGGTGCCGACGGTGACAGGCAACCGCCCGCTCGTTCACCCTTTTCAGTCTGAGATTTTGTTTTTTTCGGTATCAGCGGGATGTTTCAGCGGTCAGCAAACAAATAAAAACCAAAGTTTATTAAGCCCATTTAGGTATTATATAGGAACAGCGAGGGAGAGAGAGAGATAGAGAAAGAAAGAGAGAAGAACAGAGAGTAGAAGACAGATATTGTGAGCATATTTTGTTGGGTGGTTACTTCTCAATGTTCTCTATATGTTCTAAAAATTCTACTCTACAGTGCAAATCTACCAAGTTCGGCCAATTGTTAAGCAATACTTAGCAACAAAAGCTATTACCAACAGTGCAATAGTAACATTATTAATATCCTTATAATGCAGAAAACCTTTAACAGAAAATGGTAGGATATTAAAGAGTCCTTTTCACAACAGGCATATACATAATACCATAATACGATTCTACATTTTACATTATTTTACACTATTATTTGTAATTAATACGATTTATTTTACACTATTATTTGTAATTTAAAAAACAAAACAATCTATCCGTTGATTTAATAAAATAGTTTTGAAAATTAGATCTTACATGAACTACGCTCGTAACAGCTTTTAGATCTTATAAAACTTGAAAACCTTATTTAAGCAACGGCTAGTTCAATTTAAAACTTTGAACCATAAATTAAACGTAAAATTCAAGGAAAGAGGGTGAACATCGCAGAAAGTCACGTACGGCTTAAGTCGACAACAAAAATCCAGTAACTAACAAGTGCAAAAAGTTAGTGCAAAGTAAAAAAAACAACTGACTGTGCTTAAATCAATGACAGCTACACAAAGAGTAGAAATAGTTTTAAAAAAATCGGAATAAACACAAATCAAAGACAGACGAAAGCAGCAGGCAAAGTAATTTGTTATCAATTTGCGAAAGGACTTTCACTCGAGGGACTAAACCGCAGGAATAGCGAACATACAGTGAAAACACACTACACTGCACACCCTACACACGGGATAAATATAATCTAAAATCAAGATTTTCAAACGATATGTTAATAGAGAATTCTCTAGAACCAATGTACAAATATTATTGAAAATGAATCGATAAGTTCTTAATTCAGTTTATAGGAATAATAATATTTTCCGCTGGACAATTGTGCAATATGTTGTTATATTGTCAATTATCAAAACATTTCTTTTTTTAATTTAATTTAAGAATAGCTAAAGTTCCACTTGCATTTGGGTATAAACATGTGGAACTTTCCAAAAAACCTTTTATCCATTGCGGATAGTACTTATATAAGTCGAAAGTTTTTTTTTAACAATATATACTTTAATTTAAAGCTGCCATGGAAACAGGCGGAAAATGTCTGGCTAATTAAAATTCTTGATTTGAAATCATAGTTTTTCTCGCAGTGAACGCTGTCCAGGCAAGATGGATGTGCTGACTAAGTGGTCAAGTCCTAGCAGTTGGCCGATGGACTAGCATGTGCCCTCGCCCTCGGTCCCCTGACCACTTGCACTTACCACATTGGCCTGCCGGCCCAGCGATCCTGGGGCTCCAGTGGTGGCGAACAGTCCGCTGGTGGCGCCGATGCCGCCGGCTGTCGTGGCGGTGGTGCTGGTGGTGGCGGTGGTGCTGGTGGCCATTCCCGGAGGACCGTGCTGGCAGGCCACCACACCCGAGTCGAGGCCATCCAAGTGCGTGAGACTCTTCGATTTCAGCTGGAACGGAAAATGGGATCGAATCTGTGAGTCCGGGTGCAATCATTGAAGCGTGAGACAGATATTCATAATTAAATTTTATTCGCGTTATTAAGGGCTTTTCACATATTGTTTTTCATATGCTGCCACCAATTCCGGTTCGGTTTCATTCGAATGAAGAGTGCAATTTAAATGTGTGGTCTTTTATGGTTGAAATCAATATATAGGTACAAAAAATAAATAATGTAAGGGCATGCCCTCAAAAAATGCTTAATTAAAAATATTATGAAAAGTATAGCGTAGTTTTTAAACCAAATTAAAGCTTCTTATAAATGCATAGAAACCGAAATGACCGATTTATAGCCAGAGCATAAATCTCAAAAAGTAATCTGGATGTCGATGAGCTAAGCTTTTTGTTTTTTATCCAATCCATAAGCTATAAAAGCCATACTGCGGATACGCATTTGTATGTTTTAAGATCCTTGCGGAAATGTATTGTGTTGCACCCGAAGACCTTCGTGGGCGCAACCGAGTCAATGCCACCAAGACAGTGCATCCAGTGGAGCCACATCGAATTACTGAATATTCGCGCTTAATGCTGAGAATAATGTTTTGAATGCTTGGCTGCAGGGCGTTGCAGGACAATGAAAAGTGTTCCGGCATTTGCCGGGCAAAAATAAATTGCTTGCGGCGGGGTGGCCAACTGGGTAATGTGGCAACTAGGCAACTGGGCAACTGGGCAACTGGGCAACTAGGCAACCCGGCAGCCAGGCATCTTGGCTATGTCGATGGAGAGCCACCAACGAAAAGATGCATCGAGAACAAAAAGATTGAGTCAGCGGGCGAGAGAGCCCTAGTCGTGTCCTCGAGGACTTCCTCCCTCGCCTAATGCACCGAGATTACATCAGTCAAGTGCCCCCAGCTGGCCGGGCACAGAGTGTGGTGGACGTGGACCAAAGTCAGGGTCCGCCCCAAAGTCAATGCCTCGCCCGCCGCCCTTCATCCGTGTCGTCCTTGCTGGGGAGGCACACACCCACCCGACTGCGATTTACACATCCCAATGCCTTGGTTTAAATTGTGCTTGACGGAAAAAAGCGCCCTGTGCTTAAATTCACATTAACCGCTGTAAAATGCAGGTGAGTCACTTAATGCCCAACTCAGGTAAGTTGAACTGGGCGTTCAAGAGAAGTGGTTTTATCTACCTGCACAAGATACAATATCTTTATTTGTTTTTAAAACCTAAATGCAAAAATTCAAGAGCAACCACGAAATATTTCATCTACAATCAGCCAGTTCTTGGAAACATCATTCATTGTGGGCTGGTTAATTACGAGTGAAATTCCTGTCATATTTCCAGCTATTTGGGATACACTTCAATTGAACCGCTCCGCATTGCCGAATCGCCAAGTGCAGGATGAGGAACTCCGAACCAAAGGCAGAGTGCGGCATGCACGGCATCCGAGCTGCGAGAATTTAAGCTCCGGGCGGATGCCACTCAACCCCTGGTGGCGCTAATCTCCCCCGGAACCCACGACCACCAGGACCACCGACTGGCCCGGAGTGCGCCCAAGGATACGGGCGTTGGTCTATTATTCCTGCTGACGACAATATTTCACATTCTGTTTCGGCAATTTCCAGCTGGCGGCCCTCACCCGGCGACCCCTTCGTTCGCCTTGCCCTTTACTTTGGTTTATGTTTTTGTTTCCGGTTATATTGTGAGTTGCCGCCCACTGCGGACTGGCTTACTCTGCCAGGATTTGCTGAGGAATTGGGTATATTGGAATAGCACAAATGGTAAAGGTTCAACAAGAAATGGTATAAGAGCAAAAAGAAATAGTGTTGGACCAAAAACTAGATTGAAATGAAGTAGGTTAACATAAAAGAAAAAAATGCCAAAAAATGAAAATAAATACTATCATATAATTATAATAAATGTGTAAAATATATACATTTCATACTAAGCTAATACTTTTTAAGAGTATAGAATATCTTTGAGTTGTCACTGTCATAAAATCACATTTGCCCTTTTGACTCTTTCGTCTTTTGGCTTAGTTTGGCCTTTGGCTTCCCACACACAAAACAAAAAGGATTCAACAACGATTTATTCTCGTAGTTTGCCATAAAATAAACACTTCTCCATTGTGGAATCCGGGCTAAAGAAATAATAGTTCTGATTGTTTATACAGCGTCGGAAAAATGCAATGCGGCACTGCATAATTTACGGCTTTTGGGAGGATAAATTAACTTACAATGTTACAAGCCCGATTATCTAATCACTCAAAGACTTCAACTCGTGTGATTTCCATGTTAACAAGGCTGCTTAAAGGACAGCAACTGGGAAAAAGAAGGAAACATGGCACATAACATGGAAAATCACTTCGGGATTTCAGTTGAATACCCTTCGAAAATAATGTCCTGTGCTCAGAACTTTAAGAGCAAAATAAGGAATTGCAAAGGAACTGCAAGGTATGCGAGTTAAATTGCAAGGATTCATGAGGTTAACCACATATCCACAGAATTTAAGGCAATTAAGCTGTGACATTTAATTCATTCAGTTATTTTGCCATAATTGCTTTCGCCTGCGTGCAGTTTTCTTTGCCTTTGAGCAGAGACCGCCACTAATAGGATTAGATTTAGCAATAAACGTACAAATTATGATTGCGGACGAGGATGAGGATGCCCAACATCTGTCCATGAAGCTCCTGCGAAAATATTTGCCTTACTCAGTGATGAAATGATGATAATCAGATGGCAAATCCACTTTCTTGTCTGCGAAACAAGGCATTGCCCGTAGACATAAAAGCATAGTAGTGAGGCTTTCCTGTGGATTTCATCCGGCATTTGGAACTCCCAATGGCGGGCTGGTCAAATCGCTGATGCAATTTATTGCTTGGCTGCACTGGCGCTAATGCCTCTAAATATCTTCCGGCGACAATTGAATTCCCCGCGCACATTTGGTTTCCATACGACCACACTGCGTATACGTAATGTGCATAATATCGATGTTAAAATATTTATGAAATCCATGAAGGTCACAGTCGTTATGGCCATTCCATTGAGGCATTAACTCCACTGCCAAACAGAATTTATGTGCACTTAGCCAGCACTCGTTTAAGAATAATTTAGTTAATAACAACATGATCTCATTTATATATTATATGTTAAATGCCTCTTTGCAAAATTAAAATGTTGGATTCGCAGTCACTTAAATCAAAATTGTAACTCTATTAAGGCACTTTTCACACGAAAATAAATGCAAACAAAAACTGACTTTTGTTATAATTTGCCCAAAACAATAATATTTGTATACACACTTGCTTTATAAATTTTAAAATTATTTTTAAGTTACTGAAATGATGACGAAGGCTTGATGTGATAAAAATAACGTTTTATTAACATGTTTGAGAGTGCGTTAAATAATTGATAGGTGCTAAAGGATCTTTGGGGATGCTGGTCCAATGAATCCCCAAATGACGTAATGTCCGTAAATATGCTTTTGCTGTTGCTCACAAGTAATTGTGTAATTTAATGCCCCAACTTAAAACGCAAACAGGAAAACAGGAGCGAAAAACAGAGGGAAATAAAACAAAAATACGAGCGTACATAAGACTGAAAAAATATGTTTATTCTCATTTCGCTAAGTAAACATTTGATTAGGCCGCGCATAATTTGATGACCACCGCCTCCTCCTGATCACCAGGTGGTAATGGTAATCCAGCAGTTATTTCGGGACTCACCTGCAGCTTGCTGTTGGGCGGCGAGACGACCAAGCAGATCTTCATGGTGGCCCGGAGGAACTCCTCGCGTTTCGTGCTAAGGTCAGGGGTCAAGGAGCCGGGCGAGGTCACCGCCGACTGCTTGTGCGGCGCCTTCTTCGGCGACGTAACGCTGGGCAGGAACGGATTCAGGCTCCGCACCAGACTGGCCGAGTTGAACTTGCCGCCGCCGCCATCATTGCTACTTCCGCCGGATGGAGGCGACGCCGAGGTGGCTCCACTCTGTGGAGCCTGCTGCTGCTGGTGGTGAAGCAGTCGGGTGGGTGAGTTCAGGCTGAACAGCTTCCTTCGATGCCGACCTGGCGTGGAGGAGGAACTGGAAGCGGGACTGGGTGTGGGCCCAGGCGGCCCTCCTCCCTCGCTGTGCGTCGACTCCTGCGATCCTGCTCGACTGTACGACGGCGTTGGCAGCTGGGCGGACCTACTGCCCGCACAGCCATACTTCCCGTCCAGCTGCAGATCATCCGTCGTTGGCTCGCCGCCCTCCACGGCTCCATCCTCGCTGTAGGTGCTGTGATAGGTGCGCGCCGTGATCTCTGGCAGAAAGGGATTGTTGGGGGACGTCAGGGTGTACTGGTAGTAGCCACCGCCGCCGCCACTGCTGCTTGTCTCCACCGGCAGCGTGGCATCCGTATCATCGGGCGTGCTTTCCTCGGGAAAGGAGCCGCCCTGGAAGTCATGGCCACCACCCACGCCACTGCTGCTGGAGAGATAGGCACCCAGTTGCTCCCACTCGCCGGAGGAGGAGTTGTGCGAGGACACCGTGAATCCCTCGTTCGAGTGACCCTGGCAGCTCCGGGAGCTCTCGTTGCTGCTCTTAAAGAGGAAGTTCTGCAGCCGGGTCAGCCGGATTGAGCTGCTATCGCTGGTCAGGCTGCAGCTCCTACTGCTGTTCCCAGGCGCTGAGGAAGCGTTTGTGGTGATGGGCTGCTGGTCGCTCCGACTGCTGTTTTGCGTCTCCAGACGACGTCTATCTTGGCTTTCGATGGGCACTGCTGCTCCTGCACCTGTTCCTGCTCCATTTCCTGCTGTTCCATCGGCTCCAGCTGCGCCCGCTGATGTGCTCACCTCGCCACCCATGGAGGCCCAGTAGAAGACGCTATTCTGGGAGCCACTCAGCTCGCCCAGTTCGCAACTGCTCTCCAAGGAAGTGCTCGAATTGGTGGTGGCAACGCTGCTCAGGTGCTGATAGGCGTACTCCGGCGGCGTGCACTCGTCCGGACTGTCCAGCAGCAGGGCGGGATTGATGTGTCCGCCGACACCCACGCCCACTCCCAATCCCAGACCCGGCAAATTCAAGTGGCTCAGGGCAAATGGCAGGCGGTTATTCTTGTCCGAGCGCAGAGTACTCGGCGGCGGTGGAGTGGCCCGATTCTTAGCCTTCAGTTCCTCCGCAGTCGGTTCCTGTCGCTTGATCTCCAAGGATCGATGATCGCCGCGGCGGAAGGAGCGCCGCAAGCGCTCCGCGAACTTTGACTGCTTGGGCGACTTGTCCTTGGGCGGTTTGTCCTTGGACCTGCCCAGCAGATTGGTCCTCTCAGTCTTGTCTTCCTTCTCCAGGAGTTTCTCGTGCATATCCGTCGCCGGAATGGGTATCTCGACCTGGTCCAAAGCCACTGGTCGCTGGTTGCTGGCTAGTGTAATCGGTGGCGCCGCAAAGCCACCACCCATTACGGCCGCCCTTCGCCGTGGTGGTTGATCCTTCTCTTACCCCGATTCGGTGGTTCACCCCGCAATGGGTGCTCTTTAAATTAGCTGGTCCGTGGTTTGTTATTCACTAATTCGTTAATTTATGAAGCGTTGATTTCCCCAAGATTCACACCGAGATGTGTTTCCCTTTTAGTTTGACTAACACTAGGTGCGTTTAAAGCGATTTCGTAATAAGTAGTATGCTCGTATTGCTTATTCTATTAATTTAGCTTTTGTTGGCTTGCTGAAATTAAAGAAGGGGATCGAAAAATGGTTAGTTATGTTACATTTCACCTTTCAACTTTGAAATCGATCGATTATTATCGATATTTCAAGGAGCGGGTGCACAGAAAACTCTATGCTCTGATGTTTAAATGCAACCTTTGCCTTATTTATCAGCAATTGTAGCACTAAGTAGCTATTTGAATATTTTTAAAAAACACACCTCTTTGAGTAATGCAAATAAGCACTTCCTGAGCAAATCAATTTAGGATAATCCATTCATTCATAATCCCCCAACGTTATTGCTATTTTTCGCCCTTCGATTTGTGTGTGCAACCTTTAAAGTTTTCGGTTGTTATGGAAATTGGGAAAACGTGTTAGCATTTCAAATGAGACGGCAAGCTTGCCCCGCGGGGTTTTTCACATCATTTTGCGAATCCTGGCTGCGGATGCGGATGCGGATGAAAAGCGATTGGCAATCGATGGAAAATACGAAAAGTTTAATCAATGTGCATATTTTGCTGTCAACCGATTGGCAAAACTGAATTAATCAGCGCGAATCGAAACCAATTTTGAGAGTCAAAGCTCAATGGTGATGCAGTTTCATCGGAATACTTAATTAACGCTGTAAGAAGTTCTAAGCTCAAGTATAAATGTATAAATGAATAGGAGGTAAAAATATAAATATTAAATATTTAAAAAATCGAAGACGAACGATTTCCCTTTAATTTTAGCCAGTTTATTGATGCTTCTGCTGCTCAGTCACGTTCTGAACTCTCGCCATAATCGTACATTTATATTCGCAACATAACTTTAAGATCTTTTCCTTTGGAGAAGAAGTCCTTTTGCTTAAACAACGTTAAACAATTCCTGCGCCTATTTTACTGATTTCTATTTTTTCTCCTTTTTTTTGGTTTAACAGGGTAACTTGCTCATAAAACGGGCCAGAAAACTTTATTGTTATTAATATTATTTGCACATAAATATAACAGCGAATAAACATACAAAGTGCGTTGGCGGAGGGGGTCGCAGCTCTAATACTGAGAGTTGACAGCCAAGTTGCCCCTGGCTGTTGCAAATAAATCATTGCACACGCCTGGACGCCACTCGAGCACGCAACGCACACGATGCCCCCAAATCCTGGGGCCCTCCAAGTGGGTTTAACCAACCATCCATCCATCCATCCATCCATTCATGTATATATATGGAGGAACTCGGCCAGCCAGCGGATAGAGAACCAACCGGTGTGTTTGCCTGTGTTTAGGCCAAAATAATGTATAATTAAGCTGGGCCAGAGAGTTCGCCCAGACGGGTTCCTAATAAAGCCAACCATCTTTCATGCCACACACACATCGGGGTGCTGACAGCTCCTCCAAGGGGGCAGAAGGGATGGGGCTGAGGAGGAGGAGGAGCTCTGTGGGCAGGGATTACAGGCTGACTCGGAGTGGGGGGCATATGGCAAGTTATTTTCAATTAAGTGTTCTTAACACGTTGCCTAATCGACAGACATGTTCCCCCGGGTCCTGGGAATAACGCCTCCTAATCACATTACTGCAAAACCAAAGGATCCGCACAAAAGGTCGAGCAAAAACAGTGACACGATGTGATTCCACCCACCCAGGGATAGAAATTCGGTCTGGGAATTCGACATCGGAAGTGGCCGTGTTTAAAGCGGCACTTTGATTTGAAATTTCGCATAAGAAGAATAGTTTATTCTAATTTATTGCTCTTAGTTAGAACAATACAACAATTACTCTTTATAAAGGTTACTGAGTATGCTTTTAAAAAGGCATAGACAAAGCCCATTTGCAATTTAAAAGACAAGCAAAAAGAATCAGTATTAGAATTTTAAATATTTCGCACCCCTTTCCAAGTGGTCTATATCCACACCTTGGGGTGATAACTCCCAGCCTTTGGTAATGGAAAAGGAATAAACCGAGTCGTGAGGAACCGGCAACCACCCTGCATAATTGCCGCCACCTCCTAAACCAATTTAAATATTCCGCCAGGACGAGGACGACGATTCCCTGGAGTGGGTTCAAAAAACACAGCGTTGTATCACGGCAGGGCAGGGCAAATCGCAGAACGTTTAAAGATAAGCGAGCATGTTGTTCGCCTCTCATTAAATTAAATTAAATGTGTGTCTTGCGATAAAATTTTATATTCAAGACCCCACTCCTGCCGGCGGATGGGATGGGGTTGGTGTTGCTGTTCGAATGGGTGGCCAAGGGGGTTTTTGGGTCGCCAGTGGGCGCATGAGGCGCTTTTCAATTTCAGTGCAGCAACAAAATCCGTCCGCCACCGCGACACAAACAACAACTAGCCGCGAAGCGCCGTCATTTCCGCTGCCTGTCAGAGCAGCAACAATTTAATTTTTATTGTTATGATGTCATCAGCATAAGAACCAGGCCCGTGCCATTTGCAGCACCCGCAGACCGAGGAACTCGTGAATCCCAGGCCCAGAGCTCAGCACTGAGAACTCAGAACTCAGAACCCAGACACCAGACATCCATACCCGAAGAGAGCTTCCTTCTGGACGACGTGAACCCCATACAAATCGACGTGGCAGTGGCAGTGGTGGTGTGATGGAGTCCGAGTGCCCGCTGAAATAACACAACCACTATCCCCAGGACACCGGAGGAACATCTTTCGCTCCAAGAGCGATTTATGCGCGAATTGTACCCTTGGGCAACACCACGATTGACTCGAGCCGCTGACCAGTCACCGATGAACTTCCAATTGGCCCGGTTCAACACCTCAAGTACAGGACAGCTTCGATAAACTAACAAAATAGTTATGTAAATAGAATAGAAGTATTATGTCCTTATAATATATTAAGCAGATACTAAATGGATTTCCTTCCAAGATAGGTTTTCAAGATCGAATCCTTGCCAAGATATTTAATAGTAATCTGAACCAAAAACTAAGGTAGTTGGTAAGGCATAGTCCGAGGCCTACAGATACAATGTTCAATCTACGGAGTATTGACTGTACTCAGACAACCGCAGTGAGGACTTGGAATGAGTTAGAATTATGCCCCTGGCCGAAGGAGCACATTATTACGATGCCTGCTTTTATGTGGCTGTGGTAATGTAACATTTTGCTGAGCAATCAAAAGGCGCAGCAAAGTTTCCGTTCGGCTGGGGATTGCGGAGGAGGACAACGTGGCGACGAACCGCATCCGACTACCGAGCCCACCTGGCCAACTTGCAGCCGGAGTTTGATCGATAAACCAAGCCAGGCGCGGCCCGAACCCATACCCAAACCCAAACCCAATCCAAACCCAAAGCCAAAACCAAACTCAAACCAAATCCCAGACAACCGGAGCGAATCGAGGTCCCTCGCTGAATCCGGCTGAAACGAGAGGCCCGAGTTTCGGTGGCAAAGTTTAATCTTTGATGCCGGCGACACATTGGGCCCAAATTGATTTTTAAAGTTATCAGCGAGCCAGCCTGTGATTTACGCACGGAGGATGGCGCAACTTTGGGCTTTGTCTTAGCAAACCGGGTCAGAGTGCAAAGTGCAAAATCGAAACAAAAACACAACTCAAAGCCACGCCAAAGTGAAACAATGCCCATCCATCATTCCGCTATCATGGGATTCAGCGCTCATCAACGGAGAAAAATCACAAATAAATTCGGATTTCACTTTTAAATAAATCTTTTGAAGTGTCTAGAATTTTAACTCGATAGTAAAACAAAGGTTAAAATATTCTATTCTTTGAGGATAAAGGATGAATTTGATCTGTATTTATGAGAATTATTTAACTGAAGGAATTTCAATATTTGGGATTACCGAATATATTGAAACTTTAGCTATCTCCCGCACTTTTAGTGCTTTAGTTCTTTTCAAAAAAGGTTTTTCCAAACCAAATTAAAAATGTATACTAAGAAGCACTGCCTTTTTTATCTCGGTGCACCCACTCCTCGATTATTGTCAGCGGCACTTACTCACCTGGGTTGGTTCATTAATGGGACCTCTTCGATTCTGATTTTGATTCCGATTTCGATGCCGATTTTTGCTTCTTCTTTTTTCGCGTCCTCTTCCTTTTGTTGAGTCTTTGTTGCTGCTGTTTCTTCTGGCCCCCGCCGTACATTTATTTTAGCAATTTGTTTGCCACTCGGTTGGTTTGTTTGTTTGTTTCTTTCTTCTTTCTCTCTTTCTTTCCCTCCTTGCTGTTGTTTGTTTGTTTGCCGCTCGGTTGGTTAGCTCAGCCCACACACCTAAACACTCGCGTAAAGTACTTGGGCACAGTATCCGTATTCGTATCCCTATCCCTAACCGTATCTGTAACTGTACCTGTATCTGTACCTGTATCTGTATCTGTATCTGTAACTGTATCTGTTACTGTATCTGTATTTGTATCTCTATCTGTATCTGTATCTGTATCCGTGTTTGCTCCTGCACCTGACGAGGAGAAGGAGCCCGTACTCCTGCCCAGCTCCGCAACCGCGGTGGCTCCGGCCACAAGGAGCAAGGTGCTCGGGTCGAGTACGTAAATGAGTTTATTGCCGGCAATAAGCGAACTTAATGCGCCTGCACGAGAGGCATCGGTGCAATATATCATCTGGATTCGAGTCGTTACCTTGAAAGAGACAGAGTACAGACAGGAGGTTAGTGATGAGTCGTTACTTCTATATATAGCATGAGAAGTTTGCGCAACGTGTCATATTTCATATTGTGGAATCGAACCCTTTAACCCCAGAAACTCCAACGAAAATAAAAACTTTTGCTGGTTATGTGGTGGAAATTCGAGTTGATAAATAGTTTTTTATTGAGTCAACCAATTGCTTTTCTTACTGAGCATTTGAAGGTTTTACAAGTTCGTATTTTTAATATGGTCGGTCGCCATTAAATCAAAATTACTACCATAAATGTAGAAAATTCCTACTTAATGTAAATCAATAACCAAAACTAATGCCAAGTGAATTTCAACTCTTTTGAAAGACTGTGCGTTTATTTGTTAGTTTAATAGTTGAACCTAAAACAATCTCAATCCACTTATATTAAACTTAAATACTTTTCTGTAGGCTTGCTAAGATACATTTAAACTCTACCATCTTTAAAGTTATCCCTGTCTTCAGTTTGATTCCTGAGCAACATATCGTGTTCTTTTGAGTAACAATAAAGTCAACAAGAGTAATCACGAAACCACAACAAAACACAATTACGGGCTACTTGGCTTTGGCTTTGCGTGTATTCCGCAGATTCAGATTACTCATTTCACGAACAAGGTACAAGTAGCAATGGCAATTCAGGACAGCTGCCGCCGCAATTTTTGTGAAATCCAAAGGAGCTAGGAAGGATAATAAAGCTTTTAAGTTCAGAAACCGAGCTCAAAAAAATTACAACTTTATGTGGTAAACAGGATGACTGTTGTTCTGTTGAAGAATTTGCAGCAGGGAAATATTTATTAAAATTTAATAAATTAAAGGGACTCAATACACAGTCAACTATTTAATATTGCAATTGAATATCATCAGTTTTAACACTATCATTAGCATCATTTAAATTGTATTTTAAATCTATTTCGATTGCACTCCCTGGGCTAATACTTATTACTTGTTGCGTGCTATAATTGCATATAATATATATAAATTGTACTGAAAAGTGCTTATGTAAATGAGAATCCATGTGTAATTATTCCCCAAAAGACCACCACCACTGCACCACTTTTTGTTTGCATACATTACTAAACGTCAGCACGAAAGGGCTAATTCGAATTAGCCAGGTGCTGAAGTCTGGTGGACCATAATTGGAAAGGCAAAACCCACTCCATGGATCATGGACCAACCTATTTTGTTCGAAACCCAAAACAACACCTCCCATGCGGCGCAACCAGAATGTTGTCGCAAAACAAAAATTCAATTTCAATTCAATTAATCACGCTTGATTACCACCAATAATGGCCATCGCCAGCAGGCGGAGCAACAGCATCACCAGCACCAGCACCATCACCATCAACAGCCAGATATTCAGACATCCAGATGGCAGGACTGTGACAGGAGAGACTAGCTAGCCACAAGTTCTCGATTCCCCAGTGCAATCCCACAGATACTCCGCCTTTGTCCTTGCTTGCAGCCGCTTCCGAAGTCGCTTTTTGTTTACCACTTTGCACATTCTGCTGTCAAATTTGTTGATTTATAGTTCCCGATGTGCCCCTCAAACAATAGCGGCGGGGGCGTGGCAGCCAGGAGGGCGAAAGGGCGGAGGGGTGGCGGTTGGAAAGAGCTCTGATGACAGGCGGGCGCCAAGCAAAAAGCTCAGGGAATACAACAAAAATCTGGCACAGAGCCTACAGTCGACTGATTCGAATCGAGTATACCTGGTTGTCTTGTTTTGAACATATGCTTTAAAAAAAATATTTATATAAACATGAATATGAACTGAAAACAATAAAAATGTATTTTAAAAAGTAAGTGTGATCTAGTAAAAATTACATCTATGTAAAACTACCCTTAAAGGCTTATCATATTCTCCTGAGAATATTTTTTCCAAAGCTATACCTCTAGAAATTTATCTCACAAAATGGAGAGATTGTTAAGTTCTATAAATACTATTATATTTTTTCGATTAAGAAACTCAATAAGCTACCTTTTGGACAATTATTTCCATATCCAGTGTCATAACTACCATATAGCTCTATATGTACCTTGCAGCTCGTTTGAAAAACTGTTAAAATCAAATCGTTGAAAGGCAAATCCAAGCCTTGCGATAAAGTCAAACTACAAAGAACACCGAGGGAAAAAAGTCGGCCAACAATTTCAATGACAATGCGGCAGTTTGTTGCCAGTTTGCCAGTTTGCCAGTTGGCCATTTTTTCCTTGTTGTGGTGCAGTTTTCCGGACCGTTTTCCTTTCACTTTTTGTTTTTCCGTCCACTGGGCTCCACTCGTCGAATGGGAATTGTTTTTGGGCAGAATGCGATTAGGCACCTGAAATAGTTTGAGGTCTCCTCCACAGCCGGCGAAGCTTGTGTCGTCTGGGCCCATGTCGATAAATCCAGTCGAGTGCACACCACTGACAGAAGTGTGGGCCCATCGCCAAAGAGCAAAGATTGAATCCACCCGGCGGCATACTAATGTCCGAGGGTCCCGAACAGGACCAGAGTCCAGGACTGGAGACCAGGACCCGCATCCGAATTCGCATCCGCATCCGCAGACAACCGCAAACAAACGGCGCTCATTTGCAGGCATTTCGCATCGACTTCTCTGGTTCTGCAGTCGGAAGTCAGGACGATGTGCGGATGTGTTTGATGAGGCCGGAGATAATCGTTTGGCAATTGAATGAGTCCCACATGTCGGGTTTTTCGATTTCGGATTTCGGATTTTGGACGGATGCCGAGTGGAAACTTTTCGAAGGTCCTTTGCCTATGACAACCCAGCAAACATAATTTCACTAGCCGAAGAGGTCTGTCAGTTTAGGTTGAGAAAGGAAACGATTGGTTTCGAATTTGATGGTCCTGTTTGCAGAGCTTAAAGAAAGAACCTTTAACCTTTAAAGAAATATATTTTTGTTTCAACAAAGCACAAACATAATATATATATGCCTAACCATTGATAAAAATATTCATGGTTAACGACCATCAATTTCTATCTAAACAGATTCATAAACTTTGCAATAAACATATTTTAGATTTGAGAAAATTTATGTTTAGCAATCTTATGCTTGGCGGTCCAAACCATTTGCCATTTGGCCAACGTATTTGCACACAAATAGGCAATTTGCAAGCCTTTCAATGCAAACTTCACATTCGGGTCCTAAAATTGTGTTATTCTAAAGGGTTTTTAAAAGCCAGGTTTAAAAAGTCAGTTCTAAATACGCACTGTAATTAAGTGGGCGCCTCAAATGTGCCAGTTCGGTGTGATTGCATGTTTGATTTAGTGAGAAGTCTTTTGGGAAATACTACATATCCGGCACAGTGTGGCCACAACTGGGCCACTCGGAGGTGCTCAAATTTGCAAATTGAATGGACCCACTTTGGAGCGGCTTTAACCCCATTGCAGGGCCATTATTGAAAACACACAGCCAACACACACAAGGCGGCGCAGAACGTTGACCAGAATGGAACGCGGCTTGGATTGAGGAGGAGAGGAGAGGGGTCCGGTCCGGGTCCGGGGTTGTCCATAAATAACGGCAAAACAGTCAGATAAATTTGCAGGAGCTATAAACAAGCTACTCCGGCGGACTCCCCAATGCCGCCGCTCCCGTCGAAATCGATTTAAATGCTCCGTTCGCGTGTTCTGTGTTCTGAGTCCGCCGGTTACCTTGAAGTTTTTATGTAATTCCTACACAGAAATAAATGGGATGGCACTCGAGTTGATCCTGCACAAGGATAAGGATCTTCGAACTGCGATATCGGTTATTATAAATGTAGTTAGTGCGTTCAAATTGAGTTGAATATGTATGAGATTATCTAAAGACAAGTAGCAGGCAGAGTTAACCTTTTTCGTTTGTAAAGCACTAGTTTTTTCTTTAAGTGCACTGCAGACCCGCGGTCGCATTGTGTCCCGGTTAGAGCCGTCGCCATTAAGCGAATTTCCATGCTAAATAGCCAGACACGTGGCATCTGCCGCTCTCGACATCCTCGCTCGCTTTCACCGCGTGCACCATTTTGATTGGCGTTTGATAAGCGGCAAGGACGAACGACGGAGTCCTGCGCTCCGAGTCCTGGACAGCGGAAAGGAGGAGCTGTAGATAAGGGGACGGCAGCCACGACGGTTTCGATTGTTTCGTCAGCTCCACGCCAACCAGGATGCGGAGTGTTCCGTGTGGGATGCACTGCTTGCGAGCAAACAGATTTTACGGACACTAAAGTACGGGACAAACGCACGCAAGGATAATTACGGACGGATTCACAGCGAACAAATATGCAAGGATCGATTGTGCGGAGCTCTATGACGACACATGGCGGAATGTTTAATTTCAAATATTTGCTGTTTTAATTATTTGTTTTCGTGGTCATCGCTGTTTTCCTGTTTATTTTTTTAGGTTTCTGCTTAAACAATTTCGAAACAAATTGATTGTAAAAGTTCCAACTTCGTGCAATTGCAATTGCATGAGAGTAACCGTATTAGTTAAGCATTTGAAATATGCTTAACCAACGTGAGACACCCCAACACAATTCCATACCTTAATGTCCTGTGCAAACCAATTTCCAAAACAGATACGTGTCCTGCAAAGTTACCTTTGCACATTTGGGGTAATCATAATAAAACTGCAATCTACGCTCTTTAATAACATAAACAGCATATCAAGTCCTTTTGTAGTGGAGAAAATCCTAACGTCTTTAAAAGGATTTAGCCTTTTAGGATTTAAGAGTAAAAGGAACAAAAGTGATGTAAAGTTATGATCTAAGGACTTTACCATATTTGCTGTTATTTTGGTCCTTTAAATCAAGAGGTGATCAAAGCAACCTAAACTCTCGCTGCCCCAGATTTCCGGCCTTCTGAACATGCTATTCGAATCTTCCGAATCTTCTTCAACTTCTTCCAACCAGCACACCCCTGCTACAATCTTGACCAGCGGTGTATGTGCTAGCCCATGTGCCGAGTGGAAAGTTCATTGCATACTGGTGTACATATGTAGACACGTGGGTTCGTGTGTGCCCCCAAGGAGTATAGTTGCAGTTGTTTGCCTAATACATTGTTGCAAAGCAAATCAACACAAATTTTCGAAGGATACGTGTACGGACTTTGTTGCCTGATGCCCGATGTCTTTCGCCCGTGTCAGGGGAGCATGCAACTTGCCATGCACATCCACCGCCCATCTCCACCCACCTTGCCACCTACATACAAGCACCATAAGCCAGCACCGCCCAACAACAAACGCCCACAGAGAAGGGGCTGACATGCAAACACATAAACGCCATTTCGCCTCCAGTTGCCACCTAAATGGCAATGACATCGCCCCACAAGACGAGCAAGATGGCAAAATGTTTCACTTTTGAGTCGATTTTTTCATTCGTGGAGCCAGCTTTAATATGTTGCCTACCAATTTGCGGACCTCCGCCGATGTCGATGGCCAGTCAAAGGGATCCGGGCCAGATACGTCAAATTAGTTTCGTATCACACCAACCCTCTTTGGAGCGCCAAGTTGTCAGGAGTTTTTAGGAGGATTTCATTGTGGAATAAAGGTGAATCAGAGAGACAAAATATATGATATAAAATACACATTACTACTTTTGATATTTTGTTTATAGTTTACAGTTCTGATCCATTGATATATTTGATCATTAAGGTATTTCCGAAATTATGTTCGTGAGTAAATAGCATTAAAGCTCTATAAAATCCATTCAACGCCATATTTTTTCTATTTGTGTAGTTGGCAGAGTAATGGGATATAAGAATAAATAGAAAGCGATCAAATTAAGTGTATCCCTGCCAAAGAAAAGCGAGACTTGACGGAAAAAGGCCAAAGTGCCCCGAGTTTGACAGCCAGAATTTTCCAGGCCAGGGTGAGTCAGTCAGCCAGTCAGCCAGTCAGGCAGTCAGCCAGTGAGAATCGGTCGGTATTAGCTGTCCCCGAACTAAACGAACTGAGCGAGCTGGATTCACATTTGACACGTACACACACATGTGACAGCCCGCCAACTCGGCCTGGCCTAAGCCAGGGCGCACTGGGTTTGGGCCAGGTTTGACAGCCGAAGTGGGCCAAAAAGTGGGGACAGCGGGCTTAATGAATTATGTGCGAACTGAAAGTTCGCCAGTCTCCAACTGGCCCGCAAATCAAATGATTTCAGCATAAATTTGTGTAATTCGCACCTGTGTTGCCTTCCTGGGCGTTGAACTTTTCCGGGAAGAAAATCGGGCACATCGTTACCCGGAAATCAAGTAAAATAGCGAGTCCTGCCCTTCTCAGAATGTATCGTTATTTATTTGGTGAATCGTTTAATTCGGGCTTAAAGCTAAGCATTTATTCTGCATTTATTGAACCGAAAACTAGGAATAACAATATTGTGCAAATATAAGATGTCACGGTTCGCCGAAAATAATAACAAAAAGGATCAAATCTGCAAAAATACATTTTAAATTCGTGCAAGAAATATGGAAAAAGTTTCCGACTTTAAAACGATTCTACCTAAAAAAGTTAATGCGGCGGCCAAAGTCCTTTGTCCTTTTTAATATCCATTTTTTGTGCGCAAGTTTGTAACTGCAATGTAGTAAATGTTACCAATTGCCACTAAATTGGCCAGATTGAGTATTGGTTTTAAACTTTTTGCCAGAAAGTTACTTCCAGCCGGCGACCAAGAAGTCTTTAGAGCAATTTTAATGAGGTCCTCCTTGGGCACAACACAGTCAGCGACTTTTTACACATCGATTATTGATCCGTGCCAGTTTGGCGCGCAGTCCTTTTGCAACTTCTTACGTCATTTGGGAAATACTCGGCAACTGGTTCGCACTGGTTGGCTGGGGGCCACCTTTTCCCCATCTACCCCCGTGCCCCCATTATTGCCCCCACCATCGCCAGGATGTGTCATCATTAGGGCTCGTCGTCGTGCATTCCCCTCATTTGCCCATTTACCCATTTTCCCGCCAAACGGCCAGTCCCACTCCCTTCGCGCTTTTGGCCAGGCCAATACACAAATCGATCGCTGTGGTTTCTTTCATTAAGTATATTTCGCGCGTTGCCTCTCGCACGGCGTTATTATTGTAATAAAAATTTACGTAAATCGTGCCTCGAACATTGCCCCAAAGCCCCCAGCCATTCTCACTCGACACATTTGCTCACGCACTGTCGTGTGCGGCTCGTCCTTCGGCAAAAAGTTTCCTTTGTTTGCCAATTTTTATGAGCAGGCCACGCTTCCGCCAAATGCCCACCGACCCAACGACCCACCGTCCCAACGACCCACCAACCTACTCTAACCACCCATCCAGGTGGTGCGGTCAAGTTCGTAGCTAAACTTGGCCACCTCGTTCTTCTTCGTTCGGTTCTTCGTTCTTCTGGCCAACGACACCTGCAGACTAATTAATGGCAAATTCCAGGCACCTCACTTCGATGTTCATATATGACTGGCGCACACCTTATTCAGCGTATGCGTGTACACTGCGAGAAAAGCGTGGCTACCCACAACAAAGATATCTGTTCCTTGCTGGCTTATAAATATCTCTAATTAAATGAAAGAAGTTGAAGTTCTTGAAGACTTAAATGACTAAGAATGCATGAGATATATCCTGTTTAGCTACCACATGCTTTATAATTCTCAAGTGCTTATTTGGCAAGCTGTGTATAACACAATCATTTAAATTTCATTTCATTCATCATTTCATCATTATAATATCATTATAATGTTTTAAAACATAATTTCCCGCTTAAGTATACCATTTTCAGGTCTGCATCTTAATCTCTATTTTAACAAAATAATTTCGGTGAAATGCCTTCGAAAGACACTCGATTTTCTGCGAGTGCACGCATAGATGCCTATGGTTGCCTATTTGAGCCGATTATGAGCCGGTATGAAGAGATGTTGGCAACGATTGTCTCCCGCTAATGGCACAAAGCATAACCCATTGCCGCAACGACAGGCCGTAAGTAGGGCATCCAAAGTGATTCGATTAGGCGCAGCTATCAATTGAATGTCTACGGCAATTTGCATCCGATGGGGCGTGGTAAAAACGTTATCGAATTATCGAGTCGATAGTTGTGTTCGAATGGAGAGTCAAAGTGATGAAAACTGGAGTGACACTTCACGTTACGTTAAGCACTTACAATTATGGCAAATGCTTATGAGCCAGGAGGGGCAGGGTGAATTTTCGTGTCCTTTGTAAAAGGAGTGAGTGTGTGTGTGTGTCATGCACACACAAACACACATCCTTGTATTTGAGTTTCGTCTTTCGGGTGTGCTCGAAAGCATTTGGAAACTTTTAATGACATTCTCGCTTATTATTATTTCCTAGGGCTTCGCAGCCAAGTGCTTGGCTGTCTTAATCAATGGCAGACAATTGTACTCGCAGTGGCTGTAATTAACAGATGACAAAGGAAGCTCGGCCCCAGCTGGATTATCCTTGAAACTACCACACCCAGGCAATGCGTATGTATATGTATGTTGACCAGAAGGGAAAACTCGATGACACTTGCGAATATTATTTATTCAGGCAAATTGCTGCTTACGAGCGTTTCATTCGCCAGCATTTTACATTCGATTTCCATTATGCCATTTGTTGCTCGAAAGGCTTTGTCAGCCTGATTTGGTTTCCGATTTCCGGTCGGGAACGAGGACCCAAAACTGTTAGCACACACACACACGTTCATAACAATGCCTCCTTTGTTGGCCATTTTGGGCCTACAAGGGAAAGGACGTCCCCTCAAGTGCCGGCAATTATTTACAACAATCCGAGAATGGCTCTTCGAAAGGATCAAAGGAGGAGGCGACGCCCCATGCGCCCAGGACACTGAAGATATGCCATCGATATACACTCGGAAGAAAATCAATTAGCAAAACCCATTCCACTTAGTTCCTTATTACATCATGCATTTAAAAAATCAAAAGGAAAAACATTATGTATGAGGAATATCTTCAAATCTTCAAATGTTTGGCTAATTTGGGAAATCGATTAGTTTTTTGGGATATTTGAGTGCCATTTTTTTGAACAGTGTATTGTGCGTGTCTGCCTTGGCAGCTGGGAAATAGTTTAACATTCTGTGGATTTTCTCCGTATTTTCAGAATCGTTTGGCCAGCTTCTCAGCCGTATACGGCTTGTTGGCGACGTTTCATTAAGCGAGCGGAAAATGACGCATGCTTCGGCTCATTCGGGCACGCTCCGCTTCACAGGACATTCGTGGTTATCCTTTATTGTCTGAGTGGCAGCGTGGCAATCTGGCGATACGATGGCAATGTGGCAATGCCAATGGGCAATGGGTCCTCGGAGATGCGCCACTCAAGCCCAGTTTCCGTTTCAAGGCAAACATTTTCACCCCAACCAGGCAGAACAAAGCGACGGAAAAGCGCTTGAAGTCCATTTGCTAAATAAATTTGATAAACAAGGAGCGCCCGCGGCACAAACAGAACTACACTGGGATGAAAGTAGGACATATTCAAGGGCTATTCTAATGGAAAATTCTTTAAAAAATACATTATAGATCTTTCATCCATAATTTTACAATTTGAAGCACTATCGATAGTTGTCAATTGCCCAAACAGGCCACGTTTTTTGTGGCGACAAATAATGACACATTTTTTCCGAGCGACCTGAAAAGCGAAAAGTGTCTGCCTTGTATCTCCACTGACCCCAATTGGGTGCAAAGTGGGTGTCGCAGCTCCTGGGGCGATGGAACTCGGAGCTTTAACATTCAATCTGCTGAAAACACGAGACCAGCAAAAAAAATAAAAAACAGGAACACGCTCGGTGAGCAGGCACTTCAGACTTTGCATCCGCTTCTGCACTCGGGCGGGAATATTAAATTCTTGATGCTATTACTGGCTTGTTGATCCACATCATGCTAATTAGCCTTAACTTCTGATGTCGCAGTTGGCGGGGTTAAAGATAATGGCAGCTCCAAACCCCTCGGACATTATCGGGTTTCTGGTTTTTGAGAACGCTAATTGAGGGGTGAACGTAATTAATACTCGTACGCCATTTCGCCATTTCGAAAATGAAATATCGAACGACGTCATCGCGGATTTGAAAACGGACGGACCAAGGAGGGTGCTCCATGTGTCTGCCATGACAGCCCTAATTCCTTCCTTAACTTTCGCTTTTTAAGTTGCCAAGTTGTTCGAGAAACTTTCTTCGAAAGCACGTATTTTACTTTTGAGCTCTCAAAATTTGCTTGTTTGGTAAGTAAGTGTATGAATTTAATTATTAATTATTGTCAGAAAGTCTTGTACTTCTATTAAAGCTCTCATTTTTGTTGTTAAATTCGAAAGGAAGTAAACACAGTTGTCATCACTGTGTGATGAAAATAAATTGGTTTTCGAATGAGTTCATCAAAAACTATGGAACAACATAACATTCTGATCTAGTTGTGGGTTTACCATTCTCAATTAAAATTCGTATCTGCACGAATTCCCATGGATCTATAGCACTGTATATCAATTTATAAAATTTAATTAATCTTTCGGATTTATCCAGTCATGGACAGACCAGCCGGTTCTTGTGAAAGTCCACAATTCGACGCCAGATATGCAGCTCCGGCAGACGACACCGCACAATCAGTGACCATTGTCCGGCATTCGACTGGCCGCACCCCTCTCACCTGGCGGCCGGGGAGTCCTCGGAAGGACGAGTGTGCGAGCCTGCATCGCCAGCCGCCGCGCCCAGGACACAAATCAAATTAAGGACGGACAGAGCGGACCGCACCAAAAAAAAAACATAGCATACTGCGAGAAATTAGGATTACGGGATCAATTGAATACTACTAAAATAGGAAAGAAATCAAATTGTTAGTGCAAAAGTGAAATGCATTTTTATCGACAGCGTAAGGCAGCTGATTAATTACATTATTTTAATTTAAATTAAATTTTAATTTTATAACTATTAATATATGATATATTATACCTATACATATATGACATGCTTAATTCATTACAAACCCAATTTGAATCCAACTGACATAGTATATTGATACTATATTGATTTGTCTCAGTGCATCGAACCAAACCAAACCAAACTGGACCGACAGTAATTACGGCAGAGTGGCGGGCGGTGGGTGGTGGCTGCCAAGTGGGCGGCGAGTGGGTGGTGAGTGGGTGGTTAGTGGGTGGCGGGTGATGACCACCCAGCAGTAGTGCATAAATCACTTCGCATTCAGCGAACACGAAATCTATGCCCCTGACGCGCCCATCGAGGGCCGTCTGGTGATTTATATTGATTAAAACTAGATTTCAATTCCAGCCGAAGCCATTATAAATGGAAGATAATCCTCGGCCGAGGATTTTTCCCCGTAAGCGAGCAGCCAAAATAAAAGAAAAACAAACCAAAATGTGCGAATGAACTGAATGACTTTCCTTGAGCATGGAGTCTTTCATAACCAAATGAGTTTGCACTTTCCTGGCGAACCAATACCCGATTGACTTTAAATGAATGTCCTGGCATTCATTAATTTTCCTGTTCATTTTCATGATTTCCTCAACTAACTCGATAATTTCTCGAGCTAAATTTAACAATTGCTAACATGACCAGTTTAAAAACTCGAGAATGGAGTGCTTGTCAAATTTACCACATTCGTGCAATGGCAATTTGCAGAGAAAAGTTAACAGGAAAAGGGAAATTCATTTTTAAATTACTATTTCCGTCGAAAAGTAATACAGTTTTATTGGGCAAAGTTTTGGCTGAAATGCGGTCACAGTGCCTTTGCTGTTTATTCGGCGGGATAAAAGTGAGCAATCAGAAAACCACCGGAAAATCCATCCTGCCGCTTGTTTGTAATGCGACCAGCCAGGAGTTTTCCACTTGGCTCTGTCGCATGTTTTCCCATCGCATCCGGGAGGAGCGTTCGTTCGGTTTCCAGCCTTGTTGTTGGCTTGAGGTCCGGCTCTCCCCACCACTCCCACCACCACTATCCATATCCGACTGGGACAGGACAACGGCTCCGAATCCGTATCCGGCTGTGAGTTGTGGGCTTCGTGCGGTTCGTTTTGTGGATTTGTTTTCGGTTTTAATTAATTTTAAAACGGACTTCTACCTTGGCGCTAATTGCACTGACTTTGATTTATGTGTTCTGATAATGATCAAATTGGTTTTCTGGGTAGCCACTTCGCCAACAGCCCACCTGACCACCTACTCATCTGACCACCACTCCACCGCCCACCTGTCGTTGTCTGTTTTTGTTGTCCCTGCTGAAGGAGCAGGAGCATTCCAAGGAGATTAATTCAGGAAATAGCTTAGCCCTAAACGCCAGAAGGGGCCCTTGTTGAAGGCGAGCCTGGGGATTCGATTCGCTGCTTTAAGTCCATGGAATCCAAAGTGCTGAAGGTCGCAAGGCAATGGATTTTCGATTCATTAAGCTTTTCAATGGTTGAATCGTTGCAGCTAATTCGAAGTGGAATCAAATAACCCAGCTTTGTCTTAGTTTTCCCCTCGATTTCATTCTTCTTCGATTGGTTAAAGAAAGAAATGCATTTCCGCTACAGCAACATGTCCAAGCATGTTTTTTTCGTTCCTTAAGCTCGATTGGGTTTATTGCCAAAATATATTTTATGCTGCAGTGGCGCAGCAGCATTTTTGCCGCATTTTGGCCAATTTATTGCAATTGAGTTTTCTCCATCGAGTTGTTCAGTTTCTCAATGGAGGCTCATAAACTTTGTGGCATGTTTGAATTTAAGTTCGCACGCAGGACGTACGTGGAAATTGAAAGTCTTAGTGGGAGATGAAAATGGTCAAGATAAGAGGACCTGGAATAAACGAAAACCTAATCCGCTTCCGTTCGAGGAAAATCCAGCTAAGAGCACGAAACACTGCTTTAAACCATTTCTGGAAGCAGCGAAAAAGTTTAATTGGTCTCTACTTAGAATTAATAACACTTAGTTAGCCTAATTAAACATGAGCGTTTCCTTTGAATGCACATTTTTGCCAAGTCATTGGTTTAGTCAAAATTGTTCTCATTTCTCTCAGAAATGCGGTGCACTCTCAATGAAGTTTTGCCAGACCCTGAACTTTTTCATATTTATTTTGCTGGCCAAAATGGAAGCAAAAGGCAATAATTTTTACCCAAAAGAGGCCGAAAGGAAAATGTTCAAGAGCGTTTGCAGTTTCCGGTGCAAACTTTGCATCGAGTTTTCTACGTTATCTTAAACGAAATTTTAGGTCTCGTAAATAACCAGATCATTTGCCAAGGTCTTTAACTTACAGCTGAGAAAGTTGTGGCAATTTAAGGAACAAGAATGATGTAATTACCTGCAAGAAAAGAAAATTAAGCATGAGTGAAAAGTATTTTTGCATATTTAAATTAAAGTAACCAGACATTACATAAATTACATAAATAAAAAGACTCCTTCCGTTACCAATATTCTTTAAATATGAATAATTTACATTCCTGTGAAAATTCCAACAAAAAGATGCGGCATTTTATATAACAACATTATCCCATAGATTTAAGGTGTCACATGTGTGTCAAAATAGCTAGGAATTCCGCCCATTCCTGCCTGCACAAATTCCTGTTATGTTTTGTTTATGAAAAATTCCCGAAAACGACCCAAAAGTATGCGGCAATAATTTTCACATTAAAATTGATTTATGACGCACCACGGCACACACACACACACACATGCCAGACACCACACAACAAACACACCAAATATTCAGCATTCGACAAATCTTGGAGCTATTTGTGTTGGCTCCCACATCCACATCCACATCCGGCCAACTGGCAGCGGATGACCAAACAAACCGAGGAATGGAATTGGCTTGCAGCCCCAGCGAGCGCCAAGCTGCCATAAATCATTTCCCGTGGCCACTTCTTCTTTGTCGGAGGATTCCTTGGCAGGAGCAGAAGCAGGAGCAGGAGCAGCAGCTCAGCTCCTTCCCATTCCCACCTGACTTTGCACCTTTTTTGGAGCCCGGACGTCACGAGTACCTAGCACGGACGTCATCGGAGACTAGTCCCAGTTGCTACACTCAAAAAAAATGTTTTCTCTCTGCAAAAGGTATTTTCAGACAATAGTAAAGTAGTAACTCTTTAAAGACAACTAGAGTATATATTTATATAAGTATCTTTTTTTTTGTATGAAACATATTTGACTGAATAATCGTGTGGTTATTTATTTTTATTTAACGATATACTTTCATTAAGCATAGTTAAGCTGGCGAATGTATGAGCAGCTATACCAAATAATCTAATAATCTACACTTGCAACTCTTTTAAGATTCTAAGCATAATAATTTGTAGAAATTACTCAATGAACTAGACCATTTCTCCCAGTGCACGGCTGTCCAGCACGACTCTCGCTCATAAACGAAATTTATTAGCATTTAAATGTTTTAGCGGCGGATGGGGAGCAGCGCACATATGGGCTGGCTAGGTAATGAATATTACAGGAGGAGATGCGGCGACGAGGAGAGGAGGAGCAGCAGCATCGATGCCGTGGGCCGAAAAGTATGTTGCATAAGCCAAAATTAGTTTATGCATATTTGAAGGCTCCGAAGTGGGCCAAAAAAGCAGGCAAAATTGGCGGAGGCTGAGGAAGCCGCCCACTCGCCGCCTTTTGTGTTTCCAATAAGAAGAACATGCTCCTCCATGATTACATTTATCTAGTACTTTCCGTGCCCGAAAGTATGTTAAGCATTACAAATTTACAAATCTCTGTCGCAGAGAAATAAACGCCGCGAGCTACTTCTTGTGGGGACAAACATTAATCCACAGCTTGGAGGAGTGGGGAAGTTGAGGAGATAGGGGAGATAGAATTTAATACTTTACAAGGAAACGTAGGACTTTAAATTCGGATAAGAAGGAAAGCCTTGGAAACTCTATTCAAGAACTAAATCTCAAATTCAAGGATACGTTGGACGAAGTCTGTGATTATGATGTTGGTAATTATTAAAGGAAGCTTATCATCATCTATAAAAACTAAGATAAAAGACAACATTACTTCACTTCACTTAAAGTCCTTTAAATACACTTGCGTTTAAAAAGGACAAATCTCATATGTTCGATATAATTTCATTACCATACGCTTTTAAATGGCACATTTACCAAATGGTTTTACTCCTTAAATGTAAACGAGTCAACGACGGGCTATGACATTCATTAGTACTGCCATTGAATTAAATGAATTCATTGAATTTCTATGGCCATTAAAATAGAGTGAAGGTTATTCTGTGGAAAGATAACGCATTTCCGCATCAAAATGTAAACAAACAAATGTGCTGTGTTCTTAAAGCTGACTAAAATGTTCGAAAACTCGTCCTTCTGTATCTATTCAATGACCTTTTAAAGACATCAAAGCAAAAGTCAGAATCAAGGACAGTAGTCGAAAAGCTTCAAACAAGGATAAGTGACACATCTAACATTGATGTGCTACAGTGCGGTTCGGAACTATAGGAAGGTTTTATAAAACCAATTACATAAGATATGAATTGGGTGCAAGGTATGGTAAATATATATGAAAATATCGATGAAATACTATTAAAATATTAAACTAACAAATTATACTAACCAAATCAGCCACAATTTAAAACGATCAAAAGTCTCGAAATTCGTTGTATTAAAACGATTTATGCTCACTATATTCTGCCAAATTTTGGAAGAACACGTGCAGTTTTATATGCAAATTGTGCTGTCACCAGAGACACTTAGTGGCGAAACGCACTGTATGCGAAATAGTTCTGGTAACGAATCCGATGCTTGCAAACAAACAATCATGTGCACAAGCTCTTGTTTACCGTGGGTGCATCCTGCAAAGCGAGTGTACATATTTCAATTGATTTGGTATTGAACGACGGAGGCTTTACTCTATTCTGTCATGTAGCTCTTGAGTTCTTGTTTACTCTGTTTATTTTATTCTTTTTATCACTCGCCCCGAAATTGCAGCACAAACAACGAACGGATCGAAAGCGTTTGAAACCGCGTTGACAGCGCGGCAAAAATCGCGGACGCGAGCAATAGCAAAAGCTGGTGTCAAAGGTCGGCGCTGTCGCGGTCCGATTTTGGGTCATCCGCACTGAGGGACGGCTGCCGACGAACTGAGGCGACGGCACAGCCATCCGCTCGTTTAAAGGACCCCGAAGGCAGCGGAGAACCACTGGCACAGCACTCGCCTGATAAGGATAACGGCACGAAGCTGCGCTTCGGCAGTCGGCCTGGTTAAACAAGGCGGCCCTGTCATATGCCTAGGCCCACAAAAAGGTCTATGACTGTATTGCCACAGTGGTGTTTCGAAAAGTAGTGCTGGAAACTTCAAATAGCATTATGCAAATAGAAAATTGAGGGGGGAAATCTGATTTTGACAAATCGAATATTGTAAATGTCCTTTAATATTGATTTAATTTCGAAATTACAACTAACAGAGTTCGCAAACCAGTGAAAACAGCAGATATTTAGATTTATTAATAATAAATCGTAGTAAGTTCATAGGTTAAATTTGATTTTTTATAAACACCGCCAAGTTATTATTTTAGCCTCGTCTGTAAGTTGTTGCGTTTAGAATCCTATGAATATGAATACAAGCGTTTGGCAAATGTCATAAAACGCTGGTCAAATACATTTTCTTCAATTTCCAAGTTGACAGCAAATATTTAGGGGTTGAAAAGGCTGTTTGTTCAACGCAGAACGTTTAGATTAATTGAAAGTCAAGTGCTAAATAACTCATAAATCGCTTTAAGTTTTCAGTTCTGAAGCATATAAGTTTACCGCAATATTTAGAGTGGCGAAAACTTTTCAATTTTGATATAAATCTCTCTTACTCTCACTTTTACCGCTCTCTCTCCCTCTCTCTCTCGAGCTTTGTGCGCAAAAGTAAACAAACGCAACTTTCATTCATAAATAGCAACAACGCAACCGGCGAAATCGAATCAAACTGATAATCAAAACAAAACCGAAAGCTCTCCAAAGCAGCGCTCTTCGTAATTCTCTGACTCACTTTTCGACTGTCTGGCGAATTAATTTAAATACGCCCACTAAGATCGAACTGAAATCTCATTACCAAATCGCCGTCACACCTCATTGACGCCAGGCGGTCCAAGTAAGGCAGGTAAGTTCCCCAAAAGGTGTGCAAGTGGTCATAAGTTACTCACAGCTGTAGCTGTATCTGTGAACTATTCTCGCTAGACATAGACTTTACAGCGCTGTAATGCAATGTAAAGCTTCGCTGTAGGAGTCTGGCTGCTACAGCACCATGCTGAACGTGCGCTTCTGTTTGAGTTCTGCCCAGTCGACTTTTCCACAGCCAAACTGCGAAACTGCACAGTTTATATTTTCAAACAAAAGCCATTTATATTATCCATGGATATATATGTGCGATCTATACTTATTGATTTTATTTCGTTTCTTTATGTGTGCTATCCATTGAATACATCTCAATAATCACTTTCACATGGCGACGCTTGAAGGCACACAAAAGCTGGTAGCTACGAGGCGGTTCGCTCTTTATTCTCCACTTAGTTAAGAGAGGCCTCCACAAGAGCACTGCACTTGTGTTGGTGTAAGTTGCATGCCGGTTTTTGTTGTTCTGACGCCGATTTTTTCCCCACCTCTGTGAATGCTTGATGATTCATCGCAACAAACCAAATGCAGGGGAGACAAATTCCAAATTTAACGTCGCTTTCTGGGACTCCACATGGGGATTCGAGAAGTGGGAAAGATTCCGCGGGGCTGAGGGGTATTCGCAATGGGAGAACGACAACAAAGAACTCGGCAACCTTTGGCCTTGATTTGCAAAGAAATTCCTTTGCTTATCCAGGCATCAGACAACTTGCATTTAAAATGGAAAGCAGATATATGTAAATACATCGGTATTATGTACCTTGCTTTATTGCAAATAAAAAAAAAAAATAATAAAAAAAAAAAATTTAAAAAAATGTATATTGCTCAAATGTAATTTTATTACCTTTAATTAAATAAATTTAATTAAATTACTTGTTTGTACATTCAAGCACGTTTAATCACATTTTAAGAACTTGTAAACAAAAGAGACAATTTCCGCTAAAACAACATATGAACAGCATATTTATTTTGAAAAGCTTAGGTTGGGAAGTTAGTTGTATGCTATAATTAAATTTCCGAAATGAAATCCAATAATACCCTCGGCACAGCGTAAATAATACTTGTTTATATATAGTACTCATGAATATCAGTGTGTATACTTGCTGCTCAATGCAGGTCATAAAAAACCTCTTGATGAGGCGTGATGTCATGTTTGTTTCATGTTCTGAACTTATGATTTATACAAGCACATTTTAATGGCGGCTTTAAATTCAAAACACAAGGCACGAGGTGCCAAATGTGCTGTATATTTTCACACGCCCTCCAAACTTATGCAATTGTTCATTTGTTCAAAAAACCATATGCAGATTTTTGAATTTAGAAACTTTGAATTTGGAAACCAGAAACTGTAACTATTTCCGAAAGTCCTTCCTTTTTTCCGTGACCTAAAAATTGTTTGGGCCCAATAAATATGTTTTTCATGTTACACAGTGTACTTAAAACGCACCATTCATCCGAGAATTATATCCCACTTTATACCCCACTTTCTGTAAAATCTGGTAAAGCTGCCACATAGGTAGCAGTAAACTTGTTTAATTCCAATTAATAAAATTTACAAAAAAAAAAAAAAAAAAACAAAAAAAAATACCCCACTTTACTGTGATAAATAGGCAATATATAATATAAATCGAGGAATCATAAACCAACCGCAAGTTGTTTTTTTCGCTACCCAATTGCTACTATCACTTTGCATTGTGCCGTTTCAATTGATTCGAAATCTCAAACAGTTGCTACCTACAGCCACGATTATTGTGCTAGGGTTGTGATAATTGAAATGCAGATTAGGTTCCAGTGACTTTGTGTGTTTCTCAGGCTTTTCAATCAGCAGCGAGCGGTAGACTTGAGGCAATCAAAGTGGGCTATCGCTCATCGAATCGTGACAAGGTCAGTGGATTTTGAATCTGATCAAGGGATGCACCACGGGCATCCTTATCAGTGGGAATGGATCACCACAAAAGTATTTCAGAAATCCATCGATGACGCAAGAATAACTGTTTCCGGTCTCTCAGAGCCGTGGGTTTGTTTTTCCGTTTTGTGGCTTTGTGGCCGCCATGAATAATGTTTAACAATGCTGTGGAAAGCGGCAAATCGGAGCACCTGATATATCGCGATGTAAGGCGACAGAGCCGCGATAAGGCCGTTGTGATAAGATACGCGGGTGGGGCTGGCGCATGCGCATCTGGATTCCATTGGGCGGCGAGAGTTCCCTGCCCATGGGGAGCCGTCAACAAATTAGTAACCCATTTCGAACGACGGCACCTGTTATCGTGCGCCCTATCTTATCTTATCGCCGAGCGTGTATGCTCCGATTGCAAAAGCTACAAAATTCTTGGCGACACGACGAACTGGGTGGTTGGGTTGCCTTTCAGCGATACTTTTCAGTTTAGTCGACGAACGACAACGATACGAACACGAATCATTTCGCTGTAGTTTCCGCGTGAAAATTACAGAAAACATTGTGAGTGCCCCTCAACTAAAAGAAAACCCTCAGTGAACGAACTAACGTGTTTGCCCAAATTCCAGCTCAGCGATAAGAGCATTCAGCATATCTAGTGCGAAATGGTGTCCGTGGAGACTATAGGCTCTATATTCATCAAGGCCCTGAAGCTGGTAAGTTTCGGGGCTTCTGTGGCCCCTTCCTATTGAGCAATAGCCTGTTTGTGGGCGCGATAACTCAACTGATAAGCGCGCGTTTTATCAGTCCTGGCGTATTAGCAATGTTACTCATACGCCGCGTTGTACGGCAAGACGGGGCGTGGCCAAGTAGTGATTCATTCCCATTCCCCGTCGTGACCTCATTTCATTGCTCTCCTGTGCGCTCCTCTTCCGCAGATCATCAACCTGGTGATCATCTTCTTGTACCGTTGGGGCGATGGAGGCGAGTTCCTGGGCATTGGCGGCACCTGGAACTTGAACGAGGAGAAGAGCGCCGATGCGGAAATCGTTGCCTCGGGCGTCATGGTTGGATTCTTGATTTACACTGCATGCCACACCATTGCGTTTGCCTTCGGCACCACCAAACATAAGGGGTAAGTTGAATGCCGTTTATAGCTGAACTTTGACCCGCAGCTTATTCCTCTTCTTGTATATTCCTATACAACTGTTTGTTTTCAATGTCTTTACGTTTTTCAGAGAACTGTCCGACACCATCATGAACGTGGTTGGCTGCATCATGTGGATCACCGTGGGCGGAGTGGCACTACACTACTGGAAGGGTTACATGTCCGACGAGGGATTCCTGTATGTGAACTCGGAGCGCCAAGTGGGCATTGCCATGGGCTCGCTGTGCGTCATCGAGGGCGCACTGTACCTGCTGGACACCGTGTTGGCTTGCATACACTATTCGAAGGGCGACACCGACTACACGAAGTAGAAACCGAATAGTGGGGATACCAATCGCAATCGCCGAATGAACACCATCCACATTTGTCTTTATACATAGATCGATTTAAGTGCAAATTAGTTATTATCCGCAATCAATTATCAACAATACGTTCGTAAGGGTCAATTGTCGCTGTACTATACACTAACTATTTACAATTTTCATTCACGTTTAACATCCCTAAATTGGCAAATACAAATAGTTAAGACCACGCCACGGATACAAGTTTTTGTGCATTTGGGAACTAATTAAGGGGAAACAATGGATTATCACGCAATATAAAGGAAATTTAGACCTGCAAGTGCTAACCTAAATCAACTTAATACCATCTGAACCCATTCATCGTGTTGCTTGGCAAGTATATATAATATATATCATATATATATATCGAAAAATTACAGCCTAGATTTGTTGACTAAACTTTTCGGCTAACATGCAATTGGAATTTCATATTCCAAGCGATCAGATCATCTTGTGGAATAGCATCGCGTTTTATAATAATAATAATTCCTGAGATATTTTAAATGCTTTTAGTACTATTACTTTAGATTCTACTTACTAGATACTACTACTTTCCAAGAACCAAATTTCCTTTTAAAGAACTTGATGGAAAACTATTCACATTTAGGTTCGCAGAATTTAGTATATAACACTCATTTCTTAGCTGAGAACAGAGTTCATGAGTTGTTCAACCAAATCGATGACGCTTCAAGACGAACTCCCTCTGGAACTACGGAACTGCAACTTCCGGTGCAAATCGAAAGCGTTCAACGAAGCATTGATAAATCCGAATAAAGCCCTATATATCTTCATGGGAATGAGTCAAAGATTAAACAGTACAGTCAAAACTACATCATACATTACGTAAATGCATATATGTATATATATGATGTAAATAATACATAGGTTAGTCACTCTTAACTTTGCAACTGAAGAACTTAAAATATTTGAATATGCCGAAAAATCGATTGTATGAAAGAAGTGCGCTTGTTTCTTTTTAAATCTTTCAATCAATCAATAAGATCAATCAATCAATCTTACGTTTAAATTAACATAAAAGCGCTGAGCTGAACTCACCTGTTTTCCTGGCTTCCCTCGCCCGTCCACTGCATCCCGTTCCCGCTGCTGTTGCTGCTGCCGCATGCTTCCACTCCTGCAAACGCGCATCGAACACAAGGCGCACCGCATGGCCACCGAACCGTCCTCCAGATTGAGGGCATCGTAGAGCACCGCCTGGTCATGGATGAAGGAGTTCCGCGTGCGCTGATTCAGCAGCTCCAGGGTTCGCGAGTCCAAGCTCTCTCGGTAGACATTGTGTACGCGGTCCAGATTGTGATCGTAGTCGGTGTCCAAATTGAAGGCACTGTTCAGGCTGGCCATGCTGCTCCTGCCCTCCAGCGAGGTCTTGCTTCTGCCCTCCAGCGAGGTCTTGCTCCTCCTGCGGCGCATCACCACAGTCCTGACCGACTCATCCAGAGACGAGCCCAGGTGGACGGAGGTGCGCGAGGTGTCGCCCAGCGGAGAGGGCGAATGCGAGTGGGCCAGCGCCGAAGGCGGCAGCGGCAGCTGGGTGGCGGTGGGCACCGGCTGCTCCGCCAGACTCATCAGCGATTGCTGGCGCTCCAGTTGCTTCTCGTAGCCATTGAACTTGTCGTAGTCGATGAAGGACATGTTGGAGTAGCTAACCATATTATCGATGGCCTGCAGGGATTGCAACGAGGCACTCCATTTGGGATTCATCTTCTCCTTTTTCTCGGCTCCGCTCCCACTGCCAGTGAATCCGCTGAAGGTGCTCTTGAAGGAGGCAATCAGCGTGTTGGATCGTCTCTTTTGGAAATTCAGCTGGGGATTGGCGGGTTCCGTTTGATTGAGCGACATCAGCGAGCCCTTCCGTTGGGCCGGCGACTGCATCTCGTCCAAAGGAGTCGATGTGAAGGGCTGGGCGGATTGGCGACGTTTTGGAGTCCTCACCGACGAGGTGAGCTCACTCCTTCGCAGGAGCACCGGCGAACTGACCTGCAGATCGGCCACCGATGTCTTCCGCGGCGACGCCGGTGAGGTGAGATCCCCCGATTTCTCCGTCTCCTCGCTCAGTTGCTCCAGCTGGGGCTCGATGAAGCTGCGGCGATTCGGTCGCCTCATCTGGATCATCGAACGACTTCGGGTGAATATGTACGGTGTGCGGCTGGAGTCCCCATCGCTGTCGGTCCTCGACAGGTTCTCCTTGCTGCCCGTCAGGTGGTTGATCAGTTTATTCAGCTTGGTGCGTAGGAAGCTATTGGATCGCTCCATTTTGGGCACATTCTCGTAGCCCGGCAATGTGGTGGCGCCCATTGCTGGACTCTGGATGCTCTTCTCCGCCTCGTAGTTTTCCTTGGCTTTCTGGGCCACGTTAACTGGCAGCGTATTGTTCTTGCTATTGTTATTGGGCACTATACTGCTATTGTTGTTATTGTTACTGCTATTATTGTTGTTGATGTTGGTTTGTTTGCTGTTATTATTCGTTTGGATATTCTTGGCATTCGGCGGTGATTTCACTTTAATACCATTTGGCAACGCTTGCTGCCGATTTTTGTTAACCTTTTGCGACTTCTTCTGCGCCTTTGCCGCGCTCTTTGTCTCCTTGCTGGAATACATTCCCAGTTCAGCGGACTTTAAACCCCTGCAAAATAATAATAGGCATTAATAGACTGATTAAAAGTCGGCTAACTCGTAGCCGATTGGTTTATATTGCTATTACTCGGCTTGCTATCAGTACGCCAAAACTCACTACTTTGGCAACCTGCGATTCACGAAGTACATATATCAATCATATCATATATATTTTAAGTGAGGATTCAATTTAATTTGGTTTACTAAAAACCCGAATATCTGTTTCCAACACTTATTTGAACACTTTTGTTTAAGAGTATGAAGAAGAGAAGCTCAAACTAATGTTGCTCCAGCTAATAATTATATTCCACATTTAATGTTACTAATTTCTGACAACCAGAAGATAGAAATATTTAAGCTTAGAAGGTATTGATTATAAACAGATTTGTATCTTAAAATTCATTGTCAATTCCATACTCGCAAAAAACACTTCCCTTCTGTCATGCAGTCCATAAAACTGAGAGTATTTGACTGGTCTGCGATCAATCGACTCTGACATTCCCATTCGAAGTGACAGTGACCCCAGCAGTATCAGAAAATGGCAGGGTACCAAATCGAAAGCGCTGGACAAGTGCATTCTGTCCATTTATCATCGCCATAGGATGGCTGCGAATCGCTACATTGATAAACGCGACCCAATACAGCAGAAAAAAGAGCGAAAATGCTGGCATATGCCAAGCGTTTGTATGGGTTAGTATCAGTTTGTGTTGGGGGAGCCATTATCTGGTACAGTGGATATCGCACAAGTGAAACTACTCTACTTGGACGAGTAATAATGCGTCGCTCTCGTCACAAATCAATATTCGATTGATCTACACTTAGATCAAAATTAAAGCACTCAAAATTAAAGCACTCGTTACAAGCTTAAAACAAATCATTGAGCATATAGGCTTCTATCTTACAGCAGAAGATTCATATTCAGAAACTTGAAATAGAACATTTAGAATTATCAAGAAATGCATGTAGTATAGTAATATATATTTCTGGAATACTTCAGTTCATTTTCTCTGAGTGCTTTCTTGCTGTACATGCACTGGTAGATACGTGGCCCATATAGCCAAAGATACAAGGAGATACTTGGAGATACTTGCAGCGAGCGGCATCAGGAGTCCATCTCCACTATTCGACACAATTCCAATTTACGACTGACACTCGAACGACTGACATATGTGGACGGGATGAGCTAGCTGCTCCCGGAGAACTGAACCGGGCCAGAAAAGAGGGACACAGCAGTGGAATTGCCTAAATGTTATCGCCAGCAATTTTTATTTCCAGCAAAGCTCAAAAACAACAGTCGACAGCCAACGTGTTGTGATAAGATTTCGAACCAAAAAAGCCCAGACGACCGCACTTGTATAAGTTCCCGTCGGTTGCCATTGGGTTGCCATTTTGGTCGGAGCTCTGGCAGATTGTTTTGGTTCCGTTCCCATCGGCCAAACGTATCCGAGAGATTGCATTGCCCAGGGCCATCTTTTCGCGGAGTGGTAATCCGTATTTATAGTTGGATGACTTGCCCGAATGCGAGTTACACTCCATTGTCCACTCCTCAAATCAATGTTTTCTGTAATCGCCCAATTATGGCGTTATCATTTGAAGACTTCTTGTGACATTTTTATGGAGAAACATCATCTATTGCTTCGCATGTGTTAAAAGAACGATCTTATCAACCCATTAATATTTATTCACTTGTACCCTTGTCTTTATCAATGTCATTGCCACTTCAGTAGAACTTCCCGAAAGCAAACAAAAATTGTACTACATGACTCACAGCTAGTGCGATTCGTTACTGGTAGTCGAGGCCAATTATGTTTGAGCTGGGGTAGCTGAATTGGGAAACAAGTTCTAGAATGTTATTGCGACTTTAAGTTACCCAAAATGTTGGATTTTTAATATGATAAGTTGAAGTTAATTATATCCTGAAGAGGTGCACATACAACAAACAAATCTCTCGAGGAACGAGTCGATTCGTTTGCATTGCTATCAACAGTCAGCGATATAAAAGGAAATCAATCATTTGATATTCTCGACTTTATTATTTTCGTGTACCTTATTTATCAGTAGATAAATGCGGCGCATTTCGGCAGTTATAGTAGTAGTTTTATTACAATTATTTATACATATTACCCAACTGTCAACAAAGTTATTGCACACAAGTGAGTAGTTGCAATACTTTGGTACATTTTGCTTTAAAACTGATTAGCTGATTACGTGACCGCATGTCTCATTTTCTGGGCCTTTTCAAAAGCTTATGTACCTATGTACCTACGATTCTTCACAGTTGTTAATAACTTTCAGCAAAAAGTGCAAGCAGCCATGATGGTGATGTGGTCGTGTCATTGAGACCTCTTTGCTCCTAACACTGAATAGCTCGCCAGCTGCAAATGGGTTGTTTTAAATTGTGTTGACCATTGTAACTTAAACATTCATGGCGAAACGTGAACTGAATGGCTTATGAATCCGTCTGCGAAAATATATTGCGCCAGCTTTGTACCAAAAGCAACAGAAGTGACTGAAATATATGTTCTCTACTGACTGTCTGTAGCCAGAGTTGCACGGGAAGAAACCAGAGGTGCGTATGAAAGCAATCCAAATTTAATACATTATTAAATATTAATATTGAAGTTTTCCTGTACAGATAACTTGCCTATACTCTCTGTTCTGAATACCAATAGTTTGACATTTGGAATTTATTTTCGGTGTAGGATTTGAGCAACCGCACACTTCAATGATCGCAACCGCACGGGAAGCCATGATCAGAATATCAATAACACTCAGTCCCTCAAACGCTGAAGATGCGATTCCCTTCTGCGAAGCTTCAATTAGTCGCCAGCGTTGTTGAGGTTCATTTTAGCCGAGTCTTCACTGTCCTGTCAATTGTTTCGAAATTATTTCTGCCCTTGCACTTGCACTTGATCAGCTTTTCGATACGGATATCGATATCGGTTGTGCTCCGTTGGCGATTTCAAATTTCATTGTGAGCGGAGGAGCACCAACCAGATTTGATGCTATGATTCACTTGGTCTTGACTCTAGTTCGATTTGTTTGTCTCTCCGATCGAGTATTGCGTTACCACATACCGCTCGCTGCGGCGCGAAGAGTCCACCCCGGGGTGGACCAAAACCCAGTATGAGTGCAGACTCGACTTTTCAATTGACTGATCAAATTTACCTTGCAAACAATTGATATGATAGCGGAACGAGAGAGTTGCACACAGGTGGCACTGGGAAAAAGATAGTACTCGAAAGTACTGATAATTGTCATAAAACCATTATGAATAACCAATTATATCATTCTAGCCACAGAATCAAGCAACTTAGCTGAACACGTGATGGGTAGGAAACATAATATGCTATTATTATTCGGTTATAACTGAGCTGCCTGAAATTGAATAGTGAGCAACGCGTATAAGTTATCATATAGCTGCAAAACGAAATTTGTAAATATTATTTTGGGTGCCCTTCTGGCGCGATTCTTTTTGTTTACTATGGTAATTAATACCGCGATACCAAAGATACTCTGGGTATATGTTGGTCGAGATCACATCGTTTTCCTCAGCCAACTTTGCACTACTGTTTGCTTCTCCTAGGCCAAAACCAGTTTGCGGCTTTCATTGACAACGCATTGTTGTCCGAGTGCACATACTAGTACAGGCAAGCTTCCCTAGCTTGAACTATCCAAAAATATGCAATGCATTTTATTTGGTGGAATGAAGAATGACAATGTTCTCTAGCCTTTGCAATTTCCTGGAATCTTCCTGTAAAGCGATTCTGTGAACTCATCTTCGTCAGAACACTCAAGCTCCAGCCAAGTTCGAGTTATAGAAGCTAGACTGTACAGGTGATTGATGGCTGGTTGCATGGCGTTCCTGTGAGGTGTACCCCCGATCCCGCTTTCAGTTTGAGATGAGTGTTAACTGCAGGAACCCAAACCGGTTGTGAAACGAATCGCACCGAGTGGTTCGGGCCCAAAGCCAATTACGC
Organism: Drosophila mauritiana; assembly: GCF_004382145.1. NCBI lineage: Eukaryota > Metazoa > Arthropoda > Insecta > Diptera > Drosophilidae > Drosophila > Drosophila mauritiana. The sequence continues at coordinate 19,652,751 of NC_046669.1, forward strand.
CACCAAATCGATGCGTACAAAATATTTCTCGGTGCATTGTGCAGCACCATTTGATAACGAAAGCTGGATAGTGAAAACTGTCCCCAGCCCCCTGATTTTGGACCTATGAATGTTACATAAATCCAAGCGAAGCTCGTAGCCGCCGCACACGTACTCGTTAGATTAGCCGCCTTTGATAACGATAGATATGCCATCTCTAGCACGTGTACAGCTATTTATCTGACAGACATAGAGTGTGTATTAGGTGTACTAGGTTAGTTCGAATGGTATCTCAACGACACAACTGTACATACGAATGATAAAAGATTCGCAGAAAGAGCTCTTTTCACAAAAATGCCTTAAATTTATATGTCTAACTTGTAATTACAAGGCCCAAAGATAAAACATTTTAATTCAACTGTCTTTTCTCGAAAGTTTAGTAACATGAACTTTGGAAAGTTGCCGTGCAGTTCGACAGGTTTGAGCTTGCACGTCGTTTAAATTCATTAACTTCACACATTCCTCAAAAAATTTATTTGTAAAACATAGCACACACACTCCCTATAACAAGCAATTAAAAAAAAAAATGGAAAATGGGAACACCTATAGGCCGAATCGCACCTTTGCTTATGAAAATATAAATAAATAACAAACAGGAGTGTCATAATAATTTTATTAAGAAGGTTGCTTAGAATCAGAACTAAACAGTAAGCGAAAGTATAACCATTTTGATAAAAACCAACATAAATTCTTTATTGTGTGTTCAGATGGTTGCTCTCCGGTCGATTCATAATTATAATTTGCGAACGACAATTTTAAGAAAGAAAAGAGTGCTGATGCTGATAGTGGACACAAACAAATTCAGGAATTCCCGAAAACAATAGTATCACTTTAGCAAAACATTTAAAGAAAGTCTGCCAAAAGTTAAGGTTTATAGCTCACCGCAGGGTATGCAATGTCGGAACGTCGCGTCCACTGTTTTGGATCGCAGCTGATACTGCGCGAGAACGAGAGCGCGAATCGCAAAGAGGAAGAGTTGGCGAATCAAGTGTTCTTTACCCTTCGGTCTTATCAGTTTTTAAGTTAGTTTGGTGACGAAGGTCGCTCCACGCTTTATTTACATATGCATATATGAACTGCATTATTTTTAAGGAACTTGCCTGCTTTACTTGCTGTTTGCTGATATGTTGGTTTTAATGTTGTTTTATTTTGAGTGACAATCTTGTGATGTTTTTAAGTTGCTGTCGATCTTTAGGGGTTTGTGTTTATCATTAACATTTGCATGGCGACGCGACGCTTGCGCGCTGAATCCACAGACATATATGTATGTTTATATGCGTATATATCAGTATATAATACGTATGGCCTTGCTCGATTTCGATTTCGATTTTGGAGTTTGGAGCGATCTTTTCAGTCACAAAGGAAATGCACTTCAAATTAGACTTATTCAGCGAGCGCCTTCTTTGTTGTTGTTGCTAACAAAACTGAAAATAATCAAGTTAAGTTATATGTATATTTCAGGTACGCACGCACACACACACACACAACGCGCTCTCTTTTGCTTGCGCAATATATAAAACACACACACTTACGCACCGCTTTGCACGTTTATTCTGCCTTTTTATATTTATTTATTTCTATTAGCAACGCCAGCTTTTTGCACTTGAATATATATGTACGTATATGCATATATTTGTTGTTTTTTTTTTTTTTGCCGCACAGCTGTTGGCTTTTCAAATGGCGCCTTTCAGGTGGCCGCTGATCCACAAAAATAAAAGACACGCGGAAAAGCGACGCGTGTCTCCGGCCAAAAAACAATAACAACAACGACAATTGCCTTGCGATTTCAGTATGTGCGCAATTGTCTAAAAAACAGCGACGTCACTACCGCTCGCGAAAATCAAAAGTCGCATGGAACGAATTAAGTTGGGCTAAAATCAAAATAAAACTATTCGCGGAACGGCGCGCTAAAAGAACACCGCGCGCGGGTGACTTGTTTTCAACTGAAAAAGCTGAAGCGATCGCCGGTACAAAAAGCTCAAGCTCGCTGGCGCAAAGAGAGCGGGAAAGAGAGGAACTAAGTTAGTTCAACTAACCGCTCTCTTCAACTTCGTGCGTGCGTGTGTGTGTGTGTATGTTGCCTCGCACCATCAGCTGATTCTCGAGCTGCAGGGTATCAAAACGCAGTAAAACAGCTATTAAAGGGTATCAGCAGTGGTGTGCTACCTTAATAATAATTAACAACGGTCTTTATGATCCTAGAAATAAATTAAGCAATTCTTAAGACTAAACTAACAGCAGGAAGAGAGAGAGAGAGCAGGAAGAGAGTGAGCAGGAAGAGAGTGACGAATCAGAAGCGAAGTTGGACTTGAATTGAAATTTGAATTTGGGCCGTTAGTTTAAAAGCAAGTATTGTTGTTCTCGATTACAATTAATAACCAAAGATTAAATGAGCTACAATTTCTTGTCTAAAAGTTCTACTTTTTACAAGTTCAAGGTTCAGAATGTTTATCTTCCGGTTCAATGATTATTGAGGTCATCCCTCATAAATACATGTATCTTCAATTATCTGCAAAGTTCAAGGCTAAATATGCAAGCGGAGGCCTTGTAACTAATTAACATTTATACCATAAATCAATCATGTCACCAAACAACAATTTCTTTATCAACCAGGGCATCGATCTCATCGTTTGAGCTGATTAGCGCTTTTTTGCGCTTTTTTGTTTGCTTTTTAAATGTTAGATTAAGCACAAACACACACACATGCATATCCATATCCCTACAAAACTTTCCTGTATTTACTTTGCCCAGAACCCCAGAATGATATTTTCGGTTTGCCATTTCGCGATTTATAATAATGAGTCACGCGACTCCAACCAACGAGTTTGTCTGAATTAATTACTGGACGGCACGTCGATTAGCTTCAAGCCAAAAAGCAGCCCTAATTGAGCTCGACCGCCTTAGAAGCTAAATTTAAATTAGACAAACACATCGCACAATCGTTTATGAACACCGAACACATACATATGTCATATGTGTATTCGCAACATAATCAAGCTGAACAACATGGTTTTGGATAATTTATGAATGAACGAACGGATCAACGGGCGACGAGATCAGGGACAATCTTTCAAAGTTCGTGTGCCGATTGGATGACATCATCTATGAGTTTTTGAATAAAGTTCAGCCAGAAAAACGATACGGCACTCTATTGCCTTGACCTACCTTATATACTATATTATGAATATTACGAGCACTTTTACTGTGTATTATTACAATTACTATGTATTATAAATCAGTCTATCAGATCAACTCGTAATTGATGTTATAAGGTAGCTTTGGCTAAGTCCATTCTCACGTTTGGCAAATACTAACAGTTAAATAAAAGCTCCCAAAGCGGAAGTGTTCATGAGAGTTTATTATTTACTATTGTTCACTATGTGCTAACATTTTGTATCTGATAAATACAGTTTTTGTGCGGATTCGGATTCAAGTCTTAAAAATGAGCTGAGCAGCGTAGTTCGATAACAGAAGTTTTCAAATAACAGTTTTCGATAACAGAAGTTTTCAAATATATTTATTTACTGTTAAATTACACGAATCGAGCTTTTGAGCTGGCAAAATATATAGCAGACTTTTAGGCAAAAACCAAATAACGCTTGCTATCTTATCCACCGTCTTCTGTATCTATTGTAAAGTCGTTTTGAGAAGTCTTAAAACGTTTCTATTGATAAGATTATGAATTTCGACATGCGACTACACTTAGAAGATAAAATCAAAGATCAGTTAGAGATCATCGCTGCATCAAAATGCGAGCATCCGGAGGAAATGGATTTTCATTTTACTTGATGTTTCTATTGCTGTTAATCTGCAATTTGGAAAGTATCTTAGGTGATGTAAGCCCGGCAGATGAGAAATCGATAGAACCAAATATTGGTACCATTTGGGATCGAATTACAAGCGGAGTTAGAAATTATCAATGGAAGAGTAATATCATTGAGAAGGAGAGCCCAGAAACTACGAGGAGGAGATCGGTTCTATGGCAAAGACTAACGATGGCCACAGTTCTTTAATGGATACAAGTATTGCCTGATGGAAAATGTTAGAAATATGTCAACAAATTGTTATACAATTCAGTGTGCAGTATTGCAAAATAAAAGAGCCCCTCGTTTATTAATCACTTTTGGAAGCACTTGACATTCTTTTCCATCTCACAAAATCCGGACTTCTGATCCCAGAAGAGTCCTCTGGGGCAGGATGTGAGCACTGGCATTCCTCCGATGCAGATATAGTACTTGCTGCAATCCTCCGGATGGGACATGTAGCTCTGCCTGGTGGACGGGCAGGTCAAGGCGTTGGCTTCGGCTCGAGGTGGAGATGGTGGTGTCACAGGAGGCAACTCGGTGATCTCCGGACTCGTAAGGAATTGCTGCAGGGTGCTGTACTCACTCGATCCCACAATATAGCAAACGGTTACTGCACCTTCACTGTGGGATGTGGATGTGGGGACTTTCACCGTGGTTTCCACATCCGTGAGCGGCTCTGATATCTGGGATTCCCCATAGCAAATGGCCTGATCACTCAACTGGCACTCGGATTTCTCGAAATTCCAAGCAGTGCCACGCCCACACTGATGACGATGGAGATGGCCGTAGGCGCAGATGAAGTACAGTCCACAATTTCTGGGGTGCGGCAGGAAGTAGGCTCCGAAGTGACGGCACTCGATGTGCTCCGGATCGTACTTCTCCATGGGATTAACCGGCTGACCACTGGTCACATCGACGGCCACAAAGACGGGCTTCGGCTTGTGTGGCCACCAGTTGAGCTCGGAGTTATCCGCCAGGCCACCTGCGGATTCCACAGTGCCAGTGGCTACGCGACGGCAGTTGGTATTCTCCGGCAGATCGCAGACCGCACGGTTCTCGTCGAACTGGAGGCCCTGGTCGCAGTAGAGTAGAGTGGGCACACGCGAGCAGGAGAAATATCCATTACAATCCAACGGATGTGGCACCAAATCGCCCTCTTGACGTCCCAAGCAGATCTGAAATGGGAATTTCGTGGGAATGAGAACGAATGGATTTCGTTTAAAGTACACATCTATTTGAGATGATACTCACATGACTGAGGTCACCCACAGTATGTCGAACTTTGGGCAGTTCCCAACTTCGGTCCACAGCGTGACCGGCTCCCAACTGGAAGCAGATGCTCAATGCCAGGACAAATGCCCAGGAGCATTGCATTGTAGTTAATAGTGCCCTTTACTTCTGATAATGGTTCTTTGCGACTCCAAACTGACTATGTTAATGGTTCGGCCGATTCATGACCGACCCTTTTATAAGGTCGATCAAGTGGGCCACACCCATTTGTCAGAGCTAATCGAAAACTTGTGTTTGCATTCTACGCAGATCGCAATGTTCGATCGCTAGATATCATTCAGTGAAGTGATGATATGCTCACTTCTAAAAATACCAGACGGTCCTAAGTCATCTAAATATATCCCATCCTAACTAGTTGAGTTTCGAGCAAAGTACGTGAAGTAATACTCTTTTTGCAGCCAGATCAGCTGTCATATAATTAATTTGAGCCCCGGATAACCTCGAACTTATCATGAAGGATAGAAAATTCAGATGCTGGAAAAGTTATCTGTTATCTCAAAGCTTGTTGGGTAAGGAAAATCACCACGATTGCTTGCGAACAAAGCTTTATTGCCTTTATTAGATACTGAATACTAAGTGGTAAATACATAGGATCGCGTTTTCAGTTAGTCCTGTTCCGTTGAGTTCCATCCCGAAAGTCCTTCACGACGACTGGACTTATTCGGTTCCTTCCGTAGTATTTTCGTTATCACCACCGTCGACGGTGGCTCCTTTGCAGGCTCCGTTCAAAGGCACATATGTGGACAGGTCATCGTCGGGCTTGCATCCCTGGCTTGACTCATCGAAGAATGTATCGGCCGGGCAGGTGTTCAAAGTGGCCTGGCCCTGGCTGTTGCAATAGTAGTAGGTGGAGCAGTTATCCGAATCGACGGCGTTCACGAACATCGTCGTAGCATACTGGCATCGATTGCATCCCTCCACCGGAGTGGCGCTCTGGCGGGTCACACAGTTCTCTGATTCGACGTCGTAATAGTAGCCAGAGGGGCAGTCGGTGGCCACATTTTTGCCGTTCGTGCACACATAATAGGTGCCACACACCTTGGAATCGGCTGACTTGGCACCGTTCGAGGAGCAGGAAACTGCGGCATCGCTCAGCGGAACGTTGGTCACACGGCTGCAGACGGAGGCACTTTCGTAGGTACATTGATTGGAGAGCACGCTGTATGCCTGCGGAAAGGAGTAAGTCACATTCACTAAAGGATGCAGGTAACTTTCCATATGATTGGATTTGGTTAAGGGACTTGTCAAGTGTTTTGGGATCTAGGCAGGGATATAGTATGTTTGCAATTGATAACTCACAGTTTGTCCGTTTGTAGAGCATGTACCCGACTGCAAAACGAGTCCGGTGGAGGTGGACTCGCAGTAGTGCCAGATGGAGCAGCTCTCAGTATCGCCGAAATATTGGCCAGGTGGCACGACATCGCAGAGTGAACCTAGCACGACTCCATCAGTAGATTGGGTGTTGGAGCAGGATCCATAAACGCAGCCCATTGTGGTGGTATCGAACTTCTGGTTCACCGGGCAGTTTCCGGAGCCCGCCGACTTGCCCTCAAGGCAGTAGAACCATCCACCACAGACGGCAGTGTTTGGCACCCAGGTGTTATTCTTGCCACCACAGGGATTCTCAACGCCCCAATAGCAATCCACCTCGCTGCTTGGATAGCAGGAGCCTCTCTTGTAGTCGTACGAGAAGCCTGATTGGCACGAGGACTGCACGGGCCCGGTGGACTGGCAGACGTAGTACGTCTGGCAGGACTCGATGCTGCCCAGCTGCGTTCCGACCTTCACCGCCGTGCAGACGGCCGTCACGTTGTAGTTTCCTTCCACAATCGCATCGCCCAAGGCTTGGCCGCCCATCAGGCACAGGATCGTGGCCAGTAGAAGTTTGCCTGCAAGCCAGAAATCAGCCAAGTCAATTAGCGAAAATCCTGGGGCTTATTCGACCATCGACCATCGACCATCGACCACAGATCACATCCCATGCGAAACACTTGCCTGTCATCGTTAGTTGGTAATACTCTTTGCCGCTGTTGGGGATCGAAAACCACTTGTATCGGCCAATGAAAGGTTGTCGAAGACTGATGGTGGAGTTTTCCCATTGCCTGGTTTTTATAGGTCTACGATTCGAACTTGGCCATCTAGATCGTAAATTGAATGTAGATAAGCCCAGCTATTCTCAGGAATTATAGACAGTGAAACATTGTTCCATTTTTTATTTATTCCACCAGATAGACGCTGAACATCTTTTCGGGTTGTTATTTAACCGATTTTAATTAAAGTATAGTTGTATTAACCGCTAAGTAGCTCTTTATCTGTCATTATTTCTATCTGTTCCGCAACTTAATAATTAAAAAAAAACAATTGACGCAGCCACATCCTTATCAATGGTGTAGGTCTACCTTGGAAGGTAAAACATCGTGTAGTTAAGCCTAGTGTTGTACAATTACTGAAAAGTTGGGGTTTCATTCGATAGTGTTGTAAGATTATTTAAATTTATTCGGCATAATGTTGTGCAATAGAAAAAGATCCTGGCTTAAATATAATATAATATTTCACTCTAATTAATGCTACTCATTTAAATAAGAATAATAGCTTACTTTTTTTATATGTATTATGTAACTTTGACAAGTACACCTTAAATTGAATGGACTCTTATCTCTTTTGTATGGCGATGACGCTGGCCAGTAAAACTTTTTTGGCGATGAAAAACTTTTGGCTTAGGCAATCTTTACTTTCGGCTTTATTGCCCTGCCATATGGGGTCAATAAAGTGTTGATGGTATTTCCTTGGATCTTCTGTACGTCGATGGAAATTTTCCCTTATTTTTTCGCATTTGGTGACAGTTTTTTCTTTGTTGGTGGGAGATTTCCAGAAATAAGGCGCCACTTACCTACTTATGCTGGATATTGGGCATTTTAGCTCATTTATTTGCCTTATTTGTCTTATTTGAATTAAGAATATATATATGCTTGTTAGGATCGATCGCTCTTTACTTCATATACCCATTTACTATACCAGTAACGTGGCTAGATACTTTTAATTGAAAACTTAATTTGTATTTATCACGTTATGTTCATATATTCATAAATTATACTTGCAATACATTTTGCAGAATTATATAACGCATTTTATTTATGGCATAAATGCTATTTAAATTATTTTGTGCCTGAACTTGTCCCAGTAGAGGTTGAGGATGAAGTTCCAGACGAGGTCGAGTCGGAGGAAGTTGAGCCAGAAGAAGCCGAGCCAGAGGAAGTTGAGCCGGAAGAAGTCGAACCAGAGGAAGTCGAACCAGAGGAAGTCGAGCCAGAGGAAGTCGAGCCAGAGGAAGTCGAACCTGAGGAAGTCGAACCTGAGGAAGACGTCGAAGTTCCATCGCTTTGCGTGGGATTGCAGCAGAGGAACATGGGCTCCACCCCGTTTACGCAGGATCCGGAGTTCTCGTTGAAGTAGTAGTTGACGGGGCAGCTCTCCACGGCCTTCTGGACGCCGTTCACGCAGTACAGGTAATCAGAGCAATTGGATGCCGAGTAGGCGTTCACGAAGGTCGCAGTGGTGCCAACACATCTGTCGCAGTTGTTCCTCGCTTCCATCCTGGTCACACACGCCTTCGAGATGGTATCATAGTAGTATCCCGAGGGGCAGGTCATCAGCTGATAGTTGCCAGCGGAGCACAGGTAGTACTGGTTGCATGCGGTGGCTGCGATCGTCGCTCCCGACGAGGAGCATGTGGTCGGAGCAGACACTCCGGTCAGGGATGGATCATTGGTGACCTGGGCGCACGATGAGGCCATCTTGTAGCCGCAGTTGCTGGCCTGCACATTGAACACTAGACCAGCTTCGCAGGATCCCGAGTGCAGAACGTTGTCCTGGCAGTAGTTCCAGCCACTGCAGTTAGAAGGGCTGCCAAAGTAGACGCCATTCTTGACGAGATTGCACAGGTTGAGGATGACCGAGGCAGTGGAGTCACCACCGGCGGACTCGGTGCATGGATAGCTGTTCTTGTACACACAGGCCATTGTGGTGGGATTGAAGTTCTCGCCGGCAGGACAATTGCCACTCACAGCGCCGGAGGCTCCGCAGTAGTAGTAGCCGCCGCAGGACGAACTGGATGCCGCGAAGGATCCCACCGCCTTGCCCAGGCAGGGATTGGAGTTGCTGGTGCAGGTGCTCGGCACAATGCCCGTGCACTGCTGGGCATTCTTGTCGAAATAGTAGCCCTGGGGACAGGACATGGTCGTGAACGATGATCCCTGGCACTGGTAGTAGGTCGAGCAGTCCGACTGGCTGGCCACGTAGTTGCCATTGCTGACCAGCAGGCACAAGGCGGTGACGTTCACATCGGCTGCAGCTGGAGCGGCACAGGCGATCACTAGCGCCACGGCAGCGAGGATGGTTGCTTTTTGTCCACCTGGAAGCGTTGATCATATTCATATTACATTCCAATGTAACTTGTTTAATTCCTAAACTTTTATATGTGATACCCACCCATTGTTTGTTTCTTCTTTTGGTGGCTCCTAGTTGAATACTGTTTCTGGTTGATGGACTTCCTCGGCTTTTATTTGTCCAGTCCGGCCAGGAGTTATCTTCGATCCGCTGGGCTGTCCAAGTTGATCGACGACCCTTCAGATCAGGAACCCATTTTGTGATGTATCGCAAGCGAAGCCAACCAACCATTTTTGCATGATCGATGGCCGTTTTGACAAGTCAACAAAGTTTTTGGGTGGATAAGAACTTTCCCAGAACTCGGACGGATAGAAATTTGAGTTACTTAATTTATTTTTTAGACTACGTTTCTATACTTGGAATATTAGGAAATAAATGTGTAAAGAAAAATTAAGATGAATATATAAAGAATTTAATCTAAGCTTTTAACAGAGTTCGCATTTTAAAACCAAAAACTTTATAATTGTTTAACCAAATATATACTTGATTAAATTTTTAGCAAATTATATCATTTAAGTAGTAAGTTATCAACAGGTTCCCCAAATATAATAATAAATGTCGAGGTGGTCCTTTCTGTTTTTGTTTTCGAACAAATCAATTAAACGAAATGAGATTAGAGTAATCTAAATTGGCTTAAAATTACCTACCTATTATATGGCACTAACCCACACACTTTGTTTTTAGTAATAATGACTAACCGTGGCGATTCCTAGCCATATTTGTTTTTATCGGAACAGCAAAGTTGGAAAAATGTGGTAAAGCCAAATTGACTTAAAAAAAGTAAGCTAGTGTAGTTCCTCGACTTTAAGATACTCATTACTCAGTTGAAGGGAGTTCAAGGACAATATAAATTTTAAATGTGGTTTACTTGTTTTAGCATATCATCGATATACAAACTAATTTTCACATCAATCTTCTACTTTCTTAAAGTATCTTTGCTTTGCTACGACCATCGGGTCCAATTAAAACCGAAGATCGGCTGATTATTTCATAAGGTTAGTTTAATCGAAAATAATTTTACGAAAATGTATAATTTTAAGCAGTAATCTCAATAAGTATGTATGTCAATAAGAATCGGTCATCGTGGACTATTAATAGCATAATGTCGTGTGCACCTGACTCAGCAGATCGCAGGCGATAAACATAATAACCTTTGATTTTGAAAGTTAATTACTATATGTGTAATAAATTAAATTAGACCCAATCTAAAGATAGTTATTATAAACAAGCGGAAACGCATACTACAACAAACTAAAGGTATGAGCGCGCAAGTCGACAAAAATAAACAAATTGGGCTTTAATTGAACTGCGCGGCGGCATTGGCCAAGTTTATCACTTGTCAAATTTGGATTTAACCGAATCTGATAAAAGTGAAATAGGAATACGCCATGCGTCCATTTTAGCCACTGACGACAGTTCTAGACTAACTTAGAGCTCCCAAAATGTACAGACCTTTCGGAAAATACAAAAATAGTGAGGGCATAGGCATTGTCTTTCGCTTTGTATTTATTGGCAAACTTGGATGGCATCCAGTTAGACGTTCTTTTCCTCGTTACCCGTTAAGAGGTACTTGTATCTTTGAAATACTAAAAGATTGCTGAGCTCGAGATGGGTGAGTATCTCTGGCACTAGCAGATATCCATCGAAGATGGATTTGTATCTAGAAGAATTACCATTTCATAGACTATTAACCGCAAAGATATAAAGATAGAAAACCGTAGAGTTATGCTTATGAAGTGTCTAACAAACTTTTATGCCAAACAGACACCAGGTTCGTCTTCATTTCCGGACTCATCATGATCCCCATGATATCAGGCGCCCTGACCTTCAATGCAACTCTTATATGCAGCTTGGTGGTCAACGGAACCAAGATGAACGATCCTCGGGCGTGCAACGCGTGGATTCAGTGCGTCGATGGGATCGCTGTGAGTGGTAGCTGTGCGACTGGACTCTTCTACGACCGGGAGAGCCAGAAATGCCTGAGTTCCAGTAGTGTCAAGTGTCTGTCCAGTGACCCGTGCGCTGCTCTGCCCACCGGATTCGCGGCTGATCCGTACTCCTGCAACGGTTATTACTACTGCAAGAATGGCAAGGGGACGCACGGAGTGTGCAACACTGGGATGAACTACAATTCGGGCACGCAGGACTGCATCCGGGATTTTCCGTGCCCGGATAAGATGGATCCGGATAGCTATTGCAACATACTGCCGGATGGGGTCTTTGTCAAGGACACGGACAACTGCAATGGCTATCAGATGTGCTGGGATGGCCAGGTGATCAATGGAACCTGTCCGGGCACCTTCTACTTCAAGGCCTCCACGGCCCAGTGCGATTATCCGCAGAATGTGGAGTGTGACTTCGTCCCAGTGCCAGATATCATCGAGAAGGGTGTATGTCCAGAGACGGGTGGATTTATATCCGATAACAAGACCTGCAATGGCTACTACTACTGCAAGGACTTGGGCAACGGAGAGTTCTCGCTGGAGCATGGCGTGTGCTCCGACGGAAGATTTTTCCTGGCCACCGACGGCGGAGCCTGTGTGCCGCGATCCAAGGTGAAATGCGGCTACGATCGCTGCGTGGGCTTGGGCAATTCCACCATCCAGCTGGCCAACGAGTCGGATGATGGCTGCAGGGGCTACTCGATCTGCCAGGATGGCATTGTCATTGGCCAGGGAACTTGTCCGCAGGACGAGTACTTCGACGAAATTAGCCAGCGGTGCACCACCCAGGTCATATCGTATACCGCCTGCCAGATATCGGAGGGAACCACCGGGACCCAAGTCCCAAGTGACACCACCACCACCATCACTAGCACCACCATCGCGGTCCCGTGAGCAGCTCCTCATAAGTATGGGTGCATGTGGTGCTGTTATCAGGCCGAAGTCCTATAAAATATAGATCAGCTCTTTGTTTAGATTTCGCGGAATTGATTGGACTTCCCCTACAGTAGCACAATACCACAATACCAACTTTTAAAATTTCAAATGTATTTAGGTATAAAGTGATTATTTCGATTATTTCGAAAAGCTTAGTTGTACGATTAAAAGTTGACTCATTCGTGAACCATCCGAGCTATATCTTATCCCGCCTGCCAGAAAACGTCGGCTGATGAATGGCACTATCAGCAATATTTTGGTCTCGTGAGCGACGTACGCAATCAGTTTTAATTAGACAGTTTGTTTTTTCGACGCCGATACAATAAATATAAGTGGTGTAATCAGGCGCAATAACGATTAAGTTACCAGATCACCTCTGGCCAAGATTTCCTTGAATCGATTGCCGAGCAACACACTCGGAAACGTGAAACCGTGATGTCATACTCAATAAAACCACTTGGTAATTTGGCGATGGGTAAGTACCAGGGAGGTAGCCAATGGAGCCCATTCAAGGCATCCATACATGGGTGATATCAGCGAATGTCAACGTTTTTAACCACTGCAATAGGAGGGTTGAATGGAAAAGTACGAAATTATCGTACTACAAAGTTTATTATTCAAACCACTTTCTTCTATGGGCATCATAACAAGATAACTTATGTTATTGAGTTTTTCGGAATTTGTTATCGTTATGACATGATCATCCGCCCTGTGGACATCTTAAAGTGGCCATAATTGGTTTCTATCGATAACGAGAGCGCGTCGATACATTTCATTTGCATTTCACCACTCATACGATTTTGGTGCTCCTAATGGGTAACATCAACCTTAATAGTTCCATTTAATTAGTGACAGACAAAAACGACCCTTGGGCGGTTGGATACATCTTGCTCGCCTCATGGCCCACACGGAAATAAGCGATCGCGGCAGCGCCGAGTAGCGAATTCATTATCGGACTATCTGGAATCGGTTTGAAATTCTCCGAACCCTCCACTGGGGTACAATTTTAATTAAAATTGATAATTTTTTGGGCACTGCAAGTGTCACGAAAACAGATTGCCAAATATGAACCGTTGTGTGGCGCAGTTTTGATAGCAAAAGGGTTTCCAGAAGAATTTTATCACGCCGCCTTCGTTTCGCTAATGAACATTTCCGCAAACGTAGTTCAAAAATCAGTCCAAAAAATCATAGTATTTCTACAGCAATACATATTTTATTGTTCAAGGTTAGGGTAAGATTTTCTATCAAAGGGAATAAAACCATAGTAGAGCCAAATACAATGGATAAACTATATATATATACATTTCAGGTTTCAATGCAGTAACATATTTATTGGACATTTTACGAGAAGATAATATTTGTAGACCCATTTCCATGGTTAGAAGTAAATGGATGAATGTCATAAAAGCTAACACTGCCCACCACAAAGTACATGAATTCCTTTCAAGCAATGCATTTGACCTCCACCATGAATTGGATCGATTTATTGGGTATTTAAATTGGATGCGATTTTGTAGGGATTGTGGTAAGGATGCGATCTATGGGGACGGCCTACACGGAACAGGCGATGTAGTGGTAGTTGGTCTGGGTGCATCCCTGGTTGCGCTCGTCGAAGTAGTAGCCCGCTGGGCATTGGCCCAGGCTGACGGTCACTCCGCCGGAGCAACGTCCATAGCTCTGGCAATCGCCGGCGACGTTGACGTAGGTGATGTTGGTGCCCACACACCTGTCCAGCTGGCAGCGCACGTTGAGTCTGTCGCGGCACGAGAGCTTCTCGAAGTCGAAGTACTGGCCCAGTGGACAGCTCAGGTGCTTGGGCTCCGTGTCGTGCTTGCCGGCGACGGGGCTGCCACAGATATAGTAGTGGGAGCAGGACTCCTCGTCGGCAAAGTAGCCAACGCGAGCGGATCCGGAGGCACTGTCCAGGCAGAAGGTGTTTTCCGGTTCCGGCAGGGCGGCACTCTCGTAGCAGGACACCTCGGCCACATCCACGCAGTAGCCGAGATTAGCATCGTAGGCACTGGCCAGTGGACAGGCTCGGCTGTGCAAGACCTCGCTGACGCACTCGTAGTACTGGTCGCAGTGGACGGGATCGGCCAGACGGGTGTTGTTCGGCAGGGATCGGCAGGCGGGACTGGTCTTCTTCGTCTGGCTGACGGGGCAACGGTACTGCTTCTCGTACACGCAGGACCGCGATACGGGGTGGAAGATCAGCTCGTTGGGGCAGTTGGCCTTGATCTGCTTGTGCGACTTGCACAAGATGTAGCCGCGGCAATCGCTGCTGCTGGGATCCACGATGAAGGCGCCTTCCGTTTCGTTGGCGCACAGGTTCGTGGCCTTGTCCGCAATGCCGTCGGCATAGGGACACACCGCGGCGCTGGAGGAGGCCAGGATGCAGCGGCCCAGCTCCTTGTTGTAGTTGAGTCCTGCGGCACAGCCGCCCTGCTCCAGCACGCTGTAGTTGCTGGCGCACCGCACCCAGTTGTCGCAGGTATTCGGTCGCAGGAAGCTCGTGTCCTGCGGCAGCAGGTCGCACATCTCGACCACCGATAGGTACTCAAAGTCCTCGATCACGCCGCCCAGGGCACTGGCCACAAACAGCAGCGACAGGACACCGCTAACTGCAAGTAGAATCGAAAATCGTGGGAACATGATGAATCCAGAATCCAGTGTGCTTTACCCTTTTTAACCCCGAACCTGTGAGTCAATTTTAAAATTTACGAACACTACTCTTCTTGCGAAAAAGCCCTATCAACTTAAAAACTTAATGTTTGAAGGTTTTATATGTAGATTCTTAAAGAGCAATCCTTTCAAACGAAATCCATCACTTTCAACGTTCAGCTGGCGTCCCACTCTGGCATACCTCTATTCATGTTGTATATCCTTGGGCTAACTTGTATCCTGGTTTCTCGAACGTCCCGTTGCGATCTTGGCGGCACTCACAACTCAAATGATTCTGCATCTTCGGAGGCTGGAGCTCTTAAATATGCAAAGGCCATTCTGCTCGAAAAACAATTTCCAAAATGCACACGCTATCTCAATCAGAGCTCCAAGATAGCGCTGATTTTTCGTTCTTCGGTTTTTGATTTACTGATGTACGATAGCGGGGCCGCATGTAAATTACACGGCAATAACATCGGAATTGCCTCTTTCGCAGAAGAACAGACTCCTGCTGGTGGTGGTGGTGGTGGTGGTGTCGCATCGGATTGATAAGGGAAAGATCTCGAAGATCTCAGTGCCATTGACGGTTCTCGAACATCTGAGAATCGCTGGAATACTCATCTTCAGACCGGACTCCCAATCTCATCGAATATCCAAATTCGGAGTCATTTCTCTTTGAATATTATTATTATTATTTTGTATCATTTTGTTATTATTTGATACACTATACTATACCATTCTAGACTATACTATAATATACTAGGCTTTTAAGTACTGAATTAAATATCTAAAAACTGACGTGGATCAAGTAACTTATCCAGAAATTTCCGAAGCAATGGGGCTTAGCTGTTCCACCTTCTTCTTCATACAATAGATGGAGGCCATTGAATTTTGGAAGTGTTTAATTAAGTTAGCTTTGCAGATAACATTTACAGATACCCCTCCTGCTGAAATCATATTTGCATTTTGAGGCCTCTTTTTGAAAGATTTGCTACCAAAAAGGCGAACAACTAACTAGGCAACGATTTGCCTAGCTCTAACTAAACGAATTTCGATTGGTCGAAGTCAACATTTTTATTAGTTTCTTTTGAATGCTTTCAGCATTGGGATTTATTTGTGTATTTCATAAAGGGTATCTCGGCAAACAGACGTGGCTGGAGGAGATGCTCGTGCACTAGCCGTCTACGCACAAATGGCGTAATTGGGTTTTGTGGTGGTGCAGATATTGTTCACCTCGTCGTAGTACGCTGAAGCGGTGGGACAATTTCCGGTTAGTCCGCTGGAACAGATTGTGTAGCTCGTGCAACCTTCAACTGCCATGAATGGATTGTTAACGTTCCCACATCGGTTATAAGTACAGACAAAGGAGGCTGGTGAAACGCACTTGCCGACTTTAACATTAAATTGGGTACCAGTGGGACATTGGTTCCAATAGCCAGTGGCGCCTGCATCTGCACAGTAGTAGTACCCATAGCAGGTTGCACCATCAGAAACGTACCTATAGTCAACACTTTCCCCATTTACAGTAAGTTCAGGTGATGCATTAAAAGTTGTTGTGGCACAAGCAGTTGAACTTGTTTGGCCAACAGTGAACTGGTCAGAGTTTCCACTGTTAGAATCCTCGCCGGTGCACGGATTCGTCGACTGGCACAGGCCAGTGACCCTATTATAGTAGGGATTGGCGGTGCTGGAACATTTCGCGGACGTGCCATAGCCGTTGACGCAGTTGATGTAGTTGCCGCACTGGTTCGGATCGCCTACAAAGATGTTGGACAACATGAACCGACAGATGCTGTCCTGCGGGCAGGCAGGTCCCCAAACACAGGATCTGGTGGACGCCGAGAAGACGGCGCCGGTACCGCAATCGCCATAGGAGATTTGGCCGGTGCCATCGCAGTAGCCGTATTCGGTGCAGTTCAACGGATTGGCCACATACATGGGAGACTTGACGCTGGCGCATGTCTGCACGGCACTGGTGGAGCACGCCGTGGTATTAGGGGAAGCACAGCTGCCGGTCTGCGCGTTGAACACCAAGTCGCCGTCACAGGTGCCCCAGGACACAACCTCCTGGTTCTTGCAGTATCCCCAGGCACGGCAGTTGCTCGGATTGCCGATGAATCCAATGCCCGACCACTGTTTGCACAGGTCACTCATCGTGTAGCCGCTGGCCTGCGACGCCATTAGGAGACAGGCCGCCAGGACACAGATCCTCATATTGATTGCTAAGTGGGGGAGACAGGTGAACAATGAATTATTAAATAAAATATAGACAATGTGCATTCATCAAATACTTGTATATCACTCTTATGCCGTGCTTGTATAATTTGCTTATACTTAATTATGTAAAATTATGCAAAGTAATTATGCTGCAAAGTGATTATGCTAGTAACGACCAATCGATAACTTTCAATTAGCGGCTCTAAAATTGGTTAAGCCTTTGCATATTTTACCCAACACGTTTAGCCTTTTTGGATAAAAAGCAATTAAGGACAAAAGTAAAACTCATTTTGACTAACAAATCCAGATTTGAAAACACTTTAACCATTTTTGAAAGCTATCTCCTTTGCAGGAGAATTTTGAGTGCCTCAAAACCATGTTCAAAACCACTTTTTCAAGCAAGACTGCTTGAATACTTTGCACCAGGTGATAACTGCATCCGTTCTTCGAGCCAACGTACCTCCCATCTTGGAATGCTAATATTCTTGGGGACCAATTCGCTTGATAGACAGACGACCGAAGCGAACGTTCCGATTTCGTTACTAACTCAATCAATTGCAGCCTTTGCGTTTTTATAGTTGGCGATTCGCGGCGCGAACTGGGTGGGTAATTAAAAAATTGTCAGCCAGATAAGCCCGCCGCCAGTAGGGCGTTAGTATCGAAATTA
This sequence comes from Drosophila mauritiana, assembly GCF_004382145.1. Lineage (NCBI taxonomy): Eukaryota > Metazoa > Arthropoda > Insecta > Diptera > Drosophilidae > Drosophila > Drosophila mauritiana. The sequence continues at coordinate 19,670,756 of NC_046669.1, forward strand.
ATGCTAGATAAGATTCTAAGGTATGGGGTAAACCACGCACCTTCCATCCCTCCGAAATTGTTGGGTTAGCTCACGGTTCGAAGGCGTTGGACGTCGAAAGTGAAACTAGCGGACCCGGCCGAAATGGACTGGCTTATAAGCTCGAATCGTATCTTGGCCAGCGGACTCCATACATACTATATATACTATATTAGTCTAGTTTATATATTTTTTATACGTTTCTTCACATGACAGCCGTGGCGGAATTTGGATTATCAGCTGCTGATTGCGAACCCTCTCTGTCTATAATTGTTTTTTAATTTCGAAGAAGTTCGAGGAGGCGGAGAAGTGTCACGGCTCTTATTGATCACTCAGTGGTGTTTCCCTGGTATCTTGGCACTCATTTTAGCAACACGACATTAGTTAGATATCTCAATTTGAATCGCACTGCGACGCTTGACTTGAATTGAGTGGTCTCTTTCCTCTGGAGGTTATCAGGTTCGGGGGAAAAATTACCGAGCTACAAGTGTTTATATTAATAGCTTGTCCAAGGGAAATAGCTCACCTTGCAGAACGGAAATTTTAAAAAATTATATATATATTTATTTATTTATGTGAATTATACAGTTTCGGCATGCATAATTACTTAGCACAATTAAATGCAAGTGTTTTGAAATTTTATTAGCACGCTGCAGAAAAAGAAAAAACGATCTATACAAATAATTGATGTTTAATAACAAAAACGTATTTTATAGTCAGTTTTAAATTTCCGTTAAATTATTTAGAATCTATGCCGCACTATTTTATTGTTTCGCCTAAAAGCAAGTTTTGCCCGTTTTGAAATTCGCCCATAAGTATGCAATGACATTTAAACAAACTCGATACTACTATTTTTTGGCTCAATTGATATCTTATCAACTTCCTATTTGATTTACCGGTAGCCAATTGGCAATCTCCAAATTGTTTATAAAATAAGCATTCGCTACAACTGAAAATCACCCAGTGATTTAGACAGGAAATGCAAAATACATTTCTTCTGAATTCAAATCTTCTGAATGCTTCTTAAAAACATTTAGTTCCCAAATACAATTGTATCAAACATTCCCATTTATTGCGTTCTATGCGTTACATATACCTGCTCCTTTAAAAACAGTCAAATTATTTAGAAATATATATCACTAAAAAGATATTATATAGGAAATCCCTAAACAAAATCAATACATTGTAATCTTCATTTTTACTTCCTTCCTTTCCTTTCTTCCTTTTTTAGCTTTTAACACAGCAAGTTATAGGTAAGTGGCGTGTTTTCATCTTGATTGAACCCATCTTACCCATTGAATACCCCTCAAAAACCAATCCGCTTATCTTGCCAGCAAAAATTGATTGCTGCTTATCCTCTGATATTTATAAGTAATCGCAGGTCGTCGTTCAGATTCAGTACGAGTTTATGCTTCGTCCAAAGTTGAGCTGCGATGGAAAGTGAGTGGATTGCGAGCTGCCAGTGGAATAGATCTAACCTTATTGTGTTTTCAAATTGCAGAATTTGGTGCTATCCTGGGCGTGGTACTGGTGCTACTGCTCCACAGCCTAGATGTGGTTAATGGCCGGAATGAGGACATCTGCCGCTTGTTCTCCAACAATACGGTGATCCGAGATCCCGAATCCTGCAGTCAATCGATTACGTGCATCGATTCCGTCAGCTACTACAGTACATGCACGGGATCTACTCCGTTTTTCGACAAGGACACGGGCAAGTGCGTCAAGTCACTGTCCACATCCACGTCCAGCTGCTCGATATCCTGCGCGGATCGGGCCAAGCAATTCCTGGCCGACCCCAAGTCCTGCTACGGCTACTATTACTGTGCGGACGAGGAGACGGCCATGTACGGCACCTGTCCGTCGGAGACGCACTTCAATGCCACCACCCAGATGTGCTCCCGCCAATACGAATCGGACTGCACCACCAGCAGCTTCGAGTACTGCAGCATTGTCAAGAACGGCGTAAACTTCGACAATCTGCAGGGTTGCCACATGTATCACGTCTGTGACAAGGGTGTCCTGAAGGACAAGACATGCTCGAATACCTATTATCAGGCCAGCACGGGCGAGTGTGTGTCCAAGGCTCTGGTGGATTGCGATGCCCATCCGCTGCCCACGAATGTCTGCGGCAAGGCCAGTAAGCCCTACGAGAACAAGTTCGTCGCGGATGAGGCCACCTGTCGCGGCTACTTCTACTGCGCCAAGCAGAAGGATGGCACCCCGGACGCCAATCCGGTGTGGAACCAGTGTCCCCAGGACAAATTCTTCGATGCGAGCAGCCAGATGTGCATAACCCCCAGTTCGGTCAAGTGCTCCCACGATCGTTGCGACGGTCGAACTGCTAGTTTTGTCGTTAGTGCCACCAAGGGCTGTCGCAACTACCTGAGCTGCTCCGACGGCATCACCGTGGGCGAGAGGTCCTGCGGCAACTACTTCTTCGACGATCAGCTGGGCGCCTGCACTCCAAGTGTCCAGACCTACACTGCGTGCAAGTCGTAGTCGTGTGTTTCCAATAAAGCCCAGATTTCATTAAGGTGTTAATGGAGTGTAGTAGTTCGGATTCCTTCGGGGAATGTGGGACTTGGATTGTCATACATATAGATACTAGGCTCTCTAACGAGTACTTTTTGTTTGTTTCCTGCGCTGGAAGCCAGTATCTTTGCAGTAACTCGAGGATCGTAATTGAGATAGGTTATTTTCCTAACCAGTTTTTATAAGAACGCAGATTGTTTTCGCTGCTCTAATGATTAAGATTAGCCACCGAAAAGAACAATATTTTTAAACAATCAGCAACATCTAGTTCGAAATTCTAATAAATAATATCTGATGTGTGTGTGAAGAACACTCGCATTTTGATTAATATTCCTGGAACAATTCAGCTGAAAACTAAGTAAATGAGCAAATAGCATTTCCAGAATTCACTCTATCGTGGAAACTTTTCTTGCAGGTGGTAGTGATGGAATAGCAAGGCGTCATAAATGATAATCACTGTCCTATTCGTTGCTTACAATCAATGTTTTCAAAAGTTCTGATTTTCCAAACAAAAACCTATCGAAAGCGACAGCGAAATGACAAGGCAGTATATTTTAAAAGTTTGTCATATTTACGGCACAATAACTGCTGACCGTTTAATCGCATCAGCGATAAATATATTTATAGTTCAATTAATTAACGGCCCACAGGAGGTTCATTTGACTCGAAACTACCGTGGGTATACCTCATTGACTTTCCTTTTCGATTCAAGTTGCTAAAATTCACTATGAAAGTAAGTTGTTAAGGAATCCGCAGTCAGATGTCTCGATTTCAATAGATTTCAATCACCAATTACGACCTACTTGAAGGGTTTTACCTCCTTTCGCACAACATTGATAAGATTTGCTCATAAGAGGGGCAATAAAGCGCCGGTATCAGCAGAAGCAGTGGCAACGATAATGTCTGCTAGTTAATATAAGCTTCTTCCATTCACGAAACTCCATTTAGTCGGGCGTAATTAGTTCCCGCGGCCACATCAAGACACTCGATCTATTCTCTTGCAAATTAAACCAAAGTTTCCCCAGCAATCAACCATGCTAAGTGAGTTTTATCAACCCACCCATTCACCGCCGTGAATATTTTTTATTCACCCTGATTCAGCCTTGATTTTTAGTGAAAAGTGACAGCGTTTTTAAAGATACAATTAAAATGTATCTAGAATCTATTTTGACGTAATATCACGATAGAATATATAGAAATTCGTTTAAGAAGTTGTTTGTAAATTCATTTTTATGAGTATTTCTTTCAATGAATGAAGAATTACAATATGTTTTGAACAGTACGACTTATTTTTATTACGAGTAGATTCCTTTTTCAAAGGTGTGCTATATCATTCTAATATATCTTGATCATATATCATTCGTAGACCTCAAACGTGGAGTGCTTCTCGGATGCGTTCTCTGGCTGGTGGCTTCCGTAGCTCTCTCGGCGAGTGCCGGTGAATACGAGGAGCTGTGTCGCCTGTTCAAGAACGGGACCAAGGTTCGAAAGCCCGGCACCTGCGACCAGTACATCCAGTGCTACGATGGCAACGGCACCGTCCTGACCTGCCCCTCCAACCAGTCCTTCAGTCCCAGCAAGGGTAGTTGCGTGGACACGTTGGCCAACAGCAACAAGTACTGCGGCAACCGCTGCGAAGGATTGGATGGCGAATGGGTGGCCGATCCGACCGAGTGCCGCAAGTACTTCTACTGCATGAACGGCGAACCGCTGGCGGGGATGTGTCCCGATAGCCAGCACTTCGATGAGCGCTCCCAGTCCTGCCTGTACGGCGTGGACTCCATATGCGTGGATGTGAACAACATTTGCGAGCTGGTGGCGGAAAATACGAAGTTCCGGAACGAGAACGACTGCGCCTACTACTATGAGTGCGACAAGACCGGGAACCATGCGTCCAAGAGCTGCAAATTAACCTCCGAGAAGCGCGAGTATTTCGATGTGGAGAGCGGCAAGTGCGTGGAAGCCAATAAGGTGGAGTGCACCGCCCATTCGAAGGAGAACATCTGCACCAGCGACACAAAGATTACATTCAAATCAGACAAAGCCACCTGCCGTGGATACTTCGTCTGCAAGGCCCTCGATCACGTCGCCGACCTGGATCCCCTGTGGATGCAGTGCCCCGAGGGCTACTTCTTCGACGCGGATCGGCAGCTCTGCGCCAATCCCACCTCGGTGGTGTGCACCCACAACAGATGCGACGGACGCGGCACGATGCTGGTGACCAGCAGCAGCAACAACTGTCACAACTACATCCGGTGTGTGGACAACAAGGAGGTGACGGAGGAAACCTGCCACTTTGATCACTTCTTCGACGAGACAGTGGAGGCGTGCTCCTCGAAGATCATCTACGATAAGTGTTGCGATGGCCGGGACTAAACAAAAAATATAAATAAAGGTGCAAAAAAACAATGTAGTTGATTTTATGGGCGATACCCATTAATCGTAGAGTAAAAGCAAAGACACTAGAAAGGTAAAAACGGTAAGAGGGTATACTAGATTCGTTGAAAAGTATGTAACAGGCAGAAGGAAGCGTTTCCGACCATATAAAGTATAATCATATATTCTTGATCAGGATCAATAGCCAAGTCGATCTGGTCCTGTCCGTCCGTCGAGCATACAGATTCCCACTCTAACGCCCACAAGCTGCAAAATACTTCCACGCCCTCATTTTTAAACTGCAACTCCCACAAGCCAACCAAAACTGTCACGCCCACACTTTTGCACAATTTTTAAATTATTGTTTTTTATTTCAATTTCTACTAATATTCAAAAATATATTGAAATTTCTCGAACTTCCAGCTGTATAACAGCTATATGATGGTCGGTGATTTCGGCTCTTCTGTTTCTATTTTGTTCAAAACATTTATTTTTACGATTTGGCTACAGACTTTAATTTTTGGGGAAAATACATTAATAACACACATTTAAAATTCAGGTAATTGGCTGTGTTTAATATATGGTATGTATAGCCCGTATGGTAGGCATTAAAAATAGACTAACAACACATTTCTAATCTGTTTGTAAGTGAAATTGAAGCGAAGAGGTGCCGGTATAATGAAGTTATTTCTAAATTTAGAAATCAATTAGTTTTATCGTTCAGTTACCAAAATGTAGAACAACATCCACTAGGAGCCAGACGTGTTTGAAAATACCAAGATTAATGGTAACGTTTTGTTAACTGTTTCTATTTGCTTATCTACAAAACGTAGATGAGTTAATTTGCAATAATACGAGAGCTTATGCTCAAGAAAATAAGAACTTTTTTATATGTAAGGCCAACGGGAATAAAAATAAATCCGCAGGTAGGGATAGATTTATCAGGCGAAAACATTTTTAAGCCAACTCAACTAGTTTTGCGTTTTCCATACGAAGTTGCCGCTTTGTTGTTGCATTTTTGAAATCATCAACGACCGTTACATTCGATTTTAAAATTTGCCCGATTCGGTTTCGGCTGTTATCGATAAATACACCCGCACAGAGAATTTAAGTCGCAGCACTGCGCCTTGGGGGTTGTTGTAGTAAGAGTTGTACCTAAGTTCCGCAAATAACTTATACAACTTAACTTCACGTTAACTTCTTTTAACGCATAAATCGAATTAATTAATGTTTCTAATAATGCGTTGTATGGTGCTCAAAAAACGAATGCGCGCGCAGAGTGACCAGATGCACCGGTACAGAGATGTTGGTGGTGTTGTGCTGCTGCCACACCGCTAGAACGGTATAAACAATTTTTATATTTTGCATTTTTAAATGTCGGAAAATTAATCTGTGAGCCAGCGCAAAATGAAAAGCGACGCATGGCTCACCTGATACACAGCATTTGAGAATACTTAACTTTATTGTCATCAGAAAAGCAGGGAGTTTTGACCAAAGAAAAAAGCTACACCCGCAGTCCGATCCTCGAAACGTGTGATAATAAAATCACGGAACAATCCGAATAATATAAAAAGAATAATGCGGCAATATTCCGGTTTGGTGCGCTAAAGAATTCGTGATTTTCGAACGTGGGCTAGCATTATTGGAATTGGATATGAGTTCGGTAAAAATTTAAACGGATTCCACTTTTGAAGGGCCAACTTTTCGGTGTCCCGGTGGCAGTTCCATAATCCGGAGATGAAATCCACCCAGTTCGGAGGCAGTAGCTCCAAGATGACCGAGCCCATTGAGTATGTGACGCTGATTAGCGACGATTCCGATGGTGAGCCCACGCCCAAAAGAAACGTCAATCACCCGCCATCGGCATTGTCAGCACCCAATCCTAGTCAGAAGCAAAAGCACCCGGATGAGGACTCCAATGACGCACCTGCCACCAGCGATGAGCGTCGCACAAGTAGGCGCAATCGGCCAAAAGTGGATTATAGTAACAGGCCTAGTGGAAGTGGAGACACCGCCTCCAATGACAAGTCAGGATCGGCATCCATGGGAAATAACAACCAGCAGGCAGAGCGTCGCGGCCAAAGCCAAACCCGCAAGTCAGAAGCCAATGCCACCTCCGTGTCCGGACCGAGTGCAGGAAATTCCAGACCATCCCAGAACGGAGATTCCAAGGATAGGGATGCCGGCACGCCCACGGTTTTGTCTGGCCAAGAGGGCGCCGTCTTCCAATCTCGCCTGCCGTTTAACAAAATGACACCCAACGAAGAGGCGTGCTTTCCGGACATCAGTCGCTCGGGCATTCTGGGCCATCGGGTATTCCTCAACATTCGTAACAGCCTCTTGCACATGTGGGTGGACAATCCCAAGGTCCAGCTGAGCTTCGAGATCGCCCTTAAGAACCTGCCGCCGCCATTCGACAGCGAGCCCAGTTTGGTAAGGCGAGTACACTCGTTTCTGGAGCGTCATGGCTTCATTAACTTCGGCATCTTTAAGCGACTTAAGCCTATACCCGCCAAAAAGCTGGGCAAAGTCATAGTGATCGGGGCAGGGATCTCCGGCTTAGCAGTGGCACACCAGTTGCAGCAGTTCGGCATGGATGTGATCGTCTTGGAAGCGCGGGATCGAGTAGGCGGACGGATATCTACGTTTCGGAAGAACAGCTATATTGCCGATGTGGGAGCGATGGTGGTTACCGGCGTCTATGGCAATCCAATGACGATCCTCAGCAAGCAGATCGGTATGGACCTAGTGCCCATCCAGCAGACATGTCCACTTTATGGCCCAGATGGCAAGCCCGTGCCCAAGGAGAAGGATGATGTGATCGAGAGAGAATTTAACCGACTGCTGGAATCAGCCAGCTACCTGTCCCACCGTCTCGATTTTAACTACGCCGGCGATTGCCCAGTTTCGCTAGGCGATGCCTTGGAGTGGATAATCAGTATGCAGGAGATGCAGGTGATGCACAAACGGGGGCAGCACATGCAGGAGATCATAGCTACCCAAACGAAGATCATTGAACAGCGTCGTCGACTGAAAACCCTTAGAGATACCATAGCCACACTAAAGAATGAGCACTTGGCAATGATCAACCAGCGAAAACCCAAAGGCACGGATGGCGATCTGAAATACTGTTACCAGGAGTTTAGCATTAGGAACACCCAGATCAAACTGGAGGAAACGATCAGTACGTTTAACGATCTCCATGCCGAGGAAAAGCAGATGTTAGCCAAGCTCCACGAACTGGAGCAAAACCGACCTAGGTAAGTTGGCTTTGAAGTAGTCTTTGAAAGCTTGAAATATGTTAAATGGCCTAATAAACTCCATTCGTGCAGCGATGTGTACCTCTCGTCCCGCGACCGCCTGATCTTGGACTGGCATTTTGCCAACTTGGAGTTTGCAAACGCCACCCGGCTAAATAACCTGTCGCTGAAGCACTGGGATCAGGATGATGACTTCGAGTTCATTGGCCACCACACAACTGTGCGGAACGGTTATTCATGTGTGCCTGTAGCTCTCACTGAAAACCTGGACATCCGCGTCAATAGCGCCGTCAAGGAGATTAAGTACGGCACCAAGGGTGTGGAAGTAGTGGCTGAGAACTTGAAGACATCCAATTCGCAGATGACGTACAAGGCAGACCTGGTCGTCTGCACACTTACTCTGGGCGTCCTAAAAGTGGCGGTAGCACATAAGGAGTCACAGCAGAGTAACACAGTCAAGTTTGACCCGCCATTGCCGGACTGGAAACAGCAGGCCATCAAAAGGCTGGGATTCGGGAATCTTAATAAGGTTGTGCTCTGCTTCGATCGCATCTTTTGGGATCCCAACGCTAATCTATTCGGGCACGTGGGCAGCACCACGGCGAGTAGAGGTAAGTGGTGTGACTTTCGGCATCAGCTTATCCTATTCATCTATTACCAGACCTGGACAGGCTTTCAACATCCCAAATTGTATTGGCAATTAAATGTGTTCAATGATATTATTGCATATTAATTGCAGGAGAAATGTTTCTGTTCTGGAGTATAAGCTCATCTCCGGTGCTGCTCGCACTAGTCGCCGGAATGGCAGCGAATCTGGTGGAGAGCGTGACGGATGACATCATAATCGGGCGTTGTATGTCGGTGCTGAAAAACATCTTCGGGAATACCTCTGTTCCACAACCCAAGGAGACAGTGGTAACGCGTTGGCGCAGCGATCCCTGGGCCCGTGGGTCGTACAGCTACGTATCCGTTGGTTCCTCGGGCAGTGACTACGATCTGCTGGCGGCGCCTGTCATTCCGCCGTCCAGTAAGGATGCGGAAGGATTGCCACGGCTATTCTTCGCGGGCGAGCATACGATACGGAATTATCCGGCCACTGTGCATGGAGCGTACTTGAGCGGATTGCGCGAGGCGGGACGTATTGCGGATTACTATCTCGGCTATCCAGAGGGAACACCGCCGGACATTGGCTACTCGGTGGCTGAGGCGGCCAATCTGGTGTCCGTGGGAAATGTTGTCAAGCTGCGCGACTTCTCGCCCAATCTATCTGACTCCTCCCCGTCGTCAAAGAAGTCGGAGGAGAATTCAAACTCAAACACTGCCGACTCTACGGAGCTACAGTAACAATGTATTTAGCGTGAATGATTTGGGCCCCAGCAGTTACTCCTAGAGCGTTTAGTTTTGTATCATACAACTGGAACTCGCTGTTTAAAGCAAAGCTAGGCCGATGTAAATACCTAAGACTATTCCACTAAGCATGGACCACTTTCATTCAACCAATTATAAATTATAGATAAAAAGAAATAACACCCAACATAGCCAATCCTCTTCAGTGTTTCCTTCAGATCAAAGTAAACAAACCTCTGTGCGCCTATAATTATCAACAAATATGATACAATCATCTATCATAACTTCCTGTTCCACTTACCCGTCAAAGGGGAGTATATGTTTTAAGTATATTATCGCGTACAAGATTGTTTTCAATCATTATTTTGTAAATTAAATTTGAAAATTGTAAATTAAGTGTACGCAGATATTTTTAATTAGGTTAATTTTATTTAAGTAATAATTTCATATTACTTCCAACTTAAAAAAACTTAAAATTTTTTAATATCATTGTTATCTGGATAAAATAGGATGTAGAAAAATGTGTACGCCAATCATGGCATAAATTGACTTTTAAAATATAATGTAAGCTTAATCATCCGTCTTTTTATTTGACAGGTCGTACTTCACTATACCTCGCAATTAGTGGGTATCGAAAAGTGAAAACTGTGATGTTTTGGGTCTCTCGGGCAGTTGGGCAACTTCTTTCGAAATTGTGTCAGTTCAACGACCTCCGCCAAAGTTCGCTTTCAATGGCAATGAAACGAAAGCTTAACCTTAGTCGTCGAAAGCTCCTGTCTGCAAACTTCCACGAATTGGCATTGGTGGGTCTCAGGGGCGAAAAGCTCGGAAGTGCACTCGGCTAGAGCCGATCGGTGGGGGTGAATGTGTGCCGCTAGAACGGGTTAGATCCGATCGTGCTATACCGTGGACGAGCTTTCTTGGGGGCGTGCATGTACCACGATTGTCAAGTTCAATGGCCGATATGTGTTAGGTTCGCAGGTAATACTCGAAAAGCTTCGGTATGGTATGGTATGAAGGTATGACAAAAAGTTAAGTTTGATTTTTGTTTTCCTCAATCGCATGCTTTTCTAACTACTAGTATAATAGCCTGCATATACGAGAAAGTCCGCCGCGAGTGTATGTTCGCATTAGCAATGGCCTTGAGCCGGGTCATCGACCGAAACTACTGACGTTAGTGCTGAAAATAGAGCACAATGGGAAATGCACTATCGTTCCTATCGATTGGCCTAAATATCTTGTGCAAACCCTTCTGGATTCGGGGCATTGTCGCGGCTTTACAATAAAAATGGAGATTAATCATGGGGCAAATATTGGTATTGCAGTGCACCGAAACCGAAAAACCCAATTTCGAAGCTAAATAATTGAAACTATTTAGTTTAAAATATCTTTGTTACTAGTGTAACTAGTAAAGTCAACAAATATTTCAGTCACGATTTGAATTAAACTAGCAAAAACGTTGGGGAAACACAGTTCAAAAAATTCCCCCTTAAGTTCGTTGCTCTTTATCGGCAACGTAATTTGAAATTTGTTGGAAATTGTCTTATATAATCAATCTGTATGTTAGTATGGACGATAATAAATACTGTTTTCAAAAACGTATACTACATTCTAATACCATTTTTCAAAACCACGGTGATTTTATTAGTATATGTGATCACAGAAGGAATCTGCGAAGTTGGTGATCTCAATAAAATAAGTGTTATGCTGTTGAAAACCAGATGAATTTAAAAAAATATCTCATATCATATGTTTTCTTGGTAAAATATCGAGATATCCATATAAGCAATGATATCGATGATGTTAGTAGAGATGGTTTTACAAATATTCCGCGCAATACAAACCCAGCATCATCGATTTAAAAACAAACCCTAATATCTTTTAACAATCGTTAGTTTAGAAGCAAGAAGGATACCTCATCACTTGACCATTCACCATTCAATCGGTCACGTGGTTTCTATCATCACCACCACCCTCAATGCAGCGCATCTAGTGTGGAGCTTTTCGACCGACGAACTATAAAAGCCGAAACAAGCGTTGCAGTAGTTCAGTTGGAAAGATAGATTCATCGACGAAGCTTCAAACCAGGTACCAAAATGAGCGATAACGAGCTTTCAGACGCAGTTACCCAAGCGCTTTTGGAGCTGTATCAACGCCATGGCATACCTATGGTCTCGCAACCGATGGTCGGAGTTGGGGAGAATGCCTACGGACAGGTTCTCCGGGTGAGTTGGCCCACGATCGCGGACGCAGTCACCGTGGTGGTCAAAATGGCACCAAGGAACGAGGCCCGAAGATCCCATATGCACGTCGTGGACTACTATGCTCGCGAGGTCTTCATGTACCAGGAGGTGTTCCCCGTTTTCCGGGCACTATCTCCAGATCGTAACACTTTCACCGTGGCACCGGCCCTACAGGCCAATGACTTGAAAGCTCCCGATGAGTTCTTGATATTCGAGGACCTGTCCGAAAGTGGATTTCGGCCCAATTCGCGCAGTATCATGCCTACCTACGACATCGTGGTCTGCTCCCTGAAAGCTTTGGCGGAGCTACATGCATGCTCCTTCATCCTGCAGCAGACCAATCCCTTGCAGTTCAAGCAGTTGGTGGAGTTCGTGGAGAAGGACAACCTATTTACACCCGACATTGAGGAGGTCACAATTGAGTTTGGAAAGGCGCAGTTGCGCAGGGCGAGAAACATCCTGAATGAATCCGATGGCGACCAAGTGGCCGCGGTCCAGGAAGTCCTGCAACTGTGTGAAAAGCAGCTGAAATCCTTGGCTCTTTACTGTGTGGATGGAAAGGCGCAGGCGCCACATGCTGTTATCTGTCACGGTGACTTCTGGAATAACAATATTCTCTATAGGCATGAGGTAACGAATCCTTATGGTTCGAAGTAATTCTATGAATAAGCTACTATTGCTATTCCCCAGCCCAATTCTGATCAACCTGTGGAGGCCAAGCTGATCGACTTTCAAATGTCTCGCTATGCACCTCCGGTACTGGATATAGTCCATTACCTGTTTGCCTGCACGGAGAAACGATTGCGGGACGAGCACTTCCCCGCCTTCATGGATGCTTACTACAACACGCTGGACCAGAAATTGAAGTCCTGCCATCTTTCCCTCAAGGACATATATCCGCGCAGCGTCTTCAATCGGCAATTGCAACTGTACGGTGTTTACGGCTTGATAATGGGAGCATTTTCTCTACCCTTTTTCATTTCCAATGCCAACGAAGTAATTGATATCGACACGGTTTCCGAGGCCATCCAGAGTATTTCGACATCCTCTGAGGAACCCAAGTACAAGGAGCTGATTGAAGAATACGAAGTTCTTAACGCCCGGACTTTACCGATTTTCAAGCGGCGAATCACTGGTATCGTCGAGGATCTTATAAAGTACAACATGACGGAGCCGCTATTCAAACTGGACTCCGAGCCAATTGCTAAAGTATTATAGATAATAACATTAATAGAAAACTTCCCATAGAAGTTAAGGGTGTAAATATGTTGAGTGTAAGCGAGGCACAACTAAAGCTTCTGCCAGTATACATATGTGATTCTTTCATATTTATTCAGGGAACTCTAAGATTCTACAAATTCACAACTTAAATTAAAATCCGCATAACAAATAAAGTTACCTAAATGTCTGCAACTGGATTGTGTAACTAAGGTTTAAACTAAGTATGTACATTTAGTATGTATAGTGATGATAATGGTTTCCTTACCACGTTCGGTAGAAAAACACAATTTGATTGTTTGCGGGTGTCTAAGGTAAATGATCTTCTTAAGAAATACTACCAAATAAGTCATAATTTGAATGCTTAACCAATTTCAACGCAACATAAATATTGTTCTTTCGATTTGATGAGGTTAGTACTACTCTATTATTTAGTACATACATATATGTACGATATAATGCGCGGCTATAGCTATCAGTATAGCTATTTACATGGCATGCACTTGCATAGTCCAAGAATAGACCTTATCTTAAACTAAAGGCCTACACAGTACAATATGTGTCTTGCACTAAAACTAAGCTTTTGCGTGTCTTCTGGTATATAATAAAATAACAACTCATTGAGTTTATTGCAGCAATACGTGGGGCTTGGCGTTTTATGTCCTAATGTCCAGCACTTGGATACGCAATCAGGAGACCTCCTGATACTGATAATGGGTCCTGGTAACAATGGCTTCTACTGCATGACCTCCCGGAAGCGCTTCTGCCTCTCCAGACTCTCCACCTCGGCCCAGCAGTTGCGCATGTTGCGGAAGAGCTGAAAACAATTGATATGGGTTGCTATCAGTAGCACATGTTGGTAATCTCGAGTTGTACCTCGTCGATCCAGTTGTGTTCGGCCAGCAGATCATTCAATATTTCTGTTGACGTCTTTCCTGGGAACTGTTGCTGCTGCTCGGTCACCCGCTGCGAGCAGTTGATGAACAGATTGAACTTTTCGTGTGCAATCTTGTGGAAGAGGTCTGCACGAGCGGCACAGATGCGGCATAGAACAATATCCTGCAGAAACAAAATATATACTTAATATATCCTAACCAGCGTTTTAGCAACACGCACCTTTTCATAGACGATACGCGGATCAACGGGAATAGTCTGCATGGTGTTCGGATTGTACGGCTCCCCGAAGAGGAGGAAGCGCACAGCGATGCCTGGCTGGTGGCAACCGGCGCAATTCTTCTGGGTAAGATTGTTTTGCTCCCACTCGGAGAACACATGGCACTTGGGCCACGTCTCGATGGAGGAGATTGTACTCCGTGTCCAAGGAGTGATGGCCAGCAGCTTGCGCTTGCAGCTTTCCATGATATTGTCTACCACGCGAACACTGCCCAAAAAGTAGTCGTCTACGGATGAGAAGCATTGGTATAAAGTGAGTAATAAATATAAAAAATAGTTCGCTTTTCGGATAGTTTACCCTTTTCCCGCGTTATTTCCGAGAAGAAGCTTGGATCGAGGGCCTGGGAGATCATAGTCTGAATATAGATCTCAAAATTATCCCTGTAGGACAGGTAGTCCTCCATGATCTTTTCAATAAACTGCTCGGTATCGTCGGCCAGCAACTCTGATCGCATGAACTCGACAATCGTTTCGGTGTGTGAATGCAGTTGAATGCGCACCGGCGCTTTGAGGTAGAGTTTCTTCGTTTCGAGATTCCAAGAGGCGTACTAAAATCCAAGAAAGTGTGATTACAGCATGTACTCTTCGTAGAGATGCAGCAAACTCACCTTCGACATGTTGCGATAGAAGGTCTTTCCGTTTTGGCGGAAGGGCTCGTACTTTTGCAAAATGCACTTTGAGTCCACCTGCCAAATGGTGGGCCAATCGTTCACGAGATCCGATCGCAAAACTATGAAGTCGCCCGTCTAAAATGGTGCCATCAAAAAAGTGTGAGGCTTCATCGAAAGAAGTATATACATATATATCATCAACCTACTTTAAAGTTCTCCGAGTTGGCAGCTGCACCCGATGATGCGCTGGCATATCCCACATCCGCCACTCCGGACATATTCTGTTGCGAATTGTAGCTTGATTCGCCACCCGTCATTTGCTGCACCTGTTGCTGCTGCTGGTGAAGTTGCTGGTTGACCTGCATCTGCTGCAGTTGCTGGTGGTGTTGCTGCTGCTGTTGTTGCAGGTCTGAGGAATGGTCGTAGGTGTTCTTGCGAGGAGTGCCCTTCGACCGGCGAGCCAACTTTCGTTTCCCATAGCCCTTTCCATCATCGCTCTGCGTGTGAGGAGTGATAAGCAGGTTGTGAGACAGTGGTTTTCGAGACCGGAGGCGAAAAACTTACGTCTTCCTCCTGCGGAGTCCATACAGGATCCGTGTCCGAGTCGGTGAACTCATCCGGCTCGCCAACTACTCCACCATCGCCGGCAACAGAACTGGAATTCATGAGCATGGCATGCATGCTGCTCTGCTTGGCCTTGCGGGAGCATTGCTCCCGTCGCGGCGGCACACTCAAGGGGTCTGTGGAGGGCACAAAAGTGGGTTAGCAACATTGAACTGGACGTGGCGAGTGCCCGGATGACACGAACGGAACGGGACAGGATCCACAACAACGACATCGACAACAACAAACCAGCACACCAGCAACACCACATCTCCCACGGCCATGGAACACCAGCACCAGCACCTGGATCGGAATCGCCACCGGATTCTGATCCGTCTTACAAGTACAAATAATAAAAATACACGGTTTATTTGGGTTTTTGAAAATTAATAATATTTGTTCTTCTCGATTTCATCTCAAAAATACTTTATACTTTTGTTCATGGGATTCTCCTTTTGTTTGTTTGTTTTTTTTTTCTTTTTTTTGTTTGCTCTTTTAACAAATTTAAAAGATAGCATTTTCCTTGTTTTTTGTTTTTGTTTTGATGTCATTATGGTTGTTTTTTACATATACACACCGTCCAAGGGTCTAGTGGTCGGTTGTCTGTCTGGCTGTCTGTCTGTCCGTGTGGTGTGGGTGGTGGTGGTGCTGCGTGGGTGGGTGGTGCGGCTGCTAGTGGCAGCCGCTAGTGCTGCCAAGGCCACAGCAGGTTTATAAAGTGATGAGGATTCGGCGCTGGTGCTGGCGTCGGCGTTGTTGAATTCGAATTCGCTGTTGCATTCGCGCTGGCTGGCGTGTGGTGGTGATTGTTGTTGTTGTTGTAGTTGTTGCATGGCGTGGAAGTAGCGATAGTGGAGTGCTTATTGGTACTATGCTGTTGGTCAAGTAACATACCTTGACCCGCTCCAGCTGTCAGTTGGGCGCAATGCTGCTGCACAAAGTGCTGTCCGCTCATCGATTGCTGCTGCTGCTGTTGCGCCTGCTGCTGCTGCTGCTGGGCGTATGGCCGGAAGGAGGTTTGATCCCCGGGCTGCTGGATCACCGACGACGAAGGTGCCGACTCCGCCGCGGCTGCAGCAGCCACCATTTGGGCGTGCGGACGCTTCTTGGGGAGTATTTGCGTCTGCGAGAGTATTTTGATACGATGCCCATCATCGCCGACGAGACCTGCCAGTCCATCAACTGCCTGGACGGCATCCCCCGCTGACTGTGTGGCCTGTGAGGTTGTGGGCTCATCTCCGCTCCCAGAACCCTTGCCTTTCCGCTTGTATGGAGCTCGTGGGTAATTTAACTTCCGCGATGGCTTCACCACCGGCGGCGGATCGTCGTCCCGCTCGCCCTGCAGAAACTTCAGATAGCTGTCCATAAACTGAGTCTTCTTCTCCCCAATCAGGGTGCCCACGCTCACAGGCTTGGGAGCAACAGGACTGTACGCCGTGGATGCACTGACTCCGGTGCTTGAAGGCGCCGCGGGCGTCACCGCCGAATGACCATGCCCATTGTTGGAGGCGTGCGAGTTGGGTGGACAGTTCGTTGGCTCCGGGGAAGGAGTCTTGTTCGGATTACGTATGCCAAAGTTCGTGTTATTCGTGGAGGAGTTGGTGCCACGTCCGTTGCTGGACAATGAGTTGGCATAGCCCTGCTTCGGTGTTGCTGTGGCATCCGCCAAAAAGTCCAGTTCCTCTTCGATGTTAGGCACGATGACCTTGTTGCTGGCCGCTGCTGCTGCCGCCGCCGCTGCAGCCGCATTCGCCTCCTCCTCTTGCTGTTGAGTGGCTTCGCTCTTCTCCTGACGCTGCTGCTGCGCCTGCTGCTGCTGTTGCTGTGTGTAGGCCTGCTGGTGTTGCTGCTGCGTATAGGCCGCCTGCTGTTGCTGCTGCTGTTGTTGTTGCTGCTGCTGTTGTTGCTGTTGCTGCATGCAGGCAGTGTACTGGGAGGCAATGGGCTGGGGGAAGGCTGGATAGTATTGCGCCAACTGGGTCAAGTGTGACTGGGCCTGCGAAGACTGCAGGTGTGCCGGCTGTGGCAAGTGCTGCTGCTGCTGTTGCTGCGCTTGCTGCTGCTGGTGCTGCTGCTGTTGGCTCTGCTGAGGATATGTGGGTATGTTGATTGTGGCCGCCGGCGAAACGGACGCCGCATTGTTTTCCGTCTTGAGCGGAGCATTCCACTTGCTATTGAAGTCGTAGTACGTGTTCTGTTGCTGCTGTTGCTGATTGTGCTGCTGTTGTTGTTGCTGCTGCTGCTGCAACTGATGATGCTGCGGCTCCTGGGGACTGCGCACATTGCCGTAGTCGCTGCTACTGGGGATGAGCGTTTTCTTCGGTTGGCGCTTGCGCGGAGTCTTCGCTGGTTTCGGCGGCGGCTTCACCTCCTCCTGCAAGCAAGTGTGAAAAGAATGCGGATTAGAACTCTCGGCATCACCAAAGGTTATAAGCAAACAGCACACTATCATTAGCTTGGACATTGGGACATTAGAAACGGTTGGTAAACGTGTACACTGGCTGGTAAAAAGAACAGTCTGCTCCCAGAGCATTTTACTGGGCTACAACTGGGCTGCGAGCGGCAAACGCGTTTGGTGCTTGGGTTTACCCCCATTAGGATTGGATCATACCATTACAACATAACGTCACAGTTTCAAAGTGGCCACAGGACTTTAAATTAGAGAATTAGTTAGCAGTTTTCGAAGCAGTTGTTAGATTTAACAGAAGAATTTCAAATTAAGCGTGTAAGAACAGAAGGCCAAAGGAATAGCTTCCACCATAATACAAGAAATAATCGAAAGGGCATGCAAATTTTTATAAAAATATAGGCTACAGAGCAGGGCTTTAACGAAATAACTTCATATTCGGGAAACTGGATACTTCAAATATTTGAAAGCAAGAAAACCCTATTAAATTAGACTTCAAATATTATAAATATTAGAATTTTGTGTCTAAACGTAATTTTTTATGTTAAGGTACGTTTTGTTAATTCAAATTTATTTTTAGCCAATCGCAAAGAAAAAGCGTACAGTGAACTAAATAAGAGATCTTCCAAACTAGTCCATTTAATTGGTAGACGCTTTCAAGAAATAGTGTGAAAAGCAAATAAACCGAAATAAAGGCAGAACACAAACAAATTAATAAACAAATAGAAACGGAAATAAAAAAAATGTCATACAAACCTTTGGCACTACTTGAATCTGTGACGCTAAGTTGCCCGCCGACGGCGACATGATCATGTTGGCCACCACGTGCTGGCGCCGACCGGCGGACTGGGATTGGTTCTGATTGTGCTCCTGCAGCTGCAGTTGCTCCCCATCGACCACGCCCGCGGGATAGAAGGTTTGCTTGATCTCCAGCCCGGGCGGCAGGTTGAACACTAGATTTTCGCCACCACCACCGGCGTCCACTGAGGATGCCTCACTGGCAAAATCGAGCTGCCGCTGTTCTTGTTTCACCTGCAGATGCAGCACGTTCTTAATGTCCTCCTGCCCCGCTCCATCGTCATCCAGCTTCGTCCAGCAGAGGTTCTGCTGCTGCTGCTGTTGCTGCAGGGTGCTTTGTATCACAGATGAGTAGGCCACCGTGGTGGGTGTGGCAGCAGCAGACGATCCAGCGCCCGCTTCTTGCCGCCTTTGCACAGGGGACGCCGTCTTGTAGACGATCACCTGGGCCTGCGGTGTGCTGACCACGTCCACCGCATGTAAATTCGTGATGGGCGATCCATCTGCGGAGCTGAGCGCCGGACTGGCATATTGCGCCGGATAGGATCCCGCCGGAACTGGCACTGCCAGCGGCACCGGACTGCCATCCTGTTGGTCTACTATCGTTGCCCGATACGGCTGGCCATCCTTCCGCGTCACCTTGACCTTTCGGCCATCAATGGTGTAATAGGTGTCCGGTTCCGTGTCTGCCTCGGCGATCTCCTGTTGCAGTTGCTGCTGGAGCTGCTGCTGTTGCTGCTGCGCCGCTGCCTGTTGTTGGTGCTGCTGCTGTTGCAGTTGGATCAGGTAAATCGAGTCGTTGTAGGCTTTTAATTGCTTTTCCTGCTTAATCTGCTACAGCGCACCGTACATAGATTGAATCGGAATCGGAAAGTGTTTGGTTTGGGATTGATTCGACATAGAGAGGCTAGACTTAGTCTATGCTTTGATGGGTTTATTGGAAGGGATGTTTTGTTAGTATGCGATAAATGCGATAGAGCCTGCGGGGTTTTAATAAGTGTGTGTGCTTCCCCAGAAGCTGCTTTACTGATAGAAGAGTGATCTGAAAGCCGAACGTAAAACAAACGAATTCTACTCACCACTTTGTCGGCCACCAGGTTCAGCTGTTGCTGTTGCGCCTGCTGCTGTTGCTGTTGGGCCTGTTGCTGCTGCTGCTGCGCCTGCTGCTGTTGCTGCTGCGCCTGCTGCTGTTGCATGGCCAGGAAGGTGTTCGATATCATGTTCGGCGTGTTCCAGGTCAGCGACGTCGACGTCAGCGCCACCGTTGTGGGCGATGGTGAGGCTCCACTCGACGAGGAGTTCTCCCCGTAGTAGTTCGAGGCCACGTTGTTGACTACAGCAGCCGCTGCCGCCGACACGGCCGCCTGGTTCTGGAACGAACTGAGCTGCTTGTCCAGCGAACTGGGCAGCTGCAGCTGGCGGTGCGGCGTGCTCACCGCCGACGAGGCATAGTGGGCGGGCTTTGGCTGGACACTGGCCGCCGCCGCATGGTGGTAGATCTGCTGGAATACTGGGTTGTAGCTGCCAATCGGTGACGGAGGCACAAAGCTGCCACCACTGGCGGCCGCCGCATTGAAGCTGGCGATGCTTGCTGCCGTTATGGTGGCCAGGTGTGGATGCTGGAAGTCCTCTGCTGTTCCGCCGGAGCTTCCGGCACTGGCGGGCACGATGCGGTTGTAGGCGTATGACCAGGGACTGGAATTGGGATCCATGTTTGGCTTGGGCTCTTCTACTGCTGATGGCTGGTAACTGAAACGAATGGCAAAACGTTAGTGGACTTTGAATATAATTAGCGGCTTATATGTAAAGGATTAACTAATTGGAGTTCATTGTTGCTCGGCTACATTTCCAATGGTCATGTGATACGTCTAAAAATCCCGCCCATATTCATCAATTTAGCGGTAGCTTAAATTATAACATGTTTATATTGTTATAACAAGTTGCTTGGCATGGCATTCATAATAAAAAGGGGAAAATGGCGCGATTTTAATTAAAGTTATTTATGGATCGATAACAATTAATATAAAATTATTGATATTAATATGTATGCTTTAATCAAAAAAAAAAAATATATTTTGTTTATCTTTTATTGTAAATCAAACAAATAATTAAACGAAAGTAGTAGTTAAGTAGATTTTGCGAAAGAAGCACTCCTGTTTTGGGGTGTTTGTACCCAACTTTTCTGCACTCAAGGGCTCCCCCTATTTTTTTCGTATCTTCATTTTTTTTTGTATCCCTTTTGGCCACGATGCGCTTGGTTCCCCCTTCAAAAAAATTGGCGTCTGTATTTTTTGCCTTGGCGCTCGGCCGCAAGGAGACCGCATTTTCGGAGTTTCGGCGACAATGGGTTAATGTGGGTGCTCACTTATGACATTACAATGGCGGGGCCATCACATTGGCTGGGATTTATGCTGTTTTTGGCAATGTTTTTCTGGCTGGGAATAGGATTTTTTCCCGTATTTTCCGCTTGTACATATATGTATCCATGCACACAATCACACACACACGCACACATACTCACACACACGGGCGTACATGCGTGCGTGTTGGAAGATAGTCACTAACTTTTAGTCGTTATAGAATCGGAACTGTCGGTCTGCTCGGGCCCAGCATTATCTTCACATCGGATCGGACAGCACAACAACGCTTCAATATGCACGAGCGGATTTTATGTTTAACTAACAACGAACGTTCTTTTTTTTAGATTCGGTGCATAACTTTTTTGTGGATGAAACAATCTCCAAAATGGCCGCTCTGCTGCCAGTGAAAAACGAACCACTGGCTCAGGTGAATGATGCCACTGTGAACTTGTTCATCGGTTCACTAGTTCGCGCGCCGAGTGTTTATTGTTTGTTTTGCCGTCGTCCTCTCATTTCGTTTTTGTTCATTTCCTCAAAAAGTTTTGTGTTCTTTGTCGCACAGGTTAGTCATAAACATAATTTAGTCATGTTGAATGAACAATTCACCATGTGAATTTGACCAGCAGTTATTTTCCATGTGCTACGCAGTAGCAGCAAGTGTTGTATAATACGCTTTTTATAAAGTCATTATTTGGCTGTTTACCAATTACTAGTTAACTTTGTTGTGTATTTACTTTTTATGAGCATTTATTAAGGCACATTTGATAAGATATAAACAAATTAATCGCAACTCCGCTGAAGGTTGTGTTTACTACACTCGCTCGTTTTCTAACACTGATGATTTGGAACTAGTTCGTTTCAAAAACCATAAGCACTTTACAAAATCTGAAACCAAAAAAAAAAAAAACGATTCCAAACTTAAATATTATATTAAGTCTAGGTTTTATTAAGTATACGTATGGTTCTAAATTATATATGAACAAACCAAACCACCCCCATTACACACTTTGCAACACTAATTTACCAGAACCACTAGACCAGAAACCCAGTGGAAAATTGACGCTGCTGATATTATTTAAAATATCAGTTACGGGAAAATTAAATGTACTTTTTTTTGTATATTTAACATCATTTAAAATAAACATTTAACTTTATAATACAAAATATAGGTATATCTTTAACTCATTATCCCTGATGTCAGAGACTCGGCTTGGATAAGTTAAATAGTTAACAACGATGGTTTTTGCTCCTTAAATATTACTTATTTGTATACATTTAAAAGATGTCGCATTCATTGTAAAATAAATTCGAAATAGGATTATGCATTATGCATAATATATTGTATTATCTGTGAAATGCTGTTGTTATCAACAGTACTGTTGAAATTCCAGCAGTAGACAATTGGATAACACTTACCAAAAAAATTAAAAGAATATTTATTTAAATAGAAAATCCTTAACATTAAATTTAAAACTATCGCGTTGCGATATGTGTGGCATTGTCCAGCACTGTTCGGCTGGAACCAGTTCGATAACCTGCTGTTTTATTGTTGGTTCACGTACTAATGACAGTCATTTTACGTATTCATTGCTAAAAGAAAACTGAAAAAATACATTTGACCAAGTTTCCGGTTAGTCATCCGCCCACACCGATCTTCATTTAGTCCTAACCGAATCAAAGGAGAGGTGCGTAGTGACCAATTGTCAATGAATCGGGGGGAAACCGCCAGCAGCTGGCTGCTTCTCTGCGTACGTGTAAATCTGGGTGAGACGCCCACTAAATAGCAATCACAACATTTCCAGAGAGCACATAGCCATGGACTTCGGAGACGATTTTGCTGCCAAGGAGGAGGTGGATCCGGCGGCCGAGTTCCTGGCGCGCGAACAGTCAGCTCTCGGGGACTTGGAGGCGGAGATTACGGGCGGATCTGCATCAGCTCCTCCGGCTGCATCCACAGACGAGGGCTTGGGTGAGCTCCTGGGAGGCACCGCCTCCGAGGGCGATCTGCTCTCTGCTGGCGGCACGGGTGGCCTCGAATCCTCCACTGGCAGTTTTGAGGTCATTGGTGGCGAGTCCAATGAACCCGTGGGCATATCCGGTCCACCTCCGTCGCGGGAAGAGCCCGAAAAGATACGCAAATGGCGCGAAGAGCAGAAGCAACGACTGGAGGAGAAGGACATCGAGGAGGAGCGAAAAAAGGTGGAACTCCGACAGCAGTCCAAGAAGGAGCTGGACGACTGGTTGCGCCAGATTGGCGAGTCCATATCGAAGACCAAGCTGGCGTCGCGGAATGCCGAGAAACAAGCCGCCACCCTGGAGAACGGCACCATCGAGCCGGGCACCGAATGGGAGCGCATAGCCAAGCTCTGCGACTTCAATCCCAAGGTGAACAAGGCGGGCAAGGACGTCTCTCGCATGCGATCCATCTACCTGCACCTCAAGCAGAATCCCATCCAGGTGCAGAAGAGCACCTAGGTAGTTTTAATTACGCACTCGCCTAACCACATTGAGTTGAATATGAAAATTATTATTGAAAGTATTCGCTGTATATTCCAATTTATGATACATAAAATATTATTATTGCTGCTATAACATAGCTGCGATCATCGTTTTGTCTAATGAATGCAATAAAGAATGTGCACACAGTTGTCCTGCTTTCCTTGACTATCATATACCCATCACACAAAATAAGAAATACATAGAAAAACGACATGAAAAAGTTAGGAAAAAGAACAAATGAAAAATAAAACCAAGGATATGACAACTAAAGTGTTTCTTTCATTCATTTTGTTAATCAATCAGGGTTGCACATCAAGGGACTTTAATTATTTTCAGTTTCCTTGTTAATAATTATATTTATTGCTCTCTAAAACGCATCATTCAAACCATTTATTATTCTTATCTCTAGTTATACACATACAACTTATTTTCATCATATATGTGTGTTGGAAATATCAATGGAGATTGCATTCATTAAAATGATTATTAAAATAAACACATAAAGCCAACTGAAGAAAGTATTTGTCATTGCAGAGCTGCTTTAATGTATGCATTATATAAATGAAATACGCACAAAGAAACCAATTATGATAATGAAATGTGGATATCAGGAAGCCTAACTTAATTAATTTAATTATCGCTTAAAAAGCCTTTCTACTAGTTTTGCTGAAATGTCTGAAGATGCCGCTCAAGATTTGGAAGCCCAGATGTCGAAGCCACCCGAGAACCACAAGAGAAAGGACTATCTGCATTGGGATGACTACTTTATGGCCACCTCCCTGCTCTCCGCCAAACGCAGCAAAGATCCCGTCACCCAAGTGGGCGCCTGCATCGTGGATTCCCAGAATCGGATAGTGGCCATTGGATACAATGGGTTCCCTCGCAATTGCAGCGATGACGTGTTTCCGTGGTCAAAGGCTCCGAAACGTTCAAAAAAAGATTCCCTTGAAGACAAGAAGATGTACGTGGTCCACGCGGAGGCCAATGCAATCCTGAACACCAATGGCATGAGTTTGTCTGGAACCCGACTGTATACCACACTATTTCCCTGCAACGAATGTGCCAAACTCATCATACAGGTAAAACTAATATTCGAATATAAATATATAATTCGCAATATTAACAATTACCCAGAAAGAAAGCCGAAAATATGATTTCTGTTATATTATTTGAAATTTTCAACTTCAATATTTTATTATAATAAGTTCTCCGATTTTGATCAAATGAAAACCGAACTTATATATTGTCAAGAAACGAATGTAAACCAAATTACTATTACTATTAATATTTGATCTCAAACAAGGAAGGTACTTATATATATATTTAAATACTACCTACAACAGAAGGAAAATCTTTTAAATAGTATCATTGCTTCAAAAAAGTTTTAAGTTTTTCGTTAAAACGAAAGGGCGACCAGACGGACGGTAGCTATATGGACTAGGCTTCTAAAATTGATTAAGAATATATAGTACATATAATCTGGAAAGAAATGATAACATATACACTTACATTCGGCTTACCCATTTCTATTCCAGGTGGGCATATCTCAGGTGCTCTATTTGTCCGACAAGTATGCCTTTAAGCCCAAATATCGTGCATCCAAGAGGATGCTGGATGCAGTGGGCGTGGAGTATAAGCGACACATCCCCCTGAAAAAAACTATCACCATTGATTTTGAAACCTTCCCGGAAGAAGATTAGACGCACCCCTGGGACTAAACGACCTGCATTTGTGATGTATTAGCACAATATTGACAACTTTTAATGTGTTTAAAGTAAATTTGACGTGATCCGATTAAATATGTAGACAAATTATGAATAAATTTAATTGGCAGTATATAAATTAGTACATACATATAAATTAAATTTCAAATACTAAAAAACAAAACTTAGAACGTTGTTTTTTTCTATCTATAAGGCAGGAAAAGGCTTCGGAAATAAGACTGTAATTGATTTTAAAATCAAAATCAAGAATACCATATTTGTTTAAATATGTTTGTAGTAGTATAATCAAAATCAAAAGCAGAACGAACTTATCTAGATCCAAATAAGTATTCCAACCTAATAGGAAATGAAAAACAAGAGTATTCCACCTTCTTTGCATAGCTTAAACGTTTAGACGCTTCATTTCATCCACCCGCAAGGATAGTTAAAATATTTTTTAATTAGTACCCATTTGGGAAGAGTGTTCACTTGCACTAATTGACTTGGCAAACGGAAGACGGTCAGGTGAGACTCTTAGCATGCACAGGTATCCACCGGAGACCATAAGCGCGATGGAAGTGCTCTACTCAGGTAAAAGTACATGGTATTTTCATATTGAAACTTGGAATTATATCCCATAATTCATTCCTAAAAAGCTAAATTAATAATTATACTGATCGAAAATTGAAGACAGGGTATTTTTGTGATGGAAACTACTCTGTACCACTTTATAGCACCGTAATTAAAGAACCTTGAAAATTCTATTGCTGGCACACACATTAAATTAATTAAGTTAGCCACTTTTGAACTTTGATGTTGTGTTGGCTAAAAATTCGCATGCAGCCATTTTAAATACCGGGCTGAGCAAAATGTTTATGGGATGTTTTTCAATGGCATGCCAGCACGAAGGAGCTCCCACCTGACCAACCACCAGCCCATTCAGGTGAGAGTGGCGTGCGGCCAACCGGCCATTAGCACTGGAATATGCAAAACAGTGCGCGGAACAGACGAGGATGTCAATAAGAACAGCGGCGAGGACTCTCGACCTATCGGAAATCCCCGAGTGCTCCTTACTAGCCTCCATGCACTTTCCTCTGCAGGCTGCATTGAAACGTGTCCGGCCGATTTCAATATTGGGCCACAAGGTAAGTATCGGTTATGCAGAGAAGAGGGTTAAGCTGGCTGGCAAAGTAAAGGGTTTCATTGTGCGAGTTGCAGTGGAAAACGAAGAAAAAAGGTATTTCTTAATGAACTAACTTAACAATTCCACTAGCTAAAATCTTAATCCGGCTTAAAGAGTTTCGAAGAAGCGGAAGTCCAAGGAACCACACGGACGACTATCTAATCCGTACCGGAATCGACGTGTATCTTAGGCATGTGGAATCAGGGGCTTAGTATCTCAAAAGGCTGTGTATCTTCATCTGGCCGGCTTGTTTGTATTCATGAAATGCAGACAAAGTTTACCAACTGCAACGGAAACTTGTGCCGCACGCACCTCTGCTAACTGAATTTGAAGTGGTACCGAGCATTCCGTAATCACTAATAGCAGGTTAGCCGCTCGGGGCCCTAATTGCCATTAAAGTTAAAGCTACGACCAACGAAAACCCCAAAATCGGGTCACAGTGAAGGAGTAAGGGACAGCACTAATTTCGGGGCTTTCGTGAGTTTCAGCTACAAAATCCCCTCGAGGCCGGATACCCAAAATCACACCGAATGACCAACGGAAGGCTTGGCGGCACTGGGACTATCCAACGACACCCCCAAAGGCCATGGAACCGAGCAAATAATCAATATAACTACAAGAAAGGAACCATAACAGAGCTCTGGGTTTTTTGTGTTACGATAGTGGAACATATCAACAGAATATCAAGTCACATGGCGCACTTGTTGGTTATAACCATCGATCCTGTTATTTCCTTTTTTGCAAACAGGTTCCACAAATGCTCGGCTGAATATTGCAAAAATTCAGAAAATAGGTAGATGTGCAGTTGCTTCTAAGATAGTATATCATATAATTCTAATTAACAGTTAATTATGAATCATGTATATGAAGTATCTTTTATCTTTATCATTCTAATCTTTTTTTTTGTTATAAATTTAAAAACTTTAAAAAATTAATAATAAAAAAGTGATGAAATACTTTAATACTTTTTCCTTTGTTCAACAATTAAAGATGTACATATCTTGCAGAAGGAACCTTTTTAATCTGAAAAAATCTGGCTTAATGGCTTTTTGTTGATTCCCCTATTTAGCATTACTTCTTCTTTGCCAACCATTTAGCATTACTTCTTCTTTCCCAGCCATCCAGCATCAGCGGCACGTCTGGTTGAAGTTTTAACTGAAAGATGCATATCATAAATTCGAAATGCAAACACGAGGACGTTATCAAACTTGGCATCTTTGGATTAGCATCGCAGCTCTGCTCGCTCTCTGGGCTGCACAGAAAGAAAAATATTGAATGATTTCACAAATGGTTGTAATTTAAATACTAAACATTTACATATGGTTTCATATTTATGCTCCCTTTTCATTTTAATCCTAATTACTGAAAGAAACAAAGGCAATGATGCACGTGCTTTTTCCAGTGTATATGAAATGGGTGGAGAGAGAGAGCGAGAGAGCCGCGCGCAGCCTCCGCTGCAAAATGAACGGGAATGGCAATGAAACGGGGCAATCAGCTGATGCGGCCATCGCTCTTTGTTTTGCTTTCGGGCAGCATGGCGATGGCGGCGAACATGGCGAGAGTGGGAGAGAGAGGTTGGCGGCGACGCCGGCCGTGGCAGCAGCAGCGCCTTTGGCAGCGACTGAGGCAGCGGCGGAGGCCAAAAAGGATTTCCGAGCTTGTGGCCTGCGTTCAGTTTGTAACGGTATTCCACGCGCCACGGACGCCCGAATAGCAAAACGTCGCGCTCCCGACGATCCGTACCCGTACACCAGTACGTATACGTAATGCTCTCCGCACAGAACGCGCTATTTCCGAACCAAAAGCAGCATATGCCTTTGCCATCTCCCCTTCCTTCCCCCTCACCGTTCTTGTGTGTGCTTCTGGTTATATCTGTCACCGCGAGAATTTTTGTGTGTGGCTTCATTTAATGCCTTTTGCCGCCTTCTAGATGACATATGTATATGTACATTTGTATATGCATGCATGTACATACATATGTACATATCTTATTGTCATCGCTGTTTATCTCTCTTTTGGACGGACCAATTTTCTGTGTTTGTTTACGCTCACGCCTTCATGTTATGGCCACTTGTGCCGCCCCAACGGAATGGTCGCATCCTTAGTGCCGACAGAACTTTCCAACCGAATGGCTTTTTTATTCGCGCTCTTCCGTTTAGTGTGTCGTTTTGCTAAATTACTAACAAATTCCTCGCATTAAATCGGATCAGCAAAAAAAAAGTAAAATCGACCGGCGCGGCGGATGGGAAACACTCGAAAATATACTCACATACAAATGTACACATGTACATATATGCGAAAGAACATGCATTTCCATACGTTCCACACACACATGTATAAATAGTAGTGCTATCAAATGTGCACTGAAAACAAAAGCTGTGTCTTACGAATTTAAATAATGCAAAATAAGCTGAAAGAAGCGTTCGTGATTCTACTTCTTATTTTAAGATACTTTAGCATCTTTCAGCTAGAAAAAACAAATGATTACTTTCATTCTTTTTCTTCAGTCAATTTCTTTAAATTATCCAGAAGAAAGCTGCAACAAACTGAAAATGCTTTCAAAAAATATAGCTCGCGATTTTAAACTTATTTTGCCAAAGAAAAAGTCTGGTTGAAATGAAATCGAAGGCGATGACAGCTAGCAGACGAATAAATGAGGCGAGGAGCCACTTAATAATATATAAACGATTCCATTACAATCCAGAGGTGTTTGCCATATGAATTACTAATGACATTTTGTGTTTCACATGAGAAAGCGCAATATTTGTCTAGTCCACTTATCCATTTGCCTGTTCGTATGTTTATTACGTATACGACAAGTATACTGCTAAGATACAAGTATGTATATTTCTGCCACATTTGGCGGTGGCAAACTTTTTTCGAAATTGAGGACACACAAGTGCAGTGTTTTTTTTAAAACAAACAAGGAAAAGCAATAACAAAAGACTTAGCAGAGCAGACTAGGGGAAAAATTTAAGTTAAAAGCATTGGGCTACTCAAAGGTGATGAAATTTCGGTGAAATACTTTAAGTGGCTGAGAATGTTTTGTGACTTTAGTGAAACTAACAATTGTGCAAATTTACTTAAGCAAACAACAGAAAGCTTTTAATAATTGTATAGCATTTTTATTCTATTCTTAGATGTTTTGACTTAACATAAAAACTATTGAACTATTATTATTGAATTATTGGTTGCATTCAACTCACGTTCTATATCTGCATGAATAATTCTAGAATCCTTGGCTTACCTTTTTGGCCCAATCAATAGTATGTAGATTTTTACGGCCAATTTGTATAGCAATTAAAAGAAGAAATTCTGACATTGCATAGCCGTAAAGCCAACTTAACTTGAACGCAATTTGTTATGATACAAGAATAACCCACGAAACATGGAGGTGTTCATAAAAACAAACGCACGGACACGTTTGTATGTATGAATTGAATGGGGGATTGAATCCGAGCTGGAATTTATTAGGTCCCTTACCGTGTGCCCGACTCCTTGTACCACATTCATAATTTGGGGCCACCTGCCCACTCGGATTTGGGCCAATTGGCGGATGGCGGATGGCGGACGGCCGGAGGATTAGCAACCGCCCAACTCCTGGAGGTTGTAAAAGTGCCTGAATGGGAGTGAGTTTTATGTGCCTCACAGGCAACAAATCTCGATGACGTCTGGCATTTGATTTGGAGCCTTTTTTCCCTTCGCTCTTTGTTTCCTCGGGATTTAGTTGCTTATATTCGTGATTTCGTTTATTTTTCCCACAGTTCGCTTGAGTTGCGTTTTATTTTTTCGCACGAATTCCCGGCGGCTTCTTTTTTGGTAGCGACACGCCAGCAGCCCCAAAAATTCTCACCACTTCCGATTAAATTTTGTTTGTTATGGCTTTTCCGTTTCCGTGTCCCCAGTTTTCCACGGTCACCGAAAAACTCGTAAAGAGCAGCTCCTTGGAGCTCTTGTTTCTGGTGTTTTCTTAGCACGAAATGCCAATTTCGAGTCATTTAAATTGGGTAGAAAGTTGCGGCAAGGAAAGTCTGCCCACAGTCCACAATGTTGGCTCGAATTAAGTCGAGTGTGCGAAAGTTTCGTTGCCAGTCGACGGAAATCGGACTAAAACCAAAAAGCAATTAACTTAAGGCTATTAACCAAGATGCTTTGGGAATAACATACCTAAGTACGGATAAATTGGGAAATAATTACAAGTTTTGAGAGAGACATCTCCCTGAAATTTAATCTTTAAAAGTGTACAAAAGTAATTTACTGCCATAATGTATTATGTTTATTATTTATTGCTTTAGAGACGCCAGTATTGTATTTCCAAACGGAATGGCAAATTGTTTGAACTTCTACAAGATATATATAGTAAGGTGTACTTAATTTAATGTTTTGAAGTTTTAGGCTTGGGATTGAAGTACTTTCAATCCAATTAGTTCCATCAAACCCAAAATCAGAAAGGAACTTAAACCCATCCCTCATGATGAGTAACCGTCGTTAAATGCGCTTATCCAAACAAGATAAGAAATTTAAAACTCTTAACGAAAATCGATTAAATTAAGCAGTTTAGCTTCCATCCCCCAGGGAGCCGAGGTGCCGTCATTTTCACGCCTGATTTGTTAACCAAAACGACGGCATCAGGTCGGTATTCGGATACTTTTCCATGGCAATTAAGCCGCAGTGTTGGCTAACATTTTTTGCGCTGCACTGGGAGAAAAGCTCCTTTCGCATTCCTCAAACACATTTGCACCCACTCGCACGGAAACCATAAACGTTTCCCACTTTAAGACTCGTTTTACAGCTCTTGAAATATATCCTTTTCATCGAATCCTTCTCTCAACTTTCATAGTCATCGTGAAGAAAGGAATATAAAAGCTTTATTTTAGAACCTCCATCAACGAATTGCAGTCAAGCTCATGCATATTTGAAATATACTCTTTCTTAAAGTGCCAACTCATCTTTTGCTTGGATGGTATATTCTTCTTCGAGTGTATTTGGGGTGAATAAATCATGTTCACCCACAGCTGGCTAAAGATTCTAGTCCATATGTCTGTAGGTGTCGGCGCCCAACGCTCAATCTGCGTTAATTCCCAATTTGGTTTATAAATAAAAGAACAAATCGGTCCTTAACGATGACGAGCATCGGCATCCGAGCTGACATCATTCCAAAGTCGTTAAAACTGCCGCCCTGTTAATGGCTACCCCGAAGGAGATTTCGGGTAGTAAAAGTGCAAATTGAACGGAACACCTTTATGGGCAGCGCGTGAAGCGGCAATAGGTCCTTGCAGGTCCTTCGGATCCCTACCTGTTACCATATACGTACTACTAGTACCACGTGCCCTCCTACAAATTGACTGGGCCAACTTAATTAGTAGCGTAGGCAAACTAAATTACCTGTCGAAGAATTTGAGTGAATCAACTTCACAACTGACCTTGTGAGTGCCCGTAATTAGCTCAACAATTTGCAGCGAAAAGAATGAAATCAAATTAGCAACACACTCTGCGAAATTGACACTAAAGCAAACCGCTTTTAATGCTTTTATCTCATGAAACAGAATGCAGTTTTTGGCATCATTTGCTGGCTACCAATATGAAATGTCGAAACTGACAACGATGATTTCAATGATAGCGTTTTTAATAGAAAGAATAAATATTAAGTGCTATTGAATCACGACACAAACGCGTAACGAGCTTATGAATATTGACATATTTATTGTTCAACTTTATTGATAATTGAATAGATGATAAACTCATACAAAAATTGAGAAAGACTTACTCAAAATCATTCTCGTGAGAATGATTTCGAGATGAAAACGATCTCAATGCTGATATTTTTAGACGAAAGAAAGTATCGGGCTTAAGACTGGAAGAGAGAGAGAACGAGGAAGTGTGAGAGTCAAATGAGAGCAAAGTCATGTAATCTGAGAATGATTCGATCTCGATCTGAGTATTTTGAGCATGATTCGATCTTGGCTAAATTCTAAAATCGACATACTCAAACCAAGATCGTTAAGAACGGTTTTTTCTCTGAATGAATACTTCAAAATAATACATGAAGAAGTATTCAGTTGAAATACATCAAATTAAATTTGCCTTTGGGAAAACAAAGGCCAATCGAAATGGTTTATCTTTCGGCTCCAATGTGCTGGGTTTCACCCCCCACAAATTTTGGTTATTAAACAAATAGCTGTTTGCCCGTACATTTATGCAGCCGCCGACTCCGAGCGACTTGAAACATTATCTTCAGTAAATACTAACTTAATTGCTGCCGGACTTCCATTCCCGTAGGCGATGTTTGCGGAACTGAAATGAACCGAAATGCGGGCAAATTTGCTGATTGTCACACAGACTGACGTGCAATTTATCGTAATTGAGTCAGGGCAACAATCATTTTTTGATCGCCCCACACACACGCACACACACTCGCACACACTGGGGGAAAATGCTGGCAAGTGGGTGGTGTCGGGAAATCCTCGATGACTTGGCAGGACCCATTACGGCCAGTGTCCGTTTCCTGCTCTTTGCCATGGGATTAATGGACAAATAACGCATTCACGTCTGTAAATGTGCCGGCGGATAATCCCATTATCTAGGATTCTTGACCCCACACATCCGGACTTCGACTGGAACGAACGGAAGGCGGAAATTGGCCACTAGGCTGCGGTAATTGAAATAAATAGAGTTCGCCTTTGGCCCTCAAAAGTGGGCTACGAATCGATCAACTTGGCCTAAAACCTTTCTCGTCACTGCCAACTGCATTAACTGGCTTACATCTGCTGATTCTGGGGCCAAAATGAATGTGTTTGTTTAGGCTGAAAAGATGATAATTATATTTCAAAGTTGTCCATCTTGATTCTATAATAATAATAATATAAAACAAATTAAATTGACAAACGCTAGCTTACTTAAGTTTTAAATGAATTTTAATCAGTCTAAACTTAGGTGGTCAGTCTCAGGCTTAGGTGGTAGTTCTTAAGGAACAATATTATTATTTTTTTTTAATATGTAAATTCTGTTTAAAAGTTCCCCACTTTAATCATGTTCCAAATTAAGAGCTTTGAATTCACAAAAAACACCAAATAAGCATAATTGTATACCTTCCCATAGATTTGCATTTTCATAGCAGGATGTTTGCCAAGTTTGTAACCGAATTTATGCACAAATGGGGCTAATTGAAACGAGGAATATTTTCTTACGAATTTTGAGCCAATTCATGTCAAATTTTTCCAGCCCACAACCAAAATGTATTTATTGTTTCTGGTCTTGCGCTCAAACGCACAGCCCACGCCGGAAAAGTGATTTATTGCGTTTGGGCTCTTGCCACATTAAATTTATAAGTTACACAAAGTGACCGAAAATCCTTAAAGAATTTAAGCCATTTAAGCCGTAAGTCATTTTCACTTTAGCCAAATTACGTTTCGATAAAAGCCAGGGGACCGCCTATCCCGCGACATTTACATTTTCATCATCATTTTTCTCCTAACGAAATTTTCGCGCGGAAAGTGCCATTGGGACAAAGTGCAAAAAGCACAGCCACAGTATTGGTTTTTCTGTTGTATTCCATTCGAAAAGCATTTCACCTGGCGAAAGGTGAGTAGCCAATTTCCCCGTCGCTTGCTGGCAGTTAAGTGTTCTCAATCTTCGAGTACAGAAGGATGTAATTGAAATTTGCATGGGCATTACAGTTCAAAGACGAGCCAACTTGGCAACCAATCCACAAGAAATTATTATTCAAGCGATAACGTTAAACATTTCCATCTTTAATGGCACAAAGAAATAAATAAAGTTTATGCTGTACTACAAAACGAAGAGGGGCAATAATCCACTAAAGGCAGACTCTAATTCCATTGTCAACAAAATTATTCAAAGGCACTTAAAAATATCATAAATGATTGACTATTCATATGAAATAAATTTAATTAAAAGTTAAGATATGTATATACTAAATACTTATATACTTATATTATAGTAAAGTATTATTAAAGTATCTATCTATGCCTTAAGGCTAAGCAACTAAAGTTACTATTACTATTATAGGTATAGGTATAAGTTAGTTCTTATCAGATATGGCATTACGATGATAGCAATTAATGACCCGAAACACAATTCTTTCATGGCCCGCAAAATATTGAGGCATCTGCGAGGATTCAGCGTAAAAATATGGGATAATGCTGGAAAATTGGCAATTGAAAAGTAGCCCTTCTGGCAAATAAATTCCCGGCCATAGCATTTGGCACAATGTTTCCAGCGATTAATCAATACCGCCTTTCACGGTGCCTTTATATTTAGGACTCCACGGCGAACGGATGGGTTCCTTGATGGTCCTTGAGCGGCTGCAGGTTAGCATTTTAATTTCACACCCGCTGGATCTCCGGTGCTGGTGTGTTGGGTCTGTCCGTGTGGCTTTATGGCTCAATTGGTGAAAATTGGTTTGTTTGTCCGCAGCCACTCAAGAGAGCTCTGGCTTCATAGGAACTGTCAGGCACAAAGCACAAAGGACCTCTGGCCACAACCCTTCTCGTAGCCAAGCCACACCCCACTATATAGTGGTCGCGTATCGGTTGAACGGTTCCACCACAGCCACTCCACTGCCCCGCAAAAGAACACATGCATGCTGGACAAGGGTGGCGATTTGTCCTGCCCAGAGAAGCCATCCATTCTTCCATCCTTCGCCTCCAGCAGTCCATTGATTCGGGCCTGTCTACATATGTTTTCGTGGCTTTTACTACAGTAATCACCTATGCATGGCATTATACTCCTTCGCCTCTCCCAGGGCGACTTAATTTGCATATTGTTATGCCATTCTGGGATATCCATTTTGGGCAATGATAAGGCATAAATTGTCTTGGATCTCGGATTTTAAGTAAAACTTAGGACATCCAAATAGGGTTCCTTAGCATTTGTCCGGCTGTTGTATTTTTACTTTACATTACACCTTACTTTACATAGTTCTCTACTCTACATAGTTACTGACTCAGTAAGACTGACTTCCTAATTGTCCTCTGTCATTAACTGTCATTAAATTGCATGTGAAATTGCAGCCTACATACATGGTAGTTGACACGTCACCGCAATTACAACATATAATGGCCAAAACAAAGAGTAATAATAATTGGGTGGCACACTCAGAGAAAAACCCCTCTCATAACGATCTCGATTTGAAAATGTCTATCTCAAAATCAAGCCAAGATCGAATCAAGCTCAAAATACTCAGATCGAGTATTCGACATTCTCAGATTTCAAATGACTTTGCTCTTATTTGAATCTCATTCTCTCTTCCACCATCTTGGATACGGATTCCGTCTGAAAATATCAATATCGAGATCGTTTTGGTCTCGAAATTAAGAAGCTTTCTTCTTATGAGAATGATTAATGGCAATAAGTACGTTGAGTACAACCTATCTTGGTTATTTTTCTGGGCGTAGGTTAAGTAAGACATAGTGCTTATCATACACTCTAGCTTAATTTTTACACTTGATTGTTATTCTTATTACGAGCCAAATGGCAACAATATTTAAATCACCTTTAACGCATTTTTCTTCACAATTTATTTGCAGCCAAGAGAAATAGAGACGCGAATTCAAGACGCGGATTTGCACAATTGAAATATGAGGAGCGCAATCAGCAGCAGCGAAATGAATAAATTACGCGAAAATAAAATCAATTTGCATTAGGGCAACTGGAGACGAGTGACTAGTGACTAGCCGTCAGACGACTTGGACCCACGAAGACCCCTCGAGAACCCGAGGCCCTCCAAATACCATCTCTCATTCACCAGCTGACAGCCATCTGAAGGACGAACAAGGCGCTGGCCCATGAGCTGCCGGGCGTGCAAATTATATTACCTTGTCAGACGAGTGACATAAGGCGGACCTCTTGGCCCCACACCACACCCACATCCACATCCACGCCCGCGCCCACTCAGCCCATGTGTGGATCCCAGTGAGGTGGCAAGTGGGCAAAGGAGGAGCTGGAGGTGGTAGCGGAGGTACTGGGGTCACGTCTTGGGTTACCAAATCGCCGCAATGCTACGCAGCTGCGTGTGCCTGCGCACCGATGACGACGGGAAGCGGCGCAGCTCCTCCGTGGAAGACGCCTC
Source organism: Drosophila mauritiana (assembly GCF_004382145.1). NCBI lineage: Eukaryota > Metazoa > Arthropoda > Insecta > Diptera > Drosophilidae > Drosophila > Drosophila mauritiana. The sequence continues at coordinate 19,707,177 of NC_046669.1, forward strand.
CTCGTGCCGCTCGTCGGAAATAGAGCGCGAGTTACCACTTTCAGTGTTCCCCTGCAGACTTCCCGTACTACGCCTATGCCATCAACCGGGACTCTGAGCAGCACCAACACACACAACTTACAGAAGTATGCGAGACAGGGACAGAGAGTTACCACTTTCAGTGTTCCCCTGCAGACTTCCCGTACTACGCCTATGCCATCAACCGGGACTATGAGCAGCACCAACACACACAACTTACAGAAGTATGCGAGACAGAGACAGAGCGATCTACTTGCGGAACTATGTAGCAAAACACACACATATATATATAAGAGCTGCCTGTGAGCAGCACAATTATCACTATTAAAAAACATTCGTTTTGTTCACTTCAACCAACGAAGACGTGTTTAATTAGAACAGTTTAAACATTCCATAACCAATACTACTAGGAAACATAGTTACCCTAACCCACGACTGGTAACTGGCGCAGTCGGACTCGTCATTGGACTAGAAGAAGAGCCGAGGACGAAGACCCCACGCAATGCAGATTGGAATAATATTATTAGCAAAATGTATACAAGTTAAGTGCATCGCATAAGAACCAACTAGGTTCCCGAGTGAAACAGGCGCCTATGCCCACTCGCAACGATCAACAAAGGGCCACCTAGGCTCACGGATGAAACAGGCGCCTATGCCCATCCGCAACGAAATGTTCAATCAGCAAGTGTATTCGTTAGCCGTGTTCTATTTGTTCACACGCTATCCTCTATATGGCAGTGTGAGGTGCCGAATTCATATCGGTCGAATAGTTCGCTTACATTACAGTAGCTGATGTGAACATACATACAAAACGTACAAAAAAATACATATATACAAACACACATATAATACATACATACACATATAAGCATGTATATCAATTCGGCAGTTCTGCGCGACGACTCCGGCGCCTACCTAGCGTCGACGACGTCGCCTGGCTGGCGTTGCGAGTCGCCACCGCCGACTCACGACTAACAGCTAAATACAGCTAAGCCGAGAAACGGTAAATGTCGTCCGATCACGGGTATTACACAACTACTACCACAGGGTTTGTAACGGAAAAAATTAAAAAAAAAAAATATATATAATAAAAAATTTTGGCGCGACATCTATGGCGCCTAAGCCAGCGTCGTCTACGTCGCTGCCACAGACCACAGCTATGGTAAGGCAATATTAAAATTCTTTAGATCATTCAAGAGTTGTCCTCCAGTGAAGCAAGATCGTTGTGAAAATATCAATTTTGTATGCAAAAAACGCAAATCAAATATAAAAATATATAGTAACATTAATTGTGACACAAACATCTATACGCAAAAGACGTGAAAGTGACATTTGTAAATGCATTTAAGTGTTTACGCTAACAGTGAAACAAAGTGCACAAAGAAACTAAATCGTAAAATCGATACAAAATTCTTCGCCATTTATCACAACCAAACAACAAACCATATTACAATAAGTTAAAATCAAAATACACCATATTCGTGAAAAGGTAATAGCAATCAGTGTACAAATATTCAGACAAAAATTAATAATTTTTTTATTTTAATAAAGATATACATTTACTCGTCACACACAAAAATATATATATATTATAAAAATAAGCACACGCATAAATCTATATATATATATATATATATATATATATATAATCCCATATATATAAATCCCTAAATATACTCATATATATATATCCACATGTATACACATACATACATATAAATTTAACGCACATATATAGATACAAATATTATATTAAGCATAGTACACTAAACACATACACATTTATTTGAAAAACATATACATACACACATATATATCCACACACATACACATATATAATATTTCACTACATCCGCATTACGATATCTACTTTTATCAATCTCATATAGTAATACATGTCAGCTAAACAAGGAAGAACCATACCTTTAACGAGAAACCAAGTTAGGGCAGCAGAAAGAGAAAGAGCAATTAGAAACTTGCAACTTACAGAACAAGAGGAAGAAGAAAACAATTTATCCCTAATAAACCAAACCACTATGACACAAAGAACCAATAGAGACGTGATGGACGAACTACAAATACCCGACGCAATAAAACTATTACCCACTTATGACGGAGACAAAGAATTACTAAACAAATTCATTACAAGTGTAGAACGAGTATTGAAGTTGATCACGAATATAGACAAGACAGCATATGGGGAATTACTATTAGGAGTAATTAGAGACAAAGTTATTGGACATGCAGACAAAATATTAATTCGAGAGAGAGTGCCGTTAAACTGGGATGACATTAAACAAGCCTTAACGGATAATTTTGGGGAATCGAGAAGCGAGGAAAATTTAATGGATGATCTCCGCGAGATTCCTTATAAAAAACTAGCTATTAAGAATCTATATCAGGAGATTGCAGGAATAAGAGTCGCAATGTTAGAAGTTTTAGAGAGAGATGAAACTAATATTGAAATAAGAAAAATAAAAGAAAGTTCGTATGAAAAAACTTACATACAAAAATTCATCGCAGGCTTAAAGAATCCATTGAGATGGACAGTAAAGGCACAAAACCCTAAGACTCTCAGACAGGCTAACGAAATAGCAAAGGAGTTGAGAGATGACTACATAAGAGACAGAAATAGAGATGAGTACCACAACCCTGGAGGACGGGGACGTGGACGAGGACAATATAATAATAGTTATAGATATAATTCAGAACAACAACAATACAATAACACAACTAATAACGATGAACAACGAAACAATAATTACAAGAGAGGACGGGACAGGTCAAATGACGATAGTAATAGTAACAGAGGACAACACCAAAAGAGAGGAAGGTTTTCAGGTTCTTCGGACAGAGGACGGAATTATCAAGGATCAACTAGATCTGGAAATGGTACTAATTCTGACAGGAGCCAACAATCTGGCAGTAGTGGACACAACAATATGTTTCACACAGAAGCTAGCAACACTAATCAAACTGAAAATTTTTCAGTAAATGCCTCGGAACCACAGACTATACCGAACAATCAAGATTCGGAAAGGAACTCCTTTATGTCCAGATAAATTCACCATTTGGTAGACAGGTGAGATTCTTGATTGATACGGGATCCACTATATCTATAATTAGCCCCGAATTCGTTCAGAAAGGTACTCAACAATCACTTAGAAACCCAGTACAAATTCGAACAGTACTGAATACACACGATATTCATAATAGAATTACGTATAAGATTTTTAATGAATTTAAACAAGAGGGAGACTTTACATTTCTTATATTTAAATTTCATCCATTTTTTGACGGAATATTAGGAATGGATTTCCTAACGAAAGTAGGAGCTAAAATCGATATTGAGGAAGAAAAGTTAGAAACGATAAACGCAACGATTAAGTTATTTAAAAAGGAGAAGAAATCACAATCGTCGACGTTAATACAGGGTCAAACAAAAACCTTGACAGAAATACCAGTGATAAATAAAGAAGGAGATATATACATAAACGAAATATATATACAAGACGGATTGTCCATTACGGAAGGAATTTATAGAGCAAAAAACTACAAGGCAAAAGTCGAAATAATTAACGCATCCGAACAAGATTTGACAATCACAATTAATAAACCAATAGTTGCACAGCGGTATGACAGTGAAAACTTCTGTGAGTTTTTATTTATAAATGAGATAACTGAAAAGGAAGTAAATACAGAAAAAGCAACCAAGTTAAAATTAAGAATAGAACACCTAAATAAAGAAGAAAAATTCGCGGTGATAAAACTATGCAAACAATATAGGAATTTATTTTACCAAAAAGGGGACAAATTAACAGTAACAAAGGGCGCCAACCATACAATAAAACTAACGGACGAAAACCCAATTTATGTAAGACCCTTTAGATATTCGCTGAAAGAAAATCAAGAAATCAAAAGACAGATTACAGACCTATTAGACCAGGATATTATAAAAAATAGTTATTCACCATGGAGTGCACCTGTATGGCTAGTGCCTAAAAAGGAAGACGCTTCCGGAGAAAGAAAATGTAGATTAGTTGTAGACTTCAGAAAAATCAATGAGAAAACTATTAAGGATAAGTATCCCTTACCACTTATCAGTGAGGTATTAGATTCTTTAGGCAAAGCTAAATACTTTTCTTCATTAGACTTAAAGAGCGGGTATCACCAGATAAAAATGAACCCGGAAGATATCCCAAAAACAGCGTTCACAGCGGTAGGGGGGCACTATGAGTTTATAAGAATGCCTTTCGGACTAACCAATGCCCCAGCCACCTTCCAAAGATTCATGAACAAGTTATTAGGCGAAATCATAGGAAAAAGTTGCTTAGTATATATGGACGATATCATCGTTTATTCAGCATCGTTGCAGCAACATATGCAGGATTTAAAAGTTGTGTTCAATAAATTAAAATCAGCTAATCTTAAAATACAACAAGATAAATCAGAGTTTTTAAAGAAAGAGTTAGAATTCTTGGGACACATAGTGACACCCGAGGGTACAAAACCTAATCCAAAAAAAATAGAGGCAATACAAAATTTTGTCTTACCGACAACTAGGAGACAAATAAAATCATTTATAGGGCTGTTGAGTTACTATAGGAAATTTATAAAAGACTTAGCAAAAATAATAAAACCTTTGACTGTACAACTAAAAAAAAACAAAGCGGTGGAGATAACCCAAGAATTTAGAGAAGCTTTTCAGTACGCAAAAACATTACTATGCAACGACCCGATTTTACAATATCCAGATTATGACAAACCGTTCTTACTAACGACAGACGCTAGTAACTACGCACTAGGAGCAGTGTTGTCACAAGGAAAAGTAGGAAATGACAAACCAGTAGCATATGCAAGTCGGACGCTAAATAGGGCTGAAGTTAATTATTCCGCTTCAGAAAAAGAAATGCTAGCCATAGTCTGGGCGGTTAAACAATTTCGACAATACTTATACGGGACAAAGTTTACGATTTATACAGATCACCAGCCCTTAATTTATTTAAATAATATAAAAAATAACGCTAAACTAATAAGGTGGAGACTACAGTTAACGGAGTACGAATATGATATCGTTTATAAGAAAGGCAAATTTAATACTAACGCAGATGCATTAAGTAGAATGCAAGTCGAAACATTTGTAAATGAAAGTGAGTCAGTAGAAGCAGTCAACGGGGATGACCCTGGGGATTCAGGAGAAATCGCGAAAATAACGGAAAAACCAATAAACGATTTTAAGATGCAATTAATTTTGAAAATAGGAGAAATTGTAGACAAGATAACTGAAACACCTTTTAAAAACAAAATAAGGATAACATTCGTACAGCCACAATATACGGACGACAATATATTAAAAATACTTAAGGACACCTTAAAATCAGGAAGGCTTTGTGCGATTATGACAAGCAACGATATATTCAACAGAATATTTATGATATATAAGGATTACTTTAAAAAAAAGGGTTGTAAAATTATTCGTGCGACACTGTTCCTCAAAGAGGTGTTAAACCCTGAAGAACAAAATTCCATATTAATACAAGATCACGAAAATAGTAATCACAGGGGAATAGATGAGACCATATTGCATGTAAGAAGATTGTATTATTTCCCAAGAGTGAAAGAAGTTGTAACAAAAATAATTAATAATTGTGACATTTGTCAGACTATGAAATACGACAGAAACCCTCAGAAACTTAAATTTCAAGTACCTCAAATACCAGCATTACCGCTACAGATAGTTCACATAGATTTGTATTTTATTAACAGCGCAATTATGTTAACAATCATAGACAAGTTTTCTAAGTTTGCAGCAGCATACACAATCCAGAATAGAAATACCATTACTATTATTACGGAATTGAAAAAATTCGTTTTAAATTATGGGATACCTCAACTAATTATTTGTGATCAGGGGGCAGAATTTAACTCTAAACTATTCAAAGATTTTTGTAAACAATATAACATGCAACTTCATTTTACTTCATTCCAGCAGTCTAGTAGTAATTCCACAGTAGAAAGACTACATTCCACTCTGACGGAAACGTACAGAATAATTTACAAAGTAAAAAAAGACCATAAAATAAACTGTGACCACGAAGAAATACTAACCGAAACCTTAATAACCTACAACAATGCAATACATTCGGCAACAAAATTGACACCATTCGAATTATTTACAGGAAAGACCCATGTATTCAATAGAACAGTAGAGTATTCAGATCAACACGATTATTTACAGAAACTTAACGAATTTAAGACAAAATTATACACCCAAGTTCAAACAGAAATGACAGCAAAGGCCATAGAGAGAAATCAGAAACAGAATGAAACAAGGACAGACCCACTACCACTAACAGCAGAAGATATAGTATTTAGAAAAGAAAATAGAAGAAATAAGATAACGCCAAGATTTTCTAAGCATATAGTTAGAACAGACCACGGAATAACCTTTGAAACGAAAAAAGGACAAAAAGTTCATAAAGAAAAAATAAAAAGAAAATTTAAAGATAGACAAACAGTTCTACAAAAATAAAATAAATAAAATAAAGATATAAAATACAAACAAAATAATAAAAAAAAAAAAAAAAAAAAAAAAAACAAACACATCACCCTGTTGCAAGAAGCAAATAGAACACACAACACGATAAGCATTATTAATGTAAATAATAATAATATTTATTACAAAAAACACACACGAACATATATACATATAAGCACTACAATATTAATGTTAATTATAAGTACACTAGCTACACCGCAAGTCGTTCCGTCAAGCATTCCATCTCGCTGGCCGTCACGACATTCTAGGGGGGGAGGAGTTACCACTTTCAGTGTTCCCCTGCAGACTTCCCGTACTACGCCTATGCCATCAACCGGGACTCTGAGCAGCACCAACACACACAACTTACAGAAGTATGCGAGACAGGGACAGAGAGTTACCACTTTCAGTGTTCCCCTGCAGACTTCCCGTACTACGCCTATGCCATCAACCGGGACTATGAGCAGCACCAACACACACAACTTACAGAAGTATGCGAGACAGAGACAGAGCGATCTACTTGCGGAACTATGTAGCAAAACACACACATATATATATAAGAGCTGCCTGTGAGCAGCACAATTATCACTATTAAAAAACATTCGTTTTGTTCACTTCAACCAACGAAGACGTGTTTAATTAGAACAGTTTAAACATTCCATAACCAATACTACTAGGAAACATAGTTACCCTAACCCACGACTGGTAACTCGCGTGGGCGCCAGCATGCAGACACTGGGCCCCAATGGACAGCCGCAGTCATCCGCCGCGCAGACGAGCACCAGGGCCTCCAGTCTGCTGCAGCTCTTCCAGCGGCGAGGTTGGTGCAAGCACTTCCGCAAGCCGCTCCGGGGCATGAGCGCCTCCCGAGCCGAAAAGAGTGAGTACCATCTAATCTCGGCCAGACGAATGGGCGATCCTGGCTAGAAGAACTGGGATTGTAGGGACTTAAAGATCGTTGGATACGGAAAAACTAACGCTCATCCCAACTAGAGATCCTTATATCTTATAGTCTCAGGAGAAATCAGTTTGGTTAGGCTTTCATCACTAATTAAATTATTTATTCACACAGATTTATACAAATTATATTCAAGCTAACACTAATTTGAAAATCTTGCTTGGAAAGCAGAAGAGTAGGATATATTTGCAGATCTAACTTTAAACCCAAATCCCCGTTTCTCTCTGTGTACCTACAATCTTCATTGACTAGTTTCAGTTAATGGGGATTTGTGCAAGCCGGTCAATGAAACATTCGATTGCTACCAGCCTAATCCAGTTACTAAGGGCACTGGGCTTCTCATAGTAAAAACTTAAGTGGGTAATTACACTTGCTCATAGAAATGAGACTAGTATTTATAATCAGAGGGATTATACATTTTATATATATATATATAACATTTTTGATATTTTTGATTGAATCCTTAAGACATAATAGTGTTGGTCAAGGCGGTTTAACCAGAATCTCAAACGCTAAGGATTGTCTAAGTGCAATTTGTAACACTTAAGGAAAAGCAAAATAAAATATCATTGGTATTCAAAAATTGACAGTTTCGAGATGAAAGCTTCGCTGAGTTGTTAATTAATAATATTAATTAATATTATAATTAATACAGTGGCATAAGAACGCGAATCTTAAATACTTGCCAATCTTTCTGCAACTCAACACACATGTTGTGTGGAAAAAATTATCACTTCCAATTACCATTTGGCCGAAATACATAATAAGTGGCTTAAACGCAACTTTATTACCATGTTTACTATGTAAGAAGTGGCCGACTGCAGTCGACTACCCCACTGAGTAAAGACTTTTGGGGACCTTGCACTGCAGTTGCATTTGGCCTTTCCGACTTTTCGAAACACTTAGCTGCTTTCAAATGGCTAAAACCACAGCGAATTGGGTTCCGGCGCTTGCGCTAACTTTTATTTATTGTTCCAATTTGCTATACAGCGGCTCAGGTGGGGATCTAAACAGTCTGAAACACGACACGGCCAAGGAAATAACAAACAAAGGAAACCTCATACAGATACCTTGGCCGGACAGCTGGCTATTAGTGAAAACACGGCCATAAGCCTACGTATTCCCCCTATATATGTATGTATGTATACATTTTGAAACACATGGCGGTCTCAGCCAGTCACGCAGCCAGAAATTAACCCGCAAACACGCGGACTTGGACGCAAATTGGAAATGGGAAAGGTCGCCACCAACCCAGACCACTGCCTCTTTTGGGTAATTGGGCAAGCACAGTGGAAAGAAAGCAAGGAGAAAGTTCGTGGGAAAATCAGGATATAGCTTCGATTACAAACCCAATTTTGAAGGCATATCTTAATTTTTATGTTCCTAAAGTAATGTTATCGTCTTAAGTATTATCGTTATAAATAGTGTCTCTGTATTTTTAATCCATATTTTAATATACTTATTTATTATTCAGTTTTATTTCTTAAGAGATATGTGTATGTTTTTATAAGACGATATACTAGATTCATTGAAAAGTTGGTAACAGGTAGAAGGAAGCGTTTCCGACAATATATATTCTGTCCGTATATATATATATTCTGTCCGTTCGTCTGTCCGTCCGTATAACTGTCCAGCTCTCAATAACTATAATTGCTAGAATGTTGAGATTAGGCAAGCAGATTCCAGAGACATAGATGATGTTGCCACGCCTTCTCTAAAGTCCGCATACATGTTTTTATTTTATTAATTTTTGTGCCAATTTCTTTCGATATGCCAAAAAAAAGGTTGAATCTTGTACTCGCTGAGTAACGGGTATCTGATAGTCGAGAAACTCAACTATAGCTTTCGTTCTTGTTTTGCTTTCCTTTGATTTTATAATACCAACTTTTTTTTATATTTAGTTACTCCATTCCTTCGAATGATTTGTTAACATTTCTGCGAAACTTCTACTATCCAGGACAAGCTTTCCAATTGTTAAGCTTTGTAAAAAGTGCACGCGAAAACTGCATTTTGGCCCACAGTGTGGCTGGTAAAAGCTGAAGAAGAAAGTTTAGGCCGAAAGAAAACGGCTTGCAGGTCGTGGCCACTGCGCTCGAAATGAGCAGTTGTGGGTTCCAGTTCCAGTCCGGTCGTCTATTAGTTTCGAGTGTGTACGGACACAAGAAAAATGTCAGCGAAAGCAGCTCGCGGTCGAAAGTCCTGTCTTTCTGGGGTAGTGGCAAATGTATAGGGAACATTCGTGGTTAAAAGTTAAAAATTCTACGCGACAGTCTACTAATTACACATAATTAAAGGCTTATCAAATGGAAAATCAATAACCGCTTAATAACAAAATAAATTATCTTACATTCAATTAAAAGTGTTGCACGTGAAAACTAATTATTTGCAAATTAAATGTAAAATGACCAAAAGTCATTTGGTTGAATGGGCTTAAGAGAAATCAAGTGAAATGAACAGTCAACAATTTCCGAAAGGTTTAAAAGTGATTCTAGAATGCTGTTTAAATATTTAACATATAGTTCATGTTTTTCCAGACTTTAGTGGTTATAATTATTAAACTCGACCTTTCAGCGGATTTCGAAGCGTTAATTGAGGCCCCTTCTCATGGGTTGCATAAATTTGAAAAAGCATAAGGGGCCACCCACGCCACCAGATCTAGAGACAAGTGTGTAAAGACTTTAAAGCGGCTGCAAAATATAATTATAGCTGCGTAAATGTTAACCAGTTGTTGTTAGCCCGAAAAAAACCCCAATCAGCCCCTCTCTATCCCCTTGCCACAGTCTTTGACGTTTTCAGCATTGTGTTAATAGCAGACGAATAAATTTGCATCAAAATGGATGAGAACGGCAAGTACTTTGTGGGAGTAATCATTTCGCATTCCCAAGTCCCCCGACCTCGAGCTCCAGTCCGATTAAAATTCCCCCGATTAAAATAAGTATTTCGCTAAGTGTACTATGCTGCGTTGTGTGTGTGCTGTGAGTAATAAGCGACCGAGGCGAAAATGCCAAAGGGTATAACTTGGCAGCCAAAAAAGAAAAAACCTATTAATCCACTAGCTTTATTGGCCATGAAAAGAGTACTTGGCCATGTTGCATATTACTCAGAGCTCCTCGATGTTTTTTTGACCCCCCTGAGAAGGCTTATTGCTCCTCAAGTTGAGTCTTAAAGTTTGCCAAAACATTTTCCATTTGCAGCTATCCGAGCGGCAATCTTCATCCAGAAATGGTATCGCAGGCATCAGGCTCGTCGCGAAATGCAGAGGCGTTGCAATTGGCAGATCTTCCAGAACCTGGAGTACGCCAGCGAACAGGACCAGGCTGAGGTGAGTCCAGGATGCACATATAGTAAATGGGAGGAGGTGCCAGCCCCATAGAGCTTAAGACAGCCGTCGAAGAAAAGCCAAAGATGAACCATCGACGACGACGACGACGACGTCAGTCGAGTGCATTTGTAGAGTTTCAAAAGTCGATAGCAATCAACTCAGCCGTGAAACTTTGTCGCAAGTGCATTGTTGACCCACTGACAGCTAATTTATTTCCATTCCCTCTGTTTGCCCCCAGCTGTACAAATTCTTCAATGACCTCATCAAGCACATGCCCCAGGCGGCGGGCAGGAAGAACCAGTACCAAGGATCCGCCCATGGTGAGTCTCGCTAATCCCTCCCATAATCGCTAGAATACGGAGCTGCCAGGTTGCTAAAGTACTTGCAAACCTATATATGTCAAGCCACGTAGGGCTTGCTATTTAAATAAGAATTTATTAATGTTTTAAAGATAATTTACTATATATTAAATTATATTCCGTTTAACTATCACATATTTTATTGAAAATGCCCTTCAATTTAGTTTCCGTTTTGGATGATAAGGACGATCTCGTCGAAGAGTTTGGAGACATTGTGAATGCCAAAATAGAGTTGCCAATACGAAAAAATCATATCGATCTATTGATTGACGTCTTCCGCAAGAAACGGGTAAGAAATAAGCATATTATCATTTTTAAATGAATTAAATTAATAAATTTAAATTAATTTAAATTACGTTTTAGGGCAACCGATTGCATCCCAAGTATGTGGCCCTGATTCTACGTGAAGCTGCCAAATCGCTAAAGCAGCTGCCCAATATTTCTCCGGTGTCCACGGCGGTTTCCCAACAAGTAACGGTTTGCGGCGATCTGCATGGAAAATTGGACGATCTTCTTGTGGTGCTGCATAAGGTGGGGATACCTTCTTGAAGTGTTAATGAATCCATATAAGATAGATCCCGCCTTGCAGAACGGTCTTCCCTCATCTTCCAATCCCTACGTGTTCAATGGCGACTTCGTGGACAGGGGCAAGCGTGGCTTGGAGGTCCTGCTCCTGCTGCTCTCCCTTTACTTGGCTTTTCCCAACGCAGTTTTCCTTAACCGCGGGAACCACGAGGACAGTGTCATGAATGCGCGATATGGATTTATCCGGGAGGTGGAAAGCAAGTATCCCGTAAGTAGCATACATAGTGTTTTCAGATGTAATTGCAGGAAATTATTGGAAATCTACGAATCTTAATTAATATGCCATTCTCTCCGCAGCGGAATCACAAGCGAATCCTGGCCTTCATCGACGAGGTCTACCGATGGCTTCCCCTGGGCTCCGTTCTCAACAGTAGAGTCCTAATCGTGCATGGAGGCTTCTCGGACAGCACCAGCCTGGATCTAATAAAGAGTATTGACAGGGGCAAGGTAACTTTACTCTACGAAGACATGATTTGATTTTGAATTTTCCATCCTTAAAACTCACAGTACGTGTCCATTTTGCGACCGCCACTTACGGATGGCGAACCACTGGACAAAACCGAGTGGCAGCAGGTATTTTGCGATATAAGATAGTTTATTGAAACGTACACACATCTAGCACGTGCCATTGCAGATCTTCGACATAATGTGGAGTGACCCGCAGGCCACCATGGGATGTGTTCCGAACACTCTGCGTGGAGCTGGCGTCTGGTTTGGACCGGATGTGACTGACAACTTTCTGCAAAGACATCGACTCAGCTACGTCATTCGATCGCACGAGTGCAAGCCCAATGGCCATGAGTTTATGCACGACAACAAGGTGGGTTCATGCGAATCAATTATTTTGCTTATTTGTAAGGACTATTTTGAATGCCACCCACCATATCCACCACCTTTCACCACTTCCACCCCACCACTTCCTTTGACTTGTCAGTCATGCAATTGCAATTAACGTGCATAGTCAATTAGTCGATAATGGAAACATTGCGGTTGAATAATAATAATTAAACGCGGCCATAAGTGTATTGATTTTGTTGTTAGTTTAGAAGTGTAACATCTTTTGGTTGAATGAGTTGTGCGGTATTTCAATTTCCCTTTTGTGGACTTAACCTTCCTCCGCAGATAATTACTATATTTTCGGCCTCGAACTACTATGCCATTGGATCCAACAAGGGCGCCTACATCCGGCTGAACAACCAGCTGATGCCCCATTTCGTTCAGTACATATCGGCGGCATCGCAGACCAAGCGATTATCCTTCAAACAGCGGATGGGCATCGTGGAGAGTTCGGCACTCAAGGAGTTGGCGGTGCGTATGCGCGATCATCGCGACGAGTTGGAGGACGAGTTCCGGAAGTATGATCCCAAGGATAGCGGATATATATCCATATCGCACTGGTGCAAGGTGATGGAGAACGTGACCAAGTTGGGGCTGCCCTGGAGACTCCTGCGCGATAAGCTGGCACCAGGCACGGATAGTCAAAAGGTTAACTATAATAGGACGTTGGATCTGCTGGACACGGATGTTATTGTAAGTGCAGCCTTACAATGATTATTCATTTTATTCATTCGATTCACTTTTTAGCTCGAAGCTGAGGCTGATGGCATGTCGGTAATGGATGCTTTGTATGCCAACAAAGCCAGCCTGGTTGCCATTTTTAATATAATTGATGCCGATAATTCGGGTAAGCAGGAAGACAAATGGAAGATTCTGAATCTAATAAGTTGTGATTGTAATTTCCAGGCGAAATTACCCTAGATGAGTTCGAAACTGCGATTGACCTGCTGGTGGCCCATATGCCAGGTGCCTATTCGAAGGCGGAAATGCTGGAGAAGTGCAGAATGATGGACCTCAACGGAGATGGCAAGGTGGACTTGAATGAATTCCTGGAAGCGTTCAGGCTGAGTGACCTGCACAGAAAGGAGCAGCAGGACGAAAACATCAGGAGGCGTTCGACTGGCAGACCATCCGTGGCCAAAACCGCCACAGATCCTGTGACTCTCCTGGCCGACAAGATCTCAAAGAACACGCTGGTTGTGGAACACGACATCGATCCCACGGACTGTGAGTCCAAAGTAATCGATCCTAAGAAGTCCTAAGATCAACAAAGTACCATTATTGTTTTTTGAGCAAATTTCTCAGCTCGTACTTAATTTAATGTACATGAAGCATTTAAGGCTCATTTGCTTTTAAGTCATAATTTTATACACACCATAAGTAGTGAAAGCGAGTGTTAACATTTATATAAAGTCAAGTTAAAAAACTACCAAAGATTAAATCGAATTAGAGGCAAAAGTTATGAATATTAAGATCTCTGCGAAAGCAAAACCAATATTTAGCAAATCTACTGGCCATTCCCTTTTGATTTAAATAATTTGTATTTATAAAAAATCTCTATAAGCTATGTTGAGACTTTAATAACAAAAGGAATTAAAAATGTTAAAAGCTGCAGAAGATTATAAGATTAAGAAAATATGTTACTTCAAGTTTATACTATCAAAAATCTAGCGCTTTATATAAATGTATAGGCAAATAAACATAAACGTTAATTGTTTATCTAACCATAAAAAGTTTAAGCCCAAGGGATCAACAATACATTTTATATATTATTACACCTAGTTCTAAAATTTTATAAAAATGCCATGTTAACAACCAAACAAGAACTTTAAATTAAAAGACACTATTCTTCTCTTATAAGAAACGAAGTCTTATCTTTGAATCTATAATGCAATGTTAACTAAGGATTATTATGCGACCTAATTGCTTAGAATTGATATTTATACAATATATATAAAAAGACGTTGAAAAAATATAGATTTTAATAAATATGAAGCTTTTGATCCACCTTGCGTTTTATAAAGTCTATTTAGCAGGAAAAGTTAGGCGAAGTGTTAAAAGTTATAAAGCATAAATTGTACCTCACATGGACCATGCTTTTTGCACAAGTATTAAAAAGCAGATTTTAAAAAGCTCGCAAAATCCATATCATAATTTTCATCCGATAAGCCCATTGCGTTTGATGTTATATAAAAGTGAAACTATAGCTAATTGTTAACCATGAAATGCAACGCAAAAGGACATTTTGTATTACAGCCAGTTTACTTCCGTTAATTAACAAAATATACTTTAGACTAAGTGTTTTTTGTGGGTGGAAGAAGGGAGATTAGAAGTTAACCCTCACCTAACATATAATCAATATAACCACTAAATCGTAATCGAGTACCTTTACAAACTTAATACTAAAACGCTTCTCAAAGGCACTACAGGACCAAGAAACTTAGCCCATTGTTGGCATTCAAGTAAAACTAAAATACGCTAGTCATCAATTAACATTATACTTATGTACTAAATCTACTATAAGAAGCACCTGTCCCCTATTTGTATTTTGAGCCACATTTCATCGATAGACGGACTATTTTCCTGGAACTTTACTAATAAATATGTTGAATAACACGTGAAACTAACTATTTCTGGGACTTGACATACATTTATTTTAGTTAATTTATTATCCAACATTCTCATTTCAAGTCATTATTTTATTCAAACATTTCTTTTGTAATGCCTTGTTCTTCAAAGGCAATTGAAATTTCTGTTGTGCCTGAAATTTACTTAGTAAGCCTATGTTGTCATTATCAATTTATCAATGACTTACTCAATGTCGTAAAAAAACTGAATCAAATTTTCATTCCCCCCGGTATTTTATAGTCCAAATTGCTCGTTTATGGAGAGGCTACATTATCCAATTCCTTTAAATCCAAATGCCAAATACCTACCCAACTCGATTTCGAATGTTTTGTACAGTATTCAGAAATTTGATCAAAGTACGCTTGCTTGGCCAACTTGCCAACGGAAAACGAATGTCTCAATTGGAAAAGCATTCACATCGCCACCGGAAGTTCCGTTCGCCGGAACTGCAACCTGCGTGATCCAAAAGAGAAGACAATGTGCATCCAGATGTAATGCTAAGGAGGTCCAGAAGAATACCTTCTATCAAATTCTTCAAGCCAGCCAAGATCAGCCGAGAATTCAGCAGAGTTCCAGAATCAAACGAAAAAGTATCGACCCTAAATTTAAATGCGATTTCAAGGACGACAGCATTTACAATGATATATACGACATAGTGAGGTCTCACACTCAATACAAAAAATTACCTCAAATTGAAAAGCAGCCTGAGCAACAAAAGCCATTTCCTCTGAATCCTCCTGCGGTGGAAGTCTATAAAGTTCGTCCGTTTGCAAACGAAATCAAAGAACCAAGAAGCAAAACTCCTAATTCAACAGCCAAGACAAATAGACTTCGAGAAAAAACGAATGAGCTTTCGGTTTCAAAAAGGAAAACGCATCAGTCTAAGCCGAAGTTAGGAGAATCAAAAAGTTCGAGGAAAAATACAAATAAACTTCGAGAAAAAACGAATGAGCTTTCAGATTCTAAAAGGACCACGAATCATTCTAAGCCGAAGTTAGCAGAATCTAAAAGTTCGAGGAAAAATAGAAATAAACTTCAAGAAAAAACGAATGAGATTCCGGATTCAATAAGGACATCAGCATCTATGAGTTTGCAGAATCAGCTCTTAAAATTTCAAACAAGGGAAAATAAGCAGAAGCGCAATTCAAAGTCCGAAAAACACAAAACAACCCAACAGTTGTGGCCATTACGGGATAAAGGTGCAGTTCGAATCCCACAGAGAAGTATATATAACGAACAATCCAATGTGGGTTCCGAGATTAAGTCGAATTTTTCCACCACCCAGCTTCCAGATCCAGATGGTCAAAAGGTCCAAGAGATTTCCACTGAGGAGCAGGGAAACTTGGAGGAAAAGCCGGAACAGGAAACTGAAAGAGCGAGTGATATAAAAAGAAATTCCAACGAAGAATCAGGCAGGAGAAGAAGAATGTCCAAGTTAAAACTAAAACTATTCAATGCCAATAATAATGATACAATCTATGTTGTTCAAGGAAGAAATTCAAAAGGGTTTACACGTGATTCGCTTTCCAATAAACGTTCCGGAAAGGAGATTTATAAGATTAAAGAAATGAAATTTCATCCGTTTAAGGAACAGGAAGAAATCTCGACACTGAATCCGCAAAAGTCAGATTCTTATATTCTGGGAAGATCAAAAAAGCGTTTCATTCCGAATAGGACACGCGAATCACGTGCTTCTAAGAAAATCTCTACGATTAAAGAGAAACCCCTGGTTGAAAGCATATCTGATATAACAATTGCCAACAATTTACAGACAAATCTAAAATCGATGTCAGTAAAACCCAAGGAGCAGGAAGTCAATGGCATCACAGCGCCAGTAAAAGAAGAAATAGTTTCCAAGCCAAGAAAAATGTATCCGTTGAATAGTATCTTAAATGTTGGAAATATATCCAGAACTATCAGCAATCCGGGCGACCAGAACGAAAAAATGGTACAAATTTCCAGTCAGAAAAAAAAACCGAAGGATTCTTTTGAAGAGAACACTGCTCATACAACTCTATCTACTACTGATAAGTTAAAAAGCAAAACTAAAACGACTTCTAATGAGTCTCAAATAAAAGATATATCAAGATTTTTTCTGCATAAATTACAACCGCCAACGCCAACAAATTCTTTAGAAACCGAAATTGAAGCCTTACCAGTTTATCCTTACGAGGAGCACGATAATGAGGACGAGACCTCCTACATTAGCGACAGTTTCTACTTATCGGATCGAAGGACCGTGGAACGCAAAAGCATCCTGGATAGGTTAAACCTGAAGATTCGAAAAACCAATCTTGATATGACGCCGGAAATGTACCAGGAGAGATTGAACAAAGTAAAGCAATTTCTTAACCGACACAGCATGACCGAGAATACAGATACGTCCTCAGTCGACATCGAAGGAATCCACCATAGCGATTTGCTCATGTATCCGTATGCGGAAATATATGAAAACAGGACGACCGTCACAAAGGTAAAGCAGCCAAATGTATCCGATGCAATTGAGGAAAATTCGCAGCCCATTCCAAGACCTCCAGATGATACTCGTAAGATAGAAAATGAACAGCCTGTTTGCAAAAACACCGCCTGCATTATATGCCGAACTATTAGAGGTAATCACGGGACAAAGGAAGCACCTTTCATGGAGCAGATGAGAAAGGAGAATAGACGTCGGGAACTATTGGCATACAGAGCAAAAATTGAAGAGCCCCGTATTAAATTTTGTAACATCCTGCCCAAGGATCCTATGAATCAAACTAAAGCCATTAACCTGCACGATCTCAGCAAAAAAGAACTCTACACTCTGAAGAGTAGGAGCAATATTTTCGGCACTGCGAGTAGTATGTCTAGATTCCCTAAGAAAAGTAATTTAAGTACTTTTCCTAGCGAATCTTAGTCTATTCCTCTTCTCAAAAAATTGTATACCTATAAATTTTCCCAGGAAGAGTATTTCTGATATTTGTTTCTAAAAAAACAATAAGTCATTTGATGCATATCTCTATAATTCATGCGATTTTGTCAAGAAAGTGCAATCGTTGTTGACAGATCCGCATGCTTATAAAGCCTATAAAAATAAATGTATCTTATGACAAAGTCAACTTGCGTGGTATTACTATAGCTAACATTTAACAATAGATACCTCACCCAAAAACAAATCACAATCTTCTTATTTTATTCATTATTTTATTTATTTTCTTATCTTACAGATCGGGGTGATATAGAAGGGCTTTAAAACTGTTAGAAACAAAAACATTTTTGATTTTAAAATGCTAATTAATTTTGACTAATGTATTGACTAGAATTTCCCATGCTTACAAGCACAAAATCAAGATCACAAAATTTCGTAATTCCAATTCTCTAATTATAGATTCAAGTAATTGCCAAATAAAATCTATTAATCAAATCAATATTTCCACATAACTGGGTTGTGTACATAGCCGAGTGCGAATGAATACTTAAACTACAGTGAGCCTTGGCTAACTTATATATGTACAGTGTAACGAGAGATTGAACAGATTAGGCTTAAGGAGCTGTAGAGACTACATTCTATATACTTTTCGATTTTCAAGTTTACATATTATTGAGACGATCTTAAATCCTAGCTTTAAAAACACAACTACTCCAGGTGGTCTACGTTTCGTATGGTGCTGACATATGTAAACATTATATTTACCCGTATTTTACAAGTTCGTATTATAAACTATACTAAACATATACTTCACTTCTTGTGCTGGTTTTATGTACAATTACAACTTGGTGCTACACGGCCACTTCCTTTGACTTTGGCTCCCTTCTTCGCAAGAGTTTGGACCGAGCATCATCCTGGTTTAGTTGGAGCTCCGATTTGGGTACTTTCTTGAGGTTGACAGCCTCGTAGTCGCTGCCACTCTCGTCGGCGAACTGAATATCATCGAGAGACAGGAACTCCTGCAGATCCCCCGCTGATTTCTCCACGGCAGTTTCCTTCTCCACATAAGAGCCAGTCATGGAGTCGTTGGGTTCCAGTTCGGCTTCCACCTTCTGATGCACTGCAGCGATTTCGATTGGAACTTTACTGCTGCGTCGCTGCTCATGATCCAGTGAACCAGCGCTCAAGGACAAGCTGGATGGCATTTGCTGTTTGGACTGGCGTCTCTGTTTCCTGGACATAAACGGAGTGGGTTGCTTGGGCATGGATCGCCCACCCCTTTCCGTTCCATCGCAGGGCGAGGTGGCCTTGGAGGGACGCCCACTGTCTGGTGGGGATCTCTCCTCGGAGCTGGGTGTGTTCTCAGCCGTTGTGGACTTGCTGGACTCCGTGTTACTGGCTGGACTTAGGTAGTGTCCGTACTTGGGCATACGGATCTCCTCGTACAGCGGCTGCCGTTCATCCCTCTCGGGATCTGGTTCCGGTTCTGGTGTCTTATCGTCCTCTTCCCGCTCCGCCACCTCTTCGAATGGTGGTATCCAGATAAGGTAAGCCGGATCCATTCCAAGATAGGAGCCCGGTGCCGATCCTGCATTGATCACATTGTAATCGTAGTAATCCATCTCAAGTTCTTCTTGATTTCCAAGCGAAAACTCTGAGCCTGGTCTGGCCAGGAGTTTCCTTCGGTTCTGCTTCTCCTTGGACTCCTTGGGATTACTGGTCGTCCTGATGGTTGCCGTGCTTACCACACTGGCAGCTGGTGAATAGCAACCCTGAAACATAAAACTATTAGTAAGCTTTTCTTATTTTTATAAGTTTTTAGCTGAAGAAATTCCAGTGTAACCTCTTAACTCACATTCGTCAGGGAAGAGCTGACACTGCGGGTTCTCAGGCGACCCAATTTGAAGGATTCGGTTACCGAGAGTAGAGAGCTGGCATCCTGCAAGCTCTCATCCAGTCTGGAGGACAGCAACTTCAGGGTCACCGCATCGTAGCGATCAGAGTACTTGCTCAGTCGCTTGCTGTTCATCGGTGGGCTGTTGCACAGGGAACTCATTCCTGAGGATATGATGGACTCCGAGTCCTTGGCGCTGTCCTTGCAGCTCGGCGGCTCTATTGCCTCATCCGTGGGGGAATCCTTGGACTCTGACCTGCTGTGAACCGCAGCCAGTTCGGCTTCCGCAGAGGAAGGTGATCCAATGATACTTCCGGTATCCAGAGATCGCGCTGGTGACGATCTCTCGTTGCGCAGGGTCACCATGGAGGCCGAGCTTCCCAGCTCCTTGATTTCAGCGCTGCAACGAATTGAGTTAGCTTTATTTTTCCACTTTTCTCCTAGCCTTACCATTTCGCCAGCATTCCCTGTGAATCCGACTCCTTGAACTCCGTTTCATTGGTCAGATTTTCGGCGTCCACGCTCTCGCGGAGAATGGAGTGTCGCAGGTGGTGTTTGGGTCGCATCTTCACCATGTAAATGACCTCCGAAAGCAGAGTTGTTGTGGACATGGCCCGTGAGGGAGGACCTTGCAGGGAACTCAGCGATGCTCTGGGAGTGTGAAGTCGGGATCCTTCGTCCTGTCGCCGAGCAACTGCCAGGTGATACTTCCGGTATCGCACCACATATTGGGCACCTGGAAACGATAGAAGTGGTGATTACCATCTATAAACTCTATACTCATATTTCAAGAACCCACCTAACAGGGAGCTTATTATGATGATTATGCTGGCAAAGATCATGGCACTCAGATGAACCAGGGTAAATCGAAGTCTTGACATGGACTTGTGGGAAACAGAACGAGTTTTTCCAGACAAACGAGTGGCGGCCACTAGTGTGGTACTACTGTTACTGCTCCTTGTAGCTGTTGAACAATTAAATGAGTTATTTATTAAATTCCTTCAATATTTATGAATGTTTTACTCACCCAACTGCTGCTGCACATTGGCCATGAATCCTCCGGTGCAGGCTGCACTTGCCTCCTGAGTGGCATTGCCCGCCTGTCCATCGCCGGCCGAGAACTCCACTAGGAGTTGGCCACCAGTGGAATCGACGACCACCGGAACGCCGGCTCCCTTGAGGATCAGCCCACCGCCATTGAGCTCCACGAGAAGGGTGGACGAAAGCGACGGTCCATCGCGCACCTTTATGTACTGGGTGGCACAAGGCAAGCGGAGGAAACTCAGTGCCAGAGAAATGCTTTCCTCACCATCCACCTGCGAGGAAAGGAATTTTGTGTTCGTGAACATACGGGCAATTGGCTTGGGGTTTCCTCACATTCCCGGGCATGGGGCAAGTGGAGGCTGCCGAAGTGGGTCAGGCATTCATCACCATTAAGCCTCCTGCCCATCGGCACATTCCCCTCATCCCTCGAACGTGCCAATTGGCAGGTCTAATCATTCCAATTGTATCGAGCAAAAAAGGGGCTGCGCCCAAGTGTGTATGGATGGAAAAGTCGATAGTCCTTTCATGTGATACCCATTGTTTTGGAAGATATATTTTCTAATACTGAATCTCAGGCCTATATATATATCATAGGTTCCCACATCTGGTAGAATGTTAATATGGTGTTATATAGAACACAATGTAAAAACATTCGCAAAACATTCATATTTTTTTGAACTTTTTTTAATTTTTTATGTATAATGTTGTTAATAGGTTTATTGCATTTACTTTATGTAATATTTATTTGTATATCTTCCCGGGATTTTATAGTATATTTCGGAATCTTAGCATCATCTGCAATCATCATTTTTCTACCCAAGATTCTTTCTATTCTATTTGGTAAATTTTTCTGTTCCTTTTCTTGCCTTTTGTCCAACAATTTATTTCCATGCTCTTTTTTACCTACGAAAAGACAATAGATGTTTTTTTCCCAAGATGGAGTTGGGCATACCCCTTCCTACCGAGAATACCGAGTACATTAAGTTCAGCTCACCCCCATTGGACCCCTTACGCATTGATAGTTTCGGGACTGGTCAAAACGCCTACCAAGTGGGGCATTTATTATGCATGAATTGAGTTCAGCCCCCTCTGGCCAGCGATGTCCGTCCAGATCGGAGCCCCACTGCCCTGTGGCATGGAGCATTGAGTGGGGGCTCCTTTGTCATTTTGGGGCAGCCGGCGAAGCGTAGCGGAATTTTATTCATGGACTTGGACTTCTGAGTGTTTGGCATTGTTCGTTTTTATAGTTATGGTGGCAGACAACTTGAAAGCTTTCAAAACTTGACCAAATGCCAAAGGCCAGTCTCACTTAACTTTCGCCATTTTCTATTTTTTTTATTTTTTTTTTTTGATTTTTTTGGTAAGTTGAGAGGTTGTTATGGTGTTGGTTAATAGTCGGTACCTGTATTAGCCAGAAAGAGCGGCCAGGACAGCTCTGTGTGGCTCCAGCAATGATCCTTTTGGGCTTCGAGGAGCCCAGATGCACAATGCAGCCGCAACGACATCCTGGTCCAATTTCCTGGCTCACCTCGGTGCTATTTTCCTTGGTGATGACTGTACCCGAAGTCTCGTAGATGCAGTCCCACGTGTCGGCGATGCTTTTGCCACACTTTTGGGTCTCAACCGAAGGACCCTGTAAATAAATATGTAAATTACATTATTAAGAGTTAAAAAAAAGCTCGAGAGAATCAATTTATGTCACCGTGAGCGTCCGAGTAGTGACGAATCGCACTACACGGTTGTATGAGCTATGGATTATTATCATTAAAGGAAACATTTTAAGAATCTAAGCGAAAGAATAATACGTTTTTGACTATGCACACATTTATTCAAGACTCAACAAAATTGGAACTACAAGTAAACACAATTTTCAGATCCCTCTAGTAGACGAACTGCACATCGAAGTCCTCCTCCTCGCCTTCCTCCTCGCCCTCGTCCTCATTGGTAACACCCGTCATTTTGGATGTGGCCGTCAGTGTGTCCAGAGCCCCTAGGCTGGGAGCACCCTTGATGTCCTTCGAGGATGCGGAAAGGGCTAGCGGTGCGGTTTCGGGCGGAGCCACTGAACCCTCACTGCTGGCCTTCTTCACGGACATGGAGCTGGTGGAGCCCTCTGGCTCCTCCAGTGGCTCCTCCTCCACCTCAATGAGATCGTCCTCGCGCGATGAGGAAACGTATAGAGTAGTGCCGAATTCCACATCGATGATGGTATTCTCGTCACCTCGCAACGAGGTCATTAGCCGATCCTGCATCTTCTGCTTTTGCAGATCCTCCGGAACGGTGCGATCCGGCTCCTGTTCGATGACCTCGCTGCGGAAGGCGTCGAATGGCGTCGCTTTGGGTCTCGTGGGCATGAAGCCCATTTTACCTGGAGCATACAGCGATGAGGTGGCACTGCAAATGGAGGCAATCGAAGGAGTCTTCGGAAGCTCCTCCGAATGGGAGCTCACGATGCTCATAAGCTGGGAGAGCAAATCGCTGCGTTTCAGCTTGCAAAGGGATATGGCCTCCTCCCGAACTTCATTTATCACTTCGGGGTCATCCACATTGGCCTCGGCTAATCTCTCCGGGAATTTCTTAGCCGCCTGCTCCGCTACGATGGCATCCCGCACAGTGCACTTGATCTCCTGAATGACTCCACGCAGTCGAGTAATCTCGATCTCGTGCTGGGCATGGACCACCTCCAGATTCCGATTGTCCAGATCCAAAATCTCCATTCGCTTGGCCAGAGTCCGCAGTTTTCCGGCCGCATCCTTTTGCTTGACATTCTCGCACTTTTCAGCTTGGAGATGGGATTCGTAGGCCTTCTTGTAGCGCAGTACCTCCACGTACTTGGCCTTTAGCTTCTCGTAGTTCCTGGTCAGACCCTCAATGATTTTGATCTTGTTCACGGAGTTGCGGACCAGCTCGTTCTTGATCTGATCGAGGGCACTGTACTGCTCCTCCATTTCCTTGTGCTTGGACTTCTGGTTGGTGTATGCCTGCTGCAGTTTTATCTGGGACATGACCAGTAGATCGATCTCCTTTTGCAGGGCTATGTTCTCACGAATCAGGCGGCGAGTGTAGCCAGCATTACGGATCTCACTGGACCGGGTGAAGTCCTCGGAAACTTGCAGCAGCTTCTGTTCGACCTCCTTTTTTAGCGCATCCTTCTCCACCACAGCTCGCTGCTCCATATTGTACAGCGCCTCCTTGTGATCCTTCTCGCGCTCATTGAGATCCGCCTCCTGCTCATCGAACTTGGCCAACAGGACATCCCTCTGGATGCGGAACTCGTCGAGGGAGTTCAGCTTGCCATTGAGCAGCTTTATTTCGGAGGTCAACTGGTCGTGCATGGCCTTATATTTCGACTCCAAGTCCCCGATCTTCTCCTGTGCCAAGCGGTTCTCCACATCCCGCACCTTGGTGATCTCCACCAGACGCTCCTCCAGTTCGGTGATTGAGTTATTCCGATCCGCCAGGGTGCGTTCCAAGTGAGCGGCCACGTCTACGCCATCGGCTTCCACTTCCTTGAGTTTCTCGGTCAGCGTGATGTTGGACTCATCGACGGTGGTCACGTGGGATCGCAGTCGAGCTAGCTTCTGGTTGAGATCCGTGATGGTCAGCTCGTAGAAGGTTCTGTCCACCTGGGTCACCTTGTTCACATCCTTCTTCTCCTTCTTCACTTTCGGCGGCATTTTTAGGGCTGCTTTTCGTTATCCGACTTGACTGTCTAC
Organism: Drosophila mauritiana; assembly: GCF_004382145.1. NCBI lineage: Eukaryota > Metazoa > Arthropoda > Insecta > Diptera > Drosophilidae > Drosophila > Drosophila mauritiana. Next base: position 19,731,984 of record NC_046669.1, read on the forward strand.
GAATTTTGACGAGTGTTTGATATTTTAGGAATAATAAAACGCCAGTTACATTGTTTATAACTATGAATTTGCACACCCATCGTTCTTTGTTTGATTAAAATAAGCTCTGTTATAACAACTAGTTGATGAACCGTTGTCAAGGGAATGAAAGCTTTTCAAAGCTGAATCCATATCCTTTACTGTTAAAGCTATTTTTCTGGAAGGAACTCGACTATTAATTTAGTAAAGCATTTTCCGAGAACATAAAGAGTTTAAAGTGAATCCATTTGATATACATATTTACTATTATTTCCACTTTTTCGGAAGCGAACCTGAATATCATTACAGATGTGGCTTTTGTGGAAAAAAAGTGAAACTCAGCGAACGAGAATCACTTTTTATTTCAAACCCAGCATCACCTTAAATAAACCAAGCTGGACTAATATATTCTACAAAAACTATTGAAAATATAAGACTTTTTTTCAGTGGTATAGCTAAATTAAAAATAGATAAATAACTTTAAGCTCCATTTTATACACTTTTCTCCATAGACTAGCTAATAATTTAATAAAAATTCTATTTAAATTTAATTTAATACCCCTCTATTCGAGGATGCTCTTTGTGTGTTTTTCTGACTAAATCATGAATATGGTAAACATTTTCCTGCCTTAAAGTGCTTAAAGCGCCACTAGAAAGCCACTAATTTGAGTTTGTGGTGCTTCTGTGGTCACAAAAGGTTATTCCCCGTGTTTTCCAAAAGCAAATAGTGCCTGCCGTGTGGGAGCTTTGTTTGATTAATAGCCCGTGGAGCAATATTTGTACACGCACATGGGCGGCGGCAACGCCTCCGGGCGTTTCTTTTGGGGGCAAATGCAAATTGTCGAGGCAAGTGGAGGTGGTTGTGGCACCCACCGACCGGGTCCTCCTCCAGCTGCCGGCCCATGGACGCAGCCGCCCACGCAATTGTAGTCGCCTCACGGCGAAGCCATTGTTCCAGCATCCGTGGCATCCGCGTCTCCCGTGTAAGAACTACTTGCAATAAGTGCGCGGAGCATTTAAAAACTTTGCCTGTAATTGTTCCGAACAAGTGGGCAAAGTACGGGCAAATGTGCCCCTATCGCTGGATCCTGATGCCGGAAGTTTTTGGATAATGAAATGCGCGGATGAGGACGTGGATGGTGCCAGTGCGGGAGCAGATGGGGACGGAGGCGGAGGTTCATTCTTCCACTCGCTTCAACAAAAGAAACAAGATAAAGCGAAGCGCAGTAGGCCGACAATTGTCGGAAGCGTCGTAAATTCCCCACGCAATCTGGAGCAAGTGTCGCAGTGTGGAAACACGCTTGCAGACAACATAACATACCGTGCCGAAGCCACCCACTCCGTCCTCCACTCCACTCCACGCCATGGCCCACAAACAAAAACAATGAAATAGTTCCACTTTGCCCCGGAGGGATACACTGCAAGAAATTACTCAGTTGCCTTTCAATTTCAAGATTTTATCCGCTTTTTTTTGGGAGTATAAAAAAATGTATGAGTTGGCTTCGTTACCAATTAAAATGGTTGAGCATGTATTCGAACTTCATATGCCCTCATTTAAATGTTCTAAGTTGAGAGTTTTTGTATAATATGAAGTGTTTAGAATTCGCTCAGTGTTGGAAAGTCGAGTGTAATGTGTGAACTAAGCTGGAAGCAATCTCTTGGGTAACGAAGTCCCCAGAGTCGGGCGAAGTTCGCCCGTCTTTAGTTGTAGTTCCGCACTTATTGAAATCGTCTTGATGGCTCAGATGCGCCCAAGTATTAATCATTTCTGGGAGCACTCAATCAAACTTTGGCTGTTAACGTTGTCAAATCAGGTGGAGGCAGAGGTCGTTCAGAGGTTAATCTGCCGAGTTATTTGGGCTTACATACCTCACAGAATTTGGCCCCATATCGCGGGGGTGGTGAGTCACAGAAGCGGTAGCGATTGCGCGTTCCTCCCAAGCAATTCGTGGAGCAGGGCGTCCACTCGCTCCAAGGTCCCCAGCCACCGGTATCGGAGTCTGCGGAAAGAGTGGTGTCATGAGCTAATCACTTCAAAGTTACTATAGCGGGTTTAAATATATAATGAAAATGAATAAATGAATGAATAATGAATAAATGCAAATAGTTTAGGGCTTTGTATTTCAAAAATGCGGTCGTAATGCTTAAGGGCTTGATTAAGATTTAAATAACTGGTAAAACGATTTTTGCTATTTTAAAAATTAATGTGAAATACAAATAAAAAGGGTATTTCTTTCAGTGTAGCGAGCAGACGCAATAATGTGTTAAGAACTATTTGAACTGCCGCTTAATTGGGATTTTCCTTTTAATGATGTTAAAAACGGCGTTAATGCAGCATCGACCACTCACCGCTGACGGGCAGGGTGGGCACACAGTCCATCCGGACATCGGCTACGGCTCCGGAAATTGCCTGGCTGACGTAGACGAAGCAGTACTCCACGTACTTCTCGGAGAAGTGCTCGCAGGCGAAGTACAGGGAATGCTGGCTCTTGACGACCCGCTGCTCGGAGACGTAGTGGAGCGACGTGGGTGGCTTCAGGGACGCGACATCGGCCCGCAGCCTGGCATAGAGACGCACCCGGTCGCCCTGCTCGAGAATGCAGCCAGGATACTCGTAGAGGACACCGATTCCCGTGTGCGGATCACAGGGAAATATGCTGCGGGCATACACGTTGAACACGAATTCGTCGCTCCAATCGACGCTCAGTAGCTGCCGGGTGGTGGGCACGTTCTGGGCGGGAATCATCGGTCGCAGTTGGACGGCATAGTTGCCCGCCAGTCCAAATAGTTCGCATCCCAGATGGAGGCTCTTGTTTTTGGGGAATCCGCGTATTTGCTCCGCAAAAAGGACACTGGATGGGGTTATATTCCGATTGCAGCTGCGATCCTTGCCACAGTAAATTAGCTCCAACCAAAACTCCGGCAATGCGAGACTGCCCGACTGATTGCAGTTGACCTCGGGAAAGCGGAGAGTCACCTCCACAGGATGCTTGGGATAGGTCTTCAGGCGCACGGGACTCACTATCATCTCGGCACTGGGCCATCGCACATCGAGCGTCTGGTGGAGTCGCTCGTCCTGGGCGGGCACCAATGTGGTGGTCACCTCACTCCGGTTCACCGACTTGAGATTGCTCACCACCTGCATCTCGTAGCGTCCGCCGATCAGGAAGGTCTGGCATGGCACCGTCACCTGGGTGACATTGAACCGGGGATCCGGGAAGAGCGGTATATTCTGCACCACCTCCTTGCGCTTGCGATGCAGCACCACCTGGCTGGTATTGGTTACCTCGGGGCCCGGTGTCAACCCCTTTTCCAGCGGTGACTCCACTTCATCAATGATTTTGCTAATGACTAAAGTGCTCATTATGGTGTTGTTCCTGCTCTTCAGTCCGTCACTGGAGCTCAAGGGCTCCTCGCTGGATGGGCCACCAGCGATGGTGTGCTCCTCCTCCTCCGCCTGCGAGGACATCTCGTTCCCATTGAACTGGATCTGCACATGCAGGTCCCCGCTGAGGGCGGTGAATGTGCTGGGGGACATCAGGCGACCCTTTCGCACCGCCAGCACGTGACCTTTTGTCGAAACCGCATCCGAATCCAAATTGCAGGAGCAGGGGCAGGAGAACACAATGCCGGCAATTTCCAAGGAGTCACCACCACATGAAACGAGAGCGAGAAAGCAAAGCGGAGAGATAAGAATTATAAATCCTTGTAATTTGTTTCGTGTGGCTGCCTTCTGTTTGGACCCATTGAAGAGCCTCGGCCATTGTTCACTCCACCCAGGTCGTGTAAATTGAGTCGCATTCGCATCCAGCAGCTCCCCCGGGTACGAATTATGCAAACAAAACAAAAACATAGAAGGGAACTCCATCCAGAGTCACGAAGTTTGATGTCCTTGCCTTTTTTTTGTTGTGGATAGATAAAGACTCTACTCTACTGATCTCTATTTTAAAAGGAATATACAAAATATATACCTAATATCTTAGATCTTAAGCAATAGTTCAATTATTCAAAAAAATATTCATAAATTAAAGCAATTGATCCTTAAGCTCATGTGTAGTTTGCTGACAAATTGTGTTTCTAAATATATTTACAAGGACAGAAAGGGTATTTCTAATATTTCTCGTTGTCGAATTCAAAATGCCAGATTTAGTAAACTCCTAGTAAAGTTTGCACTTGCACTTGTATAGTGAAACAACATGGTTTGGATAACGCCTTGCTGACCATTTCAAACTATCTACTGTGTGTTATCCAAATATTGCGTATACGCCTGTTGGGCTTACAAATGAATTTATGTATTTATTCAGGCCGAATGTGTCAGAGGCAGTCACATGTAGTGCCGTAAATGAGTTTCACTCACTTGTCCCGCCTAATAAGAGCAACATTATGGATGATACAATAATTTTCCACTTGACTACTGATTTCAGTCCCGATGTCAGCATGCCGATTGTCTTCTTGCGCCTCCGATTCGCCGCCATTTCCTTTGAGTTTTTCCGCATTTCCTTCGGCTTTCCCTTGGCTCTGCCCCTCGTTCTTCCCGCTTTTGCCGATTCAATCAGAGGTGTCAGTCTAGGGAAGAATCTCCGCCTGCCACTCAGTGGACGGATACCAAAGGTTCCACGTCGCTGGCACACATTCTGCAATTGCGATTCTGATTCTGATTCTGATTCCAATTGCGATGGCGATGACGCGGCAGATGGCTCCTAGCCCAATCCCTCATGGAAGAGGCGTCATTTGTTTAGCTCTCATCGCCAGAGGAAAATTTTTTCTGCGACGTTGCTGGCCTTCTGTGGAGGAAAGACAGAAGTCTACCTGCCAGGCATTTTCTGCAAAAAAAAAGAGAAAAAGTTGACTGTACTGAAAGGCACACAAATCAAATTCAAGACAAATTGAGGTCCACATTTATAGACTCACTAACGAAATTATTACGATGACCTCATTTCTGCTTACTCAATTTTCATTTTTAAATTTATTCTGGGATATTGATGGGCTTGCAGTAAAAACTTAAGGGCTTAATAAATATAACAAGTGCACTTAAACAGCAGTTAAGTTATCTCAAATATTGATGCTATATTTATTATCCTTCATGTTCATATCTGTATATATATTCATGAATCATTATTAAATAGAACTTAAGACCGTATTTTTAACAGCTTCAACTCCTGCTCCATACAAATAAACTGTCTGTAAAAAAAGCTTTAAAATAAACTCCCAACAAAGGGTGTCAATGGCCCCTATTGTGGCATTAAAACTCCCCATCCCCCAAACACAATCCCCACATATATGACCTGTTCTATGCCTGTATGTATTCCAAAAGGGGGAAGCAAAAAAAATAATAAGAAATACAATCAACCCTCATAAATTCCCAAACCAATTACTAGTCGAGCACGAAACATTTTTATGGCGATTATTTCCACAATTCAATGCGATTTCGTTGAAAGTTATGGTCCAGGACAAAGGAATAAAACCAACATAAAGGAGGAAAAGTCAAGATTCGGAGTGACTAGACAATACCTAAATAAATTGTGAGCAGACTCGATTTTTTGAACAATAGGTATGTACAAATAACATGAATTGAAAACCATACACTTCAGCATTTCATTTCTAGTTGACTACTATTTCAAGTAAATCCTCAAGTAATGCCATTAAAATAAAATCAAATTGACATATATATGGCCAAATTTTAGAGACGAACATAATGACTCCCAGTGGGTAGCTAGCCACCATTCCGCGTAATTAAATAATCAGCCACAAATAAAATATTAACAACTTTTTGAACCCTGACCAGAGGCGGCGATACATCAACAGCTGGCGCGGAAAAGGGGGTCATAGCCAGTAATTTCCCGACTGACATGCACATCTAATTCCCGTAGTTTTTCGATTCATCAACAAAAGTTCCGACGGTGGTTCAGGTTGGGCTAGTGCCGGGATATTCGGTGAACAGGAAGAGGCGCATCCAGTGGATACCCACTCACCCCCCAGTCCAATGGTCATTAGTGAAATCTGTCGCGTCACTGGGATATGTTACCCTCTTCGTCCTTTTCAGCACCTTAATTGCGGACACGCACGGATCGGCCGATGACCAGATGCTATATGCTATATGTGGCTATAGGTATGGGTGCGATATGTGTGCTATATGGCACACTGTACGCCCTTTGCGCTAATGAGTTGGTCCTGCCAATTGCCGCACACACGTGCGTCCGTTCGCATTTACCCGCTTTCGAGTTTTCCAACAACAGTTGGTTGTGGACGAACGCCTTTTGCAGCCAGAATCATTCAGTTTTATAGCCGATTTCCCGTGGATGTTTTGTGCGCTCTTTTTCGGGGCGATTTGAAACCGTTGGCTGTGAATGGAAATGGAAAACCCATGTCCCTTTTCAAATTGAACTGTCTTGCGGAAACGAATGACTTAAATGTTGTGTGGCTGTTCTTTGTTTTAAAAAGGTTAGTTAAGAGAATAATTCCAATGTGAGAAACTAGAATCAAATCACCTTGGGTGATTTTCTATAGAATTTAGCTAAAAAGTTATATCCTCTTAGAATAGAATGAATAAGAGCTGCATGTGGATAGTAACATTTGAGTGAATATGGCTATATATATCGATATATCGAATATATCGATTTCATTCTTTTCGTCTTCACGCTCATTTTGTAAAATATGGGAAAATTCCCACGTATAATAATAATATAATTATATAATATAATATAAATATTGTTAAAATGTTTAATTTTTAAATTTTAATTTATTCAAAATATTCCCACTCCCAACGTATAAAATGTTGTACATTTGCAATAAAAATTCAATTCGAATTTCCCTGAACTGAAAACGAGAACATGTCGCATATGAATTTTGAACATGAGTTTCCCCCATGGAAAATGTGCAAATAGCCCGACTTACGGACAAATCCTATGGTCATCCGGCGCACTGGGAAAGTGTGGGAAATGTAGTGGAAATCGTGCAGAGGACCAAATGGAGAAACAGACATTTGCACCAAATTGAATGCTTTTCTTTTTTTCAATTGTGTAGCAGCCACCCACCCGAATATCCCATTTTCAATTGCCAAAGCCGGCTGAAGTTTCGTGTTCAATAGTGCAGGCCCATCAACATGATTATCGGTGTCGCTGTGGGCGATCGGAGGTCGGAGGTCAGAGGGCAGTGCGTGTGCCCCCGGCGGCATTGGAAAACTATTAACTGCACTGTGCGGTCCTTTGAACGCCCGTTATCCGTTATCCTGCCAACCAGTCGCCACCCGGTTGCCGCCCAGCGGAGAGCGCTAATTCGCTATCGAGTCACTCGAACAATTCGAAAAAGTCAATAAATAAATTACATGTTTAGTGTGAGGAATGTTAACTCTTAAGATTATATATTATTTAAACTTTCCCAATTTTTAAAGTTCAAAAAACATGATTTCTCAGATTTCAGATAAAGAAAACACATACACAATCGAAATGTAGTTCATCACTTGATTCAAAAAATTATTATTAAATTTTTAAGAAATATTTCAATGTATTTATATTAATATGCGTATTCCAAAGAATGCTCCCACATATTAAGAAACTCTGACAATATTTCTCCCAGTGCATTACTGACCAGCCTAGAATTGCGAAATTTTCGCAGCGCGGAAAATCAAAGCGATGGCGGCCCGAGAATTATGTTGCACGCCTGTCCGGGAAAATCGAAATGGTAGAGTGTGGATGAATGGGAACGGACTCGGGGAGGTCCTGTGCTTAGGGCTCAACTCTCTATCCGCTGGATAGGCAGAATGTCAATGCCCCGGCTGCGCGGGTGGCCACCAGTCTTTCCACCCTGGACGCCGTGCCATCGCCGTTATTCATTATACTTTGTGGGCGAGGAAAATTCCGTTTGGACTCGGCCACCAACATTTTGGGGTGACTTCGCCGTAAACTCCGCGGAGCACGGAGCAGGGCATACTGCGACTGGCACCACAAAACACACGCTTGCTGCAATGGCGAACCTTAAACTGCGCAAAAATCCAGCCACAAAGGAAAAATGCACAGTTTGAATATCCAAACATTTACATGCTCTGTTTACTCTTAATCAATGGCCAAGGATGGCCATTGGCCAGCCGCAACGAGCTGAGTCTGCACTTAAAACTCCATTTTGCCACACATATATAGCTATATAGCTATGTGTGTATATACCTCGGTTACCTGGTGGAATCCCCCTTTTTGCGGTGTGCAATTGGGTTAAAAACTAAAAATAAACAGAGGTAAAAGGGGTACACCCGCATGTAATTACCTGAAACGGACCTCATTCGCATTCAAAAAGCATGGCAACCATTTGCTCATTTGGACAAATAGTGAAGATAAGGTGATAGGGAAATTGCGAAAGTCAACTGAACAATAGCCGAGTAAACAGGTGGTAAGCACGATGGAAAACAAGATTTCCCAACTCTTGTTTGCTGTGGAGAAAGACAACTGAATATCAGCAGCAGCCCTTTGCGAAAAGCAAAGCGAAAACTTAGTTAATGAATGAGAAAATAATCTCAGGGAAATCTGTTTCTATGTCAGCAAGAAAAACCTAAAGGGAAAAAACTAAAGACGACTTTCTCGACTATCAGATACCCGTTAATTTGCGCGTGGAAGTAACAATGTTCTTATTGGTATACCGATAGAAATAAGCGAGACACACAATTAAATTTAAAAAAACGATTATTCAAAAGTTAAGGTTAATCTTAACGCATTAGTTTTATAGTTTCTAAGATCTTGAAGTTTATACGGACGGACAAGGCCAGAATATATATACTTTTCAACGCATCTAAGAGTAAGAGGTATGTATAAACCCCGCGTTCTATGAAGTGTTTGAAAAGATGCTGTATTTTTAACAAAAGTGTTTTTAATTGAAGTAAAATTAAGTTTGCTTAAAAGCTATCATTGTACTGTTTCTTATCCAACAGAATCTGAAACCAAAAGCTTCAAAGTGCGTCACCTAAAACTAAGGCAACAAAAATAAATGCCCTACAGCTGCGAGGGGGTTTAGAGGGTTAAAACACAACAATTTGAAGAGGGGGCGTTGGCGGTGACGGGGGCGTGGCAGTCGCTGTGCTTGACACCAAAACCACGAAAAACTTTAATGACTGCGGCATCAGCCGCAGAATCGTTGTGAAAACGCTCCTTTGTCCCCAGCAAAACCAGGAAAAAACATAAAAATCGTTATAGTATCGTGTAGAGTGTCAGAAAACAAAGAAACTATTAAATGCAAATTAATTTTACAAATAAAATCGATTACTCAGCTTTTGACACAGGGCAGCAGTTTCAAAATGCCTTGGAAACTTTGAAAGAAACTCTGGTTTCAATCATGACCGCAAATAACTGACACTTCCTTTCAATATGAAACACTTTGGCAATTGCAGAAGTTGATTACTTGAATATCCCTTAATTTATCACGAAAGTTCCCAAGTACTTAAAGTACCATCAAATTCCTTTCAAATCATAAAATTATGCATTGCATGTGTGGTGGTTAGCGTGTTCTGCACAAAGGACAAACACACTAAATACCCATGGAACTGGCTGATCCCTCGACATGGAACTGGGGAATCCACCGGCAGTTTAGCCCGTCCAAGTGGAGAGGTCTGCAGAGCTGGCGAGGCGAAAATTGCTCCAGACTGCATCCTTATCGCATGGCATTTTCCACAAGAATAACCCAACACATCTCGCGTGCCCGGTGCAATTGACATTGACGTTGGCGCCGAACAGTGGGTGCTCTGTGGGGCATGCTGCATGGTGAGGTGGGGGATCCCCGGCAACTTGCAACTCTTTCATCAGAAGTTAGGGTTACCCGACAAGCCGCTGGCTAAATTATATGTACATTACTCCTAGAATAAAGGCGGGAATGGCTCACATTATTCCGGGCCACAGCAAAACCCCATCACCTGTGGCCACGCCATGACGAATGGAAAGCCACGGAAAACTGGGCAGTTTGCGGGTAGTGCCTGCGTCCACCGATACACTGAGAAACATGGGAAATACTAAGATATATTACTAGCAGTTCATGTAATCTATCTTAATATAAGCCATGGGTTGTTAAAACGAAACTAGAATCCAGTGTCCACCTGTTTCCACGCTTATATGATGATGCTTTCATTTCAGATGCCCATTTATTCACTCATCTCTAGCTGTTTCCATTCTGTATGGTCCTTTCCCAGTTTCAACTACTTTTTTATCGCAGTGCACGGGAGTGAAAGAGCAGCAGCGAGCCGTGCATGAGCACGGAGCCAGTGCCACTTGAGAGGGCGCCGGAGGCCAATGGCGGGATTGCATGCAGGTGGACACTAAAGCGCCTCCTGCATCCCTCGTGCCCGCTCCCCAGTCCTTGTGCTCCGTGGCGGCAGCACTGAAAGTGCTACTTAATAATTGAAGACCCAGTCTTGGCACCACCGCAAAACCTGTCGGACCCGGGGACTGACTTCATTTTAATAAACGTCTACGTCGTCTGCACAGGAAACTTAGTGACTAGACCGCAATCTTAGACAGCTACAGCGAAGTACAGTGAAAGGAATTCTTCGAGTTATGTGACTGAGAATGTCACTGAGAAACTTTTCTGATTCTATCTGCAGCCAATAACATATCTAAAATGGAATACCTTATAATAACTTTCATGAAAGGCATACTTGTGATTACTTCAATAGAGCTAAAAACTACTTCGTTAGTGATTATTCATACAATTTTCCAAGCTCAGTTTTGAGTCACAAATATTGCTCCAGTGTCCCGGGAATCCAGGGATGCAGGCTCATCGAGAGTGGGTGTGCCGGGTTCGCCTTGCGTGCGCCACTAAATGTGCACCTAAATCAGTCAGCCACATTGTCGGTGTCCGCCTCCTGTTGTCTGCACTCCGAGTAGCTTTCTCCGCCTTCCTCCTCGGAACGCCTCCGGGTGTCCGGAGTCCGGAGTCCTGGTTGCTGAGTGCTGTGGCTGTCGCCTTTGTTCGTGCCATAAAGTTGGCTGCTAACACATCTCAACACTTGGGATCCGCATCCGTGAAGTTGGAGATGCACATACACAAATGGATGCGAAATCCTAAGAAGGGGCTTATTAATTACCACTGTGGCGTCAAATGAAGCCGTGCAGAGTTGCATTCGAAGTGACAGCTGAAAGTTTCAATAATCTCAAGCTTGACGTTTATTAAATGATAGTTTCATCTGTGGCTATTGACAGGTATGAGCTTATTTGATTTACACAGCAAAAATATATATATTACGCATATTTGAGGTATACATTTTCACTCTCATACATTTCGCAAATATTGATTTCGCATTTATAGCAAATTTTGAACTTAAGTCCCCATACTTTTTTCACAAAAAAAATAACAATAATATTCTAGCAAATTGAAATTGCTTTACGTTTTCATAGATAAGAAAGCCACACACACACCCCGCATAATCATGAATAATGTCCATCTAATGTCTTCATATGGGGGAAAATGAATTACAAGCAATTTGCTTTTGACCCAGATTTATAATTTTCCATTTCGAGCCCGCACGTCCGAATAGATCGCATAAACACATATCGCCGAATCAGCAGAGGGAAAAGCGAAAGGGCGGATTATTAGGGTCGCCAAATATAAACTCTTCGTCTTGATTTTCGATTGCCGAAATCCAGGACTCCGGAACTTGAGCCTGGAGTTGCGCACCCCTCACTTTATCTCGAGCAAGGCGAAAAAAACACAGAAGAAGTATTCATATTTGCATAACTCTCCCGTTTGAGTTTCGTGGGGCGATGTCGCCATATACATATATCCTGCCCATCCTTCCCCCAAAGGCTCTTCTACAAACTCCGCAGTATCCTTTTCTGCTGCGCACTTGTATTTGTGTGTGTACTTGTGGTCGTTGACGCTGAAACAGCTGGAAGTTGATTTGTCAGATTTTATGGCAGCCTTTCAGGCGCCAGAACCGGCGAAGGAAATCCATTAATCGAAGGAAAAGACGGCGAGGGAAGTCCAGAAGGAGCTCAGTTCATCAAGCAAATCGAATATAACGTAGTCAGCTGAACGACAAACTCTTTGGATGGCAATATGTTGCCCCACTTCCTTCCAAGAGTTTGTCTGCATTTCGCGATGGTATTAAAAAACGCAAGTCAGCTTAGATTAATTACAATTCTCAAATGAAACGAAGAAAAGAGTTTTGTGTACTCGGAATGTTTCTGATTTCTGATTTTGTAGGGAAAAGGAAGAAAACTCTTCCAAAATATACTCTATATATAATAGTTTTTCCTTTAATAAACGTTAATTAAACCAATAATTGCACAAAAATCGCTTTAATCAATTTCTATTGAACAAATAGTTGAAAAAAGTGTTGATTGCATTTCGATGGCCATTATATTAATTCACCACAAATCATCACAATTAAATTTCTTTTGTTGTCTCGCCAGCAAGTCAATACTTATGTAATTTTTATAACATTTGCCATTATTTCTATGGCGATGATGGCTCGTAAAAACTGTGCAATTTGAGGCATAAAATTGCTTAAACAACTTTAATTGGCGCCCACATTGCGTGACTGAAATGTGTTATTTTGGGAAAAGTAAATTAATGCACTTTTGCGGCTTTGCCAGCGGGCTCGACCAATATTAACTAGCCAAAGCAGTGTCAATATGGACACAGTAATACATTGTAAATTGATATAGAAAAGCAAAAGTCAAATCGAAAACGCAAATATGTGCATTATATATCCTTAAAATTAGAGCTACAAATAGTTGCTGTTTAAAGGGAAACCCACATAAACAGGGAAAAAAAAGAAAGGAACCCCACCCCAAAATTCGAATATCTGTAAACTCATAAAGGCGCTAGCCATTAAGCGGATTTTGAAAATTAATTTCCGATAACGGATTTGGGTGGAATGAATAATGCCGAGGCATTGAAATTTTAAGCTTCATTATTTGCGCATTCGCTTTCGCATGATTTGTCGTTGTTGATTCTGCGGTTCAGTTTCGAGGCCCTGCGAGCTGTGTGCTCGGCATGATTAATGGAATGTGCACCCACTCCCAGTACCCATCCCAGTCCAGTCCCCAAACACCCCGGAATACCCCGGAGCAACACTCCGTCCAAAGTGTCCATTACGATAATGAGCGGCGGCCAAAACAAGCTCAGTTTCGAGGATGCAGCCTAAATTCGAGCAGCAGGGAAAAATTGAAATTGAAATTGAAATACCCTCGAAAGTTGGTACTCTCGATTTTACTATGTGTGCAGTTCAAAAGGGTCATTCAACTAGATGAGCCAGATGGAATGGAAGCCCCAAAAAAGTCATTTAAAATGTCCATACATAGTAGTCATTAAAATCATTGCCTACTTTTTGGGGAACTGAAGCCACATAATATTGATTTGTATGTGTTTGTATATAGGAATTTAAATACGAGTTGGTAATTTAACATAGGGATGTTTTACTTAACCAGTTATTGTAGCCATTTTTAAGAATTTAAGGAGTATGAATATTAGTATTTTCAAATATATATGAAAATATATATGCCATATATATTAAGCATACCCACAACATTGATTTCCAGAGCCTTTCAGATATTTTCTATTCTGATGCCTACATTAATTAAAAATGTTTTGCCTTTCCCCTTCATTTTCCATTAAACAAAGTCAATTTTCAAATGCTTGCAGTGTAACACGCACAATGCAAAATATTTAGCATATTTGGCCATCACGTCGAAAAGTAATCAGCCGAAAGCAGGTCATTAAGTTTATTTTACGAGTGTCTATATCTGCTGGATTGCGCGATGCTGACCAGGAGGAGATGAGTTCCAGTTTCAGTTCCCAGCTGGTAGCTGGCAGCTGGTATCCATCCATAATTGTGCCAAGTGTCCGGCGGTGGATCTAATTTAAATAAAAATTGTTCTCATTATATTCGGCGTCACGTGCCTCGCAGGCATCAGATGTGATGGAGTCGAAAATATGGCGTCTCACCACCTTGGCATGCCCACATAACACCACTCCCACCTCCCAGGCTCCCCAGCATCCAATCTGGCTGCCTGCTCGGCGAAATTGTTTTGGGTAACTGGTGGGGGCTTATGACACGCCATATACCACTTCTCCATCCGGATCCTGGAAGCAGGAGCATAATGAGCACTGAGGGAGCAGCGACAGGAGTGTTGAAGCTGTAGTTACTATTCATAGCCAGTTTTTGGCTAAAGGAGATCACATTTATAAGTGCAAGCAGTCATTTATATTAGATAAATATTTATATTTTTAAAAATTTGCAATGTTATTCATCTTAGAGCTCAGTTTAAAAGTAGTGATCATTTCGCAAATCATTTCATCTGAATTTCTTAGAAGCTGACTTGCCTTCTCATCACTGAATTTTCGTTGGCGTGTGGGAAGATCTCGGTGGTTGGGGCACCTCGTTGACTTCGATTTATGTTTGCTGCGAGTCGACAGCCCCCGAAAGTAAATTAAATTTGCGTTTTTTTATTAGGAAGTATTTTATTTAATCGTGCAGACCTGCTTCCCCAGTCCTGCCAAGTGGAATGTGAGTCCTCCAGCTTCCCCACCTTCCCCAAAATGTCGAGTGTTATTGTACCTGTTCTGTGATTATTCGCCTTGTTTGAAAGGAGACACTCACACATAAGCACACACACACACAGACACAGTGAAGCGCGCGTGTGTTTTGAGTTTTCTTGTTGGCACACACCGGAAATGGGAAATTATTCCGTTTCCGTCGCGACGGACGAGTTCCATTCTCGCATAAATCGCAAATGAAACCTTGAGACCAATGTGCGCGTAATTGCGTATGTGTATGTGAGTCCTTCCATGCGTTTAGCAGAAAATTAAAAACCTAGGTGACTCGAACTCCATGCTCATAAATTGTCGTCTTTACAGGAATTGTATTATTATTATTATTTTAACCTTTTTGCGGATGTAAAGCACAGTACTTTTGGTCGAAAGTTAAACATAAACAGCTTTCATATAAATCTCATTTTAAGTACAGGCGAAAACAATTGTTTTATAGTAGCTACGACTAACGCTTATTATAAGCTTTAGATGTAATGCAATCATGACTTAGAAGCGCTTTGCGCTTTATTTTTGATACATAAACAGTGTGCAGATTTTAAGCCGCTTTTCCGACCCAATTTGAGCAGCTTAGTTTGATAATTAAAGCGACAATTGTCGCACTCCTTCTTAAAGAGCTCTTTAAGTTGCGTATTCGCCCCGTCTGGCAACTGAAGGCGCAGTCGAGTGGGCCAAGTGCGTTGGCAGGAAGTGCAGGGAGTGCAAGAAGTGGCCACAATTGCATTTAGCTGAACTAAAAACATTTACGAACGGCAAACACTGCGTGACAGAATGAGCGGAAAAGGCTTCGCCGGCGGTGCAGACAAGTCGCTCCAGATGGCACACAACAGACACTTAAATGGCAAAAGTTAAAATTACAATTAAACACAAAGTGAGAGACTGAGAAGCCGTGCAAAAGGTGGTACACAGGGAAAAATGTAACTACTCATTTGACATTATTTAATTATAGTTAAGTTAATAAAAGGCGCAGTTGAGATCCAACGTATTTTAATATAGCATTTGTATTTACTATAAGTATTTGATGAGCTATGAACTTTCAAGTAGCAAACTTATAATTTTACAAGCATATTTAAGCATATCTTAAATGAATTTAAAATAGTTATTTAAAACTTATAGCATTTACCATGGCATTGTATATGAAGTTGAAGAATTTAAAATTGATCTCCCATCATTTCAATTTTTGTTGACATTCAACCAACATTGCATACCATTATTCACATAATTCGTTGGGTAATATCCTCATTTCGTTTCCTGTACATGGATCCCTTGGCGGCACTCGGCAGGGTCATCGGATATCCTTCCGCTGCAGGAACTGCAGAAAAGAGCAGCATGGTCCTGACAAATGCAAACAACTCGACGAAGTGAAGCCCCACGGAGCTGGGTAAATTGTTGGCTTAACAAATTGCTAATCCACTTTCACCGGGTGCTGGGATGGGGGATTGGCTGAGGGAAAGGCATTTGAATGCCTGTCGAATCCTCAAAGTGGTGGGCAATCGGAGAGTCGCTTTGGCATCCATTCGAGACTATAGCCCCGGAAAAATCCCCTCTTGGCGAACTTTTTGCGGTCGGATCAAAGGGAGCATCTGTGTGATATGATTAGGTTGCAGTTGCACAACACCGAGATGCACACTGCATGAATTACAAGTTTGTGATTTAATCAAGATTGCATAACGTTTAAAGCCTCATCGGTGCGAGGTGTTGTTCGGTTCTAAAATATTTCAATTAAATTGCGTTCCGAGAATGTGCACTGCTTTCAGCACACTCAAAGGTCATTTCACTTGGCTCTCAAGAAAATTAGTTTTAAATTAATTAAAATATTTTCCCATAACTGTGCGCTATGTGGCTCTTGATGGCGTTGGAGAACCGAAAGCCGAGCCAGAAAGAATGCTAAAACTTGGATAATCATCCCAGCACCGCGCCGCCCACTTTTCCAAGTGCTGGGCGAGCTAGCCACCCCGCCCACCGCCCACCGCCCACCGCCCAAGAACTCGGTTCACTTTTTAATAGTTCGCAAACCACGGAGGGCTATGTGAGTTTAAACACTGTTACAAATACTTTTCCGGAGGCGGAATGCGTGCGCTATCCGGAAAACTTTGCCTCTCGTTCTCTTTGCCGCTTTCAGGCCTTGAGTATTTATTTGCATTTCAACTTGGCGACGGCACAGCAATCGCTTCAGCAAAATTAAGCACTTAAATTATGCAGACACAGTTTAATTACAGTTCGCAGCAGGCAGTAGTAACTATATGAGGAAGGATTATTCCGCTTTAAGGATCCAACGGAAATGGTGCAACATGCAAATATTTTAAATCCATTTAGAGTTAATCAACAAATCTTCTTGAGTAACCGGAGACAACTGGCGGTCATCGAATTACTAAATAAATATTTTTGCAAGCATTTGTATGTTTGCATGTTGGCGTTGCGAAAGAAAATTAACCCGTGAGAAAGGAGGTCCTTCAGACCGCCGTCAGCTGTTTACACTTTCATCCCCAATATTCACAGTTGCCCGCCAAGGAAAGTTAGCCAAACTCCACAAAAAGGCTGGCTGACTTTACCTTCTAAACTGTTTCCTTGTATTTTGAAGTCTAGTTGCCCGACATGGGAAAAGTTAGCAAAACGTTACCTGTTGTGGATACATTTTTGGTCCCGAAAAAAAGGTTGGTTAAAAGTTTTATTGGGTATTGCTTATACGGAAAATTTGGTAATCAAAGGAAATACGTTTTACATCACGTTTAAAACCCTGATACATGTGTATTTATATATGAGATACCCATTAGTTTAGTTTCCAGTCACTTGCATATAGGGAAAGCATATGGGGGAATCCCTAGTTATAAAGGTCCGCATGGGGTTGTTTTCCACGGCTCACTCGCTTGTTGCAGTGGGATTGGATGGCATGGCATGGTATGGATACAACCCCCGAGGAACTCCGCCAGCTCTCTCCAATCGCTACCTGGGCCCTGATTAATTTAGTCTGGGTCTCTCACTTTGTTCTGTTCTGTTCTGTTTTCTTTGCTGCCAGGTACCCACAGGGTATACCATGACATGTGTTCCTCCATGAACTGGGTGTGGGTGGTGGTTACCGGGTTGTCCGGAGAGGGTGCTGCATTTCTAAGCGAGTCAAATTGAATGCAACGAAGAAGACCTGTGACATCAGATGTCCATGTTGTATGATATGTACATGAACGTAATTAGAAAAGCATCGGTGTACAATGTGCACGGGTTCGTGTGTGGAAGCCACCAGGAAGTCCGAAAATATAAAAAGAGTAATTGCTAAAACCAACTGCAAGTCACAGTCTATTTGTTGCCAACTTTGATGCAAATCTGTTTGGAACTGGCTCTCGAAATGCTCCCTAGATATTGTATTGGATTTGAGGAAAAATGTTTGTTAACCGAAGTAGAAACACTCTTTTTTCTCGAATTTCAACACTTCTTTAGCTCCAATGGAGTTATTCTTGAGCCAAATCAAATGACAGGCTGAAAAGGAAACCAATTCAGCAGTCAAAGACTGCTGGGGAAATTAAAGAAATCTGACGGATTTCCATTGTCGACTTTTCCGCCCTCTGTCTGCCTGGCAATTGACCACTTTTGGGCTTGACAAAGGAGAGACAGGCCAACAAAGGGGAAAAGCGCTCAAAGGAAATTCAATTTAATGGATTTTAAATGTAGAGGTTTCTCGACCCCTTTAACAAACCCATTGTATCCTGTTTACAGCACAAGGAATTTGTTACCAATTAAAATTATGTTTTGTTTAAACGATTGCCAATGAACTGGAGTTAAATATACTCACAGATATATCGCAGATAACTACGATTTAAATTGCATTACCATGTCTGCAGTATGTTTCAGAATTAATAATTAGTTCCTAACTAACGAATTATACTCTTTTAAACTAATTAAAAAGATTTGCTTTATCGATCCACTAATATCACACCCTTTGTTTAAATATTTATGAATCTTATGAATGTTATCACGCAAGGATTGAAAATTGTACTTTGTTTACCCCTGGTCACAAATTAAAAACATTTGGGAATGAAATGAACACAGTTTTGTATTCAAATAACTTCCTCTTTTATAGCAAATCCCAGTGACTAATGGTCACTTCCTTCTTGTATCGATCTCCCAGAGCATTTAACTGCGCCTTCCTTTTTGCATATCTGCAAATATATGAGCTTTTCACACGCAACTTACTCGAGTTCAATTAGATTTATGCCCGAGAACGAGATTTATATATTTCTCCAAAGGATATCTGTCGACCCACACTCTTGAATAAAATGCAGCAGCGCAGAGCTCCTTGTTGATTCTAGTTTTCCTTGGAATTGATTATCCCATACCTGTCGTCGGCGGCAGTTTGAAAAAAAACACCCCGAATCGCCTGCAATTTTCGAAACACCACCGAAAAACGAGAGCGGGAACCAAAACCAGACCAGACCAGAGCAGACAGTCGCATAAAGGGGATATTATAACTGCAATGAGATCACTTCACTCACCAAACAGCCGGAGGAAATATGCAGTTGCACTACACGATGATGCTGTTGATGAGTAGTTCACTGAGCACTTAAGTATCAAGTATCTCTACAAAACCTTTTGGCTTAATCCGGCCAGCCCTGCAGTTGGGTTTGAAAATCGAAGCCAGACAAAGGCCGCAGCACTCGTTATGGCCATTTGGAGGACCTTTGTTCACTAACGTTCGGTGAATTCAATTTTGACAATTTTCAAGTGACACTTGACGGCGGCGGCACAATCCACGAGATACAATTCCAACCGATAGAGCGTTTTCCATATGAAGTATCTACGAGATGCGGCAAAAAACCATGACAGCCAAGCGGTGCGGACTTTCACCCACGAACACAGACGGCAGCAAACTGATTGCCACGCGACTTTGAGCCACCGGCCAGAGCCAAAATAAAGCCACGAGCGCACAGCCGAGCACGAGCCGCCAGGACGTGAGCCGGATTCGGCACTCCAAGCGGAATCCTCGTGGAAAAAGCGAGAGGCGCACGCCAACGCTGGTGTGAGGACTGCGCCGAGAGAGAGGGCGAGACCGAGATGAGAGCGGGCACGGGCACCAAGGATGCAACGCATGGTGGTTGATTTCCCACCCGACGAGGGGGTGGCTGAAGCAGTTGGGTGGTGCGGAGGGCATCCAGCGCGAATTGTCATGTTGTGACGCCGTCTGCTGCTCGTTTTACTACAGCCAGGCGGACGAAAGGGGGTGGAAAGGCTGTTGCCGGCCAGTTGAACTCTTGGCCAGCTTAAATCTGCATGCTCAAATCTGTGTGCTGCCTAGATAGATTTATATTGAATTTTGTTGTAAACTGAGAAATTAACTAGGTAAATACTGATTCTGCACAAAAGTATGTAAATTAGCAAAGTTTAGGATACATCAGTTGTTATTTAAAGCTTAAACATGGAAGCCAGAACGATTTAAATTGCTTTTAATTATTTACACCAACATGTGTATCCCATTCAGATATTTTCAGATACCAATAAATATATACCCTCATTTTATGGGTTACTTTTTTTTAATGAATGATGAATAATGAACAGCGTCGGATTACTTGCAATACCGATCGGCTTTCATTTTACTTCGTCTATCCAGAAGAGTTTCATGCAAAGATCCCAGAGCTTTGGCCTGCTCGAGTTCTTTGACATCGTTCTGATTAATCCGCATCTTCTTGTCCTGGAACTTTTGGAACTTTTTCCTATAAATACGAAAGGTTCGAAATTTGAAATGGGTAACGCGGAATTCAATCTTTTTAAGACCTATAAATTATCATCATCAGTTGAACTTACACATAGTTCTTCTCGACTTCGCCCAAGTCTCCCTTTTCTTCCTTAGGCTCCGTATCGATGACCACATCCCTGCTGGCATTACTCCGCACTTTGCAGATCTCATGCTGACCCACCTTCGTTCGCAATGCCACACAGGCATCGTCTTCGGGATCGATAGACATAAAGTGGCCGGTTTCGGATAGAAGAGCCATTCGTTGTTCCTTTAATTACGTTGATTAGTTTTATCGTTTGAAGACATTTGTATATAAGTAAGACTTACCTCGAAAACGGGCTCCCACTGCTCCATGCCGCCCACTGCTTCGGAGCGACCCGTGACCATTCCATCCTTTTCAATTTTCAAGTACTTGCCATAGCCAGACTTAAAGGCTACCTTTCGGTCGTTGATGGGAAAGGCCGTGAAAATCTCCTCGGGATCTGGGCCATCGCCAGCGTTGTGGGGTGCTCCCAATGTGAAGAGACTAAAATGTTTATGGACACCCGGTATAAGTAAAGTACCAATGAGCAGGTCTTTTTCACTATTACCCATTGTCCATGGCCTTCAGGTAGCTCCTATCGCCAAACTCGATGGACACTGTACCGGTGATGTCGGACGCTGTCTTTGCTGTCCACCAACCGCCGTGCTCCACCGCATCCTCATCCACTACTACCTTGGCCTTCTTGGAAGATCCAGCCTCATCCTTTTCCTTCTTGCGTTTTTTGCTCTTTCTACACCTCGAGAATTTCAATAGATGCTATCGGCAGATGTGTAGGAACTCACTTGTGTTTCTCTCCTTTTAGAACCAATTTCTTAATGCGTGCATGATCGTAGTCCGACATGATCACAAAATACGTAAATTGTTGATATAGTTTTGGTTTACAATACAATAAACAAACATGCGATACAACATTCCAGATGTGTGGGTCTATCGGTTATCGATAACTTACCAATAAAATACTGTAAGCGTACATTTTAAAAAGTAAGGACTCAAACCATTCATAAAATTAAAATCAAATGATTTTTTGTCTGTAAGAGCTAAAACATTTACATCTTTCATCACATAAATATATTTATTGTTGTAATTCAATACATATTTGCTTACATTAAAGAAAAATAATCACGTCTGCTGGATTTGTTAAACTAAACAAAAGTTGTACAATTGCATCTGGTCTTAGATACTTTTATAAATTATTATAGGTTTCAACTAAATATGTGTAAATAATACGTTTTAAATCTTATAGGAAACATCTTATTTTCATATACTTTGGAAAAAGCGTTGGCATGGTCGCGTATAAGCTTGTAAATATGAATAAATACAACAAACAGGATCGTCCGTAAGTAAATAGGAATGCACAAATATAGAAATCAACTCCATCACATATATCCTTCGACAGAGACATTTTGCCATTGGCCCTGAAATGCAGAGGGTATTTTTAAAATTATAAATTCAACCAACCCAATGTGTAGATTGCTTACCGCAATGCCAAGGTTCCATCCTACGCCTGCAGGATTTTCCTTTGTAATTCCGCAGCGCCTGCAGATGATACCATTGAGGGAGATGGCCCACACCTCGGAGCCCACGGACACAGAGCGGAAACCACAATGCTGATCCG
This sequence comes from Drosophila mauritiana, assembly GCF_004382145.1. Taxonomy (NCBI): domain Eukaryota; kingdom Metazoa; phylum Arthropoda; class Insecta; order Diptera; family Drosophilidae; genus Drosophila; species Drosophila mauritiana. The sequence continues at coordinate 19,753,905 of NC_046669.1, forward strand.
TGTGCGGCGGCACATTGGCGGCATTGGGCAAAAACTGCCAGTGGGAGCCCTCAGGGAAAGTCCTCGAAATCTCCTTACGCACAGCCAAACGTTGCTGGTTGTCCAGCGCCCAAATCCCCGCCCGACCCACGCTTATCGCTTTAAAGGTCACACCCGCGGGTGCCTCCACTTGTTGCCAGGCATCGCCGCAAGGATTCTGCCGGCTGATGCCATACCGGAAGAACACCATGCCGTTGCGCGCCACAGTCCACACCTGACCCGTGGGCCCAACGCTGATCCCGACCAGCGGCTGGTCGCTGGTGATGTGCTCCCAGGCATCGCCACGAGGGTTTAAGCTGCATACACCATGCCGGATGAGGACATCACCATTGGAGGCAATCGCCCAGGCAACCACAGCTGTGTTTCTCTCGCCCGAACAGCTGTGATCCACATCTTCATCCAATACCTAGTAGGAAAATGTTTAAAAATCAGCCGTGTTGAGAATTCTTCAAGTAGAACCATACCTGCAGGGCCGCATCGAGGATTTTGGACTGACTAAGCTCCTGCCATGGTCCGCTGCTACTAAGACGACATCGCTTCATCCATCTTCGTCGACGCACGCAGTCCGTGAGTTTTTTGTGGGCATGGTAGTTGGCGGGGAAGTCGATGGCGTATTGCCAGCCCTCCTTGTCCGCGCCCCCAGGAATGTTGTAGTCAATGGCCCAATCGGAGATCCATTCGCAGTGCGTAGACAGCAGCTTGGTGTGCTCCTTGCTCCGCTTCTGCCGCCCAGTAGCATCGCTCCACATGTGCCGATCCGTCGGCAGGCTCTTCGCCGTGAAACCACTGATTGGATTCCATCGCTGATTCTCGTACACATAGTAGGTGTGTGTGTCAATCATTGGGTTAATTTTGCCGGAGCCCTCCAAGCCCTTTAGGAACATTCCTCCCCAGCCGCCGTTGTAAACCCAGCCAGTGTTGTCACAGGATATGCCCCACACCACATCCACGCCGCTGTTGAAAATCCTTTTGATGTGACCGCCCATTTGGCGCCAGTGCATGCGCTCCATTGAGACAATTAGGGAGGGGCAGCGGTAGAGTACATTGAAAAGCTTAATGCGGCCGCTCACATAAAGCCGCGTCACGCTTTCCGGATCGATGCGGTACTTGTAGTCGGTGTAAACGGCATTGTTCACAATGATCAAGTAGTGATCTTGCAGAGCCCTGTAAGGATATACACATATTAGGCCTTCGATTGCATTTGCTATCTACTATTCCAACCTTATTTTCAACGAAAAAGTTGCTCCCGGAGCAAAGGCCATTTTGTCATTGCGAATCTCGTCCAGCCATTCGGACTCCTTCATCGAGTTGAGCACCGTGGTGCGTTCGTTGAAGCGGGGATTCAGGTGAAAAGCAATGACACGATGCTTCTCCACGCGATGAGGCTGAACTTTTACTGTAGAGTGCGACTGTAAGTCGAAGCGAATCTGGTCAGCGTCATCGTACACACAGCCAGATATCTCTAGCTCAGTACCACAAGGCATTCTGAAATCAACATATACAGGAGATAATTATTAAACATTTAAGCTTTCAGAATAAAATTAAATACGAAGCTTTTTGTAAATTGTCTTTTTGGATAAATTTAACAATTCGAATTCAAAGAAACTAGATTTATATATTATGTATTTTTCTGTCATTACGATACCTACATAGTTCACAAAACAATCCTGCCACATAAATTGGAATAGAAACTTCGACCGATAGGTAAGTTTTTAAGCCCACTTACCCATTGTAAAGAGTATTGTAGTATGGAGTTTCGCAAGTGGAAACATCCATCTTCTCCACGTATCCCTCGCCGGGTTCACTTGTCTGTTGAGCCTTCATGTTGGCGGCATCGAACACAAAGACATCGCCCAACTCGCTGGTTATCCAGATCGCATTGCCAGCCGGTTTTCCCACCAGCGTGTTGATCTGGCTACAGACTGACGACAGGTGGGACAACCAGTCCTCCATTTCCGAGTCACTGGAGAACTGTAGCTTAACGGGCGAGCAGTTCACGGGAAGATGAGGAGCATGAATGGCGATCCGCGGTGCTCCGGCTTCACTGCAGCACTGAACACAGGTGATGTCTGACAACGGAAACTGAATCTTCGTGGCGGCTCCATCCGGACTAAGCACCGTAAAAGTGCCAGAGTCCCCGGATCGCGAGTTTTCACTACTATTTGTGCCAGTGCCACTGCCACTGCTTACCCACTCAAGTTCGATGATGCAATCCTCAAACTCGCCTCCAGGTCGCTGGTAGCGCGCATCCGCCGATTTGACCCACGAAGAAAGCTCCACTGCCTTCTCAAACTTGGCCACAGTCTGCAGCTTGGCCAGTTTCTCCTGGCGTCGCTGCAACTTGTTAAGAATATCCTTCCGCCAATTGGCATTCACGTCCACTTTACTGTCGCTCGTCTGCTCGTTAAACCAATTGGGCATGTTGCTGGCATCCACAGTCACAGCACCTGGAGCTACGCAGCTCCATAGTATTCCGCATTCTGTCCAAAATTGAGATCCCGTATGGTCGTCATCTTCTCCCAGAAACACATCCGATCCATGGTGCGTGGAGTCCGACTCAAACACGGTCGAGTCGCTCTCTGGATGCGCTTCGGTGCCCACAACGGACCCAACACTTCGTACGGGAGACCAAGCTCTTGGATTCCTCAGCTGGGTCTCAAACTTGCCAGTAACCACCTCCACCACATCCGCTGCGGGAGCACTGGAAGCATGCGATGTTTCGCGAAGCGCCGCCGTTCTCTGCTTGTGGCGATCGTTGAGGTTCAGACTTCCTATTGTCGGAGGGGAATCAGCACTGAGTTTCCAACGTTCGTTCTTAAGAAGACCAGGTGGACCGCCATTACTAGAGAAGGAGCCCGTAGAGCTGTTGAGCACAGTTTCTATAACTGCACACGTCTCCACCACACCCTTCTCCTTCTCCTTGGAGTACAAATTGGAGAAGCTCTGGTGCTTTGAGCCTGGCGTTGAACTACTTCCGCCACTTTTGCGAGAGACTATGGATAGAGAGCTAGAAGTGCGGCTGATTTGCATGGGACACTGAATTAAACGCCATTTTTTGCCTGTAGGATCGGCCGAGGTTACCCCAGAGCGGTGGTACAAACAACGGTCAGCGGCTCCAACGGCAAAGACCTGCGGAAGAGTACGTTTATATCTAGGATAATTGGGTAGATTTAACATTGGTTTACCTGATCGTTGGCCGCCACAGAGACCATTGAAATGTTTCCCACCATTTCTACCCAGCCCTTCCCAATGGCCGAATCCTCGCTTATGCCCGCTGCCTCACCCTTGACGCCTCTCCTGAACCAGGCGTGATGATCATTGGTCACACACCACACAGCATCGGTGCCCACGGAAACATGAACAATGCGCAAGCTGCTCGCGGCCACGGGGGTCTTGACATCCAACCACGAGTCACCGACTAGGTTGTCTCTGGTTACACCAGTGCGTACGATAACTCGTCCGTTATAGAGTACCGCCCATACCAATCCTGTGGGCCCAACACTGATCTGCGAGAGTTCACTGCCCGTGGGCGTGGGTACAGCTGTCCAGCGGAGACCCTCGGGCGCCGTTTTGGACACCCCCGTGCGAAACATAGCCCTGCCGTGGGCGGTAATGGCCCAGACACACAAAGTGCCGGCAGGAGCGTTGGGAACGGAAGTGCCACCTATAGCCACGTCTATGAAGGGCTCCTGCGTGGGATCCTTGTGCAGAGGTGCCACTGCGCACCAGCTATTCAAGGCTGCATATCTCCTATATCTCACCCACTTGCGTCGTCGCACATACGAGTTCCATGACTTCTTTGCCGAGTACGTGGCCGGAAAGTCCAGGGCGTACATCCAGCCATCCTCGGGCAGCGGCTGTCCATCGAGCTCTAAGTCCAGGTGCCAGTCGCCGTCCCATTGCCACGCCATCGAGGGCAGTCGGATTTTGTCCACACCACGCTCCACACTGCCATCGGCGGAGGAGTATCTGTACCGATCCGTGGGCAGCAGCGTCTTCGAAAATCCCTCGATGGGCAGCCAGCGTTCGTTCTCGTACGACTCCTCTCGAATCCGAATGGGCACGTCCAGACCGTGGACATGAACGTACACCTGGCGGTCGCCGCCAATGGCCCACAAGAAGTTGGGCACAGCGCAGATCTTCTTGAACTCCAATCCCAGGTAGGGAAGTTCGCGCCACGCTCCGCAGCTGGTGGACAGCGTGTAGACGCGCCCTTCACTGCTGGCGGCGAAGAGGTAGGAGCTCGGCATCCTGAGATCTATTACTAAAGACCAAGGGGCCTCTTTCTGTCTGGCATCGTGTTTACAATCAAAGTGGAAAAATTGATTTTTCTGAGGAATAGACCTAGACAGGCAGTGATGGCACAACTGTTTTCTGAGTCTTAAGCGATAGTATCGTTGGGTTTGTTGTGTTTCCACTAAAAACAGCTAAAATGCAGATGTTAAATATTTTTATTTTTATATCTTAAATTTTTTTTATTTCGAAGCCCGTTTAAAATATTGCATATCAGAAAATTGTCAGAAAATGTGTTAACTAAAATGAGTAATAATTAATTCAAAGGAATTGCGACAGCCCTGCAAGTTTTATAGTGCGGTTAAATTTCGGGAACCAGGGCTTATCGAATCCAAGACACCGATAGTCCTTGGCCCCCACCAGTGTTAAATGTATCGATACTATAGCGAGTGGATAACCCAGCTCTAATTGACGCCAAGAAATTTTGATTGATTTTGAAAAATATGGTAAAAATTGAACCGTTCTTTCCTCTAACTGCATATGCGGATATCTTTAACTGAGCACACCCAGTTGAGGATCCATCTACCGGTCGCAGTTAAAAAGGACAGCCGTGAACTAAGGCCTTCGGCGTGGCGACGTTCGACGCATAAAAGCGAGCACGCGCAGGCCAGACGGTCGGTCGGTCGTATCAGCTGCTGGCTGTGGCTCCCGGAGGCCGACCACGGACCAATCCCCCGTAATGGCCGTGCTCCCCGGTCCGTAGTCCCCGTATTGCGAACCGAGTCGAGTCCGAGGCCCTTCCAGCAGCCGGTATTTCGTGCTCTGGTGTAGTAAAACATATGTACGCACGCCTACAGAGTACAAACGTTCATCTGGTAGACACACATATATCGACCATATATATACTATAGCCACTATATGTATACCGCGATGTCCTGTGCATCCCGTGAAACCTCTTCGCTGAATCCGCGTATCGGGGGTGGTCGGTCTGCCCGAAAAACCCCTAAAAATAGCATACCACCAAGTGATTGAGGCTCCATTTTAACCGGATTCTTTCCTACCCCACAGATAACTACTTGGCAGCTAAAGTAAACTGGTCATATTGGGAAACATTGCGGTAAGTGCAATCCAAACATTTTCGCTAAAAGCGAATGAACTAAGTGTCTGCTATTCACAGCTAAGCTCACATACGACGGACGGAACGGACTGACTCTGGGAAACACATCACAATAAGTCATGCCACGGGGAAAACGCCGAGCTGCAGATACTATTAGCAACAACATGGATCATGGTCAACCGAAGAGGGCCCGAACCAGCTACACCAGCATACCCACACAACAGAGCAGCAGGTGAGTGGAGGAAAATAGGAAACAAGAACAAAGGCCCTTCGGTGTTGTATCATCTGTTCCGGGGAAAAGCATCTGGTTTCCGGTGTAGAGATTCCTAGGCAAATGATGCCTGGTAAATTTCGATAGAACGGCCAGATATTACCTACACCTTGCACTGAAGAATTTGTTATTTAATTAGTTGATAGGATAATTTTCCTATGGAAATCTTCGCGAAGATTTGGTTTCATGGTTGATATACTTTTCATAAACAAAATTAAAATTAATCACTTGCTCTATTCATAGATTCACAATAATCATCATATTAATCACCCGTATTGTGTTATATTCAAATATTTTCTTTTCCAAGTTATAAATATTATTGGGTGTTTTTCTTATCCAAGAATCATGAAATGTTATCTCTTCATTAATCAAAATCTGTGGCAAAATCAAAAGTCATTCAAAAGCAAAAATGATTAGTCATTGCCGATATTCCAAAAAAAAGGTTTTTTTAGCTGAGTTTTTAAGCTGACTATTTAAGAATTTATTTAACACAGTCCAATCATTAGCTCCATCCAAAATTGTAATTTAATTTATAAAATTAAATTACCAATCGATTCCATCGATGAGTGTGGAGCCAATAGGAAAATGGTCCATTAAAATCCCATGTTTTTCAGCAGGCATCAGTATTTATTTCCACTTTAATTAAACTCATTAATACTAATTATAAACAAAAGCAGTAGAAGTTCCTATATCCTTCCCACCATACATATCTTCTGGTATTTCAATTGGCAAACTTTTGAATGTATTAAGAGAATGAATGTTTAATAGGCGGTGCAGGAGATTTCGTTTAACAATGTGTCATTAAAAAAAGATATTCGGATATAGATGCATCGCTAGAATCGCTGAAATATGAGTATAAGATTTGATACGCCGTCCACGATACAGACTTTGGTCTTTCGCTTAGATTCGTTTGCCTGGTAAATAATAGGTTCATCAATTAATAATGATATATATTAACATTTAATAATCATATATGGTGCGCTATTATTTTATACATTAACAATATGGAAGACATTTGCATTTCTCATATATGTATCTTTAGTTGATTTCGATAACCTCGTAAATGTTAATCTCTGTGTCTGTCGGGACAACTCTTAATTTTACAAAATAGGACTACAGGATTGCAATAGATCCAACAAACGTGGGGATATGTGTAGACAACGATATGATCAAATAGTTGAACAAAAACGAACGCTTCACTTGAATCTTGGGCCTCTCACTCCGCTCCGCTCACTCCATGGAACCGTACTGAACCTTCTTGATTTTGAAGTACCTGTAAAGAATGAACCATTAGAGTGGCCTGCAAGGCACTATGGCTTACAATGCTCACCTCCAACCGCCGTATCCGGATATGGTCAGTAGCACGGCAATGGCCAGTGCAGTTCCCACGGCCAGGGGCGCCGTCTCGTCGCGATAGGATCCTGTGGCGCTGCAGTGGAAGGACGGGCCCCACTTGCCGCTGTCCTTGAACATGAAGCTCTGCATGTGCATGTCGCGCAGATACAGCTTGGCTATATGGCCCGACAGGTCGCCGGAATCGTGCGGGGCGTACATGATCACAGTCTGCTCCTTGTCGCAGACATAGGACTTGCCCACCGGCGTGGGGAAGTACATCGGCGTCTGGGCGGGCGAGGTCAGCCTCACGTCCAGGTTGGGACGATCGGGGTGCTCGAACAGCCAGTTGGAGGACGAGTAGGTCAGTTCGAACAGGTTGATATACCAACCCTCGCCGCCGGACGACTGCGGGTCAAAGTTCAAATATTACTCAATAGCCAATAGCCTTTAGCAACCTCTGACCTTAACACCACCTATTTCCGTTGGTGGTGGGAAGTTTCCACCTTGCTACCCAGATAGTTTTGCTTTTGTACTTGCTAGTGTGTAATTGCCTATAATGTATTCTCAATGCTTGAACTTGCCTAGGCAGCAGTAGGTTTTAATTGTATCGCCTATTTATCTATGCCCTTTCATTGATTCTACTTATTGATTATTTTGTTACTGAATTTTCTATGGTAAAGTTACTGCATCCGCTACACCTATACAATTATTATTAGCTAAACAATTGGCCTAATCTTTATGGGCTGAGGAGACCCGCAAGCAAGTGGAACCTTCCCCATCACTAGTCACTAATCAACCCACGCACCTTTTTAAATGTCATGGACAGCCGGAAACCCTTAAAGTCCATGGTGAGAATTTCCAAGTTGGACTCGACGCACTCGCCACTCAGCTGGGGATCGTCCGGCATGTACAAATCGGCCTCCACATCCTCGTTCAGCTTGTTCCGGTACTTAATGCTGATTAGTCCGTCCACCTGCATCAGGATGCAGGTGATGCCGTTGGTGGCATTGAAACGATACAGCGAGGCGGTGGCATCGTGGTTCATGGAGGAGGCCTGCAAAAGATAAACGGATTAGCTGGGACGGGGAGCCAGTAACTCGCTGACATGGGGATTACCGATGGCGACTTGGTTGTGTACTTGCTGACCCGCGGCGTCTTCGTTGTGAAGGCACTCAGCTGCAGTCCCTGGGCGGCGGTCACTAAAAGGAGTGGAAACAAAGGCTACACCAATTGTCGTCCAGCTAGCTTGTTCATTTTTCAGTCAGTGTGTCACAAAACCGTCCTCGACAGTATCGATTTTTGGGGATTCCACCACCTACGACGAATGGCACACATCCCCTGCCCCAAATGTCTCTACTACTCACTGAAAAGTGCTAGCAGCGCTGAGTAAATCAGTGCCACGTTGAGGCAGTTGCCCAATCCTTGGTCCCTGGGTAAGGACTGCCTAAGACCGGACAGTTTCATCATCTTTAGCAAATCCTTGTGCAATCTGTGGGCAATTCCAATGACTATTTTACGATGCAGTCTCCGCTCGACGCAACTACGACGTGTTTCCTCTTTCGGGTCCTGCGCACAACTGCGGCCCAAATAGAATCGTACTGTCCTGCCGTCTCCTCGAATCCACCCAATCACGCACCCACATCCACACTTTTCCAGCCCGCTCTCCCCGCTCCATCCTGCGATGGCACTTCACTCTCGCTTTTCGCCTGCGCAGTTGGTGGACGCTGGAGGAGATGTGCATTTGTATATATGTATGTGTGCACTCAAAGAAAAATGTTATAAAATATTTTTACGACTACTGTATAACATTTGTAGCTGTTTTTACTTACGAAGAAATTAAATAAAGTAGTATTAAGATGTTTTTTCTGTAACAGAAATTAGAATATTTGTATTGATACATATAAAATCTTTATTAAATATTTACTTTGTTAAAGATGTATATATGTAGGCTATATTTTTTAAGAAATGTGTAACAGGTAAAGCATATAAAGTATATATATTCTTTATCAGAATCACTAGCCGAGTCGATCTAGCCTTGTCCGTTCGTCCGTATGAAAAAATCAATGTGCCAAAAAAATATATATGCCCCCTTAATCGCCCATAAATTATAAATAAATTATAAATACTATAAATGTAATTGCCAGCAGGTTGCCAGACATATTTATTTCATTTTTTCTTATTATCAAGCTTAAAAAAACAGCTGTTGAAAAAAAATCAAGTGACGAACACACCTTAAACGCACAACAGTTCTGATCCCAACTTTTGTAACGACAAATAATTTTGCACTTACTTTTGAATGTATATTTTAAACGTAGCATCTGATTTCAAAAAATGATTTCCAGCGCATTTTTAACACCTGCTACCTACCCATTTTTAACATTTTCCTATTTTGTCCTTAATTGTATTATTTTATTTGTTATAATATGGAATTTTTAAGATTTGATCGGACACAGCCACAACAGATTTCCGTTTCCTTGTTTATATATATTATATTATATTATATTATGCTATATAATGCGACATTCGTGGACTAATGAAATGTTTTCCAATTACATGGTTATAAAAATGATATGTCTATTTCCTCGCAACTAAAAACAGTTATTGAAACTCAAGACTTCCAGCCTGTCGCAAGTCAACAAATAACAAAGCGTAACGCCATTACTTAGTTTATAATATAAGTACACATTAGTAATGCGTAAGTTTATAGAAATGCAATTGTGACAGCTTTTTTCAGCAATCATTCGTAATTCAATTGATGGAGGCTATGCACAACTGCTGCCTCCCAAAAGCCATCGGTTCTTCCAATTCGATTTGTCACATCTGTTTGGGCATTATGTTCATTGCTATCCTGTGCGCCGCTGCTCTTGGCAATGGCCTCGTCTCTGCTCTGCCATGTTTACTATCGCTATTTTTAGGGGCCCATTCTCAAAGACAAACCCCAGAGGAGAGGCAAGTCGAATAGAATAGAATAAACAAAAGAGGCCACACGGCATTAGCGACAGATTCGATTCGATTCGATTAAAACTCTGGTCTATACGTGGTGAAGGCAAATTCCATGCAATTCGGATGGCAGAGTGTGTGAATTTGATTGAATCATTGCACGACATCCAATTGCTCAAGTCAAAACCCTGTTGTTTCTATCCACAGACGCCATATAAGATCGGAAGATGGCTTCAATCAAAAGCGTTGCATGGCATGGTTCCAGGAATACACAACACCAGATGAACCGGAGACATTGGGTGAGTTGGATGACACTGCAGTGTTTGGTGTTATTGGAATTTGTGTAATATAAACATATCGGCAATCTACTTAAATCTAGGTATATAAAGAAATTGCTTATTTATTTATTATTGGCCCTTCGAAATACTTATGTAACAATATGATTCTTCAGGTCCCGATGGCATGGAGAAGTTCTGCGAGGATATCGGCGTGGAGCCCGAGAATATTGTGATGCTGGTGCTGGCCTACAAAATGGGCGCCACCCAGATGGGCTTCTTCAGCCAGCAGGAGTGGCTAAAGGGGCTCACAGAACTCGACTGCGATTCGGCAGCGAAAATGGTTGTGAAACTGGACTATCTGCGCAGCATACTCAACGATCCCAACTCCTTTAAAAGCATCTACAGATACGCCTACGACTTTGCCAAGGTCAGTACTCCCTTTGAATAAACAATGAGTTGCGTTTAATAAGGTTTTGCATATTCCGCAGGACTCGGACCAACGGTGTATGGATATACTCACTGCCAAAGCCATGCTTCAACTTCTTTTGGGCAAACATTGGCCTCTGTATCCACAGTTCGCACAGTTTCTGGAGCAATCAAAGTACAAGGCGATCAACAAAGATCAGTGGTGTAATATTCTCGAGTTCTCGCGCACCATTAGCATTGATCTATCAAACTACGATATTGACGGAGCTTGTAAGTAATACAAAGGAGCTAACTAAACTGAACTATGTATTTCGCAAACGAAAAAGCTGATAAATAAGTTAAAATAAGATTTCGAATCGGAGCATTTAGTTACCTCCATCTTTTTGCAGGGCCCGTCATGCTGGATGAGTTTGTGGAATGGCTGCGCCTGCAGCGGAGCCAGGTCACCTCCACAACTGGATCTAGCTGAGAAAAGCTGTATCGAGTCGCCTATTTCTAGTTCAACTTTGGGAGCTCAGTGCAGAGAGAAGTTTGCGGAGACGGAGTCGGAGATGGGATGCGATGCGATGGGATGGGAATGCTGATAAGAGAGATCGGCGAACCTTTAAGACATAACCACAGGACACTCACTGACACCCACATCCACACTCAGATCCACCAGCCACTTCTTCGGCCTAAAACACAGAAGCACACACTCACACACACGGAAACACAAGGCATTTTGGAGAGACTGCGTACACTGGCAAAGCAACCAACTATGAAACTAAACTATTGATAATATATTTAATGTAATAATTTATGTATTAACGACGACACTAAGAACTAAAACCACAATTCTCTACTTATAAGGCCTCATTCGCAAACAAAAACAAAACATTAAAAATCAGAACAGCAACAAGAGCCAAAACGGGGCAGCTTGTAAAGAGTAATCCCAGAGAACGAAACGATGGCAATAACCAAGAGACCCCGAATAGACCTAATCTAGAACATACAATCCTCCAACCCAAGCGACTCCTTCGAGATATCAGCAAGCATAGTCAAAATCTAAACGGAAATCTACACCAATAGTGGGGTATTCGTAGTCGTTATTAAATCAATGTAGAAAAACAAAATCTGGGGATTATTTAATAAAATTATTAAGTAAAGTTGTGGTGCACATTATATTTGCTATTTACTTGGTGAACGATTTTCATATCTACAAAATTAATTGAAAATTTTAAATTGAAACATAGAAGGCTTTGAAATATCTGTTTCTAATCATATCTTTTTAATACAGATCTGCATCGAAACCTGCAATTACAAGTTGCAGTATTTTTACAATATAACGTTGCTGTTAACTCAATTTATTATTTCAAAAATGAAACGTTAGTTTTTGTAGACTTTCAAATCAATAGCGGCTAAACACGGTGTTGTGCAGAGCAATCTAAAAAAATACTGCACTCAAATCGAATGAAGTAAACGCCAGTAAATAAATTCAAATAGGTAACGGCCATAGAAAGCGTTGTTCAACACTCAACAAAATACCGCAATATATACCAGAAGGTGTGCGATAGCCGGCGAAACGGGCACACCAATTCAGCTGACGCTTCTCGTCCAATTCATTTCAGCATTTAAAAAATCGAACGGTTTCGGCGCGTTCTCCGCTTTGTGCTTGGTTTTCGTGCATTCGATGGGCAAAACCGAGATTTGACCGCCGCTTCTCTTGTCAACCGTGTGGATCTGATCTCCGTTTCCGAGGCACTTTCAGCCGATCGTCGGTGGAATTACAGGCTCAAAACGAGGAGCATCGCCGCAAAACTCCAGGCGAACGCCAGTGCAAAAGAGGCAGTCCGCAGTAAAGAAGAAAGGAGAGCAAGATGGCCGCGAAGCCCGAGGATAAGAGCACGGATATTCCGGATCGCCTCGTCGACATCAACCAGCGGAAAACCTACAAGCGCATGCGGTTCTTCGGCAAGGTGAGTCCGGATGCGGATCTGCAGATGCCCGGGATCAGATGAGTCGAAGGGATCACACCTTTACCTACACGCACACATGCACGCACCCGCATACACACATATCAATTTCCACAATCCCGGTTTTCGTTCCGTTTTCCTTGCTGATGAGCATTCCCTTGCTGTTTTTGTAGCGCTCTCCTTGAAGAGCAGGAGAGAAAAAGAGAGCCTGTGTGTGGGAATGCTTGTGCGAGCCTGTGTATGTGTGTGTGTTCATGCATTTGGCAGCCTGTTCAGTTTTTTTTTTTTTGGCGCGGCTTCTTCGAATTTATATAGACAAGAACAGGAACTGTTGCAACTTAGTTAAACCACCAATTTCTTCGTTGTTCTATTGGCATATAAATATTTTCCTGGTAGGGGCTCCACAGGTTGGAGCAAACCTTAGTACCTACTAAACATGTGATTCTTAAATATAAAATACTGATTTCATCTTGCAAACCAATATGGATAATATGAATATGGATATCAATACATCAATACGTTTATGAAACGTCATTTGCTTGAAAATAATTATATGCACAGATTTATCATAAGAAACTGTTTAAAGCCAAAGATCTGTTTTCAATACAGTATAAGGTTATGTTTTTGTATAATGTTTTTAAATACACAATTAAAATACATATATGTATGCTTTATGCAGGGCGGGTTTGCAAAATGTTACGAGATCATCGATGTGGAAACCGACGACGTCTTCGCCGGCAAGATCGTGTCCAAGAAGCTGATGATCAAACACAATCAGAAGGAGAAGACCGCCCAGGAGATAACTATTCACCGCAGCCTTAACCATCCGAACATTGTCAAGTTTCACAACTACTTTGAAGACTCGCAGAATATCTACATTGTGCTGGAGCTGTGCAAGAAAAGAGTGAGTTTAATAGAACATCTCTGCAATGTGCCACCATGACACTTACCTCTCCGACTTACAGTCCATGATGGAGCTGCACAAACGTAGGAAAAGCATTACGGAGTTTGAGTGCCGCTACTACATTTACCAGATAATCCAGGGCGTTAAGTACTTGCACGATAACCGCATTATCCATCGAGATCTGAAGCTGGGCAATCTCTTCCTCAACGATTTGTTGCACGTGAAGATCGGCGACTTCGGGTTGGCCACGCGCATTGAGTACGAGGGCGAGCGAAAGAAGACCTTGTGCGGCACGCCCAACTATATAGCCCCGGAGATCCTCACCAAGAAGGGCCACTCCTTCGAGGTGGACATCTGGTCGATTGGCTGCGTCATGTACACACTGCTTGTGGGACAGCCGCCGTTCGAAACCAAGACTCTGAAGGATACCTACTCGAAGATCAAGAAGTGCGAGTACCGCGTGCCCAGCTACTTAAGGAAACCGGCGGCGGATATGGTCATCGCCATGCTGCAGCCAAATCCGGAGAGCCGCCCGGCAATCGGTCAGCTGCTGAACTTTGAGTTCCTCAAGGGCTCAAAGGTGCCCATGTTCTTGCCCAGCTCTTGTCTGACAATGGCGCCGCGTATCGGCAGCAACGACACCATCGAGGATTCGATGCACCGCAAGCCGCTGATGGAGATGAACGGCATCAGGCCCGACGACACCCGTCTGGAGTCGACCTTCCTCAAGGCCAATCTGCACGACGCCATTACCGCGTCAGCGCAGGTGTGCCGCCACAGCGAGGACTATCGCAGCGATATCGAGAGCCTGTACCAGCAGCTCACCAATCTTATCAACGGAAAGGTAATTACCTATTGCTCTATATTAAATATTATAAGACTCTTATACCTCTTTACTTCTTTAGCCACGCATTCTGCAAGGCAATCTGGGCGACGAGAACACAGATCCTGCAGCGCAGCCGCTCTTCTGGATATCCAAGTGGGTTGACTACAGCGATAAGTACGGATTTGGTTACCAGCTGTGCGACGAGGGTATCGGCGTGATGTTTAACGACACCACAAAGCTGATCCTGCTGCCGAATCAGATCAACGTGCACTTCATCGACAAGGATGGCAAGGAGACGTACATGACCACCACGGATTACTGCAAGTCGCTTGACAAGAAGATGAAGCTGCTGTCGTACTTCAAGCGCTACATGATCGAGCACCTGGTGAAGGCAGGTGCCAACAATGTGAACATTGAGAGCGATCAGATCTCGCGTATGCCCCATTTACACTCCTGGTTCCGTACAACATGTGCCGTAGTTATGCATTTGACCAACGGCTCTGTGCAGGTTTGTATTATTGTGCAGCATCAGCATTTATATAAGGTACTAATGAACTATATATCCTTCCTAGCTGAACTTCTCAGATCACATGAAGCTCATCCTCTGCCCGCGCATGAGTGCTATAACCTATATGGACCAGGAGAAGAACTTCCGCACCTACCGATTTTCGACCATTGTGGAGAACGGCGTGTCTAAAGACTTGTACCAGAAGATCCGATATGCCCAGGAGAAACTTAGGAAAATGCTGGAGAAGATGTTCACATAAGCGTAGCCACCCAACTATCAATATAAGGCCGAATGTTAGTTTAACGTAATTCACAAATGCCCTGGCCAACTTCATTTATAGCCCCGAAAGTATCCTCTCCCATGATCATTTAAAATTGTAGTTCCTGTTTAAATTGATTTGTTCGATGTTTATAGAATTTATTTGTTTTTGCCCCTTCACCTTCATATCGAAAATACTGCTTAAGTCATATTCATCGTCAGTGTTGGGCCTCCCCTCAAAAGTATTTTTATATATCTGTTTAATGGTTTTCGTACACGATCCGATCACTTAATTCATTTTAAAGAGATCAAATTAAATGTTTAAACTAAGCAAACGTGTTTCGAAAACGTCTATACTCACCGAGGTGACTGATAACACAATTTTAATGCTGGATACATTATAAACCCAATAGTGTAATATGCGTTTGCAGTGCGCTATAGCGACATTTTAAATAATGATTAAGTTACAAACTGCAGCAAAGCGTTTAAATGCTTTGCGGTACAAGTATATTCAACTTTGGCCAGAATTACATGTAGCTATAGGATACAATTTGTAAATGCTTTGAACAAGAAGCGAATATATATATTATTTAATAAAATATCTAAAAATGATTTTATGCAACATTTAGGGCAGTTGGTTTTAAAATGCACCTGCCAGCCAGACTGTATTTTTCGGAAAAATATGACGCATTCAGAAAGCTGATAAGGATTTTGAACGAGCAAACCGTTACAGCCCTTGCATTTCTCAACACTGGCATGAGCTATTTGAGAATGCTGTGAGGTGGTAACACTGACACCACATCTGCGGTCACACCAAGTCAGCATATTGATTTTATTTTCTCGAAAAAAGATCCCAATACGTACACACACTCGCTGAAAAGCCGAACAAGTCTTAAACTTAGATGCAATTAGTGCCGAGGCGGACATAAATCCTCGACATGGGTGACAACGAACAGAAGGCGCTCCAGCTGATGGCCGAGGCGGAGAAGAAGTTGACCCAGCAGAAGGGCTTTCTGGGATCGCTGTTCGGGTGCGTATCAAATCAAAGAACTTTCGCGATTTCAGTGGGAGTGGGGATATGGAGCTGTGTCTGCTCTAGCCTAGCATCTCCATAACCCCACAGACTCCAGGTACTGAGCCATATGCCAAGTAGCACTGGAATCTGTAATACCATTCCACTATGCTTATTACTTTGTGTTTATGTATATACCCACACACCATAATACGTATACGCAGTTGTGGACTCTATGCCTCCACCCAGAAACAACCAAATAGCGCAAAAGTGCGACTTACACAGATAATAGGTTTCAGATATGAACTACAAAAAGTGTTGAAAATATTGATAAGCCATCCATAATACAAAATATATGTATGCACAATACAGGTTTCGATGAATCATAGTGCACAAAAGTTTAGCAATCGTGTAAAATAAAAAACAAAGAAATTATATATGCAAGCAGAAATGAATCTTTTGTTTTACCCGTTGGAACTGTAATTCGTACTTGGAAACTTCCTCAGTTTGCTGAAAAACTTAGTTGTTTTCAAAAATCTAAATTTTTAAAGTATTTTACAAACCTTTTTATATTTGCACAACATCTAGAAACAAATCCAAGTTTAAACAATAAGATGTCCTGCAGGTTTTAAAAAATCACCTACGCATATGCATATATATATGATAATATAAAATTATTATCATTAGTGAAGAGTCAATGCTCTTTTCTGATTCCTTGGATATACATAAAGGCTTATTACTTATCGATTTCTACTATTCCAGAGGGTCCAACAAGGTGGAGGACGCAATCGAGTGCTACCAGCGGGCGGGCAACATGTTCAAGATGTCCAAGAACTGGACAAAGGCTGGCGAGTGCTTCTGCGAGGCGGCAACTCTCCACGCGCGGGCTGGAAGTCGGCACGATGCTGGAACCTGCTACGTAGACGCCTCTAACTGCTACAAGAAGGTGGACGTGGAGAGCGCCGTCAACTGCCTGATGAAGTCCATCGACATCTACACGGATATGGGCCGCTTTACGATGGCTGCCAAACATCACCAAAGCATCGCCGAGATGTACGAGAGTGATCCCACTAGTCTGGTAGGTTCCCGTGTGCACCTCTATGCTAATTACATATTAATGGGCGATTTCCCTTTCAGGCCAAGTCTATTCAGCACTACGAGCAGGCGGCTGATTACTTCAAGGGTGAAGAGTCGGTCAGTTCGGCCAACAAGTGCATGCTGAAGGTGGCCCAGTACGCCGCCCAACTGGAGGATTACGAGAAAGCAATATCCATATACGAGCAGGTGGCCGCCTCCTCGCTGGAGAGCTCTCTGCTCAAGTACAGTGCCAAGGAGTACTTCTTCAGGGCCGCTCTATGCCACCTCAGCGTGGATCTCCTGAACGCCCAGCATGCCATCGAAAAGTATGCGCAGCAGTACCCAGCATTCCAGGACTCCAGGGAGTTCAAGCTCATCAAGGTGGGTATCGGTTAGCTTAAGTTTCCTCTTTGGTTTTCGTAGCTCTTACATATTATTATAGATATTAGAAAGCCTTTACTTTAACACGCTTTTCGAATTACAGGTGTTGTGCGAGCATCTAGAGGAACAGAACATCGAGGGATTCACAGAGGCCGTCAAGGATTACGACAGCATCTCCCGGTTGGATCAGTGGTACACCACCATCTTGCTGCGGATCAAGAAGGCTGCGGACGAGGATCCCGACCTGCGATAAACGAAATCAATTAAATTTTCTGATAAAATCGCGTACACATTTATTAAATGCTTTATTCGGTTCGGATATTAATCTACCTATACATATATAACTAAAAGAAAATTATTAAACGTGTTGCATTGCTTAACCTGAAAGCACCCAAACGACGGCCTGCTGGAACGCGTGAATTAAACCTATTGAATAGTCCATATACCCGTATTCTATAGTTTAATTTAACGTTTGTGCAACGAATGAAGAAGGCAGCAGATGCCGATGCTCACATTGCGCTACCACGTGCTATTCAAAAAGAAAACTTTATTATTTCCAATGTGGAGTGATTAGAGGTGTTAGTTATGTTTGCCTGTTTTTGCGTTACTCTTGTTATTTGTGTAAGTAGCCAATCAATCAGTGAGTTAGCTGATTTTTCATTTGGATGCGTAAAATACCCTATAGAAATCCGTATCCACTACTATAATAAATTGATACCTTCATTCTATGTGTGTAATGTGTTAGATAATTTTGAGATTAACTAAAGAGTCCCTGGTAGCGAAAATGAATTTGAAACCAATTATAATTCCATTTAGTGCACTGAAATAAAATGAAACCTACAGTTTAGATTGTACGCATATACACAACCTACGAATAAAATATATGTCCACATAAACATTAACGATTACCCCGATAAATATCCAAAAAAGAGTACACGGAATTCTAATAAATACTTGAGGGTCACATTTATAGAAAATTCCATCTCGCAAAATTTTAACGATGTTTAGTAGATCAACTACCTATAAACATGTACGAGCGAATTATAATCCAATAAATAATATTACCACGGAGCGACGAAGATTACGCGGTCGCTGAGGCCGAAGCAAGAATAAATAAATCAATTTATTGAATGAATATCTCCAGGAAACACACACAACACCACTGAAACCCGCCCCAACACATTTAATTAATAATACTGCAAAGATCCTGGCGATGCCTCTATGCAAGCGTTGCCACGGATATTTCCAATTCAAATACTTTAATAAAGTTAACGCTTGGATTAATCCTCTCATCCTGTCTTCGTGTCCATCGTTGTTTCCCAAACTGGTGCCTAGCATATATTCCATTCTAGTCACATTCATTGTCTTTCTACTCTATCAATAGTTTGCACCTGTCACTTGGAAAAAAAATATATTTTACCTTGGAGTTTGAGTTGTTTGAGTACAATTGTTGTTTATTGCACTGGCTTATGATAACTACAGCCTCAAACTTGCACTCACGTAAACTTACTGGTATTGAAACATCCATTTTTATGATTATAAGGCTCATATATGATATCATCCTAACCATCCCATCCACGAACTTACAATATCGCATATACATTTGAATACACCTAGTTACCCTTTAAACATCTTGGAATCAGGCACAGTTTCACATCTAAAGGTGAGTTACTGGAGTTACCCCGGCATTTAAAGCAGCTTAACCAACGGATTAGCTGCAACTCATAGTAGTGATTCCACCTGATTTCCATTTCGCGAATGAGGCTCCATTGTCAAGAGCGGCAGACAAAGGTCTGCCAATATCAACACCGCGTTCTCTCGCTGCGGCTCTCGCATCCGAATCCGAGTCTGAACTGATTTGGAGTCGGGTGTGGGACGATGGCCATATCTGTACGGTGCTGAATGGTCGATGGAGCAGTCTCTCAGTCACTCAGCTGATGCTCGTGCGTTAGGTTGACATTGTTTGTGGGGAGCTGTGTGGACGTGTGGGTTCGATCTGGCATCGAGTTCTTGGCAAAACCGAAACCACCAGTAGCTGGGTCCACAAATTGAAATCAATATATAGAATTATATAAGCGGCAAACCCATACGCGAACACCCCACCCACCTATACGTATAGTCTCCTGGCGAGCG
This sequence comes from Drosophila mauritiana, assembly GCF_004382145.1. Lineage (NCBI taxonomy): Eukaryota > Metazoa > Arthropoda > Insecta > Diptera > Drosophilidae > Drosophila > Drosophila mauritiana. The sequence continues at coordinate 19,773,595 of NC_046669.1, forward strand.
TGTGTTTGTGTGAATAATATCTGTGGAATTCCCCCCAGTGCATTCCGGTTTTTGAAAAACACCGAACGACAACAGTGTATAGAGACATATAGATGAACGTCGCTTTGTCGACATCGAAAAACCCCAAAATACATCAATAAAAGGTTTAAGAGCCTCTCAATAATTGATGCACACCCACATGGTTACGCAAAAGTGAGATTCATTTGTGTGCACAATTGTTAATAATCTTATTTAATTTTAAAAGCCCTGCCTGATAAGCGAAGCTTGAGCCAATTCTTCAAAATGGGTAAAATCGCAGGTAAGCCCGTGGCCAATTAATTATGGAATATTTCCCAGTGACTGGGATGTTGTTTTCGAGGCAATCAGTAAACTGATTTAAAATTGACAAGTACTCGTGTGTGCACAGCAAACACATATTATGTACATATATACATTTCGTATTACGTACAAACACATGAGGTCGTCAATGGATCATCGCTATCAATTGGAAAATGCTTATTTTTACGCATCTGGGAATATTATACATAGTACTCACGCGAGTGCCTTTGAATCTCATTAGATTTGATTAGACCGAAAATAGCAATACCGGATTTTCAGGCAGTTTTTCAAAATCGATTTGAATCGAACAAAATTGGCTAACTATATGGCTTAAACTTACATCCTGAAAGGATGTAAGGATGTAACAAGGAGGTGGGATTTTTTAAAACGGAAAACAGTTCATCTGTTACCGTTAAAATGATTAGTTAACGCGAAATTTATAAAATTATCCATCTTCAAAGCACTTTAAATTGATGTTTCTATAAAATAATACAGTCATTTTAGTGCGGCTTTTAACATCACGATCTATGTTTTAATGTACATCCTAATCCAGTTTGCTTGATGCTATGGATTCCACTACTCTTGGGAGCCATCTTCCTGTGCTCGGCGGTTCCTCAAAGCAACCAAGCGCCCCTGCAGCTTTCAGTGGGCAATCCCCTTACCGCATTCACAGCTCCCACGGCTTTTCAAAGTGGCGTCAGCCATAACCAGTCCATGAGAAGCAACTTCGACACGGATGTCCTGGTCAGCATTTCGCAGGGGGTCCAGGACTTCGCCCTCGATCTTCTGCAGCGCATATCCGTCGAAGTGGAGAAGACCAACAAGGATTTCATGATATCGCCCTTCTCCGTCTGGTCACTCCTGGTGCTCCTCTACGAGGGATCCGAGGGAGAGACGCACAACCAGTTGAAAAAAAGCCTGCGGATCAATGTCGAGGACGAAAAGCTTCGGGGCGCCTACAAGGTGTGGAGCTCATTTCTGAAGTGAGTTTATAGCATGTAAATGAATTGCATATTTATGGATCGCGGTGACCACCTTCCCTTCACCTTCTTCTAAGCATCACCACTTCCACCATCGAAGTAGCCACCCTGCAGGCCATATACACCGGCAAGGGGTATCCCATCAAGAACAACTACCGCGATGCTATTCAGAACTACAATGTGCAGCCGATGGAAGTGGACTTCTATAGCCCGGATTCGGTGATCCAGATCAACGAGGACACAAATCGCACGACCCGCGGTCTTATTCCTTATACCATTCTGCCACAGGATGTATATGGAGCGAAGATGTTTCTGCTCTCGTCTCTGTACTTCAAGGGCCAATGGAAGGTGGGAAATGAACTTTATCCACCTGCAAATCCTTCGATATATCCTTTCCGCTTGCAGTTTCCCTTCAACAAAACGCTGACAAGAGAGGAACCCTTCTTCAGCGAGAGCGGCGAGGTCATAGGAAAGATTCCCATGATGGTGCAGGAAGCGAACTTCGCCTACGTCTCAAACGTAGAGGGCTTGGATGGCTATGTGCTGGAGCTGCCCTACGGCACCCAGGACCGTCTGGCGATGATCGTGGTGCTGCCCAAGCGCGGATTCAAGCTAAATGACGTAGCCAATAATCTGAAGGCCTTGGGATTGAGGCCCATCCTCCAGCGACTGGCGGCATTCAGGAGCAGGGCCTCCGAGGACAACGAAGTGGAGGTCATGATGCCCAAGTTTGTGACTGCCACAGATTTCACTCTTAAGGGAGTCCTCATCCAGGTGCGAGAACTTCTAAATCCAATCTGGAAACACATTTGTAAATAACTTCTAATTCTAGATGGGCATTCGCGATCTGTTCGACGAGAATACCGCCAACCTGAACCGAATGTCGTCCGGCTTGTTTGCCAAGCTGGTCGTCCACTCAACCAAGATCATTGTGGACGAGCAGGGAACCACGGCGGGAGCCGTCACGGAGGCAGCGCTGGCCAACAAGGCCACACCGCCCAAGTTCCTGCTCAACCGGCCCTTCCAGTATATGATCGTAGAGAAGGCAACCGGACTACTCCTCTTCGCCGGACAAGTGCGGAATCCCAAGGCGGCCTAAGAATCCGCCGACTCACAGTTTACTCACATACCACAATAAATACTTTACGTTAAGACAAAAGGGTGAATTTTATTACGGATCCTTGCATAAATCAGGCGTAACGACGTCCTTATGGGACTTCTGTACTACTGTGCCAGCCCAAAAGATTCCTCTAGCGTCACGGCCAGGAACTAAAATCTGTCAGGACACGTCAAGTAAGCAGCACAATTGGGAAGTCTCACTGTACCGCCTTATTTTCGTCACATGTAAAAGTTGTTAACGTCTACTAATTAAAGAATATAAAAGATGTTAAGCTACGCGACGATCTCGGTATTACTGATGCCAAACTTCCTACATCAGCGCCCTCTTGCGGCTTTGAAAATCATTGAAAATACGCGTAGTACAGCTGGAAAACTGCTGTAATCAACACGACAGGGCACTGTTAAATTAGCAGCTGCTAATTAGTTGAATGGTTGTTGAATGAAAAAACATCGTTCTCTTTCAGAAATATGGCCATATTTTACCGGCTTGTGGTCGCTACAGTGGGCGTGGCATACACACAAACATTACTGGAATATAATATAATTTCTAATATAATAATAATATATATATATATAATATAATATATCGTTTTGACCGATTCCTTGGATTTTTTAACAAGACAATGCTTCTATTCAAAATTGTCGAGTAGCAAAGTATTTTATTTCGAGCTAAAACGTTAATATCATGACCTGGCCACCATATTCTCCAGATCGCAACGCTGTTGAAAAAGTTAGGGGCTGGCTAATACGGAAGGTATACGAAGTGCTTGGAGCGAGATTTCCTTGAGCTACATAGAATCATTGTACCAGTCTATGAAGGACCGCATTTTTTAACTTTTACTTACAAAACTCATTGCTGAAAATTTTGTTTTTTTTTTTTTCAAAAAAATAATGTAAGTTAAAATTAAAATTCTTATAACAATTAAAAAGCTAAAGTCCGTCTATTCTACTGACCTACTGAATAATTCGTATATATACTTCATTTTACATACTTTTGAAAAAATCTACGAGTAACTGATATAAAAAATGCAAAGCACGTTCAAAAAAAGGGGACCATAAAAATAAAGTCTACATGGCTTGAAATATTGAACTACACAAATTAGGGAAAATAAATCATATAAATATAGTTTTTCGTAAATAAGAAACCAGTTTTGAGTAGCGTTCGGGTGCACAAAGAGGTAAGAAAAGCTAATGAGATTTTTTTCCTTGAGCTTAAATATTTCTTATTGGTCTAGCCCAGTCTAGCCAATTAAATTTGTTTGACAATATGAAGCTCGGATTTCTGGGGCTTTTTGGCATGGTGCTCAGTTTGCGGGCCTATCAATGTATAATTCGTGAACATAGGAAAAGTCCATTTCTAAGAACGATGGAAGGAAGAACGCAATTTGGCATCAAAATGCTGCAAATCGAATCCACGCATATAAAGCAGGAAAACTTTGCAATGACGCCATTTTCCACGTGGTCACTCATGCTCCTGTTTTTCGAGGCAGCGGATGTGGGAAAGTATGCCTACAACGAGCTGCGTGATGTCCTGGATCTCTCTTGGGAATATCCAAAACTGCGCATGTGGTACGAGGATGCCCGTGTTTATCATCAGTAAGTACCATATTACTCAGAAAGTACATCTATAAGAATATAGGACATGATATAGTTCACATATTTTCTATGGCGTTTTCTTTAAATTCTAGTTTCGATTCGGAAAACACAAAATTGTTTTCGCTGCGTTACGCTTACTACGACGATGATAAAGATATAACATTCGTGGAAGATTTCAATAGTACAGTTCTTGGTGGAGAAGGAAATGTGGTCCTTAAGGAGGGCCAGCCAAGGGCTGTAAAGTTCACCGAGGGGGCGAGTGAAATAATCAACGCCGACATCGCCAAAGCCTCTCATGGGAAAATCTTAGGTTCTTATAGCCGTAGTACGTTCAATAGAACAGACACGATTCTGGGGCTTACTGTTAGCTACTTTAAGGCCAAATGGAAGGTGAGATCCAGAGCAGGGTCCATCCTCGCTTGCAATGTATTTAATATATATGATATCTTGACTTCAGTATCCATTCGATAAGTCCCAGACGAAAGTGGAGCAGTTTTACGACTCCAGCGGCAAGCCGGCAGGTAAGGTGAATATGATGGTGCAAACGGGGAAGTTTGCCTACACCAGAAGTATAAGGCATCTGGATGCGGATTTCCTGATGCTACCTTTTGGGGAACATGAGCTAGTAATGATCGTCATACTGCCGAAGCCATCCCACAGCGTTAGCCAGGTGCTCAACCAATTCAAAAGCTACGGACTGGTGTCCATCTTTACCATGCTCGGGGCCTCCAAGAATGAAACTGATGTAGAAGTCAAGCTTCCCAAGTTCGATACGCTATCCGTACTTCCACTCGTGGGTCCATTAAATGAGGTACGTAGAAGTCTCTAATAAATGCCAAGCTCTCGTCATATTGAACACCTTTAAAAGGCTGGACTAACGGAGCTGAACTACGAGTTCGCAGATCTAGAGCGAATGGTGATTGCTGACGGTTTCAGAGGAACGTACCTCTCCCACTACGACCAATTTGCTCGGATCGTCGTAGATGAAGAGGGTTTGCCTGATGCTGTTCCGCAGAAATCTTCTGGAACAGATAACAAGTTCAAGTTCCATATGAACAGGCCGTTTGCATACTTTGTCTTAGAAAAAAATTACAAATTGCTCCTTCACTCCGGAGTCTTCCAGAAAGGTGAGGTCCAGTAATGAAGATAAGCAGAAAATATATTGCTTTTTTCTATGACAAATCACTTTAAACACTTTTATGTTGTTCGTATATAATATGCAAGTTCGAAATTCTAAGGCGGGTTAGCGATAAGAGCAAGCCTTAATTTACACCTGTTGTTTATCTTTGCTGGCCTTGCTAGAAATGATGGGATGCGTTTTCTGCAGCTCACCCTTGGTGCCACGCAGGATCTTCACCAGGTTTCCAATAGACTTTTCCCATATGTAAAGAGCATGCTGGCGAGCACTGCCAGCGCAAATATACTCCCCATCACCGGAGAAGCAGCACTTTTTCCAGGTGGTTCTGGACGGAATTGATATTGGAAGACACGTACGCAAGATTCGGAGAACTCAGCAAGGTGAGCTGTTGCTCGAAGTAGACGGAAAAGCCTCGGAAAGCGTGCCCAAGTATAGGAACACTATCCTGCCTACAGCTAAATCCAGAGGATGTCACGGGCCTTCGCAGGATGCGGGATGGGACGCAGAACATCTGCAGCAGCGAGGCGGACAGAAACCACCCGACGAGTAGCTGTGCGAGCCCGAACTACTGGATATAGTTGGAAAACTGTTCAAACGTATCTTGTATACCCGAATATAGGCAATCGCCGAGAGCATCAACGTCCTAGGAACTCAGCAATATGGCTTCCGGAAAGGAAATAGTACCCTGGACGCAATTTTTATATTATTCTTTTCAAATCATTTTCTTATGACAAATAAAAAGCCACAGTGCGTCTATTCTAATGACCAAGAAAAATTCGTATATATACTTTATATATATTTAGTAGCATACATATAATTAAATACTCGTAATACTCATATGTAAAAAAAATATAATTTTATTTTACTGAATGATTACAAATATGATTTTAGTTGAAGAACACCGACCGATTACAATTAGGTCTCAAACTGAACTCATCTGCTTATTCTGATTTGGTTGACGTTCAAGCCTCGGTATCGAGCTTTTCTAATATGGACTTTGGACTTAAGGGATATGATCAAGTGAAGAGAAAAAGCTTCTGACTTTAATTGTTTTATGCTTCTCTTGGATCAAGTGCACTTGCTCTTGGATACAAGGGCTTTGGCTTTATAATTTGACACTTTTGTTTTCGAGACTGCGAGTCCGAAGTTTGAACGTGGGGACGTGATGTTTAGTCTACTTGTGGGTGATTATTGGAGTTGGGATTTTTCCACTCAACCTTGGTTTTGAGGATCTTATGACCGTCCATTATGGTTTGGGGTTTTTTCCATTCAACCTTTGTTTTGAGGATCTTATGACAACTTGTTCTTATATGATATTTGTTGGGTACATAGGGGGTGTATTTGGGTGTACATACTGTATGTGTGGTGATGTGTAGGCATATGCTTAAGTCTTAGGGACTTATGGATATGTCACTATATGTATGTACCATAGTATAACACTTATATAACTTATATACTAGCAACAGCCATACACCAAATTATAGAATGCCTTAGGATATAAGTCATAAATTCAAGTACTCCATAAGAACCCCACTTTTGGTGACAATAACAGCTTGTCCTCATGTAAACATTAACATCCGCTGCCGAGTCCGTTATTCCCACCAAAGGGTCAAAACCGCTTACGCAGCTCTGATTCTCGGCTGATCAGTATCCAGGCGCGATCCACTCAAGAGGGCGCCCAATTCATATGAATTCAAAAGAGAGCCTATTTACGCTCAATATATAAAGAAGTAAATAAGTCGCAGCCAAGGGTTTGCTAGCGTATGCTTCGCAGCTTATTGTACAATTAGATTTCATTCTGTCGCTCTACGAATAAGACGTGAATTGTCTCCGCACTTGTAATTTTATTTGAATAAAGATTATATTTTTTTAAATAAAATTTAATAAATTTTATAAAATTTTTAATAAATTACCGTGGATTTGTTATTGGCGCAGTCGATGGTCCTAAATTTATAGTGATCAGCAAAAGTACCTTCGTGTGTGATTTAACTTCAACTTTGCGGCTAATCAGTGTTACAAGAAGTGACTAATCCGCTTTATAATTGAAATCGTTTAAACTTGGTAGCCCACCATAAAATAAAATAAAACCCCAGTGCAAATTGTGCGGTGCGAGTGAACCACAACAAAGAAAAACAACAATGGAACAACCACAACAACAACAGGTGCCACTACTCTCCGAGAATCATATGGACCAGGCTGTTGGTCAGATTCGACAGGTACCAACATTTACCGGCACGACACTAGAACTGAGCTCGTTCGTAAGAAGGATCGAGCTCATACTACAACTTTACCCAACAACTGACATCCGTCAGATACACGTTCTCTTCAGTGCGATTCAGATGCAAATCGGAGGTGACGCCCAACGAGTATCCCAGCGCAGTGCAGCTAACACATGGCCGGAATTGAAGGAAGCACTAATCGCGGAGTTCAAGACCCAAACACCTTTTGGAGAACTTTTAAGACGACTAAATAACACACAATTCAATGGATCAGTTCGTAAGTTCATAGAAGAACTTGAAGAAAAATGTCTTATAATAACAAATAAGCTGGCCTTAGAAAATAATGAACAAAATAATCATATTTATACACACGCAATGAACGATACAGTAAAATATGTAATTGTTAATAAACTCCCAGGCAGACTCTACATGCGATTAGCTAGATTTGACATAACAACAGTCAGTAAATTAAAGCAAATTGTCCAGCAAGAGGGTTATTATGACAATCGCCGATCGCCCAAAATCCCAAAACACTAAAAAAATATCCTAAATAAAAAACAGCACTGTCCAAACTACAACAAGGCTTCAAATAATCATAATAGAAATCAATACTATAACCAAGTATCAACTGGCCAAAATAAAAATCAATATAACAACAACAAAATTAATAGCCACAACCAATCTTTCGAACTCCTATTTCAAGAATTTAAACAAAAACTCGACCAAGCACAGGCACAAAATCCTCCAAACTAATCCAGTCTGAAAGATTTCATCTACATGCCTCGGACGAAGAAGATGACACAATTCCTTCACAAGTTTGGTTTTAAACAATATACAGATCCGATGTTTCATAGATCAACATCATAATTTTGATGTTCTCCAGTCTCCAGTTTTGAATTATACAGTTAAAACTACTAGTTTACAAGTTCACACCATTAACGGTGCAATAATTTTACAAAAAAATTATTAAGAAATTTTCAAACCCAGTTAGCTTTGCCCCACTAAACAAGTTTTTTATATTCATAATTTTTCAGAAAAATATGATATGATATTAGGTACAGATTTCCTACAAGATGCCAAGGCCCAAATAAATTTTGGTGAATTTTGGCGGTTTCTACCCTAAATTTATTCCTAACTTTGCAAAAATTGCTAAACCCATAACACATAGAAATAGACAGTCCGAATAATTAAACAAAAGTTATGAAATCATAAAAATTAATGAACAGCATTACATATGCACAATTCAAAGCATTAGCATTTTCAAAGAAAAATTTTAATACCCTGATCATCAAAAATTAATTCAAAATATTATAAACGAATGTGAAGTATGTAACATTGCAAAAACAGTATATAGAAACACCAAATTAGCATAAAGTAGATAACATACTTATGTTAAATGAATCACGAAACGAATTCGAAATAGATACTAGATATAACCAAACAACCTTAGTAAAAACTAAGAAAAAAAACCCATTTAGGAAAACAGGAGAAATTACACAAATAGATGAAGAAAAGAACAGAGGATTAAAAATTACTCACTATAAATTGAAATATAGAAAGAAAAATACAATTAATTGAACTAAATATGATAATAATTCCAGCACAACCCCAAGCGATCAAGGCAATCCAACATAACCACACATTCTTGATGATCCTTTACTATTTGTTCCTATTTGAATTTTTTGAATATTCATTTGATTTTGATGAATTTTTAATTTTAATTTTTACATATTAAAAATTTTACATATTAAAACTATCACTTGGTTAAAAACAGATACAAATGAAATTCTTATACCATATTCCATTTCCCATATTCCAAAAGAATAATATTCATTTCAATAATAATGCCCAAAATAAATTTAGCATCTTCAAAAACTTTGATAATAAATAAATGGCATACATAATTAATTCAATACAGAACTTATAAGAAATTTAAAATCAGTTATGTCGAACCTAATATAATAATAACCTGGAACTTACCAATAAGCATACTCCACCAAAATTTCATAAATAGAGATATAATAATAGAGGGAGATAATATAATAAAAGCTTTTAATTGCTCCATACAAATTGATGACATCTTAATATCAAATATAATATTAGATTACACACAAACCGTTTATGTCAATAACAATATAACTAAATTGTCTCCGCTACCACACTTGTAATTTTATTTGAATAAAGATTATATTTTTTTCTTAATTAATTACCGTGAATTTGTTATTATATATATATAGATGTTATTCCTGGAGCTGTTGTTAAAGCAGGGCCACCTTTCAGCAATGTCTATTGGACAGAATCTTCCCAACAAGGTGGAAAAGCCAGAAACTAGTCCTGTTGCCGAAAGGCAAGGGACCAGCACATGATGCAAACAGCTGTAGTAGGCTGCTCCTTCTACCCTCTTCCTTTTTCTTAGTCATACATTCCTAGTCATACATACCTAATTATACATAGCCAATCTAGTCATAAGCCTATACATTCATACACCCATCCTTACTATATACATACATACAAATATTATCGAAAAATTTATCGACTGATCGACTCGCCACTCTGCAGAGAGCGCGGCAGTCAGTCGCTGTTGAACCAAGCTAGAGTACAGATCGAAATGAAAGAGACAATTGAAATAGTATTCGAATGTTAACTTCTGTAAACGGTGGCTAAACAGCTACCGCCCTCTTTGCATTCTGGATATAGTTGGAAAACTGTTCGAACGTATCCTGTTTACTCGTATAGGGGCAATCACCGAGAGCATCAACGGCCTAGGAAGTCAGTAATATGGCTTCCGGAAAGGATAGAGATCCTCTGGACGCTCTCTCGGCCGTGAGTAACATCGACAAGACCGCTCTTTCTGGTGATAGATGAATAGAAGGTAGGAAGGATAGTGACTCCTGACGTATGGAACGCCTTCAAAACCGCCAGATGGCCCGTAATCCTCGGAGCCATGAACTGTATGGTGATCCTGGAGTACCTGAGGATAGTCTTTGGCAGCTACTTTTGGGACCGTGTCCTTTGGTACGTTATGGAAGCTGGCCTAAAAAGATACTGAGTTTCGGCAGGTGCTCCCCAAGAATCGGACCAATCCTGTGGAACGTTACGTACAATGGGATCTTGGGCATCAACAGGCACTTGGGAGTAGAGCTGCACTGTTTTGCAGACGATGTGGCAATTATAGCAGTCGCCAAAACGATAACACTACGATTGGAGCTGCCGGGCTAGCAATTCCGGCTCACAAGACTGAGTCAGTCCTACTAAGCAGGAAAAAGGTCGAGAATATGCTATTCTCTGTCAATGGGACACCAAAGTACCCGTGTGTTCAAGAGCCACCCCAAAAGGGCAGCAGTCACAGCTTCTTCATTGGCTAGACTCATGTCCAACGTCGGTGGTCTAAGATATACGACCAGGAAACTGCTGGTGGCGGTTACGTTACGTTAAGACAAAAGGGTGAATTTTATTACGGATCTTTGCATAAATCAGGCGTAACAACGTCCTTAAGGGACTTCTGTACTACTGTGCCAACCCAAAAGATTCCTCTAGCGTCACGGCCAGGAACTAAAATCTGTCAGGACACGTCAAGTAAGCAGTACAATGGGGAAGTCTCACTGTACCGCCTTATTTTCGTCACATGTAAAAGTTGTTAACGTCTACTAATTAAAGAATATAAAAGATGTTAATCTACGCGACGATCTTGGTATTACCGATGACAAGCTTCCTACATCAGCGCCCTCTTGCGGCTTTGAAAATCATTGAAAATACGCGTAGTACAGCTGGAAAACTGCTGTAATCAACACGACAGGGCACTGTTAAATTAGCAGCTGCTAATTAGTTGAATGGTCTAAACAACTTCGGGCAAGTTTGGTGTTCCTTTGCCATGTCACTGCAGGGTGGTGCATATTGTGGATAAGGCCACTAATAAAATCCAAAAAAAAATCGTTCTCTTTCAGAAATATGGCCACATTTTACCGGCTTGTGGTCGCTACAGTGGGCGTGGCATACATACAAACATTACTGGAATACAATATAATATCTAATATAATAATATATATATATATATATATCGTTTTGACCGATTCCTTGGATTTTTTAACAAGACAATGCTTCTATTCAAAATTGTCGAGTAGCAAAGTAATTCATTTCGAGCTAAAACGTTAATATCATGACCTGGCCACCATATTCTCCAGATCGCAACGCTATTGAAAAAGTTAGGGGCTGGCTAATACGGAAGGTGTACGAAGTGCTTGGAGCGAGATTTCCTTGAGCTACATAGAATCCTTGTACCAGTCTATGAAGGACCGGATTTTTTAACTTTTACAAACAAAACTCATTGCTGAAAAATTTTTTTTCTATTTAAAAAAAAAAAAAGAAATAGTAATGCCGAATAATATTATAAGTTAAAATTCAAATAATTTTCTTATAACAACTAAAAAGGCAAAGTGCGTCCATTCTAATGACCAAGAAAAATTAGACCTGTATTGAGTAGTTCTAAAAAAATGTTTGAAAAACACAAGTTTGTTAAATATGTATAATCATTTGAATATTATATTTAAATATCATTAAATAAGACATGTTTTTGCATATCAACTTCTTTTCTATCGTCACTTTATAAATAAATATGAAGCAAAGTTGAACGTGTGTCTAACCTATTACCAACAATGTATATACTTTATTTTACATACTCTTGAAAAAATCGACGAGTAACTAAAATAAAAATAAAGACTACATGGCTTAGAATATTGAACTGCGCAAATTAAGGAAAATAAAACATATAAATACAGTTTTTCGTAAATAAGAAACCAGTTTTGAGTAGCGTTCGGGTGCACAAAGAGGTAAGAAAAGCTAATGAGATTTTTTTCCTTGAGCTTAAATATTTCTTATTGGTCTAGCCTAGTCTAGCCAAGTAAATCTGTTTGACAATATGAAGATCGGATTTCTGGGGCTTTTTGGCATGGTGCTCAGTTTGCGGGCCTATCAATGTGCAAATACTGCTGATACGAAGAGTCTATTACAAAACATGACGGACGCAAGGCTGCAGTTTGCCCTCAACCTGCTGCAAGTGGAATCCACGCATTTAAACCTGAAAAACTTTGCGATGTCGCCATTTTCCACGTGGTCACTCATGGTCATGCTCTACGAGGGAGCAGATGGGTCTACCTTGAAGCAGATTCGCGATGTCCTGGGGATTTATGTCGATTATCCAACACTGCGCAAGTGGTACGAGGCTGCCCGTGTTTATCACTAGTAAGTGCCATATTACTCAGAAAGTACATATATTAGAATATAGGACATATAATACTATATATGTAATATGTATAGGATATATAATTCACATATTTTATAAAGCTTTTTCCTTAAATTCTAGTTTGAATTCGGAAAACACAAAATTGTTTTCGCTGCGTTACGCTTACTACGACGATGTAGGAGATATAGAATTCGTGAAAGGGTACAACAGTGTAGTCCTAAGAGGAGTAGGAGAAGAGAATGTGGTTCTTCAAGAGGGTCGGCCAAGGGGTGTGGACTTCGACCAGGGGGCGAGTATAATAATCAACGACGATATCGACAAAGCCTCTCATGGGGAAATCTACAGTTCTTATAGCCGTCGTTCGTTCAATAATACAGTAACGATGCTGGGGATTACTGTTAGCTACTTTAAGGCCAAATGGAAGGTGAGATCCAGAGCCAGGTTCATCCTCGCTTGCATTGTATTTAATATATCTTATCTGATGTATCTCCAGTATCCATTCGATAAGTCCCAGACGAATGAGGAACAGTTTTCCGACTCCAGCGGCAAGCCGGCAGGTAAGGTGGATATGATGGTGCAAACGGGGAAGTTTGCCTACGCCGAAAATGTAAAGGGTCTGCAAGCGGATGTCCTGGAGCTACCTTTTGGGGAACATGACCTAGTAATGATCTTCATACTGCCGAAGCCATCCTACAGAGTTAGCCAGGTGCTCACCCAATTGAAGAACCTGGGATTGCAGCCGCTCCTTGAGAAGCTCGATGCCTCCAAAAATGAATCCGATGTAGAAGTCAAGCTTCCCAAGATCGATACGCGTTCCGTACTTTCACTGGAAGATTCCGTGACCGAGGTACGTAAAAAGTCTCTTAAAAATGCTAAGTTTGCGTCATATTAAACACCTTCAAAAGGCTGGACTTTCGGATTTGGGGGACATGCACGCAGATCTAGGTCGCATGCTGAAACCTACCGGGGACAGAGGTGTGTACCTCTCCTTCTACCACCAATTCGCCCGGATCGTCGTAGATGAAGAGGGTTTGCCTGATGCTGTTCCGCAGAAATCTTCTGGAACAAATAACATCAAGTTCCATATGACCAGGCCGTTTGCATACCTTGTCCTACAAAGAACACACAAATTGCTCATACACTCCGGAGTATTCCGGGAAGGTGAGGTAGAGTAATGAAGATAAACAGAAAATGCATTGCTTTTATGTTGTTCGTATATAATAGACAATAGTTAAAAAATATAACAACATAAATAAAGCTGAAAACTATTTAATAGAGTAGGCGTGTCAATTTTGTGTGATTTGTGGGCGTTATAGTGGGTGTGCAACGTACAACGATGTGCACAGTGAAATCTTAAGAAATAGTGGTACTTATCCACAATATTCGTTAGTACAAGTGTAAATTTACACGTTGTTAGATTCGTTGAAAAGTATGAAATGGGTAGAAGAAAGCGTTTTCGACCTGGAAAAGTGTTATATTCCTGATCAGGATCAAAAGCCGAGTCGATTTGGCCATGTCCGTCTGTCCGTCCGTATGAACATCGAGATCTCAGGAGAAGATGAACATTCCAGAGGCATAGACGCAGCGCAAGTTTTATTTCTACCGAAATTCCAAGAAATATTGAAATCTGTCACAGTCTAAGCTCTTGTTTAAATTTTTAAATATTTCTGAATAATATTCAACCGTGATCTCGTAGGATCGAACGCATGCACAGGAAGATAATACAATTCGAATAATATAGACAATAATGCAAACCACGAATTGAAATGTTAGTCATGGGCACGAAAAGCAGCTTCAAAATGTGGAGCTGAAAGTTGATCTTGCTGTTTGCAGTTCGGAGAGCATGGCTTGGAATATTGAGCAAAAAAGGGCAATCTGGACCGAATGGCACTCTGCAAACAAACTACCAAGTAATTGCCGATGAAGAGGAAACCACTGCCGCAGCTGTGACAATGGCTTTGATGAGCAGCAGAATGGCGAGTTTTCCCTTCCTGTACTGGATTGTGGAGATGGAAGCCTTTATTTACATACTACAAAGACAACGATTAGGCAATGTCAAATGATGTTTATTTCTTGGTACGTCCGGCGGCTTTTTTGCCACCCACGGGCTGTTGTTTATCTTTGCCGGCCTTGCTAGAAATGAGGGGATGTGTTTCTGAAATAAGCAGTTAAAGATAGTTAAATTGCCAGTTGAAACTTTTATGGAGGCAACTTTATACCATACCATCAGTGGGTGCATCAGGTAAGCTGACATCATAGAGCTGCATGCGTCGTCGCTTGGAAGCCATTATGTCGTCCTCATAGTCATGCGGTTCCATGTGGCTAAGCATAACTGCACTGGGCTCCAGTCCGTCCTGACCGGCCCAGCCATCCTCGGGATCCTCCACTTCTGGTGCCATGGGCAAAAACTGCAGCGCATTCTCGTCCTCGCCTTCTTCGTCGGAGGAGCAAAAGGCAGCCACCGGCTCCACTTTCTGCACGTCCACCTCAATTTCCTCGTCCTGTTGCGCGTCTGCGTTCAGATCCACAGACTTGTCTTCGTCCGCAATGTCGAACTCTGACTCCCGCTCCTCGTATTCTACGTTTTCATCTAATTCCTTGAAATCTGGTGCAAAGGCAGACCAGTTTTCCACTTGATTTTGAGCCCAAATGGATACCAGTCCAGAGCTGATGCTGGCAATGATAGGCCGCACTGGATGCCACACCACGTCCAAGAGCAGCTCACCCTTGGTGCCATGCAGGATCTTCACCAGGTTGCCAATAGACTTTTCCCATATGTAAAGAGCATGCTGGCGAGCACTGCCAGCGCAAATATACTCCCCATCACCAGAGAAGCAGCACTTTTTCCAGGTGGTTCTGGATGGAATTGATATTGGTCAATCAATTGGTTATAAAGGGTTCGTTTCACATCATACTTATTGACCAAGTCCTGTAGCTTTTGTATGGGTTCCGGTTCGCCGTCTTTGCCTAGAGTGATTATTTCTTTTGAGTCGTAAACACGAATAACTCGATCTGAGGTGTTGATAAGAAATGCGCTGAAAGATAAATTTGTTACGTTATGAAATCCCGATTACTTATGAGTACCCACTCTCCACGCCTCGCAAACTCGATGCTTTTTACAGCCGTTGCACTGGAGGTGCCTACAATAATGCGAAAACTGGCGACCACCTCAAAGGTTTCAACATCCAGTACGAGTATTTTTCCCTTGGCGTTGCCTGTGTAGATGTGTTTGCCTCTGCGATCGAAAGAAGCCACGATGTTCAAGTCGCCCTGGTGACGAACAAGGAGTTCAATGAAAAATCAAACTGCGAACAATCAATGTGCAAACTAACATCGGAATCCAAGGGCAGGCAGCGGTGAGTTCCGCCGACCTCTACAAGAACGGCGGCATATCGCATGGGGCACACCAAAAGTCGGTTGTCATTTCGCGGATCGAACTGTACTTTCAGCACAGGCGATGGAAACCTGTACTTGTGTTCCAGCTCGCCGGTTAGCACATCCCAAATGCACACATTGTTGTCCGTGGAAGCTGAAAGTAACTGGAGTGGATTGGAAAATGTAGATGCTGTGTAGAACGGCGAGCGAGGGCCTACCTTGTGACCATTCCTGGTCCAACTGAGACTGCAAACGGGATGCACATGGGCCGAAATAATCTTGGCAATGCCCCTCGTCAGAAAATCCCAGATTACAATGCGGCCATCATTGCATCCCACGGCCAAAAGGGTTCCGTATTTGTTAAAGGCACATGTCACGGCCAACGAAATGCAATCCAGCGAGCCGTCGAACTCCTCTGGGTAGTTCTGTCCGAATGATTCTTAATAAAGCGGGAGTTATTTACTACATAAGCATAGAAAATGAGCGGCAATCTCACCTAGTAGCTCCAAATTCATTTTTGTTTACTATCTTCTTCTTCTAAAATGGCAGCTGACATTCACACCGAACTACAATAACATTTTATGTTATAAATGATAAGCTTAACAGAAGACGAGTTTTTCGATAGTTGTGGTTATATTATGTACAACTATTGAACATCAATTATTATATTATAATTCGAATTTTAAAAGAAATTCTCATCTACATTGGCTTAAAAAAATATGGTTGTTTTAATAGAATAACTTTAGGCGATTTTAGAGGTGAAATTATATATTAAAATAGGTAAACATATAAAATGGCTCAATTTGGTGCAGAAAGTACATTTTGAACTGCATTAGATATATCTTAATTCAATTTCGCACTAATTTATGAGTGTTAGTTGCGATAGTCTTATCTCTGGAGAAAGCGATTGTCTCGACGTTTGTTCGATATTTTAAGATATCGATAATGTAATCGGAGTTTTACCACCCCTATTTTTTGAGCTCTGTGCACGTTGTATGAGAAAAATTTATGCAGATGTATTCGCCAATTGTAACCAAGTCCGGATTGTGAAATTGCACGCAGGCACCGAGCATCATAATAAGCGTTCTAATTGGAGAAGGCAGACGTTTCGAATTAAGCCATTTCGGAGACGTTTCGTCCGTGGCACGCGATTGTGTCAACGTCACCTTTGGAGCACTCGCCCTCTCTCGCTCGCTCCCCCTTTCATTGCCAATTTTTTGCTTGCCCTCTCTCGCTCACTCCCTTCGAAAGCTTAACGGTTAGAGTGAAATAATGAAATAACCCAGTTTCGAATTTCGTTCACAACAAAAGTGCGGGCCTTTAATGCCAAAACAACACTTGGTTTCGAATTGTTTTTCAAATTCGAATCGAGGTTTTCCAGCTTTCCAGTTTTACAGCGAGAGAGAGAGCGAGGGCGAATTACGGTGTTCGCGCTCTGCTTGTGCTTTCCACTCCACTCCCCTTCTTAACTTCCCCCCTCCCTCTCTATTTACTCTGTGTGCATGTGTAAATGAATACTTAAAAACGTTTTTAATCGTTGCAGTGTATTCATCGCCAGCCACGTTAAAAGGAAGAACGTGTATGTGAATACGACCTGCAGAGGATCTTAGCGAAGGATTCAGGAGCCCAAATTCTCAATCCCCATCCCACACACACACATATACTCGCACGTAGGCACGCTCTCTGTGAGAGGAAGGGTAAATAAAAGAAGCAACGAGCAAAATGTCTGGCGAGGAAACGTCTGCCGATCGCAATGTCGAGATCTGGAAAATCAAGAAGCTCATCAAGAGCCTGGAAATGGCCCGCGGGTGAGTCTTATCAATGATATACATGTCCTTTAACCCCCCCACTAATTTGTGTACGTGTGTGGGGTATACACAATACATGGCACGAAAACAACACGGGGGTGGATGTGGGCGTACTGGACGTGGGTGTGGGTGGGGGCTTGAGGGAGCGGCGAGTACAACCACCTTTCCTTGTTGTCGCCGTGTGAATCTCCTTTGCATTGTTTCCAATCTTGGCAAGATCCCCCAGCTCTCTCCATCTCTCTTTTTTGCATACGAGCAACACGTTTTTGTCGAGTTTTTATCAGTTTAAACTAGACTGATTGAGAGAGAGAGGGAGAGCCAGAGAGAGAGGAGTGACTGAGTGAGTAATCGCCTCGTGGCCGTTGTGCGTATGCGTGCATGTGTGTGTGTGTGTTTTTGCCTCAAAATGGGCCAAGCTTTGTGGACCCCCTCGCTCTCGCTCACTCCCTTGACCCGGTCCTTACCGCTTCACACTGCTTTAGAGTGGGTAACAAGGTCAGCAAATCGAGTGACCCCCACAGGAGCATATCTACTATGTATATACATATATATTTATATTGTTGTCAATATGCGCCACAATTGAAGCTAACATAACACCTCTTCCAATTGGAGTTGGCGACTGTTGCCAATTGGGATTCGCTTTGACAGATATCTTCCTATTGGTTTTCAGCCAACTGCGAAATATATACATACATATGTATGTATTTGTTTTTTTTTTTTTTAAGTTCTGTGCTATATTTTGTTGGATTTTGCATTCCAACATTTTGTACAAATTGCGATTGGCACACCTCTGTATTATATCTAACGGGAAAATGGTTTGCATCAGCGAAACAAAAGTTTGGAAGTTACAGAAAAGTATTTGTTTCCATACAATAATCAAAGTTAAAATTTATTCCAATAACCGAATGTTAAGTTTAAAAGACATATGCCACGAAATTTCACGGCCAATTAAATAACTTTAAGTAGGTTGCTATTATGTGCATCTGACGTACAAATATACGATTCAGTAGTACTGTTGCCCATTATGTATATCTGCCATTTCCGCGACTCATGTTCTCCCTTGTTTGGGTTTCTTGCAGCAATGGAACCAGCATGATTTCTTTGATTATTCCGCCAAAGGATCAAATCTCGCGCGTCAGCAAAATGTTGGCCGATGAGTTTGGAACGGCGTCGAACATCAAGTCGCGTGTAAATCGCCTGTCCGTCCTCGGTGCCATTACGTCGGTACAGCACAGACTCAAATTATACACCAAAGGTAAGCTGAGCTAAGAAATTGTACATAAACAATCCACACGAACTCTCACCAACCGCTTCAATTCAGTGCCTCCCAACGGTTTGGTCATCTACTGCGGCACAATAGTCACAGAGGAGGGCAAGGAGAAGAAGGTGAACATAGACTTTGAGCCATTCAAGCCCATAAACACGTCGCTCTACCTCTGCGACAACAAGTTCCACACGGAGGCCCTCACTGCCCTGCTCGCCGACGACAACAAATTTGGATTCATCGTGATGGACGGTAATGGAGCGCTGTTCGGTACCCTTCAGGGCAACACCCGCGAGGTGCTCCACAAGTTCACCGTCGATCTGCCGAAGAAGCACGGTCGTGGTGGTCAGTCCGCCCTTCGTTTCGCCCGTCTGCGTATGGAGAAGCGCCACAACTACGTGCGGAAGGTCGCCGAGGTAGCCACCCAGCTCTTCATCACGAACGACAAGCCCAACATTGCCGGACTCATCCTGGCTGGTAGTGCGGACTTCAAGACTGAGCTCAGTCAGTCTGATATGTTCGATCCTGTAAGTGGGAGTTAACCTATTTCCCTTGATGCCATTAAGCCTTACACTTGAATCTGTTTTCAGCGTTTGCAATCAAAAGTCATCAAGCTGGTGGATGTGTCGTATGGTGGGGAAAACGGTTTTAACCAGGCCATTGAACTGGCGGCCGAATCATTGCAGAACGTGAAATTCATACAGGAGAAGAAACTCATTGGTCGCTACTTTGATGAAATTTCTCAGGTGAGTTGCCGGAGACGAGTTCTGAGGCAATTTGAAAGTAAAAACCACATCCGCATGCTTTCCATATTTAACAGGATACTGGCAAATACTGTTTTGGAGTGGAGGACACTTTGCGGGCACTGGAACTTGGCTCTGTGGAGACCCTCATTTGTTGGGAGAACCTGGATATTCAACGTTATGTTCTCAAGAATCATGCCAACTCGACGTCAACGACAGTATTACATTTGACGCCCGAGCAGGAAAAGGACAAGTCGCACTTCACTGACAAGGAGGTGAGAGCTCAACTGAATAATGATCCTAATCCGCACGCTAACTCTGAATTCAATCGTATAGAGCGGGGTAGAAATGGAGCTGATTGAGTCTCAGCCGCTGCTGGAATGGCTGGCAAACAACTACAAAATGTTCGGCGCCACACTGGAGATTATCACGGATAAGTCCCAGGAAGGAAGTCAGTTCGTGCGAGGTTTCGGCGGAATCGGCGGTGAGTTTGAGCGGCCAAACAGCAAGGCTGGCTAGTTGTAGATTGGTATTGTACTAAACAAATGCTGCAACTATATCCATTCCTCTTCCCTCATGCTGCTTTCACACGGTCGTCAACGCTATAATGTAAATGTTAATTTGCGAACTGGTACCTCACTTCGATATGTAGGCATTTTGCGCTATAAAGTAGATTTCCAATCCCTACAGGCCGACGAGCCGCTGGAGGACGTCGATCTCGATGACTATTAAGCCTATTAAGGGTGGGCTGCGAACGGGTCTCGATTATGCGTTACATACATAATAAACCAGTACTTTTTGGGAAACCTCGTAAAGCAAAACGTTCAAATTGATTAGGAACCAATTTACTTGCCACATAGTTTTACCTATGTTCAGCGTAGCCGTTCAATATTTATCACCAATAGGGTCCCCCTCATCAGTCGGATGGTGCATTTCCTTGTCGATCAGATCAGCGTGCATCTAGATATGTACCTATACGTTTTACCAAATTTTTTAAATAGTCGTGCACCAGGCGAAAGCGCGTGCGAGGTTACTTTTAAGCAGCAAATTAAATTCGTATTTCGTACTCGTAATTCGTAATTTGTAATTCAATTGTCATGTAAAAGCGATGCGATAGATATTAGCGCATTCTCCGTTCATCCGGTTCGGTTTCGACTGCGGTTTTAGGAGCAAAAGATCTTCGGTGAACATGCCACATGCCACATGCCACTTTCGAACGTATCTGCATTTCCCCTATTCAAATTACAGCCGAGTGTTATAAGAAAGTATACAAATCTAATCCATAAAATTGTAATAAAAATTAAACCAGAATAAAAACACCACACATAATGAGGATGGGGATGTATCCGTTTATATTTAGTCGCGAAGTACACAAAACATTTTATTTAGTGTATGAAAAGTTAAATGTGGATACAAAGGAGGTGAGAATCTGATGTTCAGTCGAACTATCTGTGTTGATCCTTTGGTTTTTTCCTTTTCATTTATTTTTCAATCTGCTTCTGTTCCCCTGTGTATTTTTTGTTTCTTATTTTAATTTAATTCAATTGCTGTGTGCCTCTGCAGGTATCTTACGCTACAAGGTGGACTTCCAGAGTATGCAGCTCGATGAATTGGACAATGATGGCTTCGATCTAGATGATTACTAGGAAATGTATCTGTAGAAATGAATTTGCCACTACGGTCGACCGCAAACTGAACTGCAACTACAACTATATAAATCCAGGAAATCAAATAGAATATTTAAATAATATGAGAAAACACAAACCTTCTTCCATTTTTACGTTGTTGGCGAAAAAAGTAAAATTTTTAATAATGCATATAGATACAAACGATATAATGTTAAATCGAGGAAAACATATTAAAAAGCTACCGTTTTACGTGAACAAATTTGCGATTTGAATATATTTTCGAGCGACTATAAATCTAATGATACGCCACGTTTCCTATAGTTTTTGGCTATAAGCAGTATTGTATCTGTGAGTTTTAATCGTTCTATTATAGTTTGAGAACGAAATTTGTACCGAAAGCTGATAAAATTCCGACTCTGCTATCTGCTGGATAAGTAAAATGCTGGTAGCCACTTGGAGGTCTGCCAGTACAGCAATGAATGTAAAGTGAAATGGGCATTTCATTTTCTACTTTCTATTTGCAGGCACACTGGGAACAGTTTACTGCGAGATTCCCACTTCATTACTTTGCGATGCACGTGGACGACAACAACAAGCAATAGTAGTACTTGTCTTGATTTGCATCTAAGAATCGCTCAGATACATCTGGTGAGCTGAAACTTGTTTCTGAGCCGCAGTGCCGTGCAGGTATCCGTACTTGTTTGAATATTTGTAAGTAATCATTGCAGCGAGACCTCCAAAAAGTGAACTCAGCTAAGTTCTGCGGTGTTGGGCATCCAATTAGTTGACTTGACCAAGTTTTCTGGTGGCATGCACATAAAACTTGTTTAATCGATAGGGTAAATATGCAAATTTCTATTGAGTTTGACGATAATGCGTCAAGATGAAAGGAAAACTAATTATGCAGGATTTTGGTTACGAAAAAAGCCGAATTAGGCAGTCCTTAGCTAAGGCATGTACTTAATTCATATATATATAACATGATATAATGCTTAGTAAATTCCCTAACGACTTTAATATCACTTTTATTTCGCTTTCGTATTAAAACGAGGTTCACTCTAAAGAGCACAAGTGTGGAGCTGTATGTGTGTTCTTACAGTACCGATCATTTGTATTTCAATTTGAGTGCGAGCAAAGACGAGGGTTTACAACTTGATGAGAATTTGATCAAGAGAACATTAAAACACAATCTGCTGCAGTCGGACGGGGCACTTCTGATTGAATCGTCGACGAAAGAGGTTCGGATCTCGAAAGGGAAAAATAATCAGCTTTTTACTGGCCAATTGAGATACGGAAACTTCTAACGACCGAGTGTGTGATATGGCTGAATCAGTGGAGGGAGCAGAGACTGTTGACCAGATTCGCGATGGCCTCATGGACGACTGGAAAATCCTGGAGAACGTATTCCGCCTCCTCCAGAAGGAGGATACCTTCTGCGTGGATCCCCAGAAATGGGGCAAGCAGAAGATAGTCCCCTTTTTGCAGCCAGACAAACTGAAGGTGAGTGGAGCAAGTGATGGACGATGCGGCGTCTGCCGATGTAGAGATAACCAGAGATAACAGCGAACTGATTAATGGAAGAGTTCATTCGAAACTTGACCTCAAATTGTAGCAATTGGTTTATGTGCAAAGAGTCAATTGATAGTAGCACTTCCTGATTGAGCACACTCATGCCTAGGTATCTGATAGTTATAATTATAATTGAATTGTTTGTTATTTCATAGATTATGGTCGGTTTTCTCTGGATAGATATTATTAGTTTGATTAAACCCTTTTATGTTGAATCTTTAGTATACTTCCTTATAGCAAGGGTCGCTTTTCTATAACAATCTTGAGCGCAGAGTGCTTACATGATTTCGCACCATCACTTCCAGGAACTGATTAACCTGAAGGTTCGGGAGACGGAAAACTGCTCGCTCGCGGAGATCGAGGAGCTGTGCCAGCAGGTGATCCATTACTCCGTGAAAACCTCGCACGGCCGCTTCCACAATCAGCTCTTCGGGCAGCTGGACCCTTTTGGACTGGCAGGAGCCCTGGTCACCGAGGCCATGAACGGCAGCACGTAAGTCCGCAGCATTATTCCGCACATGTGTCTTGTCTATATGAGCGACTGCTGATTGCATCTCGTGTTGCAATCTACAAGTGGTGGCGGGGTTCAACGTACAGATAATTGTACTATGTAATGGAGATAGCAAAGTACTACTTGTATGTTTCATAACCCCCCCTTTTCGATTAATTTAAATGGTGATTAAGCACAGTTCATACACAAGCATTGCAAATTATTAATCATTTAGATGAGATTACCATGATAGGACTACCAAAATCTGACTTTTAACAGATGTAACCAACAAGACACAATAAACTTATGTTTCAGATACACCTACGAAGTTGCCCCGGTGTTTAGCCTGATCGAAACTGAGGTGATCGCGACCATCTGCAAGTTGGCAGGATACAAGGAAGGCGATGGCATCTTCGCGCCCGGTGGCTCCACCTCCAACATGTACGGCATGGTTTTGGCCCGCTATAAGATCGCGCCTGAAGTGAAGACATCTGGAATGTTTGGGATGCGACCGCTGGTGCTCTTTACCTCCGACGAGTCGCACTACAGCTTCGTGAAGGCGGCCAACTGGCTGGGACTGGGCAGCGACAACTGTGTGTCGGTGAGGACCAACGAGCGGGGTCAGATGCTGCTGGACGACCTGGAGGCGAAGATCGCAGAGGCAAAGGCCCGCGGCGGGCAACCGTTCTTTGTCAACTGTACTGCAGGCACCACTGTTCTGGGTGCCTTTGATGATATCAATGGGGCGGCGGATGTGACGGAACGACATGGTCTGTGGCTCCATGTGGACGCCTGTCTGGGAGGTGCTGCACTGCTCTCCGCCAAGAACCGCTCGCTGATTGCCGGCCTCGAGCGGGCGAACTCGTTTTCCTGGAATCCGCACAAAACCATCGGTGCTCCATTGCAGTGTTCGCTCTTTTTGACCAGGGAATCTGGCCGTCTGCTGGAAAGATGCAACAGCACCGAGGCGCACTATTTGTTCCAGCAGGACAAGTTCTATGATGTATCCTACGACACGGGAAACAAGAGTGTCCAGTGCGGACGCAAGATCGACGCCTTCAAGTTCTGGCTAATGCTTAAGGCTCGCGGATACGGAAAGTATGGACTCATGGTGGACCACGCCATCCACATCGCCAGGTTGCTGGAAGACAAGCTGCGCCAGCGCGGAGATCGCTTTAGATTGGTGCTCCCGGAGCACGAGTACTCCAATGTCTGCTTTTGGTTCATTCCGAAAGCAATGAGGTTGTCCAGCGAGGAGGAGACGCCTGAATGGTGGAACCGACTTTACACTGTAAGTGAATAACAATCGATTTGATGGACTATTTAAGCTCACATTTTTTATTTGCTCCTTTTAAGGTGGCCCCGAAAATTAAGGAGCAAATGGCCCACAGCGGCACTTTGATGATTGGTTACTCGCCTCTTAAAGCTAAAAATCTGGGCAACTTCTTTCGCATGGTCTTCACTTGTTTTCCCATCCTGAAAAGCGAAGAGTTGGACTTCATTTTGGACGAAATTGAGAGATTGGGCGAGAATATTGTCCTTTGAATTTTTTCTATGTGTAGTCAGCTAATTAACGGAAATCGTTGTATTGCAATTGTACATTTCATTGGAGTTTTACACTTTGTGATAAAAAATACGCCTTTATTATCTTAACTCGAATTAATATATTTTGAATCTTTAAATAAAAATCTTTCAACAAATGAATCAGTTTTTAAAATTTATTTTCTACCGCTATCAACAAATAATATAGGCCTGGTCACACCAACAGCTACCCTGCAGTAACTATCGATAAAAGTTGTCACGGTATTATTGTTACCCCAGCACGGTCATACCTCGACGTGAGATCAAAACAATCAGTTTTTGTTGCGAAATTATTTGTACAACCAGGCACATAAAAAGGAGCTACGATGGGTCGCGCCGAAGTGGGTACGCCCAAGTACCTGGCCAACAAGATGAAGTCGAAGGGCCTGCAGAAGCTGCGCTGGTACTGCCAGATGTGCGAGAAGCAGTGCCGCGATGAAAACGGCTTCAAGTGCCACACGATGAGCGAGTCCCACCAGCGCCAGTTGCTCCTCTTTGCGGACAATCCTGGCAAATTTCTACACAGCTTCAGCAAGGAGTTCTCCGACGGCTACATGGAGCTGCTTCGCCGCCGATTCGGCACGAAACGAACCAGCGCCAACAAGATCTACCAGGAGTACATTGCCCACAAGGAGCACATCCACATGAACGCCACGCGGTGGCTCACCCTGTCCGACTACGTGAAGTGGCTTGGCAGGACTGGACAAGTGATAGCGGATGAGACGGAGAAGGGCTGGTTTGTCAGCTACATCGATCGCAGTCCAGAGGCCATGGAACGCCAGGCGAAGGCTGATCGCAAGGAGAAGATGGAGAAGGACGACGAGGAGCGTATGGCCGACTTTATTGAGCAGCAGATTAAAAAGGCGAAGGCCAAGGACGGTGAGGAGGACGAAGGCCAGGAGAAGTTCACCGAGCTGAAGCGCGAGGAGAACGAACCACTCAAGCTTGATATTCGCCTTGAGAAAAAGTTCCAGCCCGACACTGTGCTAGGGAAATCCGCTCTAGCCAAGCGACCTGCCTCTGAAGCCGAAGAAAAGGTGTTCAAGAAACCCAAATCCGTGGCTGGAGACAGCCAAACGCGGTCGGTGCTGGACGAGATCATCAAGCAGGAGGAAGGCAAAAAGGAGCGTGCCAACCGCAAGGACTACTGGCTGCACAAGGGTATCGTGGTGAAATTTATTTCCAAATCCATGGGCGACAAGTTCTTCAAACAAAAAGCGGTTGTCCAAGACGTAATTGACAGATATCAGGGCAAAATCAAGTTCTTGGACACCGGGGAAAAGCTAAAAGTGGATCAAGTAAGATGGAAACACAATTTTGGCCTATAAGCGATATTTACCAAGGTGTTCTTTTGTTTTCCAGGCTCATTTGGAGACGGTAATCCCCGCTTTGGACAAGCCTGTCATGGTGGTTAATGGCGCTTATCGTGGATCCGAGGCTCTGCTAAGGAAACTGGACGAGCGCAGATATTCAGTCAGCGTGGAAATATTGCACGGTCCTCTCAAAGGCAGAATTGTAGACAACGTGCAATACGAAGATATATCTAAACTGCATGGCGCCTAGCTGCGCTTTTCTAAGTTAAGTTCTATAGTTGTACCTTTTTAAGCTAATTTGAAATATATGTAAGTGGAAACTTTTTTTGACCATTTCGAAGAAAGGCTGAAAGCGAACTAGACAAAAATCTGCACATAATAAGTTCGTTACTTAAACTTGGCCTGCTCAGCATTTGGGTTAATAAAACATGACTTTTTAATGAAAATAACTAGAACACTCTCATTTACTCAGTGTATGAATATTTCAGTGGGTATGTAAACAATGTTTTTGAGTTCAGTTTGGGAACAATAAAACCAGCGAACAATGGCCGCTTTACTAGCGATAATTCCTATACTTGCAAAACTTAAACTAGTTCCAGCATCGGTGTGGTAAAGTCGGGATATAATCGGGATATGCGGATTCTGTGTGTCATTGTTATCCTCTTACGCCTCGGAGCATTGGGAGACATAGCTGCTGACGAGGAGGGCAGGTCGACGAGAAGCTGGTGGAATGTAGTGCCTCGACTTTTGACTGACATCGCTACCATTAAGGCGAACATACTCACAGCTGCTCCACTCGAATGGGCCTCCAACATAATTGATGCTGTGTGTAAGGATAACGTTCTGTGTTTATAAACATATAAAACATTGATGTTATTGTGATCTGAATGCCAGGTTCCTCCACCCTCTTTATGGACAGAATCCCTGCGCAAATCACTCCGGACATAAGGAAGATGCATTTTCAGTACATGACGCCGTGCCAGAACTACAGTGTGCCCCTGCTGGAGGCCTCGCAGCTGTGGAAGCACTCTCGGTTCAGCAAGGGACGTAAGGTGGTAATTCTGGCCACCGGATGGACAAACACTGTAAACGAATCCTCGGCCATTTCGATGATCTCCAAGGCATTCATGTGTCGTGGCGATGTGAATTTTGTGGTTCGTCTCGTGGATCAATTTTGAAAGTATATATCTAAGGATTCCATCTCAGATTGTAGATGCGGCTGACTATGTGGACACCTTCTACGCGTGGTCGGCGCTGAACACGGATTTAATTGGCGAGCATATTGGAGTTGGTCTGACCCACCTTATAGAGCTGACCCCACTTCGAAACATCCACTTGATTGGTGGGTTCATAGAGGAATCCTTGGTCTCTATAAATTCAGGTTCTGATTTCTTTGTAGGACATTCACTAGGAGCTCACATTATGGGCACTGCTGGTCGGACCTTTAAGAAGCTTACCGGAAAACTTATACCTAGGATAACTGGCTTGGATCCGGCCAAGCCATGTTTCAGGCGGGAAAAGATTCTGCCAGGACTGACGCGTGGCGATGCCAAGCTAGTGGACATAATCCACACCAACATTGGTATTTTGGCCAAGCGTGGACCCCTCGGGGATGTGGACTTCTATCCCGGCGGAGCACATCCCATCCAGCCGGGCTGCCTAACCATCGGATGCTCTCATACCCGAGCCGTTGAGTATTTCGCCGAGAGTGCATATCCACACCAGGAGAAGAACTTCATGGGCAAGAAGTGCGCTTCTTGGGATGAGCTAAGAAAACGGGACTGTTCTGCTGGCATAGTTTCCCCGATGGGCTATCGAATGAATCCCCAAGCCAGGGGCATGTACTACGTAGATGTCAATGGCTGGCCCCCTTACGGCCGAAACTCGGAGAACACTATTGATCCTAGGCTAAAAACGTGCTATCTGTGCCAGAGGTGAAGTTCGAACCATAGAATATACATATATAACTTTTCTTATTTACGATGCTTAAATATATATATACCTTAGTTAATTAATGTCGTACAACGTTTAGTAATCGATTTGCGTAAGATCTAGATCATCATTGAAGGCCTCGGATATGTCCTTTTGGCTCTGCATGATGCGCTCCTGGGTTTCCGCGATTCGCCACAACTCATCGTCATCATCGCCCATCAGCATGGACCGATCCCCATGGCCCTTGATATCTGGACGGATTCTGGCCTTGGGCGGAGCAGAACCATTGGCGCGCTTCTGCCGGTTGCCCATCGCCATCTGGCTCTCCTCGAAGTAGTTGTTGGGGTGATTGATGCTCGGCTCGACGGATGAATTGTGGGTAAGTTGGAAGTACTTTCCGCATCCAATTTGGTAGTGACCGCGGGACACAAAGAACATCACCTCTTCGATGGCGCTGGCTGACAGGCCATAGGAGGACAGCTTGGATTTCAACGAGCCCTGGTCCATGTTCTTGTACGGACAGCCGTGGCAATCGCCCGGCCCCGCCACATCCTTGATGATCTTGGCGCACGAGTAGGGTGTGTAGTTGACCATGGAACCCTTCTTTCCGTAGTTATGGTAAATGTTGTACTCGTAGCTGCGTGTGAACTTGTCCGAGTCCATTTTCTTGGTGAACTCTTCGCGCCAGAAGCGCAGCGAATCCTCCAGCGTCACGCCAATTCCTTTAAGAAACAGGCCGTATTGCATTCGGCCGGTATGCTTTATGTGATGGTTGGC
The DNA here is from genome assembly GCF_004382145.1 of Drosophila mauritiana. Classification (NCBI taxonomy): domain Eukaryota; kingdom Metazoa; phylum Arthropoda; class Insecta; order Diptera; family Drosophilidae; genus Drosophila; species Drosophila mauritiana. The sequence continues at coordinate 19,802,684 of NC_046669.1, forward strand.
GCGAATGTGCTCGTGGCATATGCGCATACACAACGGCATGGAGGTCTTGGAGAGCTGATCGAGCGACTCGATGGGCACAGCTGCATCCCGACAAACGGTGTAATCCCTACCGGTGTACGAGTTATGCAGAGCTTTAAGCGTTCGGGATATGCGATCGTCGGCTTCTACTTCGTCCACCATAGTCTTAGCAGCCTGCAGGCCCTGCTCGATCTCGTCCTGCTGCTTGGTGCCCACTAGGGACACCAGGTCGTGGGTGTTAACATAGGCGTAGCCAGCTTTTAGGTAGCAGCGACGTCCGCGCACCAGATCCAGCACCTGGGTGAAGGGCACCTTGTAGAAGTCCAGCAGCTCGATCTTGGCCACGCTCTGTCCGGCAGTGCTCTCGTACAGGCCGTCCTTGACTTCGTCCTTCTGGGCCTCGGTAAGGGGGTGAATCTCGAAGCCGTTGGACTCAAGGAACTGCTTTACCTCGGCGCTGCTGAGTGCGGCGAATTTGTACCGGAAAAGCTCCATTTCGCGGGCCACGAACCAGCGCGCAAGGTCCTCGGAGCGGCAGTAGGCCAGTCGCAGTATGAAGTGCGAAAGATAGTCCCGCCTGCGGGTCTGGATATCCGCCTCGTGCTTGCCGCTTCCGCCGTTGGAGCAGAGCCTTAGATAGCTGCGCAATCCCTCGCGGGTCAGGTCTGCACTCACGATCTCCTTCCATTCATCTGAGAGCACGCGCAGGTTCCGGGTGCTTGCGCGATCCAGGACGCGGAGAAGGCGCAAGCGCTCCAGAGCCAGTTCCTCGAATTCGTCTATGTGCACGTCCTCCGTCGGCGGATAGTGGTACATCATGACGTTGTGCGGGTACTTGGTCTCCAGGCTGGCCACCTCCACCTTGACCTCATGTCTCGCGCGTTTCTTCAGACCAAATTCCATTTTGCGTCGTGCGAAGCGCTAAAGTAATTTACAATTTGTGGAATGCCCGTTTGTTGTTTTGGCGCGCAAAATACTGATGGCCAATATCAGCTGTGTCAATTGTTATCGATAGTTTTTCGCCCATTATCGATGCTTGTGGCTTATTCAATTTGTATTTAACTATTAAACGTTTTTAATTGTTATTATCAGTCAATTTGGTACTAATGTATTGTGTGGCGCATTGTTAGATATTTCCCAGCCCGTAGCTCTGCTGACTTAGTGTCCAGCCGTTGGGTTATGTTTAAATTACGCATATTGCCTTTGTTAAGATATTTAAAAAACATCACCCATTTAAGCTCTTAAAAACTTAAATACCTTTATTTATTAATATAACATTTATAGACTATGCCTATGTTAAGCAGCTATTTTTGCTTATTACTATGTTTACTGTGGGGAAACTTTCGTCTTCGTAAAAGTGTAATTAAGTTGTTTATATACTATATCAGGTACGTGCACAACTGACTAGAACTCTTGGGATAAAATTACGTGTTTTCTAAACACTGATCTCTCTGGAGTTGATCCCTATGACCTCCAGGGATCTCCTCAAACGTTTCCAGAACAGCTTCCGCTCCTCCTTGGCCGTCGGCCACTTTATATACGTCTTCACATCCATGAGATATTGCAAAGTCTTGGGTCGCTTTCTGCGTGGAATGTCCTCCAGGAAAACCAGGATTAAGTGCTCCTTGCTGACCTCAAAAATGCTACAATACACCCACATTTATTGATTTTTATATTGGAATTTTACAGATAAGGATTCCTTACCGATGCTGTGCCAAATACATTTCAAATTGACACCAATGACTCAACAGGAACTTGGAGGATATGATCAGCATTAGGGAATACGAGCGATCCATGCAGGAGATGATGTTATCCAGGATGGTCACTCCAATCTGCATGTGGATTAAGGATTAAGGATTCACTTTATTAGTAAGTCAATGTTGTTAGATGAGTAAGCTTCACCTGAAAATCTCGTTCATGCAGACAAATGGACACATCCCCAGTTTCCTCCACGTTCGGCAGTAGTTCATTGAGCACCCAGGGCCGATCATTTTGGCAGTAGCTGATGAATATATCGTAGACGGCACTCGGATCTCTCTGGGATATGTTTGTGAATTTGTCCACCGACTCCTTGGACGCACTGGACAACAAGGCAGCGGACTTCAGGGAAGAGTAATAGTAGTGGATGTGCCAGCGCTTCAGATAAATGATAAATCCCAGGATGCAAGCGCCAATTATGCTGCCCATGACTGCGATCACTGTGTTCGTAACGCGGTGCAGCTCCTCGGTGAGGTCACTCATCGACCTGATCTGGCAGTTGAGCTCATCCACCTGCAGCTGATCGGTGTTGTTGAAGCAGTAATACTGACTGGCCTCGTAGTCGAGCAGCTGAAATTTCAGGGTAAGATCTCCGTCAATGTCCTCTAGGTGGTAGGGCTGGGCCGCGGAGCACTTGGCTACCACGTAGTCCTCGGAGGAGAAGCGCAGCTTGATTATATGATTCGCTCGATTGAACTCCCTAATGTTGGAGTAACTCTTCTGCAGCCAGGGAATATAGCGACTCTGCCATAGCTTGCGATCTATAATCAGGGACTCCGCCAGAGATATTACCTCCTCACCTACGGCATTCTGACTGTAGTTCAGCAGTTTATAGGAGCAGTCTGCATCCTTATTATTGGTGGCCGCCACCTCCACCACCGCTCTCAAATGGCAGTCGCAAATGAAGTCGTTGTCCCCGAGACTAAGGTAATCCAATCGCTCAAAGTCCTTCAGCATCTCGTTGGACAGCATGTTGATGGTGTTGCTCCTCAGGTTCAAAACCCTTAGGGCGGAGTTGTTGTGGAAGGCACTGCGGTACCAATTGCCCACATGGTTCGAGCTCAAGTCGAGGATCTCCAGGGACTCCAGAGACTGAAACATGGCCGGAGTGAGAGCGTTGATGTTGTTACCCGCGAGGCCCAACACCTGCAGCTTCTTCAACGACTTGGACCACTCCAAATCCTTAATATTCGATCGCTCGAAGTACAAATACTTTAGTGTGTTCGCAATGCCATCGAAGGCGTCGTCGATGATGTTGTAGGATAGGTAGGGATTCCCGGACAAGTCGAGGCCCTCTAGAACCGTATTCTTGAAGATGGTACTGCTCACCATGGGAATGGCTGTGTAGCACAGACTGAGGAACTTCAGCTTGTCCCCCAGATGGGCAAATGCCACCGCACTATTCCTCGTCATCTTCGAGTGGGAGAGGTCCAGGTAAATCAGTTCCGGCAGATATTTGAACACGTTCTGCTGTATCTTCAGGCCGTATATCAGACTTAAGGCCATTTCCAGAGTGGGCAACTGCAGTTGGTAGCTGTAGGTCAGGAAGTTGGTGAAGGACAGGTCGAGATACTGCACTCCCTGGACGTAGTAGAAAGTGTCGTGGCTTATCGTCATGATCTTGTTGTCCGACATGAAGAGCCTCCGCAGATTGCTGACATTCTTGAACGCCTCCTTGCTCACGTACTCGATGCTGCAGTTGCTGATGTCCAGCTCCACAAGTCGGGGCATCTTAGGAAAGGTAGCCCAGGCTATAGATTGAGCTGAGAAAGAGATATAGAAATAACGTGTTAGAACACTTAAGATACATATAACATCCTCATACATCCTACGGATACATAGTAAGAACCTTTTAAAAGATATGAAACCAGGAATATAGCCATTTAATGACAGATATCAAGTTGTGATTAAATGTGACATGAGGACTTTTAGGAAAATGTCTTTGTTGTGTAATTGTGTGTGCGTTGAGATCTTACTTGAACTTCCGTGCTGATCGTACCGATCTTTCAAGACCTTAATAAAGTTCGTATAGTTTCTACCGGTTGTGATCGAGTGTGCCATGTTTGTGTTGTTGTTAAAGTAGAGATAGCATTCCCGATCATACAGATCGGTGGTGTTGTGTAGAAGTAGTAGTTCACAATGGTGTGGTACCGAGTTACTAGCCTCCAAGCGGGACTCGTTTACAAATCGAGCAAAGGCTGAAATGGCGAATGGTAACTGGACATCAGAATACGTGTGTCATTGTGTCATTGCGTTTCCGGCTCCCAACAAGTGACAATGATCAATCCCGGCCAAGCTTACCTTCAGCATCTGGAATCAGTTCGGCAAAGTTATTCCCTCGCAGTGATAAAAGCTTCAAGGATTCCCTCATGGAGTAGAGCGTCCTGAACGGAGCTGCAGTCAACGTATTGAATGCGGCCGAGAAGACTTCTGTCCTCCAAATGGTAGCCTTCCTCGAAAGTTTCGCCTCTCGGAACAGGTCAGTGTCGTCCTTAAGATTACCGTGGGACAGATCCAAATACATTTTGTGCGCTTTAAATAAGTAAATATATATACGTTCAGAAGACTCGTTGTATTTACGTATAATATATTTAAAGTAACCGATCCTATAGAATCAAAACATTAACTTAGGAGGTATACTATGGGAATACAGGCTAAGTTCAACAAGTGCCGGGTGTAAACATTCGAAGAGATACAATATATTATCGCTAAGATCGAGATAGTAGCGAGTAGCTTTGCCAAATCCAACCCAAGCTACTACACTCGGAGAAAAAACCGTTCTAGATATCGTTATCGATTTCAGATTTCGATCTCAAAATCTAGCCAAGATCGAATCATGACATCGAGATCGAACCGTTCTCAGATTACAAATAACTGCTCTCACTTGCCGCTCTCTCTCTATCTTTTAAACCTGATACTGCTTCCGCTTAAAATTATAAACTTTGAGATCCTTTTCGTTTCAAAATCAAGACATCTCATAAGAATGATTGATGCCACTGAGTTCGCTGAGCACAACCGATCTCGGTATTTTGTCATTCTCAATTTTTCCTGGTGTAGTTATGCAGAGCTTTTACCGATAAGGAGTTCCATAATAATGTTACCGATTCTGGTGGGATAAGGCTAACACCAAAGACCTTCTATAAGCAGTCGATTCGCGTTGCCGGAAGCGTGAAAGTATAAGTATATCACTTCTTTGAGTGCTGTTAACAATGCCCAATCAAACTGAAACTTAGGCAGCGGTTTTTATTGGACTTTTGGATAGGTTTACCGTATTTCTTGGTGCTCTCCTTGAGGGTTCCGTTGGGAAACAGCCACCATATCACCTCGTCCTTGATCATATCCAGCAGACAACTGTTCCCATCATCCGATTCGTACTTCAACATGAGGGACTTGAGGTCCGTTCTCTCCTTGCTGACCTCTTCGGCCTCCTCGCTGGATGTTGTGGCTGAATCTGGTTCTATTATCAAGCCATCCTGGATGGAAAACTCGGTGGATGCTTCCCTTACGTTTCCGAGGAGCAGGCACACTAATACGATCACATCCCATATATATTTTGGAGACATATTCACTGAATTGCGCACTTATAGTGCTTGTAATGGGGGATTATAAATAAGATTTGACAGCTGTTTGATTTCACAATCGCACAGATAATCGCGTTCTATACACTTTTTAGCCACTCATTCAGTTTCACTGGTTATTCCGAAATCCAAGCCACATTTTGTGATAGTTAACCGCGGTCAACTCTCCCGCCAATCACTTTATTCGCGGCTGAACGAAGCACACGCCTCGGATTCGCGCAATGGACTGGCTGGAGGACCCAGCCTGCTCCGTTGGTCAGCAGAAATAATTGGTAGCTGCGATACATATGTGCGGCTAATTCTGCCATGATACGGCTTATCAATTTTGGCAATATCTTCCCTTGAATGGCCCGGGACTATCAGCGTATCGCTTTTTCGGTGGCACTGAGCGTCCCGCCTCACGCCCACGCCAAGTTCCTTATCGGATAATTATCTGGTCGTCGGAGTACGGCTATTAGGCCCGTACTTCAATGGGCTCGGTGGTCTGGATCAACCGATATAGCCACGGCTCGCTTTTGGCCAGCACATAGTAAGTTCAGTGAGACACCATTTTCTATACTACTCGATTGTTTCGATTGCAGATAGAAAAGTTTTGATTTACGGCGTCCAGTCCGGGAACCGATAAGAAAAATCACTTGGCAAATCTTAGATTATCAGCCCATCGGCGATACCGAAAGCTGGCCACTGAAACATCCGGCTGCACAAATGCCCAATTAATTATATCAGTTCCCTTCATATCAGATACACAGGTTATTGGCCGTAAAAGAATTTATTGGGAGATAGGGCTTCTGCGGTAGTCTTCTATGACAAATGATCATCGGATAGCCATTGAGGAAGCAACATTTTACTAATCTTCTAATCTTTTGCTTTAAGTTCCACCAAATCTTCAATGCGACTTTGTGTAGAGTCAGCATTTCGCAGACGGAGCTCTATTTTTATAAGGATTTTCCATGATTATTATTTATAACTTAATATCAATGGCGAAATCCAGAAGTAAACTGGTTTGCAGTCTAATCTTTAAAAGCAAACATTTATAAAAAGAAAAGAAAGTAGTTTTGTATTATGGTGACAATACTTTTCCTAACCCATGGTGGGTTTTGAGTTTCCCCTGGTTGAAAGAGAACCAGATCACAAAGAGAGTGGATCGTTTCCCGCTGGAATTTGAGTGGAATGGTAGGGGGCTGGTCGGAGCCAGAGCTGAATTAGAAACTGGTTTTGAGTGCTGAGATCGGATCTCGGCTTTCAGTCGACATTCAGAGCTGAGCTGAGGCGGTATCAATCGGCGGAAGATAGTTGAGTGTGTACCTGGAATAGTAGGCCACTAATATAGCTATCCACCCAGTTAACAATACCCGCTGAACTATGCGCAAATCGCCGGGCAGCCTGCCCTCGGAGGCCTTCTCCAGCTCGAACTCCTCGCTGAGCAACTCGTACAGCGATGGCAGCGACCTGGCCAACTGGGAGGAGTACGTGACCACAGACGGCAGTCTCTTCTACATGGAGTATGTGAGATGCGAGAAGACTGGCGTCTCGGCGGAGCGGCGGGTGGAGTTCATGCGCCGATCGCTGCGCCTGGGAAAGAAGTCGTCGCGTCGCCAGCCGCACAGCAATAATCAGAATCAGAGTCAGAACCAAAACCAGTCCCACGGCCCGAGCAGGTTGGATGCCCAGACGGAGCCGCAAGAGTTCCGTTTCTCACAGTTCAAGACGGCTGCCCCCGATCCCAAGAAACTGGATCTGGTGATCACAGCCGCCGACCGCTTCCGTTTCGGACGACGATCCACGGCGGTGGAGTCCATACTGGGCTTCCGGGTGCTGCCCTTTGCGGACCAACCAGAATGCCTGATGGTCGATGGATTCGTTCACGATCTGAGTGCACTGCAGCACGGCATCAAGCGGGGAGATTGGTTTAGATCCCTGAATGGCATAGAGCTGTACGCCAGCAATGTGGATGAGTTGCTCCAGCAGTTCGTGGAGCCCACTCAGGTGTGCCTAGGCTTCCAGTCGTGCGGTGCGGCCAGTGCAGTTTCCCCCACCGATCCGGGGTATAATCAAAATGTTCGCGAGGAGCAGGTGTGCAAGGTGGAGAACTTTCCCATTTTCACGGAGAAGTTTGAGCAGATGTTGATAACGGAGGGGAACTTCGGTGGTCCCGGTACTTCCGTGGACATAAGAATGCCCTTTGCTATGCTGCTACTCCCGCCGGAGTGCTATCAGCATGAGCAGCAACAGGATTCCCTGTACTACTTTCCGGAAACCCCCGACAACTTCCTATTCAAGGCCCGTGGGAGTTTCCTCACCCTGCACGCCGTACTCAGTGAACTGCACACCCAGCCGCTGAGCTCAAGGCTGTTGGTGGACCAGGTGCAATACCACGTCAACTACCGCCGACTGAATGGGTTCCTAGTCCTCTTCGCCTACGCCGGAGGACTCTGCAGTGCGGCGGAGTGCAGCCTGCGATCGGATGAGCTGATCGGATACATACGCTTCTCTCTGCCGGGCTTGGTCCTGGAGAGCTTCAACCAGGAGGGAGAGCCGGGGAACAGTTCGAGACTGAAGCTGTTCCTGCGACACTTTTGTGAAATCCAGAGGACCCGGCTCGTAGCCCGGTGCCATGGTCATATTCGTTTCGAGGAGCTCCTGGGCCAATCCCGCAGTCTGCCACTGCCCAAGGAAGCGCAGCTGCGCATCTTTGATGCTCTGAGTGAAATGGAGGCCATGGACTATCGCAACTGGAACGACGAGCCACTCACCACCCATCGCGAGTTCTTCATCTACGGCAGTGCGCTGTACTACGATGGCTTTCTGGTGGCCAGCCTGCTGCCACCGGAAGTGCGGGTGAGTGTAGAGGGATTCCTGCGCTGCCGCGGGATCTTCGAGTTGCTCGGAGCTGCTCCAGGAATCAAAGTTCGCGAGATGTACGTGTGGGAGGAGATAGTGTTGCCCAGTGCCACAGGGCGATATTTCCTTACCATCTGCACCAAGAACCACTTGAGTCTGGCCGTGATCTTGAAGATCTTCGATGCTCCGGACATGGCGCCGGATGCGGTGGTGGGACCATCGCTCTTTTACATCGAGGAGATTCAGGAGACGCTGGACCACCTGGTGCAATGCGGCATTGAATCCCTGGCCATGTTCTGGTCCGTTTCCAATAAGAGACCGGAGGTGCTGGACGCCACTGCCAGCGAGAGCAGGGATCAGGAGAAGGAGCCGAACAACCGGCTGGAGTCCTTCCTCAAGCAGAAGCTAACCGTGCTGAGTCCTTCGGTGGAGGAGGAGGCCCAACTCTGCTCGTCCCTGGGTGGGTCTTCCATACACAGTCTGACTCCCAGTGAGGACGAGTCCTGTCGCAGGCGATTGACCCCCATCCATGGTGCTGCCGAGGACTCGGACAGCGGTTCCGACTGGGAGAACTTCGCCGTACAGCATCCACTCCACTATGGACTGAATCTCGGGGCCGAGAGCCACAACCAGAGCCAAATGACGGAGTCCATGTGGAAGGAGATCAACAACGTGGTGCCGGTCAATATATCCGCTGGCTGGAAGAACTCCGTGCTGCACTACGTCTACATAGACATCGCCAATGGGTCCTTGTTTGCCCCATTCACCGACAGTTCCGAGAACTCCAGCTACCTCTCCGAGATTCGTCAGGCGTGTCACATAATCCACGCCGTGCTGCAGAAATCCAAGCACTATCGCAGGCAGCTATCGGAATCCTCGAGAGCACAGCCGAGCTCGAACGGGCACAGTAGCCACACAGTGTCGCTGGTCAAGGAGCACGGCATGACCCTGGAGGTCAGCACGCAACCCAAAACGGATGGGCAATCCCAATCCCCGACGAGCAGTCGCTTCGAGGTGGTTGGTCGCCTCTTTCAGTCGCCAGCCAAGGAAGTGTACGTGTGTCACCGGTCCGATGTTCCCCAGAACATAGTCGAAATGGCCTTCCGGTTGTCCTTCTTCTCCATGGGATGACATCTTGGCAGGATACTACTATGAGTCGAATTCTTGCTATAATATAAGCACAAATATTTAAAATGTGGCTTTAACTAAACAAATTACTTCTATATAAGTATTCAAACAAATTTTTAAAATTATATTTAAGAATGCATAATTAATCATTTTCAACAATCCCATTACAAAAGCATTACAATTAAGGGAAGTGCAATTTTGTATTTTCGAAATTCGAAAAGCGCAAGCTTGCCAAAACTCTAAGAAATTGAAAAATTGTGTACATTTCATCTGAAACGCAGCGAATAAATATATATGAAGGTATTTCTAGAGGAAAACACAAGAATCGTGCGAATGTATTTCATTCATTCATAGTTCGTACTAGAGAAGCCATCAGAAGTGTCCACTATTTTTAGAGTTCGGTGGGAGGGTCCCATTCTAAAAGTAGTTCCACGCACCAGAAGTCAAGAGACACGCCGAGCAATAAATCCACGTGAACGAGTGGCTCAAGGTGGTGCTCCCCAAGTTGCCAATTTCCCCAGATTCGTCGACAGTTCTTTTTGGGTGTTCCAACAGAAGAGGTTTCTTGGTGGATGGATATGATGACAGCTACGTGGATGCTGTGCCTTGCTCTCTGCTCCACGGCGATGGCGATGGAGGAGGAATCGGGCAGTGGACTGTTCAACGTCACCGCGAGTCCCTCGGATACGGAAGCTTCTCCAAAACTGCCCAGCGAAGTGCAGAAAGCGGTTTGCACTGTGACTGCGGGTGAGGTGAAGGCGTCTGCCGAGGCTGTCACCACAAAAACCCTTAAGGGAGTGTGTGGATCAGGTGGGTGGTCAGTGGTCTCTTGCCCGTTTGATCTTGAAATTATTTGTGGTTTGTGTGCAGATGAAATGAACATGGCCTTCCGGAGTCTGGAGAACAAGCTCTACGAAGAGCTTCGTGTAATGAAACTGATTTTGGTGCACTTGGCCAAGGCGAATGGACTTAAGCTCAATACAGCCTTTTCCACATCTCTGCCCTCTCCACCTCCGACTGTGAGGCCAATCACCAGCGCTGCGTTGCCGCCAATCTTCAAGCCAATCGATCCTCCCAAGAAGCTTTCCAATTCAACCAATTCGAAAGCCGAGGAGAACGAAGTTGCTCCAGACTTCGGACTCAAGAAGAATCCTACTCTGAAAAACTTGGAGACGAACGCAAATCTTGGAGCTCGGGAAACGGAAGTCGATAAGTTTAATAACACTGTACTGGCCGATCAGGATGTAAAGTTGTTCACTTACTATTGGAAGCTGGAGAACGTTACGGAACTAATCAAAGCACCTAAATTGGCCACTGTCAGTAGTCCGATATTCAGCTTTAAAGGTATATCAGTATTTGGGGAGGATCTACCGCGTAGTTATATCTTGTTTCTTGTTAATCCAATTCCAGGCAAGTCCCTGCAACTAAAGTGCACTTTCCATCACATGAATCGCGAGCTGCTGAACCTGCAACTGGGATACGGCGTCTTTAACCCGAAATCTAAAACTGGCCAAAGCAACAACATCTTGTTAGAAATGGACGGAATTTTCCAGAACACTAAGTGGACCGAAGATATCCAGCTGAAGCACAAAATTTCCATACTGGATCAAAGTCACACCCACCGAAGAACGCAAGATCTCAGTTCACAGGTGCTGAACAAGCTGGACATGGGCTTCTCCATCCCGAACAGCGTGCTCCTCGGTAGCTCTTACATCAAGCAGAACGCGCTGTTGATCCAGATTCTTTTATATTTGTGAATGACAGAACAATGTTTTTTTCTCGAGCAATTAAAACAAAAAGAGACCAAAACCATGTGCTATTAAGAAAGACCTCAATATCCTTATTGCAGTTTAAAGCTTGCTGCGTGCTCCCTTCGCCTTAATGTCAAGGAATGGCAGAGCAATGGGGTACAGCTCCTTGCACGACTTAAAGGTTACAATATCGCTGATTGGTTTGTGACGCTCCATGTTTGTGATCTCTACGGGCTCCGCTTCTGACGTGGCATTTTCATCGGTTTGCTGGGATACAATGTGTACGGACAGAACGCGTCGCTCTTCGCCATCTTTTGCGATAAATTTCTGGAATGTGAAAGAGGTGGTCAGACCAAGATGGACTTTTAAGGATCCATATTCTCTCACCTTGAAGTATTCTACAAAGTCAGCCTTGCTAATCTTACGGAGTATTGCTACCTCGGCCTCCTCTCTTTCAAAGTGGTACGTCTGCATGGCTATTTCGCCATAGAACTGGCTGAATTGCTGGAATATGGTCTTAGGTTTTTCCAGCTTCTTCACGGCCAAAGCCTCCTTGTGCCGCTCAAACTCATCCAGTGGCATGTCCTCAATTACTTGCTGAAAATATGAGAAATTTGTTTATAAATTGTTTACGTTAGACAACCTTTCTATTACCAGATAAGTTTGCAGAAAGTTTTCAATACGATCTTCCACAAAGGACGGGTGCTTTGCTGACTGCACAATGATGCGTATGCCATTAGCTCCATTCACCTTACGCACGCCACTGAAAACGATGTAGCCCAGTTGTTCCTTTGTGCGCAGGCAATCGTAGCAAGGTTCGGAGAGCACCTGGGACACCAGGTTCACCATTATGTTTGTGTGATCCGTTTGTGCGCCGCATTGCAAGTAGAGCTGTGTGCAGGAGCTCTTGTGGAACTCATTCTCCTTCTCAAATAAGTAGCTGTCGCCTTTAATGGAACGGAACTCATGATTGGGTACAAAAAGTTGAGCGGTGTATAGACTTACCGGCGAGCAGCTTATACTCTCGCTTCTTAAGCATTTGGCGCGCCAAAATGGGTAGCTTCGACGCATTGGTAGCCTCCAGGCGGGTGTTAACTCGCCCCGCGATGTCCGTGGCCTGCTGCTTGGTCACATTGCCAAAAATAAAGCACTCTGTGTGCAGGCGCTGGAAGAACTCCTTCGCGAAGTTCAACACTCTATCGTAAGTGACAACTATAAAAAAGTGAGATTATTAGTAACCTTCTTTTCCAGATAGTCCAAGCTTATATCTTACGTTCCATAGCGTCCAAGAGCTCCATATTGGCCCACGCATTTTCAGTTAACAACAGAGCTAAATAGTATATGGAATGCTGATATGGTTGCTCAGCCTTAAAGTTTTTCAGTGAACGTACGTATTCCTCCTTAAGGATGTCGAAACGTTTCTCGTCGATGGAGAAGTCAAAAAGGTGATCTAACAGCTTCTCCAACAGCACCACCTGTTTGTCACTAAAGCCTCGAATGGTGAACTGCAAGAGAAAAAGCATTTTGTAATTTGAGAGTTCAATGCATAAGAGTTGCGCATTCTCACATCGATGCCGCACGACTTTCCCATCACACTGAGCTTCAAGCTGGCTAGCTCCGCATCGTACAAGTACTCGTTGAGCTGATCCTTCAGCAGCATCACCATCATATGGTTCAGATTGCAGTTCAGGGGATCCAGATAAGCAATCGGATTGGACATGTCGAAAGTCATGCATGCCTTTGGCTTGTTGAACTGATTGTCCTGCTTATGCCACACCCTCAAAATGGGGGTATCCAAAATAATCGTGGGATGTTTGGGAGCATCGGCTGGGACATCGGATATATCAAAGTTCGTTGGTATGAAGCTGTTTGGCAGTGCCAGTTTCAGGTTCTCGTTAAGTTCACAATTCTCCCAGCACTACAAAAATATTTTAAGATTATTTCTTGAAAGACCAACATAATACAACTTAACGTACTTGCACAGTATCCTTGGCCACGCGCTTAATGCCGTACTTTGTTTTATAGTAGGGCTCCGCTAGGTCGCAATCCGGCTCAAAACTCTGGCTTACTATTACGATGCGGCTCTTGGAGGGAACCAGCTCATCCAATAGGCCTTTAATGAGGTCTGGACGCCATTCGTTGCTCAGATATGGAGCTATAAGTACCTCCTCCAGGGGAAATATTTGCATGGACGAGACGGCATGTGTGACTAAATTCTCCGGCTGCTCCTTTTCCTTGAAGCGGAATCTCATTTCGTTGAGTTTCACACACTCGTCGAATATCCACTTCTTGGGTCCCTCTTTCCGCAGCATTTCCAAGTACTGAAACACGATCTTGACAATGTCATCCACGTGCTCCAAACCCTCCTGCGTCAGGTCGACGACAATATCGAAGAATCCAAAGCCGTTTTGCGTGTTCTGATGCCCGGCCATAAGACTGCAAAAGGAATAGATGGTAACTACGATATCGGGAGTCTGGATGAACTTACTCATTGCACCAGCCCAGACGTCGCAGCTCGGATAAAATGCTGCCCTTGCCCTCGTGACCGATGAGGTGCGTCAAATAGTTATCGGGCTATAATTAAACAAGAGGTTCAGTGGGCTGGCCAGAGAGGAATCCTCTGATTGATCCGTAGCCACAGCGCAGTGGTACCTTAAACTTACGCCTGACTTGTAGAACTGCGTCAAGTCGTCTGTGGTAAAGCTTATCGTCAGCGATCGGATGTCTTTGATAGGCACTATTTTCACCTTTTGTCCATAGCGCTCCTCGGCGTAGGGGTGGCGTGGCCAACCTGGAACCTTGACGTTTTTGTTCTCGATCTCGGAGAACTTCTCCAACACCATGCCCTCCAGTTCGTCCAGCGATTCTGTCACAGATTGATTACTTTCTGCCAGAAACGACTATACTAAAACGAACCTTTTCCAATAACAGCCAGGCACATTATGTTGGCGGAGTACCACTGCTTGTGGAACTTGAGCAGCTCATCCCGCACATCTATGTTCTTGGACTTGGGTATTTCGGATAGAGTGGTCTTGTTGCCGCTGCCGAACTTGCTGTAGGCATGATCCGGCTTTGCCAAGTGCCGGTTCACCTGCTTGATACGCCACAAATCGCTGGGCAGGTTTTTCTCGTGCTCAGAGTTTACCTGCAATGACGGCGTCTTATTTCTGTCAGGAATTCAATGAATGCTTTTACATACCGCATTGATTTCCCGCTCAGTTGCACTGGGCGTGAACAAGGGCGCAATGAAGAACTGCGCGAAGCGATCTAAGGCTCCATCCAACTTGTCCGGCGCCACGTGGAAGTGGTACTTGGTCATCAGGGGATAGGTGGCGGCGTTGCTGCTTCCGCCGCTCTGCGAAAGGTATGTGGTGTAGCCATTCTCATGCGGATATTTCTCGGTTCCCAGGAACAGCATGTGCTCACAAAAGTGGGCCAATCCAGGCAGGTTCGTGGGATCCGACATGTGGCTGCCATGGGTATATTCATTAGAGGCGAACATTGAGTGAAGATTTGATCATATTTACCCCACTTGCACGGACAGCGCTGCCGCCGAGACATCTGTGTTGGGATCGCTGATGAGCAGGACCTTCAGTCCATTTGCCAGCTGCAATCCGCGGTAGTCGCGTGTGTCCTGCAGCGACTTTTCAATGTTGTTCAGCCTATAAACGACAAGTCATTGTCTTTAGACGACGACCTTTAAGATGCGTAACGTGCACTCACCTCAAAATGGGCTCCATGCTGTCTGGCTTCCTGGTTGCGGACTTTTGCGAGCTCTCGGCTATTGTCATCTTGGGTTTAGTAAGCGTGCCAATCGTTCGATGTGTTACTGAAATGCTGGCCCTCAATGCACTTGACCTGTGCGAAATAATTGCGATTTAGTGGTGCCCGTTGGCGGAAATTTTATTTATTGCTGCCAACCGTCGACCAAAAACCGCTGTTAAGGCAAAAATCGATTTTCTGCTCGTAAGATACATTGAGTTTGTGAAATACTTTTGATAGCGCCACTCCGGCTTTATGTAGCGCCCGTACAACAAGAAATCGTAGAGTGGGTGGAGTAGGTTTCCGAGCCGGTCGGTTACCCGTTCAATAAATTTCAATCACTTTTAGGTCCGAAAAATAAGTTCTAAGTAGTTTCGCAACAACTAAAATAGCAAATAATCATCTGTTCGCAGGGCTGCCAACTCACCGAGCACACGGAACTAGTTCAATGTGTTGCCAGATCGTTTGTTTTGTGAGTGGTTCCAGATTTGAAATTCCCAATTGGAGAAATTGTACAAAGTGCTTATGGGTGGTAAGCCATATTTTCAAATACGAAAGACTTAAAAAGTTTAAGGTGCTGATTTTTAATTTTTCTAGTGTAACTTTGGACTGAACTAAGCTAGGATAGATGGCGATTTCAAATTGTATTTCAAATGCTTGGAACTTTTCTAACGACCATATAATAAATATTGGGCAACCCTGATAACAGTCATTATAAAAATAAATATTCCGTGAATTCCCGTTCAGTCTGGCAGTGCCCCGCGCCCATCCGCCGCCGTTGTCCAACACTGGCCGGCTGCCGTCAAAGCGCGTAGAAGAATTGCGGGCTGTAACTGCATTTTATTATTTTTTAATTTCATTGATAGTGCACCTGGCCAGCGAGCACTGGCTCTTCCGTCGGCAACCAGCTCGCAGCGATGTTAAACTTGTGCCAGCCGTAAAGATTGCGCGTGTTTGCGAACCACAAACTGCGTCGCCATCGGTGTGTGGGTGCAGAAATAAATGCAAATTGTTGTAAAATGCCGTGCTTTGGTGTGCGTGTTGATAAGTGCAATACGCAAAAGTAAGAACATTGAGGCAAATCCGTGCAATTCGTGCAATCCGTGGGATCAGGCGTTTTCAGAGGTGAGTGCTGCAGTGCTATGTCCGCGGAGATTCATCAGTTCGTGAATTCTGTGCTCTCCCCTTCGGTCAGCAGTCGAAGAATTAGGTTCTAATCAAGTTGTTTACCCACCAACATGCGTTTTCCTCGCGAAAAAGTGCAAGTGTTCAACGATTTTTCTCCCCCAAATGGGTCAAGTTTGCCGGAATGGCGAGTCCGAGCTCCAAGATCCCCTCCTAAAAGTCCCTTCTACGCCTCCTTGTTTGCGAGTGTGCGAGTGTGTGTGTTTGGTAACGGTATTTGTGGCCGTTTTGCAATGGCACGAGAAAATCAATAAGCTGGCAAAAATGAAGAAAGGAGACTTCCCAGACATGGCAAAACAGCGCAGAGTTCGTTAATAATGCTAATATGCTGGCGTGCTCGGCGAATTCTCGCGAATCAAAACGCCTAATTACTCGACATGTTCACACCTCGCATGAGAAATAACTTGGAACCAGTCCCTAAATAAACTTTGTTTTTATTTGCCAAGATAATGGTTGGTGGAAATATTTTACAATGAAAACTAAGAAAAGTAACTTTTTAAAACTGTAAAATCGATCCAATTTTATGCTGCAGATGCTTGCTACTACATGTACCTGATATCTTCAAAAACTAAAAGTTGTTCACCTTCACAACTTCTCCTTTCTTTGTTTCTTTGTTTTTGCTTCACTTTGCTTAAGACTGGAAACTTAAATAATATGTTTTACAAATATTTCTACAAGGAAATAATAAAAATAAGAGCGGTATTTGATAGTGTTTGATATCAGTCTTTGCAGAAATGAAAATTATACAAGACATGTAAATTTAAGAATATTTGAAAACATTTAAAGATTGCTCCTTCATAAAGTCAATTCAAATGTCCCTGAATAGATTGAACACATAAATTATAGAAAATCAAAGCGAAAATGGAACCGATTCCTGAGGTCAACGATCCACAATATTGACAGTAACTCAAAGTCTTCGCACGAACAAAAGACTTTCCTGTGGAGAACAACGATCGCCTCTGGCGACCACTTGAAGTGCCTTCAATTGCATGGTTATTGTTTTGGGTTTGAAGCGCGTCCCAAAATAGACAGACTGCAGCTCGTCGAGAAGATCGGACAATGGATTGCCATGTGGAGCGTGGGCCACGCAGGAAGAAGCGTGCTCATTGCGACCGGAGGATTGAAGGCAGATATATTTTTAGTGCAGCCCAATTAGGTTCAATTAGAGGTTCAAAGAGTGAGCGAGCTTATCACTCCGTATCCGAGGTACTTACTCCAACTTCCTACGCGACAAGTGGATCAAGTGGGGGTCAATGAATTGGTTGCTTATATAGCCTCCGATTGCGGGATCCAATAGATTTCCCAGTAAATGGTACGAAGCAGGTATCTGATTTCACGATAGTGCAGCAAGTAAACAAACAAAATAGCTTATTGGCGTAGATCAGTTATTCTGGATTTACGTATAACTGAACGTAGAAGTGAATTTTCCCAGTGCGTAGATTACTTCAAACTTTTTCTAATTTGGAAAGCACTTAGGTATCTAGATTAAAATCAAATTAATCACGTGATGGAACAATTTCGCCTTCACACACAATGTTAATGCAGACGATACTTTGTGTAACTTAGTAATTAGCAGGTCGATTGTTAGTCGAGAATTTAGCATCAGCGATAGAGCTTACCAGAACTGAAAAACATTAGGGCAGCTATTCTACGTAGTTCAGTTATTTATATTAGAAGGGGCGTCAGCAGTCTATTTTATTCTTAATATTTGCATTTATGTATGTTTTCCTCAAGAGAATATATATCCAAATTAAATTAACAAAAGCCAACACACTTATCATTTCAGATTCCATAAGCTTGTTCTGCTATTTGTGCATGCCCAAAATGGACAACGAGCAGCCGCATCAAGAGCTGGTGAAGTGCGTCCTGGTGGGGGACACGGCCGTGGGCAAGACCCGACTGATCTGCGCGAGGGCCTGCAACAAACACGTCTCGCTATCGCAGCTCCTCTCCACGCACGTGCCGACCGTGTGGGCCATCGACCAGTATCGCATATATAAGGACGTGGGTTACCATTCTCCAGAGAGTCGTAGGTATTGAATTTAACCGAATCCTTATACATTAAAGGTACTCGAGCGATCCTGGGAGGTGGTGGATGGAGTAAATGTCTCACTTCGCCTATGGGACACATTTGGTGACCACGACAAGGATCGGCGCTTCGCATACGGCAGGTGTGTAGAGCTCATTTAGCAGCACTTGCCATACGAATCAATAAGATGTCTTCTTGACCTACAGATCCGATGTGGTGCTGCTGTGCTTTTCCATTGCCAGTCCGATTTCCCTGCGCAACTGCAAGATGATGTGGTATCCGGAAATTCGCCGCTTTTGTCCGGATGTTCCTGTCATTCTAGTTGGCTGCAAGAACGACCTGCGCTACATGTATCGCGATGAGAATTATCTCTCGTATTTCGGCGAGAAGGGAACCTTTGTTCGGTATGCATAGCTAGCAGGTTTCAGCCAGTTTTGAGTGGCTTTCACTTTTTAATTAAAACCCGCGGGCGGGTTCTTCAATCAATTCAATTATTCACTATATATGGATTATATTTAGAACACACTAAAGATATAATTCAATGTTCAGCCCACTAGAACAAATTAATCTGTTTAGATGTTCAGAGATATTCTATTTAATTGAACTAAATTAAAGGTAATCATTACTATAATCTTTTTTTAAAGAGCCGCATTGAAGAGTGACCTGGTTATGCCGGATGAGGCGCGTGCCGTCGCCAAAGAGCTGGGAGTGGCCTACTACGAGACCAGTGTTTTCACCTACTTTGGGGTGAACGAGGTGTTTGAAAATGCCATCCGATCCGCGTTGATTGCACGCCGACAGCAGCGCTTCTGGATGACAAACCTGAAGAAGGTGCAGAAGCCTCTGCTGCAGGCGCCGTTCCGGCCACCGAAGCCACCACCACCGGAGGTCACCGTCATGGTGGGCAACTATCGGCAGGACATCTACAACATGTTCCTGTCGCAGGCCTACACCGACCTCGTCCTGGTAGGGGCGGGTGGCACCAAGTTCGCCGTGCACAGGTTCATGCTAGCCGCCGCGTCCAGCATCTTCCAGCGCCTGCTTAGCACTGAGCTGACTGATATGGGCGGGCGGAGCAGCAGCGAATCTAGCATGGTCAGCTCAACATTCGGGGAGGCCACCATTGCGGACTTTAACGACGACACAGAGTCCCTGATCCGCTACGAATCACGCACACAACGGTGGGTGCTGCCTCCCGATCGCATTGTACCCATTTGACTATGAATACATTTTCCATCAGCAGAATGTGGGAACACTTGAAGCGCCGCTCCAGCTACCAGGCGTTACCTCTCATGGAGTCTAAGCGGTCCAACGATTTGTACAGGGAGCTGCATCATCCGGTTCTGCAGAGCATTCGCCTGGTGCACGTGGAAAACCATCGGGGTGTAAATGGTCTGCAGACGATTGTCACCCTCAGCAAACTTATCTCTGCGCAAGCTCTGCATCAGTGCCTGAGATTTATTTATACCGGTACCATTGACAAGGATTGCGATAATCTGGAGGTAGGAAACGTTTCAATATATTCTGTGTTAAGTTTGACCTATTAATATATCGCTGCTCACAGGAAATTAGAGAAGCTGCCGATCTATTAGAACTGCCGCAACTGACTCAGCTACTTTCCAGGCCTCAAACCGTTATGGAGAACTCCAGCGATGAGCCAAATCCGCACATTTGCCTGGTAAGCGCATTGATGTCATGATGTATATTTTACGGTCCTAACCATTTTCTTTTCCTTACATTAGCGCATCAAAGAAAGCATGGAACGGCATTGCATTGGTGACGGTTGCTTCAGTGACGTCACCTTTGAATTGGACGATGGTTTAATGAAGGTACATACATATGTCTGTTGAATTACTATATGGAGCACAATCGTTCACACTTACCTTTGCTGCATTGCAGGCACACCGCGCTGTGTTGGTTGGTCGTTGTGATGTCATGCGCGCAATGTTGTTGGGCGACTTTCGCGAGGCGCATTCCAATGTGGTAGGAACGGGCACAATACCCCTGAACTAAGGACAGTTGTCATAAATTTCCTTCACCTTAGATCGTATTCCCTGGCGTTACCATATACACATTCCACAAGCTGCTGTGCTACCTATACACGGACCAGATTCCGCCAATCTCGGCCGTCAAGTGCCTCAATCTGCTGGAGCTGGCCAATAGACTCTGCCTGCCGCGGCTGCTCAACCTGGTTGAATGCCGCGTTATTGAAGATCTCACTCTGATTTCCCAGAACGAAACCAATGAAACGGTGGATCACTGTCTAAAGCTGCTCGAGCCAGTGAAGGTACATATAGAAAGATCGGTTAAAAAAATGATATACCGAAATACCATACTTTTCTTTTTTTTTTTTAGCTGCACAACGCACATCAATTGGCCGAGTGGTGCATGTCATACCTGTGCGTCAATTACAACCTT
Organism: Drosophila mauritiana; assembly: GCF_004382145.1. Lineage (NCBI taxonomy): Eukaryota > Metazoa > Arthropoda > Insecta > Diptera > Drosophilidae > Drosophila > Drosophila mauritiana. The sequence goes on from NC_046669.1 coordinate 19,823,152, forward strand.
ATTTGTAAGTTTTCACTCAAGGGCCTAAAGGCGCTGCACCAGGATAATCAGGAGTACTTGCGCGAGCACCGATGGCCTCCAGTCTGGTATCTGAAGGACTATGATTACTATCAGCGATGCCTGAACGAGCTGAACAAGGAGCTTAAGCTAAAGACTTCGAGGCGGGAATCGCCTAGCGATGACGAGGGCTGTCTGTGCTTCACGGGCGGTAAGTGTTGCTACTTTTACGGAACTATCTGCTCCACATCCCACCACACTTAACATCCCAGTCCAATACTCCAGTCGGAGGATCAGCTCAGGTTTTAGTTTCAGCTAGCTCTAGAGGATAAAGTATGCATCATGACGGCGGTTTGTATTCGTAGCTAGGTGTCTCGTTATTGTTTTCCTTTCCTGTTGATTTCCTTGCTCATTTACAACGACAACGCCATCATCATAATATTAATGTGCGAAATTTGGTCAAAGTATTCTCTTGCTGGCTGTTAGGTAAATCGAAGCGGAGCACTGATGTGAGTGGAACCACGGAGAACAGCAACGCAGATAATCAGATCTTCAACAGCGCCGGCAACTCGCTCAACCACATTGATCTGGAGGCGGACATGGACCTGAATCTCTGACACCCAGCCCTAGGGCAAGGAAGGTGTGTTCTTATTGATTTCAAAGTAAGGTTTCTTCGATATAACCGATTTACTTCGATATTTTGATTCCAGATCACTGCGCTTCATTGTGATCCTGCCGGTCCTGATCTGTTTCATCTGTACGATTTTAAGTATTTTGATACTTTTCCAAATCCATACATAACAAACCTCAAGGGCACGATTTAGCGTGGTCGGGGGGATAGGGATTGGGAATGGAGGGGGCGTGGCGCGTCTGCTTTTGACATTACGCAATATATAGAGCGCAAATTTGCCTTAGTGATTAACGATTAATAAGTCCAACGTAGCTCGACCCAGAACAAAGGAGCATACTGCAGAGTGCTTCGGATTTCTTATATTTATACGCCTATATAAAATGCAAAGCATAGACGAGTATGTATGCACACGCACCTCGGCGATGCGAAGGATTTCGCTGTATTGCCTTACGATATATCGGTGTACACTCAACTGGTTCTGCACGATCCCATGGAATGTGGACAGCTGAAGGACGCAGACATGTGTATATCCATATATTTGTACCTTTACCTAAGACATGTATGTATGTATATTTTTGAATTCCTACTTACGGAAACATTTGTCTAGCCATAGCTCTAAGCAATTCTCTACGATAAGGACGCATTTTGTACAGAATGATAGAATAAAGCAATTACGAACAAATCTCACGTTTCTTCCTTGTAATAAAAACGCATTATAAAATTTAATAAATTTAGAAATATAGCAGTTCAAATGCCATTTAAAGAAACACAACATTTATATCGCAGTTTTCACGGGTTTGACACTTGATTGCGATACAGTACCATCCTCCACCTCAAGATCCTGCAGCATGGCAATCATCTCCTCGTCCGTAATCACAACCTCCGCCCTTAGGTTGTTATTAATATGTGGACTGAACGTAGCCGGCGCAGATTCTCCGCACAGTTCACGCAATTCCTGCTCAAGTTGATCCTCTTCCTGGCTCGCGTTCTCCACAACGCTATTGGACATTACGTCCTGAACTTCCCGATGCTGATCGAGAGTGTCCCGCACATCGGCCAAGACTTCGTCGACATTGTCGTAAATCAATCCAGAATTCGAGAGAACCTTCTTCAAGGTATTTGATCCGATCTTGTAGGCATCCAGAACAACGCCACTGTTCTGGGCCTCATCCACACTCGACAGAAGAGATTCGATGTTGTGCAGGGCAAGACTGCGACGTTCTAATTAGAAAAATTTCAAAGAACATTCACTAAAGCCAGATAAGGGCTGTCTACAATAAAGATTACCATGATTCTTTTCCAGGAGATGCCTTTTTCGTAGATAGGTTTTTGCCATTTGCCGCTTGTTTTCCTTCATGTACTGGCGCACTTTGTCATCGTTCACCTTGATCTCCTCCTCTAGGTCCTCCAACTGCTTGAGTAACTGAGCTTGGGTATTCTGAAGATTGTGGACGGCCTGGTCTTCTTGGCTTATATTAAGATCATCGCCCTGTTTTTCTGTAACAAAAATTATAGTTAATAATACATACTACTTTGGAACTTTTAAAACTTGCTTGGTATTTTGATCAAGTGAATTTGGCGTATGCCTTTTTCTACTTTAAATTCTAGGCCAACGATTTGACGAACATTTAAGGCCAACAGGCAAACGCATAGATCTTTGTCTGAGTAAACGCGAACTCCGTGAGTCTTACAAAGCGTTTTAAAAGCATTGAAGTGCAGTAGTTTTCCAGTGTTTTCCGACAGGACTTTTTCGGCGATGGAATCGCAAGTATTCTGGAAGGATAATTATGTAGTATTCCTATTTTTATTGGATGTTAGCACATACGTTTAAGGCATTAAGGTGAATCCATTCAATTAAAGCGGAGGCTTCCAGGTCCTCCGTCACCACGCTGTGCTTGATTTTCGACCAGCTCCATGAAAGGGGACGCTTTACCAAGCTGTTGACGAGCCATCCCCCCCAGGAATTGGCCGGATCGTACTCGAATTCACTGCGAGAGCGGATCTGCTTCCTCTGGTGCATCTCGGATATCACGGTGTCCAGGCATGCGGGCAGTTGGTCACCCCTCATGAACAGCAGCTGCAGATCCCGCAGGCTGAAGATTGGTCGTCCGCTGAACTTCAGATATTTTTCAATTAAATCCATCCAGAATTTCATTTTTGCGTCGTAGCCCTCCGCATCCAGATGTCTCGATCGAAACATGGAGAACTGCACCTGCATTCTACCGCTGTCCTGCCAGCTTGCGGGGAAGCTGAACTGGTCGGTTTCATTCTCCCTGTCAACGCTTCCAAGGCCCATATTTAAAACAAGAATTTAATCCGAATCATACAAATTGCGCGTCTTTTGTGATTGTGTGTTTATAACAAATCAGCTGGTTTGTGGTGTTGCAAAATGATTAATTGTATACAACGCTTGTAAACAAACTTTGAAAAGGGCCGTTAATTTAGTGGAACGATAATCAAATGAGATATTTTTTTTAAAGATCTTTACTTAAAGCTAATAGATGCACGTAAAAGGTGTGGGAATACTAAATTTAAAATGTAAATTTTGTATACAAATTTATTTCTAATTTTAAAAAATAAATTATAGATCAGATTGTTTAACACGTGAAATTAAAGTTGTAATTAAATTTAGATTTCTAGCTTGTATTGTAAACAACTTAAGACAAATTCTATCGCTTGCCAACACTGAGCTCTTCGATAAATTGGATATCGATTAACTTTCTCCACATCGCAAATCAGCTGTTCCAGCCAGGCTACTAGATTAAAAACTTCTGACAAAAATTTTGTTTTGAAGCTTTTGTTTATTGTGCGTGGAACCCGCCTTGGCACTGGAGAGTACAGCACCATTCCAGAGGACTCCGGGAATGCACAGAACACGGAGCTAACTAGGCCGCCCCAGGATTCCGCAGCATCAATGAGCAGAGGAGCACATCCCAGCCCCTGAGACACGTTCTTGGCCTCTTTCGCCAGGAATTCCCGCCTAGATCTCCTCGCTGCCCCTGGAAGACTCTCGATTGTAACATCTGTCGGATCATCTTGAAGTGCGTGCTATTCTCCATTGTTCTGCGGTGCACTCACTCCGTCCAATTAAAGTCTTGCAATTCATCATGATGGAGGACGAACAGATTAACCTGCGCAATCAGTTGGCGAGGGGTAAGTGGTGATTTCGCAAGATTCTGGAAGGTTGCATCTCCATCTGGCAAATACCAAAAGCAATGCAGAAGGAGTTTTAATTCACCATAAGTTGTTAGGAACATATAGATTTGAGTTTAGTTGGGAGTTTAAAAACAGATAAGATTTTTAAAAACGAACTAAGTTCCCAGAAGATTATCTCTGGTTTAAGCAAATATATATCTAACCATGCAATTGTTGGATTAGATTTGAAATATGGTTGATTGTTTATAAACTTTCTAAACCTATTTTTAGTAGGCAGCTTTGCGGTTGCAAGATAAACACAAACAGTGATTAGAAAGTAATCACATGATGACTGAGAGCATAAACCCGAATTTAGACTTAGCTATGTTAATTTAGCGGGATAAATTACTAATAACTGTTGGCTTAATTTAGCTTTCTCATTTGAAAATTATTTCGGTTCTCTATAACTTTTTTTTATAGAGAAAACAAATATTCCAAGCAATGGGTGCTTTTAAAGTCTTTCTTACGTTTATTATTGCGAGCAAGGTTGAGGGTTTATTGACTTGGTTTAATTCTTTAGCTTGACCACTGGTTAGTGGCGCGAAAACTGCATGCTAAGCAAAAGCATGCATATGTGATAATATTTTCAGGTCTGCCACAGATATGACTAACGTCACAATGACTGTCAGCTATTTACACGAAACCAGTGCATCGTAATACCCTACTCGTATCGCTGGCCAGATTTCATTCTCTGTGGGTACACAACACAATAGTGATAAGATTAACTTGTAAATCGCGAAACACATTTGTCCAATTAAGCTATAATCGAAATCAGTGTCTGCACTTGCGGAATGGCTAGTAGTTTTCCCCAAAGGCAAGTGTATGAATTGGCAATCATTCTGTTCTCTTCGGACCACAGCTTTTTCGGGCGGTTTCTCCGCTTGGAATTTGAACCATTTGGGACCGTGTTATCAGGGCTCTTCACACTCTTATCACGCCTGCTGCGCCTGCAGAGAGAGTGTTGTGGCACAAGGCACAGGTTCGCCCATGAATGGCCAGATGATTGACTATGCATTGGCTGGGAATTTTACCAAGTTACCCACGGGCCAGTCGCCGAGGTAAATGCAAAAGCGGACGGACGTAATGGCGATCCACAGACGTCGTAGGGTTCACACTGGGTCGACGCTGCTCTGTCAGTGTTTTAAATGTGTTTTCGTAATGATTAAGTTCGGTTCGGCTCGCTCATTAATACGGTGAGGCTATATATGTATGGGTGTCTCCCCCTCCACGGGCATGTACCCACTACACATGGCGCTCAGTTCGTCTGGAGCTGCTTATACATATGCGAAAGCCGCAGCGCGTCCGCTGCTGCTGCTGCTGTCGCCGCTTCGGGCAGTAAAATTTCATTCAAACGCGTTTCACGTCTGTTTTCGAACGGTCAACAACGGATGGGATCGGATCGCATCGCATCGCGCGATCACCAGTTGTCGCCATCGCCATTTAGAAACCTATGAATTGAGCAAACAAATATCTTTCGCGGCTTTCGTGGCCAATGGTCCAAATCCAACAAGCTTCAATCCACTCCACACTCCACACTCCACACTACTCCAATCCAACTTGCCTGTGATAAGTGCCCGCCTCTGGACTTGTAAATCCGTTGAGTGTCAGCAAAACGCTAAGCTGTAAAATAATCAAGCAAATAAAATGAAAGTCCCCACGCGCAACTCGAAATACTCATTCAATTTGAAAATATTCAAGTTGCATAACGATAAGAAACCGACCAGCCCCAGTCCGCCAACCTCACCTGTGATCTCAGCGAAACGAAACTCATGGCGCGCTTCGTGGCGCTCAGCTCTGGGTTCCAAGAGCAAGTCCATCGCCACGGCCTTGGATGGCAGCGCAGATCCCATCGATTTGGAGGCGGAACCAGCGCTTTTCGAGCGCAGCAGGTGCCACAGCTACTGCTCCTCGTCCTCCGCCTGCACCGAACTACCGCATCCCGCCATCCAGATTCCCCAAGGCGATGAGCTCATGTGTAAGTTGGTGGATAATATGTGTTAAGGTTTTGGGATATCAGATATCACATTGGCCAAATCCGATCTCCTTCGTAAAAAGTGCTAAACCGTGCTTAAATACGCTTTTAATTCGCCTGATTTGAGGAATTATATGGATCGAAATGCGTCGCATGATATAAATAAATTCAGTAAAATGTCTGTAAAATTCCCTTAACACTTAAAACCCCTAGAAATGATTTTATTTAATTTAATTTTAAGGCCAAATTAATGCCATAGTCAGTGGCCATAGGTATCGTCCAATGAACCCACAGCTAGTTATTTAGTATTCCCTTGTAGGGAATAATATTTTAACTTTTGCCGCAAAATTAAGTACTTGTCGAGAAGATAAAAACCACCAACCTCTTGACTCCATCTAGTTTATAGTTAAGATTGTTAGTGCATTCAGAAATAGAGTACAAGTTAAACAACTGATTAGATAAACGTCCTGGGGGACCCCGCGATTTTCGGATCGACAAGCGCAGATCGGATGAATTCGGTTGAAGTGTACACCTGTATTATAAAAAAATGGCTTGAGCCCGCCAAATGGTCAATTCGAGCAATACCAGCGCCCGATAAGCTGCGTGCCGTGTCCGGAGGGCAGATAAGAAAGGTGTGTTTACCCGAGCGCGGCGCACATGCGTTCAGTTCGAGTCGATTGCCCATTTCGCCAGTGTTCAGCTGTTTACGGCTAATATATTATCCGGCAGCCAGTCAGTCAGTCAGTTGGAGCCATCGACGTGTCGCACTTGCCCGTGGCGCCCGAGTGAAATGTTTCCGGTTTAGGCAAACCAACGTACTATACAGGCGCACTGTGCTCGTAATGAACCCACAGCCATATACAATCGAATTGAAAGCTCCGTGGTTCCGTGGAATATACAGCTCGACATACGCGTTGCCCGGGTCTCTGGGCTGGGCTGGGCTGACTGGAAAGTCAAATAAAGTAAAACGCGTTTAGCAGTGATTACACGTCGGTGTTATGTGCAGCCGATTCTATAGTCGAGCGGAATAAACCAGCAGCGCCACAGCTCCAAGGGTTACACAATGCCGGAGGCGCTACATTTTACATCGATCTTTGATCTCATCATCAAGAGCGGTGCGTGCACTTCCAAAGTCCAGTTCGTGGCGAAGAAATGGCCCATGCGGGGAAGCCTTGAGTTTATCACAACATAAAAGCATTCTGCTGGTGCTACCTTAGACGATATCTACTGTATCCGATAAGTATACTCTGTGAAGTACCCTCGCCTCGATAGAGCAACCTCTAGCAGGCGGCAGTGTGACACAGTTTGGCGCCAATTTGATCTTGACACCATGAGCATGAACCGCTTTCAAACATTTAGTGTTAGCTAGCCTTTGGCGTTCGATTTCTTTTTGCTCTTGTAATGTTTTGAAACTTGTTGCTTTGCCATTGAATCCGATTCACAAGCTTCCCGAACATGTCGCAGTTGTTTCTCAGACAGGTTTGATTACAAGTCAGTCAGATACATATGTGATTAAGTGTTGCAATGCCACACATGTGGAAAACAAGGAACTAAGCAAAATTTGACAGTTGAAATATTAACAACACATCCACACAATAACACACAATAATATGTTTGTGCCACAAGTGGGCCACCAAAAAAGACCCCTCGCTTATTGCTGCTATTACTTTAATAAATGTGGGTGGGTCATGCTTATACGCTTAAATTTAGGGAACTCACTAACTAGCGACACTATATCCTGCAAATATACCTTATGATCAATATACTGCCTTTACAGCGATGCCATGGTTTGGCATGGACATCGGCGGCACCCTCACCAAGCTGGTCTACTTCGAGCCCAAGGACATAACGCCGGATGAGCAGGATCGCGAGGCTGGCATTTTGCGGAATATCCGACGCTACTTGACCAAAAACTCGGCGTACGGCAAAACCGGACATCGTGATACGCACCTACAGGTGAGATGAGCGACCTATGGGAATGTGGATGTGCGATTTTGTAACAAAGCAAAGCAAACCATTAGCATCGGTATTATCACCCAAAATATTATCAATCCCAGCGCGCCGAGCCGCGATATTTGCCCGCGATCCAGTCAACAAGTCATCTTGTGCGGGTCGGAACGGGTCGTCTGGTGATTTCAAATGAGTTCGGGTGCCAGGGTTTCCGAGTGTGAGTGCCTCTGCTGTGACCTTCACTCTCGCGCACACACGCCTACACGGAAAGCAAAATCGTGCTCATAGATTAGTTCATTGATGTACTTAATCTGAGTCGTAACCAAGTTGATTAGACGTTTAGCGACACAATCTTGATACCATCGGGAGAGCTTGCATTCCCAATTGGTGGTCTGTTTTTGTTTTCGGTGTACGACACGCTTATCTCGCACTAATGAGATTCCTTTGTTTACCTTCGAAAGCAAGTGATTCACTGTCAAGATGGTTTGCTTGTCTTCTTTTCATTTTAATAAACTTTTAAGCTGCCATAGTAAATCCTAAGAGAGCATATGGCAAAATATATCGTTAGGCAGGCTTAAAATTAAATTAAACAAAATGTTTTAATTGTTTATTTAAAACCTAGGGGTAAATGCCCCGCGCCAAAATAGATTGTTATTCAATGAGTGAGGCCAAAAGTTGAACACTTTCTAAAGAACTATGTCAATTTACAGACGCTCGCTGTTGCGGGTTTAATTTTCAATTTTGTACAAATTACCCTTTCACTTAGACTTTGGATAGCTAAATTTAATGGCGATCGTATAATCACACCGCTTAATAACCTAGTAACAGTTTGGACAGCACTTTCGCGAAGTGAACATTGACTTTTGCACTTTTCATTTCAATTTTGTAATAGGTTCAGAAGTCGAATTTGCATGTTTACGTAGCTCGTTTTTCACTCTTCCGCCTGGAATACGATTGAAAGCCTTTTTAAAGATGAAAAGAATCTTATTATTTTTAGAATAGCTATTATTTATTCGCACTAAGTGGTCTTTGTAATCCCTATCGCCTTTCAGATGGACAATGTCGAGATACGCAAAAGACGCGGCTCCTTGCATTTCATTCGCTTCCAGACCACGGACATGGGCAACTTTCTGTCGCTGGCCAAGCAGAAGGGCATGGCCGAGCTGGTGACCACGGTTTGTGCCACCGGCGGTGGCGCCTTCAAGTTCGAGCAGGATTTCCGCGACCAAGTCAACATGAAGCTGGCCAAATTCGACGAGCTGGACACGCTCATCAAGGGCATTCTCTTCGCCGATCTGCACAATCGCACGGAGTGCTACTACTACGAAAACGCACGTGACATTCTGTAAGTGGACCAAGTGCTGGCTTCAAGGATTCTCTAGTAGCTAATTTACCATACAATTTGTAGAAAAAGCGAGAAGCAGCAGTTCAATTTCTCCCAACCGTTTCCCTTTATTCTGGTGAACGTCGGATCCGGAGTCTCCATCCTGGCGGTCTACGGTCCCGACAACTACAAGCGCATTTCGGGCACGAGGTAAGACTGCTCTTCATGAAATTACACTTTAGTGCAACGATGCTTAATAAAGTGTATCCTTCAGCTTGGGCGGCGGTACATTCCTCGGCCTGTGTTGTCTACTCACCGGCTGCACATCCTTCGAAGAGGCCATCCAACTGGCCACCAAGGGTGACAATAGGAAGGTGGACAAGCTAGTTAAGGACATTTATGGCGGCGATTACAACCGCTTTGGTCTCCCCGGCGATTTGGTGGCGTCAAGGTAGCAAACGCCAGAATTGAAGGTCCATGTACCAGTTACGAATTTTCCACTTCTAGCTTTGGCCAGATGCACCTCAACGACAAACGGGTTTCGGTATCACGCGAAGATCTGGCCAACGCCACACTGGTCACCATAACGAATAATATCGGCTCCATAGCAAGGATGTGCGCGCTGAATGAGAAGATCGATAGGGTAAGTATCAATTGTTGTTACATGCATCATCGACTGAGCAAGAAATCCATTTCAGGTCGTCTTTGTGGGCAACTTTCTGCGAGTAAACCCCATTTCCATGAAGCTGCTGGCGTACGCAATGGAGTTCTGGTCCAATGGCACAATGAAGGGTCTCTTCCTGGAGCACGAGGGATACTTTGGGGCTCTGGGTTGCCTGCTGCAGTTCAACGGCGAGCTGGCAGCCGCCCTTAACGACGGAGTGGAGCATTCAATCCACACTGAATCCGATTCAGCTAGCGATGCAGCACAGACGTCTTCTTCGGCGGACGAGCCGCCAGAAAAGGCGCCCACAAGCAAACACTCCACTAGATAGTCGCTATAACCACATGTTCCTCCCAAGGGCACCCAACGTGCGCCAGCCGATTGTAGTGCATGTACAGTAGACCTAAGATCGATAAGGCAATGGCAATGGCAATGACTTTGATCCTTCGCAGTTTATCTCGGTATTTATCGTAATTCTTTCTCGGCTTTAGTTGTAACTTGATGACGCACAAATTGTAAATGCATGAAATTACGTATGTATGGATAAAGTGCCTGCTAGAAAGCAACGAATTTTGGCCCGATCAAATGCCGAACCACAAATTATGTCTTAATTTTTCGCCGCGTAACATTTCACCATATGTTACTACCACGCTATCTTCGTCACTTTCGGTAGTTTTTAGTTTCGATTCTACAGTGATAGCAAATTACGCAATTGAATGTTTGGCGCGCAACAAAATAACGAAAGAGCAGGTATAGCATCCACCTAATGATATGCCCTTGTCCTCTGACAAAATTCATGCATTCTTTTAAGTTATTATCTTAACGTTTTTGTACATGCTTTAAGTGGATGTTTTAAAGTTTTCTTTTTAGAATATAAGTTTGTGGTCATGTTATGATAGGATCCAATTTGTGGACAGGTCAATAAAACTTGTTTTACACAAACTAATGGTATGATGATGCAGTTTAAAAACAAGACGGTAATAGTCTTTCACATCAATTAAACGATATTCTTGTATCAAATTAATTTTATTATCAAAAGCCTTCTCTCTACCTTTGCCAACTTATACAATTATTGTTAAGGTTCGTGTTATTCTAAACAAAGTCCGTAATAAACTAGACACGATTTGTTCTGATGAGAACTAATGGTAGGCTTTACGGGAAATCACCAGACATCTTGAATGTATATTTGTACGGCGAATTTGGTTTCTTCAAAATAATGAATGTATAACATTTGGCATATTTTTAATATGGGTGATCAATGTAATTAATTATCACTACGTTTGTACACAATATTGCTGTAGTCTCTCCGAAGTCCACAGCTTGCCTTAAAGTCAAAGACGCGCAGATTGTGATCGGTGGCCACGAACATATATTGGCTATCACAGGCGAGGCTGTACACTGGCGACAAGCCATTATGATTCCGCGTCCTTCCCGGAAAGTACAATTGTACGTATTTCTTCATTCTTATATCGTAAAGGTTGACCCGTGCATGTCTGTTGGTGCCGACCAGCACCGCATGCAGACCATCGTACTCCAGGGAGTAGAAGGAGGAGTCGAACGGATCATCCCAAATGGCTACATCGCGATCCACGCGTCGGTCAAACATCCGAAACGTGCTGTCGAAGTTGGCAGTGAAAATGACCTGGTCATCTTTCAATTTCAGGTCGTAAATTGACATTGTTTTGGAACTGAACACCAATTCCTCGCCACTGATAAAGAAGAAATAATTTGAGATAGTTAATAACACAAATAGTAACAATAAAATGTAAATCTAATAATATTTATACTTTTGTCATTCTTTAAACATTACCGAAAACATTCCTGCACATAAGATTTCAATGGTAACAAGATGTATCCATAACTAATAGACGGTAGGGCTTACCTTTCAACATGGACTGCCCTCAGGGCCTGGCGACCGTCGTCAGTGTAGAGTCCTCCATACAGCCACTGGCCATCCGAACTCAGTTCCAGAGACCTAAAGGCGTGCGGCAGATTCATCACCTGATCAAAATGCGTCATTCCAAACTCCTCCGCACGCTGCCACAGTCTGCAGCAGTGATCTGTGCTGGTTGCGTACAAATCCTTGACAAAGTCTACACAGTACAAGTACTCGTTGGCCGGATGCATCCTCTGCTCCGTCATCACCATGCTATCGGTATCGTAGTGGAAGCACGATCCACAAACCCTTCCCGCGAATATGGTTTCATTCTTTTTGACGAAATCAGAGATGTCAGTCTGTGCGGACGTACAGATCTCCTCGTCGAAGCGACGATGCAGTGCATCATAGCTGGCCCGTCGGTACTTGCGTAGATAGCAGGCATGTGTGATGTACAGATAGTCGGCCTCCAGGCACAGTTTGGTGGGGAACATCTGAGCATGGTGGAAGTAGGGTCGTTCGAAATAGGTGCCACTAACCCAGTTCCTTGACACTTCGATGCGTTCATAGTTTGTCAGGCGTCTTCGGTTTCTAGGAGATTACCAAAGGAGTACATTATCTTGAGTTTCTTATCCGATTCTCATTCGCCAACCTCTTTTCGATCCTTGGATTATTCCGGTGGCCACAGAGCAGCAAATCGTAGGCCAGTGGGTGGAAGTAGTAGGCTTCAATAATATACTCCAGAGCCGGGTCCGCCCGGCACAGGGACAGTAGGTCCCCCTCCGAGCAATAGTCGAATATGCGGAGCAGGCAGTCGATGGTCAGATCCTTCAAGCTCATGCGGGATCCATCCATCATATCTTTCACCTCTAATTCGTGAATCTAGCTCATATTCCCTCGATTTCCGAACAAAAAGCAAGCAAATTGTATATCGATTAATCCACTTCTAGCGTTACCTTTGCAACACTACGAAATTTCCGTTAAGTTTGACAGCAGTCAATAATTAAATTCAAACGTGTGTTCTTTCGTAGTGTTTTTTATATTATTAATTTGAATATCAAATGTATATTCTTTCATAGTTTATTTATAATAAATAGATCTCAGACAATTTGATTATTTCGAATAATCGATATATTTTTCATTTATAGAATTTCCTCAGCTAATAAACAGTGCAATCTTCACTTATGTGTCATTGTTGACGTAACTTGACCTGAAATTGTGCAATTTAAAGAACAATGAAACACTTGTTAATTTCATCGACCTTTGAAAACAGTTTTTTTTTTAACACTTTCCATGTTGATGGCTATATTTTTTTGAAATTTAAACAACTGGCATTTAGGGTATAAATTTACAGATTTAAAGTAACTATTACTAAGGAAAATTTTGTTTAAAAGTGCAAGTTATTTATTCCCACCCCTTTAGCCAATAAAGCTTTTCAAATGTTACTACCTAAGCTTTGGTCTTTTAATAGTTAACAATATCCACCAGCTGTGTCAAGGCAATCCAAGAAAATACAATTCATGGAAAATGGTTAATAAATTTATTAATTTTGCTTGTGTAGAAGGTTAAGCATCAAGGCTAGACTTCGGGGAACTATTGCGGTAAATGACATCGTTGGAAAATGAGTTTTTATCATTCGATAAGAAATTTAGAGTTGATTTTAGAAAGATTCCCACCATTGATGTAAGCCGCCTGCAATACCAAACACGAAATAGTCCGCAACTGCACATTTTGGGGACAAAAGTCTAAAATATACGATTTACGCACATAAGTATGCGGCGTGCGTACGACCACGTACTCATACAATTGCAGCAATCTAAAGTTATTTAGAACACTGTTTCCGCAATTAGGCACGAAACTGCCGAGATTTTTGCGCTAAATACCTTAACTGAGCATTTGATTGACTTGAAATAGCGCACAAACTGTCTGATCTGTCTAGAAAGTATCTCGTATCTTTCTCGGCATTTATCTGCCGCCTTCTATGTAGATACTGCAAAATAGTGCATAAAGTTTTATGACTTCTGGAGTGTTTTAGGAACAAGTCCATGGAACGATTGTTAAGGTTAAGAATTTCGCATTATCTATTGGGTACTCAAAGGAAATCATAGGACTATCTTCTAATGACAGACAGTATAAGCTGTGTGCGAGGGCAAACAAAGAAATTCACGGAAAATCTTGAGAATTGAACCAGAGTCATAACAAAGAAACAAGTAACGACTATTTTTGGGTCAGGGAAAGTAGCGTAGCTGTCACTGTTCAGGTCTACTTTATGGTTGTCAAGGTACTTAAGGTTTTAGAACCTAAAAAAGTGAATTTGTAACAGGGCTAGGCACTTATCTAGTCCACCTTTGTACTTTCAATTTAACATACTTTTTCGGGTAGCGTGACCCCTATTAGAGCTTCGTTATATTAAAGGAATCGTGACTTTTGGGTAAGTAAGGAATGCGAAAAGTTCTGGATCGTTCGTTCCGTTCTATAGGTCCCCTTTAAAATCTTATCAAACTGCACATGACAATGGGCTTTACCCTTTCAAGAACTCGAGGCATTGAGTACCCATCCTAAAATGTATTCTTAAAATATTAAGTAAAATAAAATCAGGATACTATTGTAAAAACTATAAATTCGCATATTGACTTCTGACTTTTGTTCAATATGTATCAATAATCGACAATAAATAAATTTATTTAAACAACAATTAAGACAGACAAGAACATCAAATTTGAATACATTTCCTGTGTGGTTACATTTTTCCCGATGGGTATTTTCCAGTCGGGTCTTAACCGATCGGGCGAATCTAGTTAAAGTTCATGCGTGGCACTGAGCCCAAAAAAATTGATAGTCACAATCTGTGGGTGACGTAGTCGTCAGCAGTTTTCGCGTTCTGCGCAGTTCTCGTTCTCTCCGGCAATTTCATAATCTGAACAAAGTGCTCGACCACAGGTAAAAATGCTCGAGAACGGCGCACACAGCGCCAAAAATCGGGCGGCTTACGTACGAGTATATGTACATGTAGGTGGTATACATGCGAAAGTCCCCGTCACGTCGGCACATCAGATGACAGTGGTGGGACCTCCGCATTCAGCAGCTATTCACAATATTAGTTTACTGCTATTGTGGAGCAAAGTCGCAAATATTTCCGTAGCCAAAGTCACGTTCGCCCACCTGATAACTTCCAGTGACTTGGTTGCATTATCAGCTTGGGATCTGCTGCTCTGGTAATGGGAATCTCACAAACAACACTAACTAATATGCTGATATTTCCGACTCTCGAGAGAATTCTCGATTATGTGCCGTGAATCTCCTTCATGAAGAAAATAGATTAGGCCTGAATGAAAAAAACATATTTTTGCCAAAACATTTATCTGATCTTAATCAAATGTTGAATGTTACTAGTAAACAATATGACGCATCCAGAACCAAAAATCTTGTTTTTTTCCTGACTCATTGTTTTCATCTTTTGTAGCCTTCCGCTTCTGGTGAATCTACCATAAAATATATCAACATTCATGTTGTTGAGCTAATAGTCTGGTTGACTGATTACACATTTATAAATATTTACCATCTTGTGTCAATCAATTTACAGCGCTTTTTCCCCCCAAAGAAACAATTCGAATTATTCTTGGTGAGATCAAATTTCAATGTATTATGTTCTTTTTTTGCAATTTTCACTTACAAGATTTTAATAGTAGACAAAGCGTAATACAGACGTATTAAATAATAAATAACAATTTGCATTCGTTGCATTTTTTAACATGGAAACTAATGTGTTTTAAAGCCCAAAAGCAAATCAGGGCGACTGTCCTTTGATAAGATCAACAGTTTGCAAAAAAATTAAAATGTTAAATGTATTGTACATAGGTAGGTTTTAGGAAGAATCGGTTGCAGAGAGGAGGCTGCGGAGCGGCGTGATTCTTGAACGAATCGAATCGGGGCCGCAGCGCGATTGGAAGGCAGTGAGTTCTTGTGTGTCTAAAGTTTAAGTCTTTGTTGGCAGTACCACCTGCAGGAAGACGACGTGGAACGCAGTCGGAGTCGGCGCGACCCGGAAGGCCAGGATGTCCACAGTGTCATATCATCCGATATGCCCAGCCCCGGCGGCTAATCAACCGGCATTCAGCCGGATGCAGCCAACGCGCCAGCGTGTCCCAGAATGCAACCCGTGGGTGACTCCACGAGCTCCAATCAGCCCATGTCCACATCCGTATCGGGTTCGGGTTCCGTGGACAGCCCATTGGCATTCTGAGCCATTTGGAGCGTGGAGCGAGTGTAGTCCAGTGGCTCTACGCCAATGTCCTCGTACTCGTGCTTGTCACCCAAGGGACAAAGTCCTTCCTCGTCTTCATCCATCGCATCGGCGGCAGTGCCTTCGTCCTCCTCCGCATCGCTCCAGTCCTCGGCCACCTCCACGTCGACAGGCAGGTACATGTGGAAGGGGCGCTGCTCTCGCAGCCACGGGGTCAGGAAGATGTGGCTGGCGGTCATGCGTTCCGTGAAATCTTTTCGCAGCAGCGAAAGCAACAGCCATCGCACCGACTTGGACAGCGTCAGGGGTATCTGGACATTCCCGTGACGTATGACGGTGATGAGGTTGCAGTTGGCCTTCTCGTAGAACGGGTACTGACCCACCAGCATGGTGTACAGGATCACGCCCAGCGACCACATGTCCGCCGGTTTGCCCTTGTACGTTTGCTGGGGGCACAGCAGTTCCGGAGCGGTGTACAGTGGGCAACCGATCTTGTCGCTCAGAGTATCGTCCTCGCCGTCGAGGATCATTGAGCCTTCCAGTGATTCGTACTGCAGTTTGGTTCTGTAATTAGCAAATGACAAAATCAAATAAATAATTTGCCAAAAAGGGTACAGAATATATGTATGTCTTTCTTAGAAATGCAACTAACAATCTTTATTTTTTACTCGTTTCTATTAAGATGTTGGGAACTATTGTTGCCAAAGAAGTGTAGATATGACTGCACCTTGAGTTGGCACTGCCACTATTCTGATCGCAACTGTACCCGTTCATCAGACCCAGCGTCGAGCTCTACATCATGTGCAATCCCTGGGACTTGCATAACCCCCGATTTTGTGGGGCCATTAGCTAGCGCAATATCGAAGAGACTTGAATCGATCGGCCACGGAGCTTCAGTTTCAGTTTCAGTTTCAGTTGTAGTTGTCTTTGGCGTTGGCGTATTGACAAGTCAAAAGGCAAATTGGCCGAGAGAGCACATTGTGAGCTGAGCTGAGTTGACTTGGATTGGTGACGAAAGCGCAGCTTGCGACCCCCGACACCCATGAGCGAGTGCCGCCGCCGCCGTCGCCTCCGCCCCTGCACTCCACTCCACTCCCCCTCCATTGGGCCACTCCACTCCACTCCATTGACATTGGCCCACATTCGAATGCAAAAAGCAAAAAAGTAACGAAAACGCCAGCGAGCACAGCGCATAGAGCCGAAGAGAGTCCGCTGTGCGAGCTGTGCGAGTAGTGAGGTGAGGTGGAGTGACGTATCGCAACTTGTTGCTGCAACGGCGCTTCTGCTGGGACACGAGCACCACTACCAACCACCACATTGGGTATTCCGCCGATAGCGAACGAAGAGATATACAAACACACGGTCGCCGTGGTCTGGTATCCAAACATCCAAAGAGCCAAACACAAAGCAGGCCAAAAAAACCTCGAGCTGACCCTGAACAAAAACAAGCTTTGAAAACGCGCCTCTCCTCGGCACAAATTACAGTGAACACTGTAAGAAACAAATTACCTTCAACTTGATAGCAACAGGTGGGCAATAAATAGGCGGGAAAAGAAATAGCGCATTCAAATAATATATCCAAAGAACTCGGTTCTTAATTAAAAGCAGGTTTCTGTACATATATTTTCGGGTTTCATTTGTATTTTTATGTCCTCGATCGTCTAGTTTTCCCCATTATAAACTTATATTTAAGATCAAGGCAAGTTTATATAATGATATTTTTAAGATCAAGGTTTTCTGTGAACCAATATTAATATTTTTGAGTGCACGGAAGGCAGGTGGAGATGTGATGAGGAGAATAGTTACAGCTGCTGACCTCGATGCGCGATATAATCGGACTTTGAAGAGCGTCTTGGGGATCTCTTCCCTCTCCCTCTCTCTCTCTCTCTCTCTCTTTCCGTTTGGCACAAATTAACCCGCGACAAAGGTTAAAATAAAATCGGAATCGAAACGAAATACGGAAAACCGGCGGCGCATAAGTGTTCAAACACCTTGGAAGTATTTATGTACGGCAAGAGAGCATACAAAATAAAAGTATGAACCAGAGATTTGTACATGCATAAGCATACGCATTTGTATATGGGAGGCACTGGCATATACATAAATGCGTTCAAATACAGAAGATCAGAGTCAGGGCCATTCACCGCACTGTGACCTTAAAAATTCGGCTCGTTGTTTGGTTGTGCGTGTGTGCGCCCGCCCCGCTGGATACATGTAGATATGGATATGGCCACGCCCATTGAGTATGTATGTACACCCAGCAAGCACTTATCTATATAGAGTTAAGTATTATTCGAATGCAAATGGGATTGGAAGTGAGCGCCAGTAATCGCAGCGCAGTTGAGTCGTATTGAACACTTGTTGTTTATTTCTCGCCAAGGTGAGAGAGCTATAGTATAGATAGAGATCTATGGGTTTCTTCCTTCCGCCGTTTTGCACTTGGCACAGAACGACGAAATGACGAAAAAATCAGCAGATATTGCGCTAATTGCAAAGCCATACGGAATCGAGCAATGTTCACGTCATTCCATGCTGATGTCAGTATAATTTCGAAGATAATAAGAACGGGAGACATACAGTTGTGTTCATTAACATATGCGAAAATACATTTTGGGTGAAGGTGGGGCCAATATTTCATCATCCACTGTAAACTCACACACGGGAAATCGACAAATCAAGCGAACGCCGAGTACGTGGCCCCCAGATCCCCCACCCCAAAACCATATTGCAAATGCCATGTTGAACAATTCTTGAAATGTGGCAATTTCTAGCTTCCGAAATGTGTAATGAAAAAAAACGGGTGGGCCAACATTTTGGCCATCACTGTGGCACATTGGGCCCTTGTGTACGAGTATGTACACAGAGATACAGTCGGGGTCAGCAAAATAAGGCATGTGCTTGCCCACTGAGTGGCAATTCTATGATATTACATAAATTATAATTCTTTAGCTACAAAGCTAAAGCTTGCAAGGTTTTTGAAATTATTTAAAATTTTGTATCTTAAACCTATTCATTTTTGCAATGCTTCGCATAGTAGGAAAGTATGTTTACTATTAAAACTAGTTCGAAACTACCATTGTACCCTGTGCTGTACATACGAACGCCTTGCGTTCATTCGGTTTGTCAGTATAATTGTTGTTGGCCTATTGGTGATTCGATTGCAACACTTGTTAAATGTTCAATGTTACCCACAACGACGGCGCCAGCAACAGCAGCAGCAGCAACTACAACAACATGGGCCAATAACAAGAGCAACAATTGTGGCACCACCAACACACGACCACAAACAAGATCTCTCGCTCATAACGAGTTTCCATCGAATTGCAAAATAAACCGACTAGCCATATGCAATTGAGTTGGTATAAGGCAGGCATATGTGGCGTATATTGGAGTATATGGGTTTTTCGAAGGTGTCACCTGGACACGCAACTCACCTGGCCTCGTCGATGAAGTAGAACCGCTTGAGCTTGAGGTCCCTGAGGATAATCCCGTTGCGGTGGCACACCTGAACGGTCTGACAGATCTGGTGGAATATGGCCCTCGCCTCCGTCTCGCACAGTCGCTTCGCGTGGCGGATGTAGGTGTGCAGGTTCTCGTACACCCCGGTCACCCCGCCCGTGGAGTCCCTCTCCTGGGGCACGGGCGCAATGAGGATGTAGGTGCGATCCTTGGTCAGCGGTATGATATCGTGCACGGGTCGGATCAGTGGATGGCCATAGATGGTGCTCCGGCGCAGCTCCTCGTCGTGCTGCTGCAGCTGAAAGTAGGCTCGTTGCACCTTATGCAGCGGTTCGTTTACAATACGGCATAGGAACTGCTCCCCGGTGAAGATGTCCACGCAGCGGAGATTGGAGGCGGTTAGATCGACCAAGTGGCGATACGAGGCGGGCGTCTTGGCAGCCACGGCGGCCGATATGTGACTTGGCTGGGCGCTGATCAGATAACGCTGTTGGATGAGTTTGACGGGCTGCTGGTCCGTGGGTTCCGCTGCGATGCCCAGGGCCAGAAGGTCACAGGCTCCGCCGGGCGTCATTAGCTTCTCCCTGATGGTCTGCAGCATCTTGGCATTGGGGAACTCCTTTTTGGGCG
This sequence comes from Drosophila mauritiana, assembly GCF_004382145.1. NCBI lineage: Eukaryota > Metazoa > Arthropoda > Insecta > Diptera > Drosophilidae > Drosophila > Drosophila mauritiana. The sequence goes on from NC_046669.1 coordinate 19,843,093, forward strand.
TAAATAATCCCGGTACGGTGTCCTCCTGGCTGCTACTCATGCCACTGCTGCTGGACGATGAGGAGGTGGAGGCGGCGACTGCTGGCGAGACTGGTGACGAATAGTTGACTATTTTGCTGGTGGACGCCGCTGACGAAGCCATTCTGCTGTTTTGCCCGCTACTGTTATCCATGCTTACTTGTGTTTACCACTTCACTTAACTTTATCACAGTTCTGCTCTCGCTACGTTTTCTTCGTCTTATTCTTTGCTAATGCTTCTTCTTCTTACTAATTTTGTTACTCCGCTTTAGCCTGGCTGTACTTGGCTGTTAATTGTTTTGACATTTAACGACGCGCCGTTTAGTCTCCGATTAAATTCGATTTAAACTCTCGTTTAAACTCAGGGCTACTACTACTTCGTTAGCTTGGCCATGTGCAATGCGGGTATACACTGACGAAATGCGGCGATTTTAAAACAAATCGAACGCTGCTCACTGAACTCGCGAAACGAAACGAACGCGACCGTCTTCTCCGCAGTTTGAATTTCAAATGTGACCATCCACGCGGTCGAATGAAGCACGAAGCGAAGAGAACGGCGAAATACAACGGCGCTCTCTCGCACCCTCTCGCTCGCTCTCACTGCACCGATCCTTCTCTGTCTCACTCTCACCCGTTGGAGGAATTTAGCTCAATGCGGTAGGTAGGGCAAGAGGAGAGGGAGACCAGAGAGCGTCGTTATTTTTTGAAATCAAAATGGTTGGGGAGAGAGAGAGCAAGAGCATCGTTATTTTTGAAAAAATTGCGCTGAACGCTGAAATTCCGATTCCAACTGAATTCGAAATACGTAGCTGTATGAACACTATCCCCACAGCAACCCTTAAACTGTTCTTCTACGATTTTACGTAGTAATCTGCGCGCAGCAATAAATAGTGGCGATAAGTTAATTAGAGGGGGTTAGTAAACTGATAAAATCCACAGTTTTAAGATCAAATTAATGAAAGTACAGTCAGCTTGAACTTCGATTTTGTTTTATCGAGGGCAGAAACACCCGTATAACCATCGCTATAACTCGAAAATATCGTTTGTGGTTTGTTGGCTTGGATACTTGAGGTTTTCTCCCGCTCTGATAAGGCAATATTTTACAAGATGGATTGAAATTATTTGTTTTCCCACAGTTACGAAATTTTTAAACCAAATTCAGTGATGATGTGCTTTAAAATAAGTTTTTGAGTAGTTGCTTTGCAAACTAAGCATTATTTATGAGATAATTATTATTCTATCAATAATTTTAAGTTTTATCCATAAAACATTTTAATATGTATATTAGGATACATACATATTTAAAATTAAGAAATTCGTCATTTGAATACACCAGATTTAGATCTGTTATATCCCTAAGTATATGACCACAGATGGACATTTCAGATGTACGCAGTGCTAGTAAATCCTAGAATTTAAATAAATACTCCCAAACTCTAATCTTCAAAGTACGCTTCAATCTCTTGGATCCAAATCGATCATTGAATTTCTTCCTGTGCGAGATCATTACTCATTTGTGTGTGTGTATGTGCATTTGCCCTGCTGTTTACCTCGCGGTGCAGACGATTTCATGATTTTTGCAGCTGTCCCGAAACGAGGATCACTGGGCTACGCAGGAATTACGACAGCAACAGAAGGCAGTGATCAGAGATCCTCAAGGAGCAGGTAAGAACCACCGAGCGGCATTATGTCGCAGGTAGATTCCTACATACATATGTCAGCTGCACTATTCCACCCCTAAGCACTATATGGCAGATATAGTGCATCGGTGCAGGGCTGTACATGCGATGCAGTTGCAGTTGCAGCTGGCGCAAGGTGATTTCCCACTAAAGACATCCGTCTGAGGATACACAGGCGCACAATCGCGGTCACAAGAATAGTAACTATCGCAATCGAATCTTAAGTTATTGGAACAGAGGGGTTTTAAATATAATTTTTAAGACAGAAATGTTGGACTAAAAGACCGGGAAAAATGTAATTTTAAAATCGTTTATTTGATACAACTGTAAGATAGATATAACTCATTAAAGTTGGAAACTCATTAAAGTTTTCCATATTGGGATTTTGAATACTAATATTTTCACCGCAACTGTGTGTGCAGCCTTGTATTTTGGGCCTTGGTTTTATCAATGCGTTTTTCACCGATCTCTTCGATTGAATTCTTCATATTATAACGCTCTTTTTGAAACGCAACGTCCGTTTCAATTGCTTCTTCTTCCCACGAAGTAGCCGATAAATACGAATGCGAAAATCGCGAACATAACAAATAACACCAACAAACCTTCGTATCACTCTCTTTTCGCCCCGTCCCTTTCCCAAAGTCTTGCATCTGTTTCTCGAAAAGAAGATTGAAACGAGAATTATACTGGTACCGTGACACCAATGCAACCGAAAAGGGGTGAAATTATAGGGGTGGCGGCATCAAATTGAAATTGAAAAATATATTATTTGCATACGACATACTTATTTGCAAGCACTTATTGTTTCGCTCTGGTCACTGCACTCATTTATACGATTAAATAGGCATGCGCATTTTGATATGAAGAGTGTAGTATATACGGAAAATATACATATTCTTTAGAAATAATTACGTACATATACGTGAACAGAACAACCTTTATTCCAGTAAATCACTTTTGAGTTTCATCATGGTCCGCAATGATGATTAAGTTTGAATTGCAGTTCGTAGTGGGAAAATTATACAAACATATTTCATAGAAACTTGAAATGATGCCCATTTGAATACTTGCACCAACCAAAATCTTCTACTTACCTTTTGTGATTGTTTAGAACCAAAACTACCAACTCTGTATTGATCTACATATCTATTACATATGTATATATATCTATATTCCATATTATAAGGATTGATTGATGTTGAGCAGTATTGATTATAATCGCATTGTGAAATAATTTCACATGTAACCGTAACCCATTCCTTTGAACCACTGTGCCCCAAGCCCCACCAAGAATACGTTACATTTTAAATTTAAATTCGAACATTCGGATCGAGCCGACCACTTTGTATCTCACGAAAGCGGTTACTTTTTCGAGACTCGTGGATTGCTCTGCGCTAAAATTTCAGCGTGCTTTTTGCCTTTGTGCGAATGAGCGAGCTACTTTGTTGTTGCCAAGCTGGCATGAAATCCAGATTTCACATCCAAGAAAAAAAAACAACTCAGTGCGTCATCGGCTGCGTCATCAATTCGGGATGACGACGCCTCGCCATTCCCATTCGCAATTCCCCTTCCTGATTCAGATTATCCATTCGAAGCTCCGTCACATCGACATTCCCCAAAAACAGGCACACAAACTCGTATATCTTGATTCGCCAGCGGGCGGACGCTTTAGTTTGTGAATATACCCTGACTTTGGAGTTTCAGATTCGCACGAAATTGTGGAAGGTGAAGTTCTCGAAGTGAGTGAGTGAGTGGTTTGGATGGGAAGTGCATGATGCACGGCCGTGATGCGGCTTTTATAAAAAAAGTAGATTAGGTTGTGGCACGTGGTCTGGCGATTGCACTTGCAGTGGAGCTCTGATGAATGTTAATGTCATGCGGTCTTTTCAAACCCATAAGTATGAAAGTAAGTTGGACTCCATCAAGGTTTCAGGTCAGGGTAAAATAGGCATATATAAATGAATATTAAGACATTGAATCCCTTATATATGTAGATGTAGAATGCAGATTAAATTCGTCTATCTGCAAACTACAAGTTTGTGTAAACATCTCGCGCGGTAAATCGTATCTAGCATCGCAAAAGATACACTCTCACTAGTTCGAGCGTGCAGTATCTGTATGTGGTTATGGGTATGAAACACAACAGGTTGTCGACGGTGTTTGGAGAAAGTGCTTATTGCCAGCAATACCATCAGGTGCAATGACCACATAGGTATAGGTGAACCTAGTCGGTGGATGGTTGGCTCGAAAAAGCGTATAAATTGTCATGGAAACGCAACGCTCTGTGGACGGCACAACATGCGAGGGAACTTGATCTGATTAAAGCTCCATAATCAACTAAGGGAGTTTTCCGACGAAAAGATTGGCCATATAACTGCTAAGAAATACCTAAAGCCTAAGCCTAAATAGAAACTATTATAACTTTCTTTTCGTACAAAGAGAAACATGACAATGTAATGGTTAAGTCCGTTGAACTTTAACTATGTGATGTCTTTGGAGCTTAGATAAGGAGATACATAACTTCATGTGGTAAAGATCGCTTTAATGTTTCTTGAAATAAACGTATTGAACTTCGATAAGAAGATACTTAACATTACATATAGTTTCTATTTAACATAACTTCTTGAACCAAACCTTAATAGTTACATAAACTCTGAAATTGATCATGGAGGGATTGGAGTACTCAATCTTACAGATACATCTACTGCTTCCTCTTCCGCTTGAAGGCCGCAAACAAGGGTTCAAGTACAGCAAACACTTTCTCGGTCACACGTATCTGTTCGCTGCGTAGGTGGTGAAAATTGCTGCCCTTTTTCCCAGTCCCGATTCTTCACAGATGCATTTCCCAGATGCCAGCATGCTGAGGATTACCCATTGTCCGTAATATTTGTATGGAAAGGATGCCCCGTCGAAATGCTATTGATGAACTCTCGCACACATGCTTGGAAATATTATTACTAGTCACGGCGTGGGAACCGAGGCAGAAATGTCCCAAGATCCATGCAGAATATGGCCATTTCTGGAGGTAAAGGTGGGTAATTTGCGACACATTTATAATACGGGTACACGGCACCGGCATTTCCCAGGTGAAAATGCGACATTGCAAATAGTCGTCACCCTGCTGTACGGATGTATCCCAGATACATAGATACAGAGAAATTGGTTTGTCAGGGAAATCAGATTTTCAAGAAAAAGTTAGCCCTTTATTCTTAACTCGGACGCAAACGAGACGGTGAGGTACAGCCTGCCGAGGACCATTAACCCTGTCAACCCCTAAAATGACAATTGTTTGAGCTATCAAAAGGATATTTTTCAATAAAATATTATCCAAAATAGTTTCCCCTTTCTTCCGAGATGGATTGTTATGCATATGTGCTTTTCTTAAAGGGGTACAACAATTTCACAGTTTTTCCACACAAAAGCAACGCCGACCGACCCACATTTATGAATGGAAAGTATCCTTAATCTTATCATCATGGGGTGGGTTGGACTTCGACCGAAACTTTGTCAAGTTTCCTCATTTTTCACGATAGATCCAAGCGAACTTTGGCCCTTTTCTTCAATTTTGTAATTGCGCCGTTTATTTGCCCATTGTATTTTCGCGCGACCCTGTTTCACCTGGGAAGATCCCGGATTCTTTGTTCTTTTGTGACACCAAACTAGCTGGAAAACCTCTTTTTTCATATTGTCATCATTGTTACACTTCTCTTTGTAAATAAAAACTTGACAATTTTCTGAAAAAATATATGCGCAATAAACAACGATGGCTAGATCAAGCAATCAAAATCTGATAAGATTTGTTTATTTATTTATTATTTACTTAGCGCCTTAATTAAATTTGCCCAAAAGTTGGCTATGATTGCGTGTCGTTCGGATTTGAAGCTATCTTTTCAGATTCGCGCTTTCGTTGTTCGCGGCAGTTAATCCAAGAAACAAGTTCTCTTAGGAACATTCAATCTTTCGGTCGACTGATTCAGCATCCCTCAATGAAGTTCAACGCTTCTACGCACTAAATACAGCCTGCAGTCGAAAAGGACCTCTCCATCCAGTCCTGTGCACCACCTGCTTCCTGTGGATGATGCTGGGATTCCGAGATATCCTTGCGCTGAACATATGCGCCTACGCTTCTTGGTTTTGTAATTTTAGGGGCTGTTCAAATTTTCAGGATGCTGAAGGTCCTAAAAAACGATATCAACTGTACACATGACGAGAAACACAAGGGTAGTCTCCTTGCGTGGATATGTTTGAAAGTAATGAACAGAGTTGGAAATCAGTCAGTGAAATCATATCATTTTTCGAGAATTTCTGAAAATTATTGTAAAATATTCAAAATGAACAGTCCTTGTGTAGCAAACTATTTGGCAGGATATCTTAGTCCTAAAAATAATAAATACGGGAAAAAATCGAGAAACTAACCCACTAAAACACCTGATTATTTTGTATACACGCATCAATATATATTTGCAAATATATAATATTGTATATGCTTATTTACACAGTTATAAATATATATAGTTATTTAAAGACATGTATGTGTGTACTATTGTTTAACAAATGCCATGTGTGCATAACGTTTAATAAATTTATTTGTACGTTTGCAGAGTAAATACGTTTTTTGTTGTGTGTAATACCATTTCTGCGATATTGTTTGCAATAATACACTGTAAAAAGCTATACCTTGATATTATATATATATATAATATAAAAGGTACTTCGCCATAATATGTTATATACCAAAATTTCCTTTATATGTCTCGTTCAACGTTGGGTTTTTGGAATGCATAGAATTGGAAATGGATTATTTATATAGAGATGCTTTTAGTACACCCTTATGAGGACTTTAAACCGTATCTGTTTCAAAATAATAATAAATCAAACCCCGAAACCTTTGATTTAAAAAATCTTCTAACATAATTGAACATATTTCTGGTATTACATAGAAAATAAGTATTATAATCATTTCCAAAAGAACAGTAACCAATTGATGTAGTTTTATCTATGTACATTTAACTTTTCAGAAATAATAAACCGAAACCATAACAAATGTATCTTTCACTGTCCATAACCGATATTGATTTGATTTTGGTTCACGATCTGTATTCGGGTTGAAGCTTTGGGTTCCAATTGGAAGAATTGACTTAGGAATATCCGGACGTCTCGTTTTCGCTTTCCTCTACAATGGATTTCTTGTCCTCCGGCTTGCTGCGTCCTGTGAATCTCTCGAAGATGGAGTGCTTACTGGACTTCTTGCCACCGGATGTTGCCTTGAAGGAACCCCACGGCACCTTTCCAGCCTCCGAAGTGGTCATCAGGATGGAGTACGAGGAGCAGACCTCACCCTCTTTGCTGTTGCGAATCCCGTAGAGGAAGTACACCACCATACCGATGCAAACCCAGACAAAGAACCTTACCCAAGTCACGGCATCCAGATGGACCATCAACAAGATGTTACAGAAGATTCCAAGGGCAGGAACGAAGGGAACCAGGGGCACTTTGAAGATCAGGCCACGGGTGTTCTGGTTATGGACAGCTATCACGGCCACGCAAGTGCTGGCTGCGAAGATGATGAATCCATAGATGATCAGGGCCCACCAGGTGCCCGTATACAGTTGCGTCCACGACACCTTCAGCTCCACACAGATGGCAAAGCTCAGGAAGATGAACAGCATCACGGCGACGGAGACCACAGATCCCGGTTCGAAACGTCCTAGTAGGGGTTCCAAGCACCTGAACTGGGCCTTAAGTCTTCCAGCTAGGACCTCCTCTATCATCTCACTGGTCGGCGAGGAAGTATCCATGCTGGACTGGGACGCCACATCCTCATCATCATCGTCGTCGTCGTCGGGACTTCCCGCCACTGCCGGTACCCTAATCGTGGTATGAATTCGCTCCATGGGACGGTATCGCAGGATGATCACACTGGCCGAAACGATGGTATAGGCCAACAAGGTGCCAATGGACATGAACTCCACCAGCTTGGCCAGATCGAAGACCAAGGCGAGGCAGGCACTCATTACCCCGGATACCACTAGATTCAGCAGCGGCACCTGGGTAGTCGGGTTAATCTTGCCGAAGCAGCTGAAGAGCAATCCATCCGAGGCCATGGCGTACATGCAGCGTGGCAGGGCGAACAGCGATCCCAACAGGGTGGTGGTCATTCCACACAGAGCTCCTATGGAGATCAGGTACTTGGCCCAGGAGAGGTTCAATTGACCAAATGCCTCCGGCAATGAGGCAGCCGGATTGATCTCACTGATGGGAATCATGAGGGTCAGGGCGGCGCTGACAAGGATGTAGCCCACTGTCACCACGAACAATGAGATGATAGTGGCCACGGGTATGGATACCGATGGGTTTTTGGCCTCCTCACCGGAAGTGGCTATGGAATCGAAGCCCACAAAGGCGTAGAAACAGGTGGCCGCACCGGCGATGACTCCTCCAACGCCGTAGGGCAGGAATCCACCCTCTGCCTCGGACCAATTCTTGCCATCCGCATACCAGAATCCCACGCTGATGACCAGAATCATCACGGCTATATTGACCAGGGTGAGGAGACTATTAAACACCGCCGTGGCCTTTACTCCTCCGGCCAGAGCAGCCGCGTAAACAATGCAGACCAGGAAGGCCAAGACGTCGGGGTATTGGGCCAGTCCGGGCTCGTGGATGCCACCCGTTAGCTCCAGCGTTGTGTTCCCAATCCAACCGCCCAGCATCGAATCCACGTATCCACTCCAGGCCCTGGCCACCGAAGCTGCTCCCAGCATGTGCTCCAGCAGGATATTCCAGCCGATGACGAAGGCCCAGAACTCGCCCATCGAAATGTAGGTGTACACATAGGCCGATCCCGCCTTGGGCACTCGAGTTCCGAACTCCGCGTAGCACAGGGCGGCCAGCATCGATATGAATCCGGCCAGGATGAAGGATAATATGATCCCGGGTCCGGCCATTTCCTTGGCCACAGTTCCAGTCAGCACGTAGATGCCAGCGCCAACCATATGGCCAATGCCTGGGGGTAAATACATGGGTACATACATATATGATATATGTGGAGATAGTCTTTTTTTTTGGTGGATGACACATACTCAAATTTCTGGTTCTTGTAAAGCAATAATTCAGATGTCAAGGAATATTGATAAGGGAAATCATGTTCTATTCCTATGTGAAGGGTTTTAAAATCTCTAGGAATCTCTAGGGGATTTCAAAAGCATCTCTCTGTCTTCATATCAGGGATTTTCTTTACTTTGAAGGTTAGTCTAGTGCGTTGTTAAAAATATATATAAATAATAAAAACTACTTGGGGAATGGCTTTTAAAGAAGTTGTTGAATGTTTAGCAAGTCATTTTGGCCGAAAGATGCGCATGTGGCCCTGTGAAACTTGTTTAAAAATTATTAAATACTTAAACATTCAACGTGTTCAAATAAAAAAACAGTAATTTCTACAATGTATCTTTAAGTACCCCCAACTCTGAACTTTAAGATAGCAGATGTTTGCATTGAAAGCATTGTAGCCCCAACATATTGTTCCCTAATCGGAGTGGGAGACCGGAGAACAAGCCGGTTACTGATCGATTAACCGAAAGTACCCAATAGAGCGATGTCGAAGGTGTTGAGGCAGCGGTTCAGCGGCGTCTCCATGACGTCAGTGGGCACCGACTTGGTGCGATTCATCTTGGTGCAAATGCCCGACAATATGTGCCTCAGGATCGCACGTCGTGAGCTCGGCATCCTGGTCGAGACAAAAGTTGAAACCGAGTGGAAAGGAGTTAGCGCCTCTTGGGCCACTTGAAGGATCTGAATCTGGGGGATATTTGGATGTATTCCACGGAATATTCGATGCGGCACTCGGGACACTTTCACTTGTTGTACACAAACAGCTGTGACTGTATCGATTTTTGCATCAAATTCGAAAGCTCAGTGGGCGACTTGCCGAGTGTTTGCACACGGCCAGGAGGCAGCTTTCGTCACTGAGCTTTTTTTGAAGTGCGATAAAATTGTCACACCAAATAGTTTTCAAAAAACCTTTGGTATGGAAATTATAGAGTAAACTACAAATTATTATTCGGAATATTCCGATATCTTTTAGTTCTCAATGCGTTGAATAATCTCTAATGAAATATTTATATTTTTAGTTAAGCCTTAAACAATTTTTTTTTATATTTATTTACCAAGTTTTTTAGATTTAGGTCCCCGCAAAGTATACCATTCAATTCCGTTTAATCGGAAATAAAATATCTGCATATATTTCCATATAATGGAGCATACTTTTAAAGGCCACTTAACTTCGTTTGAAAGCTTGCTTGTGTTTGTGTGCCAAAACCGGAAACTAAATTACCGTAACCATTTTAAACAAATTGCTGTTACACTTGCCAATCAAATGATCGACATTTGTAATCGGAATGTCGCTTAGTGATGATTAGAATAATGCATTTACAAAATTATCGTATATTTTAAGCTAAAAGTCTTTCAAAATTGATGCCAACTAATTGCACATAAATATTCCGAATACTAGCAAAATAAGGAAATTATGAGTACCGAATGCTAGTACTAAAATTTAATAATAAACAGCCAATAAGTTGTATTATTATTATTTTATGTCTGAAATTAGTTTTAATCGCCACAAGGTGTGTTCGCACCAACAAAACTTGTTGGAGAACCAGTGAGGCTTACTTTTGCCTATTTCTTCGCAGCCAACAATGTCCGGTAATAACGAAATGTCTGATCACGAATTTGTTTTGTCACTGCCGCCGAGCGAATGCAAGAATATGTGATCTTTGCTGATCCACGCGATAGATAGGTTGTCACACCCTTTATGGCGACCAAAAATTACGTTTTCCATTAAACATATGTTGGTGTTTTTAAGTGTAGTTCGCAACACTTCTTTATGTGTTGAAAAGCCCAATCAACGAAACTTTAGTGCAATGCAATAAGTTAGGGTTTTTAAGTAAAGATGTACCAAGTACTGTTAAGTCGAATGGGAAGTACTCTTGGGGATTTCTTATAAAGCTAAGTTGGTAAATTAGTTATTAATAATGTTATATTATAAAAAAGCATTACCATATTTCACATCTCTATGATAACAGAATGATTATAATTAGATGACAAAAGCTTTGTAGATATAGATCCTTCTTTAAGGAGAGACCCTTCTGGGATGGTCACCTGTCTATTATAGTACAATAACTATTATAATAAGGTTATGGCTTTTTAGTAGCGGTTTTCGGAGCAGCAGCTACCATCCACTGGCTCAGTGGGTTACGTGATGTGTGTCAAAGGCAGAAGCGCCTTCGGAGGCACCTCTGGCATCGCGATGCAGATCGTGCCTGCATATGGATACGGATTTGGGGTTCGGGTTCGGCCTAACCATATGACGGTGGCTAAGGGAATTACCCTACCATCCGTCTCCATCCGTATTCTTCCCATGGCGACAGCCCACCATCGCCATCTCGCCATGACCGTTGCCATTTGGCTGCGAAAATCTATCAGCATCACGAAGCGGACGCTGGGCTTCCAAAACTTTGAATACTAATACCTGTTAGGGATGACCAGGCGCATCGGCATCGCATCGGCTCCGAATCCGTCGTCAACCTGTCCGCAATGCCGGCTGTAGTTGCATGACAACATCTCCATCGCACACCTCCATCTCCATATGGCCAAAGTCCCAGTACCCCGCTCCCTGCGAGCCCACATCTTGTAGCACAGGTAGTTGCAATGACGGATTTTGACTCTTTGGCCCTAAAAGCACACCGGCGAAGGTGCAGTTTTTCAGCTCAGTTTTCAGTTTTCAGTTGTTGGTTTTTGGTTTTCATTTTTCAGCTAGCTACAAAATGTGCCAGTCGCGCGCTTGGGTCAAGATGGCTAAGACGGCGACTCAAATGGCTAAAACGGCTAGGGAGACGGCGTGTGGACGGTGCTCACGCGTCTCGCTGCCCACGAACTCCATATGAATGGAAAAAATAGTTGGCTCCAGGCGCCGGGCTACTGGATGCCCTAACTCTGGGCAATCGATTCGGAAAGGCTTAGATTGATGATGGTGACATGATGCAACGATAACGCCCATGAAAAGATTGATCATTATGCCCAGAGATACATTTTCCAGATATTTCGGTGACCTTGGGCCCGCAGATGGGCTAATATCCAAATTAAAATCATTAACCTGCGTTTCTATTAAGAACAGCTAGTTGCAATATATTTATATTTATATTTTATCACCATATATATTAATCTAGTCCTTAAACTTGCCGAAGGACTTTAAAGATATGTGTGAAGTTAATGAGCATGATATAAAAACGTTAAGGAATATGCATATTTTTTTAATAATAATTAACACACTGCTATAATTATCCAACCAGCTTGGTAATTACGTTCCAAATGACACACCCCCATAAACGAATACGTATTATTCCCGTGATCCTATAACTTGTTTAATTCGGCAAACAAATTGAAGTACATTAGGTGTTTTATCAGCTGACCTCTGACATTTGCAAGTTCACTTTAAAGCGGGTACTATTTAGTTTTTTCATCGCTCGAAAGATAAATTCTAATCTGAATCCGTTTTGTGTGCGCGAATAAATAATCACAACCTGCCAATAAATCGTAGTACCCGATTTAGTGGAGTGTGCGTGTATAAAACCACGAGCGACGTAAAATAAACAACAACAAATATATTAAGCTACTAGCATTGGTTGTATTATTTGTCGTTTTTGTTTTTTATTTTCCGTTTCTGTTTTTGTTGCCGTTGTATTTTACTTGCCGCGTCTTTGGATTTTTGAGGCAATATCCGAGACGATTTCTGTTAAATCATACGCCGTGTGTGTATATAAACGAAGACGAGTCTCTTTGGCGCTTAGTGCGGCAACGTCCACTTCGCCAGCTGCATCCCAGCCAGATCTCTTCCCGAGCCCAAGTCCACCAGCCAGTGCAGTAAGTCCAAGCTTATCCAAGTGGTCCAGTGGTCCAGTGGTGATATCCGACTGATGGCCGAATAAATGGTCAAAGTGTTCCACTGTGTTACCAAAAGACATTCAGTGATTTGATGTGATCAACTCCATAGGCCGTTAATTAAGGCCAGAAAATGTGAATCGATGCAATTAACCAAGTGAATGGTCCAAAGTGAACTCAGTGCTTGCCCAAGAACTCGTCTTAAATAAACATAAATATGGAAGGATTCACTAAACTTTTAATCGAAGTTACACTTTAGAGTTGGAATATTTGGAAATTCTGTTTTAATGTGTGGATACAGCAAAACTTAATCCAAATATTACCAAAAAAAAAATACTATTAACTAATGCAACATTTTTTTTAATCAGTAATAAGCTAAGGAAATTTTAAATAATCAAAAACTTGCTCAGTTTTACGACGCTTGATTTTGCATATTTTATACATTTCATATTCGCATGCATTTTAAATCAGTAAAAAACAAAGATGCAGCATTTTATAAATTTTAATAAGAAATTGGCCAATTTTGGGATCGCCAAACTTAAATAATTATTAGCTTTTTCCATTACGACCCACGCAGATTTGACCTTGTATTTACATTTAGCCGGCTATCACACTTAAATATATATAGATATTTGTTGTTAAAAAAGTAGAAAGTGAATGACTGTGACGCAAGTAATTAAATCCTCACCAAGTCCAGAAAAAGTTACAAAATGACAGAATCGCAAAGCTAAAAAATAAACAACGCTAATTCAGGTTAAACCCGAAATAATACGCCTCATAAAATCTCACGGTTTCTAACTGCGTATATTTTTTATATATTTTTAAAAATTATTTTCGGAGAAGATCAATTGATTTAAGCCTTGAAAAAGCATTCTTTTCACAAGTCCGTTTACCCGTTTTTTGCATTTCTTTGTAATCAATTTAGACGAGAAACAAGTTTCGCAGATCCGGGGCCTGAATGCCATTTGCATTTCGTTGTTAATCTGTCAAAATTCATTTAGTTAAGTACCTTGAATAAGAATTAAATTAAGAATGATTGTATCTGAAATCAGCCAGATCCTTGTGAGTTGTTCGAAAATATGGCCAGCACTTGGTAATCTATGCAAAGTGTCCATAAATACCCAATTAAAAGCGGCGCAAAAATGTAAATTAGATTGTTCGTAACATGTCTATTTGAGAAACGAGCGATCATCTTACCAAATCGGCGCCTATCCGAAATTGGCCAAAACCGACTCATGCTAACTGCCCATAACTGATGGCCAACAATGCAAGTCAGCCGCATTTCACCAATTTGTCAGCGCAGTGCATTGAATAGCCAAGTTATGAGTGCCCGAGCCCAGACATGGAATGTCGGCTAAATCAATCGCTGGAGGAGATCACTAGTTTTGCACATTTTGCACAATACACAAATGTGTGGCTATATGCATACGTGGTGGTCTAATCACCTGTTCGCCGTGATTAATACGAAGATATACGCCTATGCGAGGCGCTGAAATGTCAAAAGTTCAGGGTGAAGCCATCAATGTCCAAGTTGTTTTTATTAACGCTCAATCGTTAGCCAACACAATCGAATATGATTTCTGGCCAACAGCGCAGGGATCACCCATTCTATCTATTTCGACACCCAAATCAATAATCGCTTTTCAGAGCTATAATTGCCCAATTATAGAATGATGATTGTGTACCTATAAATATCTATCTCATAGCTCCTAATTCTATAGCTTGTCTTTTAATCCATACAAGCCATTAATGTGTTTGTTTAGCAATTAAATAAATGAGCCGAACTATTAATCTTGCGAACCAAATAACTATATCGTGATAAAACTATGGCCAAAATAAATGAGCAATTTTTTGACATGGTGAACCAATTTTTATCAAATTGGCCATAATTATGCAGTCATATCAAACCCAACCGCAAAAACCAAAAAAAAAGAAGCAAACTGAGATATCAGGCCAATGTTTTCGAACCTCCAAAAAGCCAAAAAATTGGGTCGCTGAAGATTAAGCGAACGGAAAGCTGGGAGCAAAAGAGATACCATATTAATCGCGTTGAATATGAATCGGATGTATGAATGGGCGGTGTTTCGTCACAATCATCTACAGTGGAGCTCTTGCCAAATGTGAGGTGTTTGTATTTACAAGCAAAAAGTTGTTTCCATTTCGGGGAATTCAGCAAGATCACACAAATGAAAGGGAAATTACGAGAAGGAAATTTCAAGAACACGAAAACAGATAAAAGTTACTAATTTTTCTGATTAATGTGGGATTTATTCATGGCAGAGAAGAAGTGCTTAGCATTGGGTTCTAATAACCAGTGACGTAAGAACAAAAACAGAAGACTTCACACGCCAAATCATCCGTAATCAAATGGTACTTTTTCGCCCCTCGTTAGCTTAATGCTTGGAATAACCTAGACAAAAGGGGCCACAATCAATAAAAAAAAAAGAAAAACACCTAATCATCCGGGGCCCAACTTCAAATGCGAGATGGCAAAAAACAAGAGGAGCCGAGAGCCATCGGATTGCAGAAGCCAATGCCAAACAAAGGCCCCAAATACCCAAATCGAAGCCCCTTTATCAACTGGCGGCTAAGCATATAGGCATTCGTCACTAGTTGTTTCGCCGCCCTGCTCCCTTCGTGCGCGAGTCTTGAATTTATGGATTTTGAAATCCGCAGCATCTTTCCCATTTGTTTCTTCTCTCTTAAAGGTTAGTTGTATTATTTAAAAACCAAACCCGTTTTAGTGGCGCTGGTGCAGCACCCTCCATTCGTCGGGCAAAAGAGGTCCGTCCGGCTGCTCGCAGCTCGTGTAAACACTCGACAGGTTGCACTCAACCGTAATTAGCGATAAAGAAGATCTTACCTCACCCAGCGCTAGAGATCGCTTGACAAGCCCGACCTATGCAAATATATGTCTGGATATTCGGTGAATTAATTTTTCGTCACCTTCGCGCTGATTGATATATGGCCCTCTTTGATCCCATCGAAAGCGCCCTTTTCGCAGATCTTGATCCAGTGAGTCACCCAAAGGTGGAAGGTTACTGACGTGATTAAACAACCGCCGCAGTACCGAATTGGCCATAAACTTAATTTACACAAATATTATCTTGTTTTTACTGAGACCAAGGGGAATATCATTTTTAATTTAATTTTTGAGTCAGCTTTAAGATATAACAGTCCTTAGCTATAGGTCAGCGATAACTAATAAATATGTTAATAACTTTAAATACTTCAATAATAAATATTGAAGCAATAAATTAAGCTGTTCAATTCGGAAGATCATAAACACCACCATATCATATATTATCATCATATATTAAGCACACTTTAATTGACTGTTTTTCAGAATAAAGCTCAAGACTTACATTTAAGATGGTCAACGTCGGCCACATTTTCGTGTGGGCCTTGCTCTTGGTGAGTACATCCACCGATATCCATCTAGAAACCATTAAATTGCGGATTATTATTTCGCATAACTGTCAAGGTCACCACTTGGGGCAATGATCTGAGTGATGATGAGGCGCTCAATGACGTTTTGGGCGAACTTGAGTTTGACGACTCCTCGCCGAGATTAGCGCGCGACACTTCTCTGTCGGCCAAGCACATCGAGAAGATCGATGTGAAATGCGACCAAGGTGGTGGTATGATGGTCGAGGTTGAGTTCTCCGAGGACTTCGAGGGAGTCATCTACAGCCAGGGATACTTCAGCGACGCCAAGTGCAAGTGGGTATACACCATTGATAGCTCCGAATCCCCCCCTTTAACAACCATCTTTAATTAGCTACGTGAAGGGCGACAGATCGGGACGCAGTTTCACTTTCACAGTGCCATACGATGGATGCGGCAGCAAGCCCTCGTGCTCCGTTTGCGCCTCAATCGAGAACATCCTGATCATCCAGGACGACAGGGACATACAAAACAGCTTCGATATAGCACGGAAAATATCGTGCAGTCGAGGCGATGAACGTGAGAAGACTGTATATTTCAAGCCATTTGTCGTGGACATGCTCGAGGTTATATCGGTGGATACACCGAGTGGGCCGGTAGAGTGCTGGATGGAGATCGGCACGGGAACTCCTCCCAATGTCAAGCCCATCCAGGGCACTCTAACCCTGGGAACTGACATCACCTTCACCATCAACGTTAAGCACTCGGAACAGGCATGGGATATAAACATACTGCAATGCTATGCCTCCGATGACATGGACTTTGAGGCCAGGACGACGAAGAGATTGCAGCTGTCGGACAAGAGGGGATGCTCGATAAAGGAGAAAATCTTTGGGGAATGGCGAAAGTTTGAGGCGGGCTCCAGTCTAACATCCACCTACTACAATACACTCAAGGCATTTAGGTTCCCCGACCGATCTCAGGTGTATCTGAAGTGTGACATTGAACTCTGCAATGGAGCGTGTAAGAGGGACTACACTTGCGGCAGTCTCAGGTCGTTGCCATGCCCCGAAGGATCAACTGATCCTCAGTGTCTACAGGACCATCTAATTTCACCAAAGCCTCGCTGCTACCCTGGCTCCAGGGAGCCAGGCTGCCCAAAGCCCACTTCCCCTCCACCCACAACGATCAGAATACCAATAGCCTCAACATTCACGCCCAGGCCACGATGCTATCCTGGATCCAGCGATCCAAGCTGTTCGGAAACTCCGCAAACTACGTCCCCACCCAGTTGTCCTTTGGGCTCAACTGATCCTCGCTGTCGCGTTGCGCCGCCGGCAACAACAAAGCCAAGGTGTTTTTCCGGATCAAGGGATCCGGAATGTCAACCAGCTACCTATCTTCCACCAACCACGAGAAGATCTTCGACCAAGCCGCGTTGCTACCCAGGATCAACCGATCCTGATTGTCAACCGGCAACAAGGGCACCTATTACCACAGTAAGGCCAAGATGCTATCCAGGATCCGATGACCCGGAGTGTCAGCCTGCAACATACGTTCCGCCAACAACGAGGAGACCGTCCATTACTACGCAGAGGCCACGTTGTTACCCGGGATCAACAGATCCAGAGTGTCAACCCAGAACAAGGCCAACGATTACCACATCGCAGCCAAGATGTTCTCAAGGATCCACTGACCCTGAGTGTCAACCTGTTACTTATCTTCCACCAACAACAAGAAGAACTCCCATTCCGACAACCAGAGTTCCAGTAACAACATCAAAGCCAAATTGCTATCCTGGCTCAACGGATACTCGTTGCCCACAAACTCCAAGACCAATGTGTTATCCTGGATCACCAGATCCTTCCTGTCAACCCGCAACGCGTATAACTCAGAAGCCACCCACTTCTCCACAGCCAAAATGCTATCCCGGCTCATCCGATCCAGAGTGCCTCAATTGCTATCCGGGTTCTCCCGATCCGAGATGTCCCAAAGTGCCAACGACAAAGAAAGCTGGATGCTATGATGGTTCGGATGACCCTAGATGTCAACCCGCTACCTACTTACCGCCTTCGACTCGTCGACCACCGACAATTGCACCGCGACCACGGTGTTATCCTGGATCAACGGATCCCAGTTGTCCGCGGCAAACTCAACCAACCACCCGGACACCTATTACTACTATTAAGCCCAGGTGTTTCCCAGGCTCCAATGATCCCGAATGCCAACCAGCTACGACTAGGCGGCCCGTAACTACCTCCAAGCCAAATTGTTATCCTGGTTCGACAGACAGGCGCTGCCCCCAAGAACCCGTGACGACATCAAAGCCGAGATGTTATCCTGGCTCAACGGACCCTGAATGTCAGCCTGCTACTATTGTCCCACCAACTACGGTTCGAACGACAATAACAACGTCGAGGCCAAGGTGTTACCCGGGTTCCAGCGATCCTAGTTGCCAGCCTCCGACAACAAGAAGGCCAATAACCACGCCTAAGCCAAACTGTTATCCGGGCTCCACAGATAGTCGCTGCTCGCAGACACCGCAAACTACGCCACAACCTAGGTGTTACCCTGGATCCACAGATCCTGACTGTCAGCCTGCAACTTACCTTCCACCAGCAACAGCAAGAACCACGATTGCTACTACCAAACCAAGGTGTTATCCTGGTTCAAGCGATCCATACTGCCAGCCACCAACAACAAGGAAACCAAATTGTTATCCTGGATCCACCGACAGTCGCTGTCCACAAAACCCACCTACTACAGCAAAGCCAAAGTGCTATCCCGGTTCAACAGATCTGGAGTGCCTGAATTGTTACCCTGGTTCACCCGATCCTAGATGTCCTAAGGTCCCAACCACGAAAAAGGCAGGATGCTTTGATGGTTCCGATGATCCCAGGTGTCAACCTGCCACTTACTTGCCGCCATCAACAAAGCGGACTCCTACAATTGCTCCTAAACCAAGGTGCTACCCAGGATCAAAAGATCCGGGATGCCCACAGATTACAACAAGGGCACCCACTTCCACGGCTAGACCACGCTGCTACCCAGGATCCACTGACCCCGAGTGTCAGCCTGCTACTTCCTCGCCTCCGATAACAAGAGTACCTGTAACAACTAGGATTCCTTTAACAACAGCTAAGCCGACGTGTTATCCTGGATCACGGGAACCTGGATGCCAACCTGCAACTAGGCCACCAATTACCACCTCCAAGCCAAGATGCTATCCAGGATCTCTAGACCCCGAGTGTCAGCCATCAACTTACCTTCCGCCAACTTCTGTTAGAACCACCGTGCCAACTATTCCGACGACCAGAATTCCCGTAACTACATCAAAGCCAAATTGCTATCCGGGCTCAACAGACCGACGCTGTCCAAAGGAACCCGTTGCAACACAAAAGCCTAGATGTTACCCTGGCTCACCAAACCCAGAATGTCAACAGCCTCCTACAACTAGAACACCTGTGACAACATCCAAGCCAAATTGTTATCCAGGCTCCACCGATAGTCGCTGTCCCCAGAAACCACCTACTACGCTAAAACCGAAGTGCTCCCCTGGCTCTTCAGATCCTGAGTGCCTGAATTGTTATCCTGGCTCTCCTGATCCGAGATGCCCCAAAGTTCCTACCACAAAGAAATCCGGATGCTTTGAGGGCTCACAAGATCCAAGGTGTCAGCCTGCCACTTTTTTGCCACCATCATCTCGTCGCCCTCCCACAATTGCACCCAAGCCCAGATGCTACCCAGGATCTAAAGATCCCAGTTGTCCACAACCAACTCAACCAATCACGACTCGGGTACCTATAACTACACAGAAACCTAGATGTTATCCGGGATCTACTGCCCCCGAATGTCAACCAGCTACTATTCCCACCCCTACCTCCACAAGGCCTATAACTACTATAACTACATCGAAGCCAAGTTGTTATCCTGGCTCGACAGACAGACGATGCCCGCAGATACCAGTGACTACAACAAAGCCTAGATGTTATCCTGGCTCCACTGACCCACAGTGTCAGCCTGCAACTTACTTGCCCCCAACGACAGTTACTACAGTCAGGCCAAGGTGTTATCCAGGATCCAATGATCCCGGTTGCCAGCCTCCTCAAACAACTAAAACGCCGATAACCACATCAAAGCCTGTTTGCTATTTAGGATCAACGGATAGTCGTTGCCGCCAGAATCCGCCAACGACTCAAAAACCGAAATGCTTTGTGGGCTCTACAGATCCTGAGTGCCAACCAGCCACGTATCTCCCTCCAACAACCGTATCACCCACCATCCCAACGACCAAACCAAGGTGCTATCCTGGATCAACCGACTCCAGCTGTCAACCTAAAACCTATTCTCCACCGACTTCAAGACCTGTTATAACTACATCGAAGCCAAGATGTTATCCGGGCTCACCAGATCCTGAGTGTCAGCCTGCAACTTACCTTCCTCCCACAACATCACGCACAACGATTCCTCCAACACGACCAAGGTGCTATCCTGGTTCCAGTGATCCTAGCTGCCAGCCAACAACCAACTTGCCACCGACAACTCGAACACCTACAACCAGACGCACGACCATTCCCGTTACGAAGCCAAGGTGTTATCCGGGATCCAGTGACCCAGAATGTCAACCAGCAACCTATTTGCCGCCCACAACAAGAGTACCTGTAACTACATCTAAGCCAAACTGCTATCCAGGCTCTACAGATAGTCGTTGCCCTCAGAAGCCACCTACTACTCCGCAACCCAAGTGTTATCCTGGCTCATCAGATCCGGAGTGCCTCAATTGCTATCCCGGTTCGCCCGATCCAAGATGTCCAAAAATCCCAACCACAAAGAAAGCAGGATGCTTTGAGGGTTCAGATGATCCAAATTGCCAACCCGCCACCTATTTACCTCCATCGTCACGTCGGCCACCCACTACTGCCCCCAAGCCGAGATGTTATCCAGGATCTACAGATCCCAGTTGTCCGCAACCAACTCAACCTACCACAACAAGGACACCATTAACTACATCTAGGCCTAGGTGTTATCCCGGGAGTACAGATCGCGAATGCCAACCAGCCACATATTCCCCACCGACATCTAGATCACAAATAACTACCCTGAAACCCAGATGTTATCCTGGGTCAAGGGACCCTGAATGTCAGCCAGCAACTTATGTGCCTCCAACTACAAGGACTCCTGTGACAACATCCAAGCCAAATTGCTATCCAGGCTCCACGGATAAACGTTGTCCGCAGGAAATCGCAACAACACAAAAGCCCAGATGTTATCCTGGCTCACCGGATCCCGAATGTCAGCCCGCAACTTACCTTCCTCCCACAACCTCACGCACAACGATTCCTCCGGCTAGACCTAGGTGCTATCCGGGTTCCAGTGATCCTAGCTGCCTGCCAACAACGAACTTGCCACCGACAACTCGAACGCCTGTAACCACGAGGAAGCCAAATTGTTATCCGGGATCAACAGATAGTCGGTGCCCACAGACGCCTCAAACGACGCTAAGGCCAAAATGTTACCCAGGATCCACAGATCCCGACTGTCAGCCTACCACGTATCTTCCGCCATCTACACCAAGGCCAACAGTTCCTACAACCCAGCCTAGGTGTTATCCAGGATCAAGCGATCCCTATTGCCAACCACCAACAACAGCTCCTCTCACAACCCCAAAACCAAATTGTTACCCAGGTTCCACGGATAGTCGTTGCCCACAGAGGCCACCAACTACTTCGCAGCCCAAATGCTTCCCTGGATCATCAGATCCGGAGTGTCTGAATTGTTACCCTGGTTCGCCCGATCCCAGATGTCCTAAAGTGCCAACCACAAGGAAGGCAGGATGTTCAGATGGCTCCGATGATCCAAGATGCCAGCCAGCCACGTACTTGCCACCTTCAACTACAAGAGCACCTAAGCCAAATTGCTACCCGGGATCAATTGATCCTAGGTGTCCGCAACCAACTCAGGCGACAACCCTAAGAACGCCAGTTACCACGACGAGGTGTTACCCAGGCTCTCCAGATCCTGACTGCCAACCAGCAACAAGAGCACCTGTCACAACTTTGAGGCCAAGATGTTATCCCGGCTCCAATGATCCCGAATGCCT
Source organism: Drosophila mauritiana (assembly GCF_004382145.1). Taxonomy (NCBI): domain Eukaryota; kingdom Metazoa; phylum Arthropoda; class Insecta; order Diptera; family Drosophilidae; genus Drosophila; species Drosophila mauritiana. The sequence continues at coordinate 19,865,212 of NC_046669.1, forward strand.
GCCGTCAACTTATTCTCCTCCTACAACAAGAATTCCAGTAACCACATCTAGTCCAAATTGTTTTCCGGGCTCGAAGGATACGCGCTGTCCACAGGCGCCAGTAACTACACAGAGACCCAGGTGTTACCCGGGTTCGAAGGATCCTGAGTGCCAACCCGCTACCTACCTCCCACCGACAACGGCAAGGACAACGATTCCGACGGTCAGGCCAAGATGTTATCCGGGCTCCAATGATCCAGATTGTCAACCAGCTACGAACAGGCCTCCAGTAACTAAAACGCCTATCACCACGCCCAAGCCCCGCTGCTATCCGGGCTCCAATGATCCGTCTTGCCAGCCCGCTACCTATCTTCCACCAACAACTGCTAGCAGGTGCTATCCTGGTTCCAGCGATCCTAAATGTCAACCTGCCACCTATGCTCCTCCCTCGACCAGAGCTCCTTTAACTACTTCCAGGCCCAATTGTTACCCCGGCTCCACGGATAGTCGCTGTCCCCAGACACCGCCAACGACACCTAGACCAAGGTGTTATCCGGGATCATCGGATCCTGAGTGCCTGCCAGGAACAACGTCCAGACCTCCGATTGCCGGAACCACGCCAGTATACTGCTACCCAGGGTCCATCGATCCACGCTGCCCTGACTCCGGATACAGGGGCACAAGCCGAATTCCAGCCACATATCTGCCGCCACTGAGTGATCCTGGCTACGATAGAACCATTCGGAATGCGAAGACCCTGTTCTTCAACGAAATCAATCACTTGGCCTTCACCGACAACAACGTCTTCGAGCTCGACGATGACGAAGTCGAGAGCTCGAGGGTCAAGCGCGAGTTGAAACCCGACGAGGATGACCTGCTGTCCAAGAGGATCATGAAGCGCGAGTCCAACCAGGAGCACAATTCCGAGCAGGAAGTGATTTCCCTGACCCTCGGGGTCAGAACTGGCATCAGTGTGAAGTAGTCGTTGAAGGTCTAGTAGATTGTAAGGCATACAAATATTATAATATCATCATACACCGATATGTATTTACCTAGAATGATATTCATTAAATATAAACTATGTACAAATGTAATCCTTGAATCAATTTTTAAATGGTGCTTAGACAGGCTATCACTTACCTATTTGCGGTTATTAATTTTGTGTGCAGCAAATCTCTTGTACTTTAATAATTTAATTAAATATTTTAGTAATTATGTGAGAACAATCGCTAGAGTCTGTAAAAGAAGTTGGTTCTAAGACTCGGGGTATCGGCAATATGAATTGCTTTCGATGGACTCGTGCGGAATCCACTCCTCATACAAGGGCAATCGGTTCTTCAGGGTCTCGATCTCCCGCAGAATCCGCATCACATTTCCTCCAACCAGCTTCTTAATAGCAGCATTGCCCCACACCCTATCCCTTGCCAGTTCGGCAAGTAGCAGGGCATAGCTCTTCGGAGCTCCTCCGAGTCCAATGTGATCCACTCCCGCCACCTTGCGCACATAGTTGATTGCGGTGATGGCCTCGCGAACGCCTAGTGTCCGATCGCCACAGCGCTCCAGGTTGAGCAAGATAACGCCTCCATTTTCCGGCAATAGGCTGTGGGATATACACATTTAAGGGCTGTCCTGTATGGACTCAAGTTCAATGATAGCTAACCTGAGGACATGGTCTGGAATGGAAGCGATGTTGCTGCTGTTGCACATGGACAGCGGTGTGGCATTCGTGAGTAAAACAGGAGCTTTGGCAGTTTTCAAGACCGCCAACATGGCAGCCTCGCTGAGCATCGAAATCTCCACCAGCATGCCCAGGCGGTTCATCTCAAAGAGCATGGTCTAGGAAAGGAATAAATGAATGAATAAATACTATCACACAAATAGAGTGGTGCTCACCTGACCAAATTCGTTGAATGAATTCGTAACATTTTCCTCAACAAGATAATCGGGTCGCCGGATTGCTGCCGCCGCCCAAGGAGTGGTGCACTCCAGGCTCGTAATCGAGACGAATCGTGCTCCCAGCAGGTAGATGGAGCGCAAGACGGCCGTGCTGGTGCCCAGAGCATGGCCACCACTGATACCCATGAGAACAGCCACCTCACCGCGGATGTGAGTCTGCTCCATTTCATCCGCTGATTCGACGATGTGCATGGAGTCCGTGGCGGCGGTAATCCGCTTAGCCCTATCAATGCCCTCCAGTGTGAGCTGCACTGCATCCAGGTACTGAGCTCCGCACGGCACAGCGATGGGCCAGAGCACAGCACCGATGTGATTCTGTCGCACCTCGAAGAGGTTGCTGCTGTTCAGGCTCATGGTGCTCGGTGGCTTCCACGAGCCCTCGATCAGGGGAGACTCCGTCAGCAGGCGGCGTATGAAGGCGAGTCGGGCCTCCAGGAGTGACGAGGAGCGCAACTGGAGCGCCAGCGGAATGCCTCCCGCCATGGCGATGCACACGAGGACCACACCAACGCCCAGCAAAATCTTTCGTCCTCGTGATCGCTCCGGTCGTTCCGCCGAGGACTCGCTGCAGGAGTCCTTCTTGGAGCTGTAGGTGGGGATGCCCCCGTTGGAGCACCTAATCTTTTCATTTCCACCTCCGAACTTGGTTATCTCCGCGGGCAGTTCGATGTCCGCTATCTCAGTGAATACAAAACATTGCTGCTTGCAGTGTGGTTGGTGCTGGTGCAACGGATGAACCTCCAGGAACTCGCGGCTCGGTACGGGATTCATTGCATCGCCTGGTATGCGATGGTATTTCCCAATCTCTTCCTCACCCGAGGTTTCTTGCCGTAGATTGCGATTCTATTCAACAAGCTTGCACTGCGACGAAAGCTCGAAACTGGGATACTATCGATTTTTTCATGTGTGTCCTGTTCGGTACTCACAAGGACATGCGCGCTGGATAGTTATTTTGTTCAGTATGGCAGCATCCCAACTTGAGCGGTATAAGAGTATTTTTTAAAATTGAATCCTTATTTATATTCGGTTTAAATCAGAATTTTTTAAAATAATTAAAGCAAGGGTATATAGTCTTCGGCTTCCAGAAGCTAGCTCTCTTTCTTGTTTTTACCCAAAACAAACATTTTTGGGCTTCAAAGATTTGTAAGCGACTCAATTTCTCATTTATAACGTTTTAGATCTATTTGTAAAAGCTACATTTTAATTTTAATGATTAATTACTCGCGTTAACCGACTGATGTTCATAGTGTTTGATATTCGACTACTTCTTGTGCGCCTCTATGACGATTTTCATCAGCTTGTGTGGAGGTAAAGATTCCAAGAGGCACAGCAGCTGGATCTGATTGGTGATGCAGTTGGAGCTCAGGGCGATTTGCACAGCTTGAGCGAAGCGTTCCATGCACTTCTGATAAGCAGCATCTGCTTCGGGATCCGTTTTCGATTCCGCCAGCCGTGCACAGTAGCTTTGCAGGGATTTAACGATCTGCATAAGATCTTGGCTGGGCAGCGCTGTCGATTCTCCACTGCTGACAAGCTGTTGCAGAGCACGCAGGAGGGATAGATGCAAGTTGCTATAGGCGGAACGGTTGGAGACCAACGGGGCCAGGACTACCCATCGAAGCAGGCCTGCTAGGGGAGTGGTAAAGGGCATGGCTATGGCTCCGGCAGGCAGGACCAAAGGCTGCTGCGAGGCCTGACACAAAGTGGGATTCTCCGTCATCCATTCGGTGATGGTGTCCAGCAGGGCATCAGGCGGGGGATTCAGTGTCTGCGAACGCTGCTCATTGAGGTACAGATCCGCCACGGCGACCATAAAGTTGGCCGCAAAGTGCGGACCCACCATGGGTAGCTGCTTGAGTTGCTCGGGGGTTTTCCGGGAGTACGAGATAAAGTCGCTGACTATATTCTGGGCCACTTCCAGGCTGAGTGGCGTCTTGCACCCCACCTGTTGCATCCATGTGCCGGCAGAGGAGAGCAGTGGGGCCACGGAGCCGGAAACCGCTGTGCTGATCAGCCGGGATAACAACTTGGATCGCTGCGGTGTCAAGTGGCTTCCGAAGAGCGACAGGAATATGGCGTTGCGGGTGGCATCTCTTCCTGGCCGCGAAAAGTACTCAATCAGCGCTATGATCAGCTGGAACTCCTGGAACAAATTCATCTGACTAATGGGCAGAGCCTGCGACTTTCGCACGTCGCCATCCTTCGACGTTCTCTCCAGGAATATGAACTCCGATATGATTTGCATCACCATGTTCTGCTTATTGCGGCTAGCAATCAATGTTTCTGCAAAAACAAGGCGTAAGAAATGTTGAGGATTTAAAATCAGCAACTTTACCCAGTCGCGTAAGTGCCTCCACCGCACAAGTGGGATAATTATCCAGCTTCATATCGCCCTTCCGCAGCAAGAGCTTATTGCTGTCTATCGACATCGACATCCTTTAGTCCTTTATCTTATTGTAAAAAGCAGTGATAGGTTTTTAAGAATGAATTTTAATGCAACAGAAAAATAAAAACAAACCGTGGAACCCTAAAGGTGGCAGATATTTCGATTGGCAGCTCGATAGTGCACCGGCTAAAACCAGAACAATGGTCACTCTAAAACTGATTATCCGTTTTTATCCGGAAAAACACCTAACAGTACATTTAAAAATTTCCCTTTCTAAAAAAACAGTACTTTTTAAAACTTCCCTTTGGAGGAAACAAAATCTGTTTTCATACTTACATTATTTTACATTTAACACACAATTAAAAGACAATTTTTCCGCTAACATTAATATATGTAATTTGTATATTTTGAGCGATCTCAAAAACGAATGCATACAGAAGTCTTTTTTTTATTTGTAGGATAAATACATATAGATACTGAATTAAATATATTAACTCTTTTAATATATGTATATCAACATTTTTTCATACATTAATAAGTTAAAGATTCGATAATTTTTCAATTATTAAAAATTGATTACGATTTCATTTTATATGATTTTAAAATTCCAGAAAAGTATATTGAAAATTTGTGTCACAGCCGATTTCAATACTGACTTACGTTGCTAAAATTCGATTAATTTACATAAATTCTTTATTTAATATGTACAACTACATTAGTTTGATAGTATTTGTTTAAAAATAATTGACATGGAACTTTACTAGCCCGTAATAAAATCAATGCCGTAAAATATCTGCACATTGGCAGATAAGATAACTTAACTGAACAAATTTATAGATACCAAACAGACACATAAAATTGACCAAATGAAGACGAAAACTAGCCAGGCACTGGACTTGAAAGGACTTTGAAAACGATTGACTACGCCGCTTCCCAGGAGCTCGGAGCAAGTGCGTCTCGCAAAGTAAACCAAGAAGACCGGAATAATGTATTGAATGCCAGTGCCTGCGTAGGTGCCAGTAAATGCCACCAAACTGGACAAACTTTCAGTGAAATAAGTAATACAAAACGGCGGAATTATAGCGAGCAAAGGAAAGCACAGACGTAGGACAACGCTATAGGATTCATATTGCGACATGTCTAGGAATAAAGATTGAAGGTTGTTCTTCAGCGTTATGGCAACAATGGGGAAACTGGTTGACAGGGTAAATATGGGAAAAAGTGCAAGGAAGTAATCAATGCAAATCAATAGGCCTGACCAAAAGTCTACGTACGCCACATCGTAGGGCAAAAAATCTAATGTGTAAAGGTCTTCGATTCGTTCGAAGGCAAAAATGCCTGTCATGGCCAGCAGAATGTAAAATGCACAAATGATTATGTAGTCAAAGGATAGGATTTTGGACACCATTGACTTGTGTCTGAGGGGCGCCAGCAAACTGGGCAGTGAGTGGTGGCACATAAAGGAGTAGACACAGGCGCCGAAAAGCGAGGGAATTCCATACACATTAAAGGTCTCTGGATGACCTTTGGCGCCTCTGGATATCAAAAGCTTTAGCGATATGCAGATCATCAGGGTAAAAGCTGAAATATCACATTTTAATATCTAGTCAGTTGCACAAAATTCGAAGCTTACCCATCCACCGGAAAGCAGCGGTCAGCATCTGCAGGTACTTCGTTTTCTGCACATTGAAGTACACAAATGGACCGAAGATCAATGTGAATCCTATGAGCAACACCCTGTACATGTTCAAGCGAGATATCGTGTGTTCCTTCCAGCAGGCCCGAGACGTATTGTTCTCAAAGTCTCCGGGCCAATACATCAAATTATTAGCATCCGTTCCATTTGTTTGGTCACTGAAACAAGGCGGACTATTTAAATTGCTCTCTTTTTCGTTTCAAAAGGTTTCCATATCTCGAAAAACAGTTTCCCAATTACTTTTCGATCCTATGTAAGCTGCGTGCGGCTCCGAGTACTTACCATACGACGTCACGCAGACTTCTTGCCACGGCGGCGGAATAGATGCTCAGATCCCCGTAGAGATAAACAATCAGGCAGAGATAGAACATTACGCGGCCGAACTCATTGAAGAATAGTGTCGCCATTTCGCCAAGTTCGAATTTGTGGGACAGCTGATAGTAGTGGAACTCCCGGTTTTGGATGGTCAGCGGAACCCGCTCAAAATCGCCAACTTGCTCGGCTCCCGATGCCAGCGAAACATCATCGGCATTATCATCGTTTTCACTGTTCTCGGCGGAACTGCGACTTTGGCGCAGGGCCTGCAGAGTCTGCCAATTCCTGATGGCGTTCGCACAAGCCATTGCCTCTATGATAAAAGTGACCGTCATGTAACTGATGATGGCCAGCAGAACAATGACAATCAGGGAAAGCATCCATCCCGCCCTGGCAAAGACTCCGGGTAGCGTCAGCGCCCCGGTTCCAACGATTAGATTGAAAATGAATATGAAGCCAACCTGTGGATAGAAAAAGAAATTGTAACTCACGGAGCGACAGGTGTTCAGATTGTGGAACGGAAAAATGTGCACACGACGCAAAAATTGTGCAAGTGGGCGTTAAGGAGGAGATTCCTATATTTCCACTGGCAAAGCTATATTCACGGCGTTGAATATAACAATATAGGCACACATCTTCCTAACTTCTATAAAATTTAACATTTGTTGCACAAACAGCATAACAAACATGCAACAAATGGAAACAGTCCTTTGTTTTGGTGAAAGGAGTCGCTGGCTCCACACACTCGAGCTCAGCTTACCAGATTCGAGTACGTGGGCGCGGCTTCGCGGCCATTGACAAGGCGAGGCATTTTTACGCTGGTTCTTTGTCTTTTCACCAGGCTTCTATCCAATCCGATTCAATTAAACTCTCAACAAAAAGAAAACAATAATAGAACAGATAGTGCACTCGATGCAGTGTGCCCAAATATTCTAACGAAATAGAGCACACACACAATTTCCTAACGCCACAGAATTATTTGGCGCGTAATTTGAAAAGTATGCTTTTCACATCACAGGACACAAATTACTTCATTTAAAGCTAAAAACAATTCGATTTTATTTCAAAACAGTAAGCTTGTCGTCTAATATATACATTGCACAACATGCGCGGGCGTAGCGAATAAAAGGCTGAACTAAAGCTATCCATGATCGACTTAGAAAGCCTTAGCAATCTTACTGCTCCTTGGGAACTTCAGTGGCGTTTTGCCGCTTCCTGCGATTCTCCAATATACTCGTGATGAAGAACTCGCCGGCTTTGTATGAGCTACGCACCAGCGGTCCACTGGCTGTGTACAGGAAACCCAGTTCGTTGCCGCGCTCTTCCCAGTGCTTGAACTTCTCGGGCGTGACGTACTCGATGACCTTGAGGTGTTTATTCGTGGGCTGCATGTACTGACCCAGGGTCACGCAATCGACGCCGGCCTCCCGCAGATCCTTCAAGGTGTTTTCGATCTCCTCGTCGGTCTCGCCAAGTCCCAGCATGATGGAACTCTTGGTGATGAGATTGGGATTGAATCTCTTCGCTTCGGTTAGCACTTGCAGGGTCTGGCGGTAGTGGGCGCGCCTGTCTCGCACATAGGGCGTGAGCTTCTCAACCGTCTCAATGTTGTGCGCATAAACATCCAGTCCGCTGTTCGCGATCGTCTCCACACACTCCAGATTTCCTCGGAAATCAGGTACCAGGCACTCCACAAAGATGTTCGAGTTGCTGGACATAATGTATTGATTGAGTACGAACAACTTTAATAATTAATTCGTCTTACCGCGCCTTAATTTCGCGAACAGTTTCGGCAATGTGCTTCGAACCACCATCTGGCAAATCTATGGTAGAAAAAGCATTTTAAGCTATGACAAGTCAAAAGCCAATCCAGTACTTACCATCGCGATCAACTGAAGTCAGCACAATGTAATCCAATCCCCAGGAGGCAATTGCCGTGGCTGTGTTCACGGGTTCATTTACATCCAGCGGTGGAGGTTTCCGTGCCGTCTTCACCGAACAAAACCGACAGCCTCTGGTGCAAGTGTCACCCATAAGCTAGGGAAAAATATGTATTATGAAAAGGTATAGTTAACAAGTCTTGGTTCGTCATTATTCTTTGTCACATTGCTTTAAAACGAATTGTAGTCCATCGACTTTCATAACTTAAACCCTTGTATGGTTGTAAAAATACACCTAAAACTATGGAAAATTCTGTCCAGACTATCTGAGCATGTTCGGTTATCAGCAAAGGTCACCATGGGGGGTCCCTCACCATAATCGTGGCTGTCTGGGTGCCATGCTCGCCGCCGCCCCAGCACTCGCCGATGTTGGGACAACGGGCCTCCTCGCAGACGGTGGACAGCTTGAGCTCGCGCATCTGGGCCTTGATCTTGGCGTAGTTCTTGCCCACGGGAATGGTGGTCTTCAACCAAGGCGGCAGTCGCAGTCGCTGCTCCTCGCCCTTTTCGCGGCGTAGCTTTCCATCGTACTGCTCCCACTCGCTTCTGGTGTTATCCGGATTCTGCACAAAGTCCTGGAAATTCGGACCCTTTGCCAGACGTTCGCGAATCTCCTCGAGCTTCTCCGCATTTGTTGATGCCGCACGCTGTTATTATTCAATCAAAATAAGTTGTTTTTATATGTACTTTTCAAGCGTTTGCTTACGGTGGCAACTGCAATGGGGGCCTCCACGTGAGTTTTTAAAGCTCGCAACATGGCATACATATGAATTATTGTAAAATTAATCAATTATAAACGATTTATTTTGCTTGTCGAAACTTATGAAATATTTAGTGGGACTGTTTGTCACTTGCTGTTTTCATGGGCATTTTTTGTGGTGAACAGCTGTTTCTATAAGAAGCGCGTTTTTGGTATTTTGTTGGAAGAAATATATCCCTAGCAGTATTTTTATCATGGGTGGCGCTTAAAGAGTTAGAAAGGGGTCATCAATAATTATGAGATGACCAAGTGCCTTTCTTAATTTGTGTGCATATAATTTGTGCATATATAAGTAATTAAAAAGCTTACCCTAAAAATAATTGTACCCTAAATATATTGATTCCTGCGCAAATTAATCGAAAATCGATAGCTGAGCCGGACGAGCGTACTGCCATCACTAGTTTATGAGTCGCTTTAAACAAAAGAAAGTTTTTACCAGCTACATTCCTTTGGTTTCCCTAACTGTGAGTACTCCAGCTCCTGCTAGTGTCAAGCCCGGTCCTAATCGGTAGTGCTCTCCAAGAAGTCCCATCACACAACTACGGCTTCGCAGGGGGAGGCGTCCAGCGCTACGGAGGCGAACGAACGCACACCACTGATGGCTGCTGTCAATCTCCAGGCTTCGTGCTCCTCCGGGCTCGCCTCTGAGGACGACGCCAATGTGGGCAGCCAGATCGGCGCGGCGGAGCGTTTGGAGCGACCTCCAAGGCGGCAACAGCAGCGGAACAACTACGGCTCCAGCAATCAGGATCAACCGGATGCAGTGCGTATACCGAATGGAAACTTTGTTGCTTACAACATTCAACTATCGAATCCCCTTTCCTGTCAGGCCATACTTGCTGTGCCCAATGTGGTGATGCGGGAACCCGGTGGATCGCGCCCTTCAAGACTAACCGGAGGAGGAGGCGGCAATGGTGGTCCGCCCACAAATGAAATGGAGGAGGAGCAGGGCCTGAAATACGGCGCCCAGCATGTGATCAAGCTATTCGTGCCCGTCTCCCTTTGCATGCTGGTAGTGGTGGCCACCATCAACTCCATCAGCTTCTACAACAGCACGGATGTCTATCTGTAAGGTTTACCAGAATTCAACTTATCTGCCATATCGGTCGTGACTAAGTGTTTCTTCTGTTTCCAGCCTCTACACACCTTTCCATGAACAATCGCCCGAGCCTAGTGTTAAGTTCTGGAGTGCCTTGGCTAACTCCCTGATCCTGATGAGCGTGGTGGTCGTGATGACCTTTTTGCTGATTGTTTTGTACAAGAAGCGTTGCTATCGCATCATTCACGGCTGGCTGATTCTCTCCTCCTTCATGTTGTTGTTCATTTTTACGTACTTATATTTGGAGTAAGCTAAAGCCTCTTTCGCTTGATGTTCCTTTAATAGTTTGCCTAATTTAGAGAGCTTCTTCGCGCCTATAACATACCTATGGACTACCCTACTGCACTGCTGATTATGTGGAACTTTGGAGTGGTCGGAATGATGTCCATCCATTGGCAGGGCCCTCTGCGGTTGCAGCAAGGATATCTCATTTTCGTGGCAGCCTTGATGGCCTTGGTGTTCATTAAATACCTGCCTGAATGGACTGCCTGGGCTGTATTGGCTGCCATTTCTATTTGGGGTAAGTTTCATCCTTCTTAAGACCACGATTGCTTTAAAACTAAATTCTTCTTTCTAATAGACCTCATTGCTGTCCTTTCGCCTAGAGGACCCCTGCGCATTCTGGTGGAAACGGCTCAGGAGCGAAATGAGCAAATCTTCCCCGCTCTGATTTACTCATGTAATAATCATTAACCTGCTTAAACACTCTTGAAGTTAAATAATATATACTTTTTAGCCACTGTCGTCTACGCCCTTGTAAACACTGTTACGCCGCAGCAATCACAGGCCACGGCTTCCTCCTCGCCGTCGTCCAGCAACTCCACCACAACCACGAGGGCCACGCAGAACTCGCTGGCTTCACCGGAGGCAGCAGCGGCTAGTGTCCAACGCACAGGTAACTCCCATCCTCGACAGAATCAGCGGGATGACGGCAGTGTACTGGCAACTGAAGGTATGCCACTTGTGACTTTTAAAAGCAATTTGCGCGGAAACGGTACATATGCATTATATTTTTTATGATTTATCAACTTTTCTCAAATGTGTATATGGCTTATTTGGCATTTGGTCTGTTTTTGTACTCTCACGTATTTATTGTCTTGTTTAGTTATGTTGGGCATATGGTATAAGCGCTGCTAGTAGTCTATTTAAGAGTCCTTTGCTAGCTTAAACCTCTAACACCTAATTGTTTATCACTTCTAGCTGAGGCTGCGGGTTTCACGCAAGAGTGGTCAGCTAACTTGAGCGAACGTGTGGCGCGTCGCCAGATTGAAGTTCAAAGTACTCAGAGCGGAAACGCCCAGCGCTCCAACGAGTATAGGACAGTAACAGCTCCGGATCAGAATCATCCGGATGGGCAAGAAGAACGTAAGTATACTATATACCTATATAAGTGTTTAAACCATTTACGGATAAACAATTTCATGTAGGTGGCATTAAGCTTGGCCTCGGCGACTTCATCTTCTACTCGGTATTAGTGGGCAAGGCATCTAGCTACGGCGACTGGACGACCACAATTGCTTGCTTTGTGGCAATCCTCATTGGACTCTGCCTCACCCTTCTGCTGCTGGCCATTTGGCGCAAGGCGCTACCCGCCCTGCCCATCTCAATAACGTTCGGATTGATATTTTGCTTCGCCACCAGTGCGGTGGTCAAGCCGTTCATGGAGGATCTATCGGCCAAGCAGGTGTTTATATAAACGTGAAAAGACAAGGACACATCAAATGTCTTACAGTATCATAGTCTAACAAAGCTTTTTGTAATCCAATTCTTTATTTAACAAAATGCATAGTAACAAACTCGACTAATTATTGCTTGCGCTTAATGATCGTTTTGTCCACTATGTTGACCAGCCAGCCGGGTTCCAGGCCATAGAATACTTGCCTCGGATCCTTCGCAGTGGTAAGCATCTCGTAGGCGGAATCTTCCTCAATTTTGGGCAGCTGATAGCCGTATTTCTGGGCCAGCACCAGGCGGTCCTGGCTGATCGCCTCGGGATTGGCCAGGTAGCCGCGATTCTTGGGATCCGTATAGTAGTCCACTGCATCCTGGGGAGGCAGCATGCGGCTCGGAATAGGCACTCCCTTTTCGAACCACTTCTTCGGATTGGCCAGCATGTGAAGGCTGCGTGGATCGTAATAGGCCGTACGGATTACACCGCCGTTCTTCTCTATGGCCGCTATGACCGCCTCGCTGGCATGCTGCACCTCAATGTTGATCTTGGCCTGGAAATTGTCCAGTCCCTCGTCCGTCAGCTGGAATCCGTACTCCATTTCTGCGGGCTTGAGCTTCAGGAGGCCAGAGTTACACAGCGTGCTGATGTCGATGGGCTGGCTGATGTCTATCCGGTTCGTATCGATGAGCACCTGTAGTTGAAGCAGCGAAATGGGAGGGTACTGGCGCTTCAGGTGGTGTCCCTTGTAGTAAGGCTCGTAGGGGAATCTCAAGTAGAAGGGCTGATTGCCCGTTTCGTAGCCCAACCGCATGAAGTTCTGCCGCTGTCCGGATCCCTTGTTGCCCGCACCATGCTTATCTCCTCCGTGTTGTGCCCTGCCGCGCTTGTCCTGTCAACAAAAATAAACAATATATTTGTTAATAGTTTATTGACGACTGCATGCTGTTATTCAACCACTCACATTCTGTTTGGAGTTTGGATTTGGTCGCAGATTGCCGATTTGAACGCGCGGTAAAGTACGCAACAGCTTCAGCGCCTTGTCCGAGGTCTCCCGCAGGTGTGCCATAGCGTAGTTAACTTAATTTATTTAATAAAATAATGTTTATCGTGTGAAAAATAAAATTTACACGAGAGTAACTAACTAGGTAAGACCGCAGTTGGTCGGCTAACAAATACCAACCGGTTCATAAAATATACCAACTTTTAAGTCCGCTTAGATGCGGCCACACTGCTCTGCCGACGCGCAAAAACAAACAAAAATTTTATCAAATAAAATTAACTTATACATAGATCTCGTCATTGAAATAGTTAAATTTTATTAAGTTGTAAAGAGATGACGTGTGGAAAATGTCGCGGTCACAAGGAGCGGAGCGTGAAGTGCCTTATAGCCGCCTTGGACACAATCAAAGAGCACGCCTTAAGTAAGCCAAGTATATTTACATTTACTCAATTTATTTAACATGTTCCACTTAAAGTGATGCAACGAGACTCAGAGGAAAGTGCGAGGACCATAGAACAGCTAAAGATCCACAATGAAAAGCTACACAAGGCCTTGGACTTGCTGAAGGAGCGACAGGCATCCTTGGTCCAGGCGGAGAAGCGCAGGAAGCTGTTGCCCACGAAGATCAAGGATGACATATCGCCGCAGCCGCAAAGCCAAAACTCCCTGAACATGAACATAGCCATCAGCAACATAGATCTCTCCGACGAGGAGCAGGAAGTGGAGGACGATGAGAGCATTACCGAAACGGAGACTACTGCCCGCAGCCCGCGCAAACTGCGATTGCCAATTCGGAAGACGGTCATCCGGGATCTGGAGAATGTGCAGCCGAGCAATGTTTCTGCGATGGGAAATAGTTGGACCCGCAAGACACCCAAGAATCAGGGAGTCCTTACAAAGCTATCACTCACGCACAAAAACAACAGCTTGCACTTGAAGCAGACCCGCCTAAAATTCGAAGCAAATAGGACGAGCACCAGTGAAAAGGAAGTCATAGAGGAGAGTCCCAATTTGAGCACCAGTCTGAAGAGATCTAGACCGCAGAGATCTTTATTGCAGAGGTAATTATCCGTACGAATTATTCCAAAAGTGTCACAGAAATATTTTTCAATTATATTGCCCGAAGATCGAATTTCCCATCTTAAGATTGCTGTGACACTTTCAGCTGCTTTTATTTTTAATACTAAAAGCCAAAGTTGCAGAACAGACAACACGAGCGTTTCAAACGCAGACGTCTCGCTTACCATCACCAGCAATAGCACAGACAAGACCATAGAGCCAAGTTTTCAGTTGGACATGGACGAGTTTAAATTGGACAGCTCGGAACATCAGATATTGCCCCCACCGAACACGCCGCCAGGCTTAAAGATCAGCAACACCTCGGATAGTGTAGTTTTATTGACGCCTGCGACCCAGGATATAATCTTTGTGAATGATACACTCGAAGATGTGAGCAAACTGGGCACCATGGATGTTCTGGCGGAAATTATGAAGGACGATGACGACACGTGCTCGAGTGCTTTAAGACAGTACGAGAAGGTTATGATTAACCAGCAGAAGCAGACCCTACCAAATGCCCCAAAAGTGGAGAGCGTCATTCCAATTAGCAAAGCCGTGAAAATAGAACCTATATCCCAGCCAGAAACCGATTTAGGCAACGAATCAACAAAACTGCCCGAGGATATTGAAAAGTATCTTATGGATATCAAAGAAGAGGATAGCAGGCATTCGGAGGAGGAGTTTCCGAGACCGATTTTGATCAAGGAGGAACCTGAGTTGACGGTCAACGAACGTTTCAACATCGAATGCGTCGAGTGCGAAAAGGTGTGTACAATTTTTCTCGACCATCCACAACCAAATAATATTTATTTAAAATTCTTTACTTAGTTCATCAATTTTATGGGCTCAAATCTGACAGACGCGAAGATCAAAGATTATTTGGCCAAGTGCCGACATGAAGACGCTCGCAGCTCAACGCCGCCGGGATTCTGGAATCCACACATGGTGTCCTTCGCAGAAGGCGATCCACGCAACGAGGTTTTGATAGACACTCGGTTTTGGGACCAGAGATTAAACAAATGACACTTAGGCAATCAATTTACCAACAGTTATTCAGTTTAGACCATTTCATTTATTATTGATTTTGTTAAATCTCAATTCGATCACATTTGATTCACAATTGATTCACAAGTTTCCTCGCTTAGCTTGTTCAATTTCAATGGCCGTGAACAAGGACTTAAAGTTGCCAGCGCCAAATCCCTGAAATAGTTATTATATGAATTACTTGTTCTTGGCAATAGTAGGTTAAGCAATAAATCTTACATTGTGATTGTAGCGTTGGATAACTTCCAGGAAGAGGGTCGGCCTGTCCTGGCAGTTCTTCGTGAAGATCTGCAGCAGATATCCGTTCTCGTCGAAGTCAATCAAAATGTTCAACTTCTTCAGGACCTCCATGTCCTCCTTGATCTTGGTGCGGCTGTGCGAGAGCTGCTCCTGAAGGATCTCGTAGTACGAGGATGGAATTGTCAGGAACTCGGTTCCTCGAGCCTTCAGGTTGCTCACCGCCTCGATAATGTCATCCGTGTTGAGAGCAATGTGCTGGACACCACCGCCGCCGTAGTACTCCACGTACTCTTGGATCTGCGACTTCTTTTTTCCATTGGCTGGCTCATTGATCGGCATCTTCACCGTCTCCTCGTAGTTTGCCATCACGATGGACCGCAGGGCAGAGTACTCCGTGTGAATCTGCGAGTCGTCCACCGACCAGAAGCGGTGGAATTGCAGGATCCTCTCGTACCAGGAGGCCACGCTCTCCATCTGCAGATCCGGCTGGTTGCCCACCACGTGGTCAATGAAGTTCAGCTTTGTGGAGGGCAATCCGTTTAGAAGGACATCCTTGGGCGACCGCTGGAATCCAGGCAGGAAATCTCCAGCGTAACCATTGCGCTCCACGAAAGTGTGGGTAGTGTCGCCGTACTGCATTCAAGTTAAGGATTTATCCTCAAATATTCCAGAATCAAATCCAAAGACTTACCGTCTTGATGGTAGCGAATCTCACGAATCCCTGATCATCGCTCTCCTCCCAGATGTCGCGGACCACTTCGGCTCCGCGGGACACGGCCAGCGTAAAAATGGCATTCAAATCCTCCACTTCGAAGGCTACATCCTTGACACCGTCGCCGTGGCGCATCAGGTGGAGTCCATGCTCCTCGTCATCCGGCGTGTAGGCGGAGACGAACACAAAGACGATCTTGTTCTGGCGCACGGCATGCTTGGCGAAGCGTCGCTCCCCGGTCTCTAATCCCTGATAGCCAAGTGGTTCGAAGCCCAGTCGAGTGGTATAGTAGCTGGCCGCCTGCTTGGCGTTGCCAACGTAGAAGGTCAAGTGATCAAAGCTTAGAAATTTGCCGGCTTCAGGCTGAAAGTAGTGAAGAAAGTAGGTCAGCATTAAACGATCCAATACACAAGCATATGCTTTCGAACTTACTTTGGTTCCTTTGTCAGTATAGCTGGTCTGTTGGTAGTTAAAGAGAAATAATAGAAGTCATTAGAACAATGTCACCTTAAAATGATTATAACTATTTCATCCTTAGAATGATTATCATTGGTTTATCCACTTTTATCATCGAATTTTTATCGAATTTGTTTATATCCTGTTTTAAAGTCCATTTTATGCGCACTAAAGGCCTGTTACATAACCATCGCCACCACATGACCCATCGCCTCATTTACCATTATCACTCAGACTCAATTTATGCAAATCCTCTCCTCGCACGCGATATAGTTTTCTTCGTTCCGTCGATCTTACACGATCTTCAAATTGATTATGGCCTGAGCTCAGCCAGTCGGAGGCTTTTTATAGGGCGCTCAGTTAGGTGGATCAGGTGAAAATCCTGTACTAATTTAAATATAAGCCAAACTAGTATTTTGTTTATTTCGAATGCCATATTATCGGAATATCTTAGCTAGCTGGTTATTGATCGCATACTTAAGCTGAACCTGCAGAGATTTGTTTACTAGAACAGGTGTATAACTCTTAATTAATGCAATCTCGGGCGGAATGAATTGCACTTTTGTAATGCGGGTCGGGCCTCCAATCTGTTTACTTCGTATCTGAGCGGCGCTTTGCAAGTTCTGCGCTCGAAATTTCACTTCCTCAAGCTCGTTACATGAAGATACAGATAACTATGTGTTCGTTATGCAAAAGTTCGCCTCATGTCAGAATTCAGCTAAATATTCATGAGTCGAGTCTAGTGAGTTCGAAAATCGGTTGCCAAGTCGCACTGAACTTGATTCCAGTTTCGAGCCCCCAAAAACGCAACAATGGGCCAACTGAGTGCTAATGCTATCTGGATTGTTATTGTTAATGTTATTGCCATTGTTACACAGTGCATAATGTGGGGCGTTATTGAAGTTGTTTTGCATTATAACCACTTTGCAAGGTTCTCAAAACAAATGTTCGAAAACTGGTTAACAAATCTGTTTGTTGTTACGATTTAATAAAGCGGCACACGCTAGTCACAAATCACAAAAACTGATGATTGCCTTTATCGGCTTTTAATTGCGGGGATAATAGCTCTAAGAGGATTGGAAAAGGATTTCAAATCATTAGCTTGACGGTTATTTTTTATATTCGAAAGCGCATAATTGAGCTGTATTTAAATATAGAAAGACTGGTTTTGGGAACTAGATTAGGTATTTAAGCAAGTTCTGTTATTTTTATAGGTATTTAGGAATATCTAGCTTATAGATGAATGAGCGTTTTAGTGATCGTTATTTTTAAGTTTTGGGTTAGACAACATCACTATAAACATCGTACCGTATATGATATGGATATAGATTTATGCATTGGGTACATATTATATTTGTTAAACGGCTTTTATGTATAGTATCAAATAATTAGTTTATGATCGTTTGATCAAGTTATTTACTGCCCCTGGTTTTTTTTTTTTTTGGGATAGGACAGTTCTCTTAATCATTTTGACTGACGATTCGTGTCAGGTGTTTGGCAACATGCGACAAGCCCATAAATTAATAGTTCTTGCCGCTCTGCCACATGCTACGTTTCCCTGCACACATGGCGTATGAGCAATTCAGGCAGCTAAGCATTAATGGTTAGCCCTAGACAAAGTCTCCCCCAGCTGCTAATGATGAACTGACAGTCGGATGGAAGTGGTGAGGTGGGGATGGAATGGAATGGGGATGGGTTGGGAAAGAGTGGGCGGCGCACTACGAAATGGTCGATTGGTCATTGGCAAGAAGCCAAATCAATGCTTGACATTTATTATGATTGGCTTATTAGGGCGCTGCAGAGGCGACAACCTGGCAGAAGTGGAGGGAGTTGGAAGTGGCCCTTGTCGCCAAATTGCTCCAGATGGTATTATAGCTATAAAACCATATGCCTGAAAAAGTTCTTGTATTACAAACCCATTAAATTCCTAGGCGTATTATCAAAAAATATTCTATTCACATTCATGCAAAGTAAAAATAATAGAAATCTGCATCTGAAAATACACAATTAAGGCAACTTTCTAATTTCAAATCCTCCCAGGTCCTTTCACAACATTGATTCCATTATCGCCCTCATAAACGGCGAGGTTTTCTATTTGTTTACTTTACACCTGGCACTCCTTGGGTTCCATTAGTCAAAGAATCCCGATGCACTCCCTCTAACCTATCCCAATAAAAATCCCAACCGCTCAGATTTGCCATTAGCTGAGCAAACTTTTGTCCTTGGCGAAATGGGAACGGTACCTTGCTCAGCTCGGGTTGGTTTCGGGTTTGATGTGGGTAGCCTGTTGCTCTATAAGGATATTACGTTTCCAGGCTTCTCCCGCCGCCCTTTGCCGCTCTCTTTTCTGCGGCTGGAGCGGTGAGACTTACGCTCTTTCGGCTAGACGGCATTGCCAGCAGGGAAAGTTTCTCACGGGGGTTGCTTTCTAAAAGGATTATTCGCAGACAGAAGGATGTGGGTCTCTATTGTTGTCGTCAGTAACTTCAACGCGGATGCACAGAAAGAAATTCGGAGTGACTCTTATTTCATTTAATGTTTTACCTTACCTTATGTACATAGGTACTAATGGTACTGTTTGCGTATTGAGATCATAAATATTGTATTCCTTATTTATATCCTTTTTATATTCATATTTAATTTAATCAATTTTATTTTAATGTCACTAGTTATGCAAATATATCACTTAACATTTCGCTTTATGGTCTTTTTATGGTTTTAAGGGCTGCAATGCTTAGCAAGTGAAATATTTCTTATATGCAACCCTGCACACTCTTTTCTCAGTGCTGTGTTATGGTCCTTGTTATTGTGGTTGTTGTTGTTGCCATAGCCGCAAGCTGTCGCCGGTCGACGTCACGCTTTCCATCCTTCAGTCGCGTTTACTGCGCTGCCCAAACAACAAGCCAAAAATAATACGAGTCGCAGTAAAACCAGTAGAAAAATCACAAGTGTGTAACTGCTCCAAAATTATCTAATATGAATTGCTATAATTTCGTAGAAATAAAACGGCAGCCGCAAAACTAAATAAATAAAGTCAAACGTACTTGAACTGTCGCTGAACCGAAAATCATTTTTCGTTATTTTCCATTCCGTTTTTCCCCAAACTTTGTTTTTTGCTGGTGCTGTAAAAACTCATGTTCAACGTTTTTTCAAATATTGACAAATTGGTGCGCGTCTCGCCGAGCGATTAAAATCTTAATGTTTGAAAAAATGCTAAAAAATAAAAACAACAACAACAAATGGTTGGCCCCAAACAGGCGAAAAGCGAGGCAAAAAAGTTTAAATGTTACAACATAAATTATACGAATTGCTATGCTCTGAAAGCATTCTCTAGTTAGTGGTTCAAAAATAGTTCTTATGTGTTATTTTTGCGATTTTGTTGATTGATTGTGCAGTGTGAAAATGATCATAAATTTGGTAAAGCCTTAAAATCACTTGCGACTCTAAAACCGTTGTCCCGTCCAGTACTTGTCAAACTCTATGTTGTGGGGAACGAGTTTCTGTTTGAGAATGAGCCCTTTGTTCCTCGCGAACGTTTTCTCCTGCAGGACAACTCGCTCTCTCTCTCTCTTTAGCTTCGTCCTTTACCCTTAAAGGAGTGCTTTCCCGGGGTGTTTCTTTGCCGATAGGATTACAGGGGTTAGGAAACTCCATTAGAACGCATGCGCGCCATTTCCCTTGGGGTGGTGAGATTTCGCATATGAATGTTGGTTTCTAAGCAGATGTTTTCCTTGGGGTACGAAGTTTCTTAAGGTAGGTCCGTTGATCTGCAGGCACAAAGTATTCTAGGACATAACAGTAAGTGGCACTCTGTTTCTTGCACTGAGATAAAACAGACTAAGTCATCATCTTTATTTTTAAAAGATGAAAACTTTAACCCATAACAATGTGTGCTAGACTAATTTAGTATGATGTAGAGTCAGAGCTAATTTACACTCGAAATCCTTTTATAGCAAACTTAATCATGTAACACTTTGCTCATGTCTATATGATACATAGTTGTTGCACGATAAGCTAGAACAAACACAAATGCAGTTATCAATGCTATTCCGAATGAGCTGATAAGGAATACCTCCATCATCCACTTATCCCACCCACTAGACACTATATTTGCATGCAAGTTTGCGAATCTAATGCGCCTCGCGTGCCAAAAGTCAATCGGAAAGCATTGACAGAGTCACTTTAACCATTACCTGGGCATATGGTCGCGCCCCTTTGTGTGGCATGCCACTTGGCGAGCGGGGATGTGGCCCATTAAAGCCATAAAAACATTACCAGGGGGGAGGTAAGCAGGATGATTCACTTTCACCTTGACACGCTTTAGCACCCCTCCACGCCCCCTTTCGCCCCAAAGGATATTGCCTTAGCCAGGCGCTGGATGGCATTAGTTCTTTAAGCTCATGTGCTGTCATCTAAAGATATTTTGATATGGTCTAGAGATATTTACCGCGGAATTATGGCTTTAAGTGCCGCGGTAGCTGAAACCACATCAAGCGAACAAAGCATTGGCAAAGTACAATAAACGCCCACGCGTCCTGAGCCCATGAGCAGAATTTAATAGTCTGGCTAGCGCTAGAGAGTAAGGTCTATAAAACAAGATCTGGCATGGTTTAGCCGGGGAGATTTACGATTCTGGGATGGCGCAGAGCATTGGCACATAGCAGGTTGCAGTTGTACAAATAAACAAAAGATTCGAGTAGGAAAACTTCCTCATATTATTTTTAAAACACAAAATTATGAAGCCCCGAGAAATTTTCACCGCATATATATGTATGTGTATGTATATTTGCCTAGGTATTGAGATGCAGATATATCTATTTTAAAGGGATCGTTGCGGGGCATTTAGGTGGGCATAAATTATAAAAATATTTCAGTGTGTCAGATATTGTTTGTTCGGTATGCCAAGGTATGTTTGGTGATTGTTTATTTACGATTTTTGGTGGGGGGAAATGGAAATGGTTACGCTTCATTTTGAACAAATTACTGGGGCTTATAAAGAGGCGTCTTATTTAAGGGAATTTGATTAAATGCCTGTTGATGGCCTGACATAAAGTGTAGTTTATTAGGGTGATAAGTGATTCACATCATGCTCTGTTATTATTATAGTGTAAATGAAGCTGATTCAACACTTCTACTGGCTTCAAATATAAGATAAATGCAGATAAAGTACCTATTTAATATGATATTAGGTGAAATCTACCTAACTATAAGTGCAAGTGCAATTGGTATTCTAGTCGTTGGGCTTTCAACTATTCGTAACAGTGATGTACTTAAGCTATACGAAGCGAATGTTCATTCCGCTGCCAAGGCACAGTGGTATTTGTTCGGAAATATGCATCAAAAATATGTAAAGGTACATACATACACATAGAAAAAAAAGAGAAGGACATATTAAAAGAATTCATAATAAAGTAAGTTTTTGTCAATACAACAATCTAGATTTTGGAAAAGTGTTCTTAAGCGACTGTTGCATCAATCTTTTAAACAGCAGTGTTGCATATCTCATAAAGAAATTGATTTAAAGGTGTATTAAACACAGTGGTAAATACCATATTTGTTTTTAATCACGAATCAAAATTAAAGGTAGAAAAAAGGGAGAGGCTCTCACTAAATATATGTATTAATAATGAAATAAGTTTTTATCTATACAATCAATATTTTAAAAGGTGGTACTTCCCACTGTGCGACGCGCTGCGCGGTGGAGAAGTTCGGTGCGAGCCGCTTAGAACGTTTTTGCATGGGCTGGGAATCGGACGTGTGCCCGTCGATCTTGATGCGAAAACCATCGCGGCGTTGGGACAAATACCTACAAGTATCTGTGCACTCCGCCTCCTCACGTGCGTGTGTGATATTTGTAACTTTAATTTATGGGATGCGTTGAGTGAGTCGTCGTCGGCGAGCTTCTTAATAAATTAGTCCCGAAAATACCAGGCATTTTTGTGGAAAAAAATATCAACGAAAGCAACTAATCAGCATGAAATAAAAGAGAGATGAAAGGGGAGATTTTGTGCAATAATTTGTGGATATGTGGAAATTGTTTATTTCGAATTAGATTGTCCAACAGTGAAATAACTAAGGAAAACGTTATCACAAAGTAAAATGCAATTAGTTTGCTATAAGTGTTGATCAACTTTGCAAAACAGTGTAACAATTAATATTTAAAAATATTAAATTACAGTGCATTCATTTGTAGTTATTAAATCCTTAGAAATATTCTTAAAATGTGCTTAAAAATTTAAAATGTTAGTCCAAAACATTAGCACAATCCATCGGCCAAGTGATAACTATATCTTAGTTTTAAGTGCCTTTTTTTGTATCTTTTCCAAGACTCCCGCCACATCGAATTACAGCAGTCGAAAGGAGAACGATGAAAATTGCTTAACAATATAGAAATGCCATTAAACCAATCAGCTGTAAAGTGAATTAGACAAAAGTTGTTCGTGTGGAAAGCGCACAGAATCTGAGCCATATATGCGATTGGAATCTATATTCAGATCGCGACCGCATTTCGAACATACTATATAGTCTCTAAATCTCAATCTCCGCATCCGTGCGACTTACAGATTGTATCCGATTGCTGCGACCGCAACGAAATAAAACGCCAATGAAACCCAGCTAATTGATGTGATAATGCTGCACATGGAAATCATCGAATTCGGACGACGTCGCACGATGTGGAGGAGCCTTTTGGATCGCCTCGAACTGGACGCAGAGGATCGTCAGTGCCTCGAGAGATTACAACAGCCGGCGGAAAGATCCACCGATAAGAGCTTCACGCCAAAGGTCAGTCTGCGTTATCAGCCCGCGATCGTCCCATCATTCCTGTCCATTGGGATTGCGGTGACTATCTGCCTGGGAACTGCCCTCGCCGCTCCGCAATCCTCCTGCATCATGTGCGACAAGGAGGACCTGCGACCACGACTTCCTCCCTACAGCGACAGCTACGAGGAGTACACCTTCGACCACCAGGTGACCCAGCAAGCGGCCCTGGAGTCCATTCAGAAATTTAATGGCTGTAAGTGGCTTTGTATATACAAATTGTCCTAGAATTCTAGTCCTAGAATTAGCTTATTAAATTGCAGTGTTCCAAAATCATATCAAAAGTACTTCAACTAATAATTTGCCCTTAAAATACTCAATTAATGAAAAAGGTCGACTGCATTGACCTCATCTTCCTTAAAGAATGTAGCAAAATAAGAAAACGAAGTTAGTTGTAGATACTTATGAGCACTTCCTATTTTGTTTAAATTTTCTCGGAAAGTGTAATGTATACCGAAGTACAAGTTGTTTGACTTAACTGATTTTTATTGTCTCAACAAGATTGTGAATAATTTTCTTTCTTTATAGCCAGAGGTCAGAACAATGCCTGCAGTTCAATCAAGTGCCCACCAAATACACCAAAGTATTGCCTAGGCGGTCAGGTAAATATAAGCTGCGATCCATGAATGACAGACCAGTGAATTGTACTCTACTTTAAATGCAGTTTATCAACGACCATTGCTGGTGCGAACTGCAACACAGAGAAGGTAAGATACCAAACCCTTAAGATATCACGTTATCAATAGTTTTGAATTAAATTTGGTCAGGTGAAGTTGATTTCTGAGGAGAACTTTCTACAGAACACTCCTGTTTAAGTTCTTAAGTTTCGATATTTATGACTTGCGCATGAGTCTGCGCAGATGGCGCTAAGAAAATAATAAACAAAAAGCATGTGCAGCAGACTCCCACAGTAAACACACGAAGTGGAGACGTGCCACTAACCCACTTGCAACGCAGTGGCAGCGGCAACTCACTAAAGAGCCCAATTAGCTAATTTTGGGCCCTTAACAAGCCGCACTCACGCAAATCACTGGGCATACGACTAATAACTCAGATGACGCAACAGTTGGCTTGGCCAACCGAGTAAAACCCACATAAGTATCCCACGGATCGCAAAGGTGGCAGATACTTATTGTTCCCCCTTGCCACGCGGCACGTGATGCGGCACGGAAGTTGTTAAGTCTGGTCCACTGATCGAACCGCACTCTAATGCTGCGACACGCTTCATTGGCTCGACTGCAGCCACTACAGTGGAGCCTGCCAGGGAAAACTGAAACTTCACATTTAAAATTAATTTAGATTCATGTTAAATTGAAACCACCAGGATGTATCTAATATTTCAATATTTTTTATAAGATTAAATAATTGTCCACTGTTATCCTTTTTTGCAACACAAGGCAGTGCATTTAAATTCGTTTTTAAAATCGAAAATTATTTCCTGACCAACATCCACTGTACTGCGATTACTGTGGCATTCCTTTGTCCAAGTGTCAGTTTATAATTCGTTGGTTTTTTTTTTTTGTTTGTTCAAATTTTCGACTTGTCGATGTGCATTCCGCCTTGGTGGGGCATTTTTCTGGGTTCGGCGCTGGGGTTGTCCACACTTGAATGATTTTCCTCAAGGCGCGCAGTTTTCCATGCCCCTGTAGTTTTCCTTTTCGAATGCACCCACTCGCCCCTTCGAATCGAAACCGTTTTGTGTGCGCCACTCGCTGCATTTAATTTTTTAATTTCACTTAACTTGGATTTTGTGCATTACGCTGCATTGTGGGCCAATAAAAGTCGTTTATTTACCGAGTTCTTGGAAAAACAATATTGAATTGGCTCAAATACATACCTAGTGTTCAAATTGACACAAGATAAGTATGTCAGATTCTTATCGGTTTGCTTTGAGCTTAAGTTGGTTATCAGTAAATATATATATATATATATGCTTAAAATTCGCAGGGAAGGGTCTTGAATTTCTTATCATATCAAAAAGCAAATGCTCTGACTACTTGCAAGTATCTGATCATTGATGTAATAAGACAATACTACTTACTGACTGAACAATTCTGCGCAACTACCGATATCTTTTAGTATGCCATAGGCAATTCCCACTACCGGCAACAAATCCAGTCGATAAGGAACGTGCCTGAAATAGCAATGGAAACACCTGTTCTGGCGACTGGGTGGGCGGCCATACCAATCCCGATGGGCAATTTTAGGTGCCGCTTATAGCGCCCAGTGCGAATATCTAAAGCCTATTTCGGTGTTATTTTTTATAGCCGTTCGTAATTGAATTGATTATGAATTGTGAGCCACAACAACAGCTGCTTTGAAAGTAATCGCTTTGATTTTCCTTGATAATCACATGTATCTCAACCCTAGTATAATCAATCTCACTTTAAGTATCTTTTTGAACAATCTGTCGATTTGAATTGTTACCCCATTGTCCTCGGCTTGTCAGTCGCTAAAGATTATTAACAACGGGGCAGTCACTGAATTGACCCAACATATTACACGCTGTCCGTGTCTGTTTACATTAGTTAATAATTTTATAATTGCATAAATATCTGCGACACGCACCAGCAACAACAACAACAACCAGCTATTTTCTTTTTCTATTCGATGTTCCTGAAAATGTTCACGTCGAACTTCATAAAATTCAACACGTTGAGTTTTATAAACAAATGAGCAACTATAAACAAATGGAAAATAATACAGACACATGCTATGATCCGATCGAAAAACAATGCCGCTCATATTTAGTCACTCGCCGCAGTTTATATTTTCTTGAAAATTATTGTGGCCTTTTCGTGCGCGCAGCTCCCAATAAACATATTCTATTTTATTGATTTCCGTTTCTACTCAAAGCGAAAAGTTCCATAAATTGTGTATTTAAATTAAGTGGTTTCTATTATAAATAGTTAGGCACTCGATTCCAAAACGGGGGCAACACATTGAATATTCTAAATATTGAGCTGATTTTCAAACCATTTATTGACTATATTAGTTTGTGAGTGGAAAACTGATGGATGTGTATTATTAGCAACTAATTTTGAAATGTTTTGCTTTTTATAGAGGGCCTGCCCTATGTGCCCCACGTGTGCTTCGCGGATCAGAAGGTGCACACCTCCTCCGTGGAATCCTGCTTCACATTCGTCCAGGTCAAGGAGTGCTGCTGTGCTGAGATCTGGATCAAGAAGTGTAAGTTCGAGATACAATATCATCGCATCTGGTAGCACGAATAAATCCGTGCTAAATGCCCATGCCACTCACACATGAGTAAGGAGGGATTAACAAAGCAATGCTAATTTAATAACGTAAACATACTTCCCCGATTATATTCAGTTTCCACACGGCGCCTTCGATAAATATAAATATAGGCAGAAAAAAATGCCAGAGAGATCTCGTCAATATCATTCGCTGGCAGAAAATCGAACCATGCTAATTATATTTAGTTTATAATGCTAATTGAAATCGCTCACACCAAATTTTCTGTTGGGCGTCAAAAGCGCGTTCTAAATCATATAGTACAACATCGATATATGGCAAGCTATAAATCCGAAAGGGCAATTAGCCTTGGTTGTATATTATCGTTGTGAGTAGTTTATACCAAGAAATTTTCGAGTAGATTCTCATAATAAACATAACACTTTGGCTAAATGGGAGCTCGCTCATAAATAAATATGTGAAAAGCGGCATCAACAAGTAGCAACCGTTTTCCAGTGAATATATTCATTTTACTCAGCCGAGGAAACACAACTTAATCTGCACTTTTCTTCCTCTACTTCCAGGGCGACACATTTCCGGCAGTTCTCGTGGCCAGCACGTGCCAAATGTGTTGGTGCTGCTTTTATTGAACCTGCTTTCTGCATTCAGTATACTCAGCTGCCGAAGAAGGAGGCGAATATTTTGCCAAAGCTAAGAAATGGATGTGAAGTCATCATGTGAGAAAGCTTGTTGTACAGCACGAAGTCAGTCATAGAGAAGTAGGATCTAGTCGTAGTAGCATTCAAATAAGTGTACTTAGTTCAACAAATGTCCAGTGGTAATCAAACTTACTTGCTAAGCATATATTTAAGCGTTAATAAATACACGTTTATAATGCTAACAGACTTTAGTTAGCGTGTGGCTTAGATCACTAAATAATGAAGTAACTCCTTGCGTGCATTTTAAATAGGACAACATGTCGAGGAACAAATTAAAAAATATTTTATAACACGTGCTGCGCCAAATATCGTACGCTTACTGGCTAAGTTTCGCCTTACACACTAAATTCGGTCCACTAAACCTCAAGTTCAGCAAGTCGGCCTTAAAAGTCTATAGTCTCCACAGTGTTTACAAGCTGCTACGGCTGTTGAGCGTACGCTGCAGGGCGTTCACACAGGACAGCACGTCCTCATAGTCCTTGGACCATTCGCGCAAATTGCGTTCCAGTGTCTCCAGTCGCAGCTGCCCCAATCGCATTCCTCCGTGCTTAATGGCCGCATAGCAGGAGCACGCCAACAGCTTGAAGCATTGCCGGCGAACCGCATTGTGGGCATGGCTCTCCCAGTTGGGCGTACTAGCCACGCACTGCCAGGCCATGGATACGTAGTCCACCAGGGCGTCCCAGTGAGTGGAGTCGTGCAGGCGCTTGGCCTGCGATTGCAGCACGCGCTTAAATTCGTTTAGATGCATCGACGCCTTGGAGTAGGCCGCCGCATCGGTTTTCTTGCACAGTCGGGAGGTGGGAAGGGACTTGAAGATGAGCCGCTTAGCATGGTGCAGCTCCTGCTCCAAAGCGCTGAAAACAAGACACAAACAAACAATTATGTATTTGTTTGTTTGCTTGGTGGTTTATATTTTCTGGGTTTTCAAAAAGGCACTATCCATTTCTCATGAGATTATTAGGCTTGACGTTGCTTTGACCTTTTTATAACCTTTGTACCAGTTTTCTTAAGTTCACTTTAAAATCAGGATACATTGCAGCAATAAAGTACGTAACTTCCGGAAGCCGAATCTTACATTCCCTGCTGTATTTATATATTTAAAATAAAAACCCTTTACTATCATAAACTAGCATATTCTATTATTTTCAAATAGTTGTTTTGATTGTTTCTAGGGACGCTAATTGATTGTTGTCAAGTAACTGGTGTATACCGAGTAAAAACACTTTACAATCAAAAAAACAAACTATATCTTTAATATTCCATTCCTTTCCTGACGGTTTCTATTTCAGATACATACATCATATCGTCGACCGATTGTTTATACGATTTTGTATACCTAAAGTTTCATACAGATAGCTTTAATACTGAGAGACCAGTTTGTGTAGAAACAGACGGACATATCTAAATCGAGACTAGCTTGTTGATATGGATCCAGAATATATATACTTTATATGGTCGCAAATTTCCCAACCAAATTTAACTGCAGGGTAAACGTACCTTATGTCTGGCGTGGGCAGCTGCGTTCGTATCTCTCCCTCATCACTGGCACTTTTGATGTTATTCATGATCAAATCGATTAGTTGCTCCTGCGATAGACCCTGCAACAGGGATGGTAGCGTCGCATCTTTGTTCGTCTGCCCCACAGGTCTATCCTCCAGTTTCAGCTTCTTTACTATTGGTGTTCCCGGCCAAAGCTGCTTGGTGGTGGCCATCTTGATGGGCGAGTAGGTATCCATTGGTGTGGGCTCTGGCGGAGTGCTGCCCATAGTCAGGCGTTTGCGGGGGGAGCTGCGCAGGATCATGCCACTTGTTAGTTGAAAGTTCTTGGTGGGCGTGCGCTGGAAAGGACTACGCATTGAGGAACCACCGCTGGCACCTCCACCTGCGCTACCACCTCCGTTGACCTTATCCGGCGAAAATGTTGTGGTAAAGCGCCGGCGACCACGCTGCCGAATGACCAGCTCATCTGGTGAGGGCAGTGGCGAGAAGACAAAGTCCTGGGCCTGCACCACGTTCACATCATTATCCACCCGCAGTCCCAGTCCTCCGTTAGCGTTCGGCGTGTTTATGATGGCCGCCGGAGTCGGCTCATCCGGAGTCCGG
This sequence comes from Drosophila mauritiana, assembly GCF_004382145.1. Classification (NCBI taxonomy): domain Eukaryota; kingdom Metazoa; phylum Arthropoda; class Insecta; order Diptera; family Drosophilidae; genus Drosophila; species Drosophila mauritiana. Next base: position 19,894,365 of record NC_046669.1, read on the forward strand.
CGATTGGAGTTCGTCGGTGTGTTGGCCATACGCAACGCCTCCAGGCGGTCGGGAATCTCGGCCAGCGCCATTCGTGTCTGCAGCGGGGTCGTCATTGCGAATGCAAATTGCGATGCGGACTGTTGAAAAACACAAATCGCATACGCATCAGTCTTGTATAAACATTTTCACGCCGCCCTGCACCTGACGTACCCACTTGGATGCTTCGCTAATCTTCGCAGCAGACCTAACAATCTCGACGTGGACGGATCTAGTGGATCTTCCTGACACTTGGATTTTTTGTGGTTTGTCCTTAGCGTCCCTACCTCGGCAACAACTGTAACTTTTTCCTTATTTTTGTTTAAATTGCGCCAATTCGCTCAGGGTGGCAGCGCGCTCTGGAGATGGGCGTTCTTTTACGATGGTATCGCTTGAGAAACGATATGGTCACGCACTTTAATACCCTCTAAATAGTTGGTATATGTGCGTTGAAAGTCAATTGTTTTACTTCAAGTTGCACAACTAGTTTAATTGGAATTCAGTGTATGTTTAAGTGCATGTTTATGGAATGAGTTATGTGTTACGCTTATAGAATGAGACTTCTTGTGTATTCAATTATATAGTAAGTGAACATTGTAGTATTATTTTATAATATTGTTCCATTTACATCATATTTTTCATGTTTATTTTCAAGAAAGACGTTTATTTATGTACATTTTCAATAATAATAATTTTCTTGATTTTACCGATACTTAAAAATCGAGTCACACAACCAAAATGTCTGGCAGCCCCAAAACACCGGCAACTAAGTGGACATCCGGCAACATTCTGCCTTCTTTCTATCCGAATTTCATTTGGTGAAGGTCGTCGGCGCGCTTCTAGTTGTTAAAACTAAAATAAAATGAAACCGATTGCTATAATATATAACGCAAGCAATGCTCAGCTTATGGGCTTGTATCTTGTAAAAACTGATACTATGATCAATGTAATAAAATGATACAAATGCGGCATTAGCACGGCAATTTGAATGGATCACCATTTCCACGTGGTGCAATGTGAGACACCTGGAGACACTTAGAAATATTCTAGGGTAAGTTTACCACAAATACTATTGGGTTATTTAACAACTCATAATAAGTTTCTACCCAATGCATACATATTGTTACAAAATGGGTAACAAATGATGTTAATGCAAGGAAAACTGCATATTCACATTTGTCATTAACCATTATATTAATATTTGGTTAAAGTTGGGTTAAATAAGACACATTTTAAATTATGTGCTAAATTACATGTTGATAAATTATAAATGTGAAGAGCAGTCCACGTAATTACTCAGTGTGCTTGACTATTCCGTATATATAGACGAAGAAATGAAAATCTGCTGTTTCCCAATTATAAAAGCTATGGAAAAAAACCATTGTTGAACGAAGAACGCGTTTTTAAAATTTCAACTTCTTACTTTAAAATGTAAAGGAATACGAAAGATTTAATAACAGGTCACCAATTTTGCTTGCAAATCGTAATACTAGACAAATTTATCTTATGATATTAAATGCAAAGATTCAAAGCTAACGAGCACCGCTATCTGCTTGGGTTTTTAATGACTCAATATGTTTTATAAATTTACAAATTTAGTATTTTTTTATCTTTACAGGCATTGAAAACAGTCTGGAGCCCGGGATAATATCTAGTCGTTCCTTGATCTCCCTTAAAAGGTAATATAATCCTCCGCACCACTTCAGCACAAATTATTTCAATTCCCAAATTGATGACAACTTCATACCCAAATCAGAGAAATAATGTTGAAATCTTTTTAACATGCATCACCATCTGAATAAAATATTGAAATTAAGTTTATGTTTAATAGTATTTGTATAATTACAAAGACTTTGTATATTTTACAGGAATATTGCGAGTTATTGGAATACCTATCCAAAACTGAAATTTGATTGAAACAGTGAAAAGGTAATTTCTCACTAAATTAAATTTTTACTTACTCCTTTCCTAATTGATGACAACTTCATACTCAAATCAGAGAAATTATGTTGAAATCCTTTTAACATGCATCACCATCTGAATAGAAAATTTATATGTAGTTCATTTCTAAAAAAAAATTCGTGCATAATTAAACTGGACCTTGTATATTTCACAGGCATTTTACATGGCAAAAAAGGATACCTATTCAAATCTGAAATTAGTTTGAACCAGTTAAAAGGTAATTTCTTAGCAAATTTTATTCTTACTTACTCCTTAATTGATGACAACTTCATACCCAACTCAGAGAAATTATGTTGAAATCTTTTTAACATGCATCACCATCTGAATATAAATCATTTAATTAAATTTTAAGGCAATAATGGCCATTTATTAACTTATATTCTATCTTTTATATATTGCAGGAAATCTAAACTATGAAAATATCATCTTTCACAAGGTTTTCTACTAATTCGGCTGGAAACACCTAAAAGGTAATGCAAATGAAAAATATAAATTTTATATTTAAACTCCTTTCCTGATGACAACTTCATACCAAACTCAGAGAAACTATGTTGAAATCTTTTTAACATGCATCACCATCTGATTAAAAATATACATATTTAGTTATGGTTAATTAAATATAGATTACTAATCAAGGTTTTCTTTTCGACTTTTCAGATGGTCTACCCAGCTGCCAAATCGCAATCTTTTAACAAAGTACTTCATTATATATAAAATAAATTCTTTATTTATGTGTACAAAATAAAATATTTCAACTGTCTAAATTAAATAGCTTTAAAAACTGTTCAACACGCTCTCCACAACAATAACAAGCTGAGAAAGAGAATCTCCTTGTGCAATCGATTCCAGCTGGACGACGCAGCTACTCCGTCGTAGAACACCTCCTTGTGGGCTGTTTTCCGCACAGCAGCTCCACCATTGAAGTCTCGTTTCTTCTTGAAGCTTTCGTAGTACCAATCCATGCCGTCCTTGCGATCCACACGATCAACCTGAAGGAGCTCCAGTTCCGTGCGTTTTTGGGCATTAGCCGTGAGTTGGTGTTCGCTGGCCACGCCCTCGTTATCACCACTGGGCGTGGTTCTCTGATACTCCTCTGCCGTGGGCTGAGCCACTTGCTGCTGATACGGCGTGTAGACCTTGGTAATGGTGGACCGTCCTCCACCTCGTAATGGAGGAGAAGCTGGTGGTGGTGGTGGTGGTACTGTGCTCGTTGGACGAGCTAAAGTAACTTGATTATCACTCGGACTCTGGGGTGTTGTGGTGGTCACCCAGGAACGACTCTTTATCTGCGCCACATGCTCTTCAGCCGGGGGAATCAAAAGAATCGTCTCTGCCGTCGTCGTTTGCACGAGAGGAGGAGGTCTAAGCAGAGTCACAGATTGCGCCTCCAGATCTTCGTCATCGTACTGGGAATCCAGCTGACTGCTGGATGAGGCATCATTTTCAGCAGGAGTAACCTGTGTGGTACTGGTGGTTGTAGTACTCCTTGTGGTCGTTGTAGATGCTTTCGTTGTACTAGTGGTGATCCTGTGTATCAAAGGCGTTGTGGTGGTTATATCGGGCGTGGTCTCCGTGACTTCGTAAGTAGCAGACTCTGAACTTTCGCCACTGCTCTTGGTTGGCTTAGGTCGTGCCTGAGCAGATATGGGGATAAACTTTCTCTGACCTATGCCTTGGATCATTTCCGAGGGGTTTCCCGTGATATTCACCACCTCAACTAAACCACGCCGCTGTTGAGGATCATGGACAGGCATAAAACCACCGACATGGGCTGGAACGATGGGACGGAAGCCACCGCGCTCGATGCTCGATGGCTCACGAAAGGTGGTGCGAAAGACACCCACTGTGGTGGCGGCACTACCACTCTCATTACTCAGTGCATCCTCCATGGACGAAGTGGTGGAATCTGTGTCCACATAACGATTCCTGGCTATGTTTTGTTTCTCCTGCTTCTGCTGATCCTTGAGGTATTTTTCGAACTCCGCACTATTCGGCTGATACATCCTTGTTTTGCCACGCCCACTTGGCAGGCTAATGTGGGCCATGCGGTGGGTGGCGGGCATCTCATCATTGCTATCCGTTCGTTGCTTTCGCCCTCGATCTCCGAAGCCGAAGAATCTGCCCAAGCTTACACTGGGCAAGGGATATCCGAAGAAGGTAAAAGGCGATCCAGATCCCGGCTGGGGTTTGCGATTGAAGTACTTCGTATGGAGTATAGTATTGTTCAGATCTATATTGCTGTTTATCGTGGGAGTCGGCTTGGGTCGCTGCGAAGTACTGATCGCGGAGTGGGTGGTATCTGGTGCCTCGGTGGCGTCCACATACTGATCGTAGAAGTACTCGCTCTCGCCCACCAGCGGTCGATCGCCTGGCAGTCTGGTTGCCTCGCCCGCCTCACACTCATCGTTGAAATCGTCGGGCAAATCCCTCTGGAAGACATCCCCGTGCTCGTTGAGCAGTGGCAACTGGTTGCCATCGGTGCGTTCGTTGCCATAGATATCCGCACCCACGCAGAGGCTCCTTTCCATGCGGGCCGATCGTAAAAGGCGTCCATCCTGGCACTTGGGTCCCGGATACGGAAAGTTCGTCTCCTGTAGCCACACCGAAAGCCATTGCATCTCACAGTTGCAGTCAATAGGATTTCCTGCGTTAGAAAATGTAAATGCAATAACGATTTTCCTGTTCTCCAAAGTACTTACCATCCACGTCCAAGATGGCTATGTTTCCCCGGACGTTCCGGAAGGTACGTTCCTTGATGCTCCTTAGCTGGTTATTCCGCATGGAGAGGACTCGCAAACGGGGCATTGTCTCAAATGGAGAACCCTGTAAGGATGAATTGAAAGTATTAGCTCCAATATATAGCTTTTGATGACCTCACCTGAATGCGACATATCTGATTGTTATCCATTTTAAGCTCCACCAACCAGTTCAGCGCCTTCAACGGCATTGTGGACACCAGCTTGACCCCATTGGTGGACAGATCCAAAACTTCCAGGTTCCGCATGCTTCGCAGACCTATGTTTTCCATGTTCCGGAAATGATTGTTGGACAGATTCAAGAAGACCAGCGAATTGGCGTTGTGGAAGCTTTCCGGCGAGATGTAGCGCAACTTGTTGTACTGAAAGTGGGATGCCAGCAGGCTTGGCAGCTCCTCGAAGACATGATCCTTTAGCTCCACCAGCTTATTGTCTGCCAGGACGAATTCCTGCAGTTCGTCGAGTCCTTTGAGTGCGCCAGGCTCCACATTTCGGATCTCATTGCTGCTGAGATCGAGATACTGCAGCTTGGGAAGATTTCGGAAAGTGCCCTGCTGCAGTTCCACAATGAGATTGTTGGACAAACGGATCTCCACCACATTTCGCCAGCCACCGATCACATCGGATTGGATTCGGGATATTTGATTATAGCTCAGATCGATGTCCCGCAGGTTGTTCAAGTTGCCCAAACCCACCGATATATCCAGGAGGGCATTGCCGGAGAGATCCAGATACTCGAGAGATCTTTGCGTATCGAAAGCCGTGGGCGAGATGCTCCGTATGAGATTCCTAGACAGATCCAGCTGCTCCAGTCTGCTGTTATTCGAAAATAAATTATCCGTGATGGCTTCCAGCTTGTTGGACTGAAGATTCAGATTCCTAAGTTCGGCGAGGGGCAGTAGAGCCCGCTCATCCGCTTCGCCCAGTTGATTTTCTTGCAAATGCAGCAGCTCCAGCCGTTGAATCCCTATGAACGAGGTGTCCTCCAGCTGACGCAACTCGTTTTGAGCCAGACTCAAGACTCTCAGTTCCATTGCCCCTTGAAAGCCATGCCTGGGCAGCTGCTCTATTCGATTCTGGCTGAGATCCAGCATTCGCAGGTTGGGCAATTGCAAATCCTTGCTAGCTGCTGCTGGGAGCGATGTAATTTGATTGCCTTTCAGCGAGATGCGCTCCACAATCCTGGGCAGTCCTGCAATCACAGACTTAAGCTGATTATAGCTGGCATCCACCTCAAAGAGCCTCTCCAAATGGATTAGGGTGGAAGAGTGGATTTTGGTCAGCTCATTGGAGGATATATTGAGCGTTTCGAGCAGGGGATTGTGACGAAAACTATTGGGTGCCAATTCGATCAGTCCATTCTCGCTCAGATCCAGACGTCTCAATGATGGAAGTCCCGCCAGCAACTGTGAGTCCACCCTGGCAAACTGATTCTGCGCCAGATCGAGTCCCTTCAATCCAGGAAGGTTCCAAAACGGTAGGGGTAAGTCCGAGGATAGACTGTTATTTCTCATCCTAAGTTCCCTCAAAGCAGGCATGGCCATCAGTGCATCCCTTTCAATGAGCCTGAGATGATTATGGTTCAGATGCAGTTGCTCCAAAGTCCCATGACCACGAAGAGCTCCATAGGGAAGTTCGCTCAGAAGATTACCACTCATGTCCAGATAGCGGAGCCTAGGCAGGGCATCCAACAATGCCCTCAAAGCCTCCACATGACCAATTTCATTGTTGTACATGTGAACCGCCTCCACGCCACTTCCACTGGCCTGAAGCAGGGATTCCGGATGGATCCGCCGGATGAGATTGTTCTGCAGATATATGGTTTTCAGTTGAGGGGTGCGCAAAAAGGCTCCATATTGCAGTTCAGTAATCCTGTTATCGTTCAAGTGAAGCTCTGAAAGATTGGGCAGATCCACAAAGGAGCCATCCTCAATCACAGTGATGAGATTGTTGTCCAGTCGTAGTTTCTTCAGATGTTCCAGATCCTTGACAATGCGACCCACCATGCCCACGTCGCTGATTTGATTGTGGGACAGCTTGAGGCTAACCAAATTGGGTAATCTGGACAGGGCACGCAAATGAATCCAGTTGAGACCATTGTGCGATAGATCCAGGTTCTTCAGGGATATCAATCCATCGAAGAGACCGGCTTCCAGCCGGGTGAGGCCTGATCCGCCTGTTATATGTATGTGCTGCAATTTGGGTAGATGTCTGAAGAGATGGGAGGGCAACTCCTGGAGTGCCCCCGTTTGGACACTGAGATAGGTCAGACTGAGCAGTCCGGAGAAGTCGGGCAAGTGCTTCAGTTCCTCGCTCTGAATGGTAATGGCCAGCATGTTGATCATCCCGTTCAGACTCTCCGCTGGAATGCTGCGCAGCTGAGGTTCCACCACGAAGATCTCCACCAGGCCGTTCTCCAGCTCATTTAGCCATCCATTGGACACTCTTTCGATGCTATTGTGGCGCAGCATGAGCCGAACTATCTGCAGGCTGCCGAAAAAGCGTCCTGGCAGTGCCGGCAATTGGTTGTTCTCCAGGACCAGCTCATCGATCCTGCCCTTGATGTTTCGTTCCACTGCCTTTAGGCCGTCCATGATCTGCGGCAGATTGCTGTGCGAGCACCTGTATTCAAAAAGATACATCATTTTCCAGGTTTAAAGATAATTAAAAAGTAGCCACTCACCATATCTGGATCTCCTTTCCTCGTAACGAACAGCGGCAGGGTAAAATAGCCTGTGATGGAGGACAACTTTCGGCTCTAATCAAATTTATCCCAATGCAAAGTAGAAGGAAGATGGGCAGTAACATCATGGCAATCGGCTAGACCATAGGTTTTGTGGGTGAATCGTCTTCCTTTTGGCCAACTCGGCGCATATCTGTAGCGAGTATAAGTATGCCATTTGTTAATTAAATAACTTACCACCCTCTTATCTTTATTTAATTAAGATTTATTTAATTTAGATTTATAGATAATTTTAATTTTACAAATTAAAGTAAGCAAACTGATCGGCAAATCCATAATAAATAATATTCCAAAATAGAAACCAAAGAACCAAAATTGAAAACAAACGTCATATGCTCTAGGAAAACTCTCTAGTCGTATATTCATCACTTTTTAATACATCCAAAAAAAAAAAAAAACTTTTAGCAAGTGGAATAGATTGAATTAAAAATAAATTATTATTGTTTGTGGTATAAGGTTCCGCCGAACTTCAGACAAGACCCCCTCGACCGATTTTTCTGTTCCTATCTAAGTCCAGGTGACCGGTAATCAGGAAATTCCTGCACCCAGAATATAATAATCGAATACAAAATCACACTAAAATATGAGAAATACATATATATATTAAATAAAAAGTAATAACCTTATATAAATGAAATATTTATATAATATATTAAATATTAAATTTGGCAAAATAATAATATTATGTTAACAAATTGTAACTATACTTTTATCTATCTTCTCTAGGGAATATGTATCAATAAAAATGTGAAATATAAATATTATTTATTCTCCATTTAAATTTGTATAAAAAAGTAGGTAGAAAAAAGTGCTTTCGATTCTTGAAAGTATATATTATTTTATATATTATTGATAAAAAATGAAATAAGGTCTTCTTTTTAGTTTATTTATTTGTTTTACAAATGTGTATTGCAATTTAAAAGTATTTTCCTTTTTGCAAGAATGAAGATGTTCCACGCCCTACCACTAACTAAGTGAGAGGTATCTGATAGTCGATTGTAGTTTCTTGTTTCTATTAAATCTAAACTTTTTTAACTAAAGCTCAATTAGAGGCAAATAAGAGGTACTACTACCAATTTTTAAAGTGATTTTAAGTGTAGGGTATCCCCATAAATCAGATGTTAACCAGGTGCCTGTTTCGACCGGCAGATAAGAAGGGGCTATATAAAGAAGGTCCCACGGTCAGTTAGCCAGCAAACTCGATTGCCCACAATAAATCCAATCGTCTGCGCGCTACTGTTCAGTTTGGTGGCGGGTCTAGCCCTCGCCGAGAAGTCGGACTATTGTCTGAGCGAGATCGTCAAGTCGGACGAGAGGATCCGTTCGCACGGATATCCCACGGAGACGCACGAGGTGACCACCGAGGATGGCTATGTGCTGACCCTGTTCCGCATCCCCTACTCCCACAAGCTGAAGAACCAGAACGAGAAGCGACCGCCGATTCTGCTGCAGCACGGATTGTTCAGTAACTCGGACTGCTGGCTGTCCTCCGGACCGGACAACTCCCTGGCCTACCTGCTCGCGGATGCCGGATACGATGTATGGCTGGGCAATGCCCGTGGCAATATCTACTCGCGAAACAACGTCCTCATCTCGCTGAACAGCCACAAGTTCTGGCACTTCGACTGGCATGAGATCGGCACCATCGACATCCCCGCCATGATCGACTACATCCTGGCGGATACCGGCTTCGATCAGATACACTACGCCGGACACTCGCAAGGAACCACCGTGTACCTAGTGATGCTCTCCGAGCGACCGGAGTACAATGCCCTCATTAAGTCCGGACATTTGCTGGCTCCATGTGCCTTCTTCGAGCACGGAACCTCCTTCATCTTCAATGCCCTGGGTCCCCTGGTGGGTACGCCCGGTGGCATCTGGAACCAATTGATGGTGGACACCGAACTGATTCCGCACAACAACCTGGTTAACAGATTGGTCGACAACGGTTGCCATCTGTCCAACTCGATCTGCAACAACGCCTTCATCATGTTTGCCAATGGCGGATACGTTAATTCCAATGCGGTGAGTAGGATCGATATATAAACCTCACTTTATTCCATATCATAAAGGCAATAATTGGACATTTAATATGTATTTTCAGAGCTCCATGAACGTGCTGATCGAGACCCATCCGGCTGGATCCTCCAGCAATCAGGGCATCCACTTCCTGCAGCTGTGGAAGTCCCTCAAGTTCCGACAGTACGACTGGGGCACCAAGAAGAACAACGAGCTGTACGGCCAGGATCTGCCTCCAGATTACGATCTCAGCAAGATCGTCGCACCCACCCACTTGTACTCCAGCAACAACGATGCCCTTTGCGGACCCGAAGATGTTAACACCCTGGTGGAGAACTTCACGCACCTGACGGAGGACTACCGTGTGCCCGTGCAGAGCTTCAACCACTTGGACTTCATCATTGCCATGAACATGAAGGAGCTGGTCAACGATCCGATCATCGAGCGCATTAACACCTACGAAGGTCGCTAGAAATCGGCCAATAAAAGAACCCATAATGCACCGATTTTAACTCATAGTTTTCGGGATACGGATTTATTGGGGGGATTCAAGTGTCCAAGTCAATGACAAGCCAAAGAATGAGATATTGTATTGCCTAAAATTAACCTTCAAATAATAAAATTAGTATAGCCTGCCCATGGAAAAACACCCGAAAATAATGAAGAAGTGCATCTCGTTTAGGAATCTTATCTCGTAAAGTGGACAGGCACATATGCAAGTGCCAATAAAAAGTATTGAACAATTATTCATTTGAATTTATTAGATGGTTTTAGTCGATTAGATATCATAAGGCTCTTCTGTCAGGTACTAATCACTCCTTCAACTGTCTGGGTCTTGTCTAAAATTTATTGCCTATTAGCAAGTACCTTTTTGTTTGTACAAATTTGCACTCCGATTAATGCGATTTGTTCGTTAAAATAAGTTCGAAGTGATTTAAAGTTCCCATTGATCCGGTTTAAATCGGTTGAGATTAGATTTCTTTTTAAGGTATTAAAATTCTCTGTGCCAGGTGTGAAACTCAAATAAATTCCATTTAATATTGGTTCTTATCGTCGTTTGTTGGAGATTTTAACTGGTAATCAAATCATGGCTGTTCTGCACTTTAGATTAACGATTAATGATACTCGAACTTGTTTACAGTGAGCATAATAAGTTAACTAGCATTTTGAGTACAGCATGCAATCACTTAATTGATTAATTATTTTATTGAATTTACATATTCATCAGAAATATTTGTGCTTATTTGTTTTTAAGCTTGTAAGTTAAGAAGAAAGATATTCTGACACAATTAGGTATAGATATATGTTTTTGATAAGTATGAACTTAGAGATTTTTAGAACTATTAAATCTAAACTAAGAAATTAGGCCTACACACCGCTTAAAAAACACTATCGATAAAAGTTTTTGATTTATCTTAAGCTATCATTGTTTTGTCAGTTTCTTTTTGCATATCTTCATCTCCCTAGCTTAGTAATGGGTATACGATAGTCGAGGACCTCTCTTGCTATTACATAAGCTCGCTGGCTGAAAATGTTGTTCGTTGCAGAAGATGCGCTTCTAACGGCTCATAAATCCCAAAACAGGTGAGCTGGTGGGTCGTACGACAGGAAGTTATTCGAACGATGTCTTGTGCAATAGCTCCAAAAGACTCGTCGTCGCGTCTTCATAACTTATAGACATTATACCTTTCCATGGCATCGCCACACTCATACCACCCTCACATGCAACTGCGCAACTCGGGCCGAAAAAAAAGAAACTCTTTGCGCCAAGAAGCGTAACATGGCTTTTCAACGAAAATTTTGTAATCATTTAACAAAAAACAGAAGCAGTAGGAAACCGGAGAAGCAGCAGCTGCAAAACATCGGACTGTAGTGAAACGCTAACCGCCGATTCAACTTCGGATTTGGCTCTATCTTCTGGCGCCGTTTCTACGCATGCGCAGCGCAGTTTACATCAAACGAACCTTGAAATTATTGTCGTTTTCATCATTGTTCGGAGTATCTGCATCTTTGGCTGACTCCGCACCAGTGTTGCCAGTATCTGTATCTGTATCCGTACTGTGTGTAATTTCTTGCATTGCACGGCTTGAAGTCACACTAAGTGAAGGCACCGCCCCCGCCTCCTGTCCCCATCCCCATCGCCATCGCCATTTTCCCCCAGACTTTGGCTATAGCGACAATTTCACCTGCTCTGATTTCTATTCGGTCCCCTCAAACTCCCCTAATTAAGTAACTGTTTAGTTCTACATCGAACGGTTCTTGGGCAAATGTAGATTTGGAATCGAGATGTGGGTTAAGTATTTGGTTTAATGGATCGAAAGCCAAGAGAAGCAACCTTTCTAGCATGGTATTCAACACTAGTATAAGGAACATTTAATTACCTTTTACTATATTTGTGAGATTAAGAGGTACTAAGTAAGCTTACACTTAACTTTAGCATTTCCAGTACATTCAGAGAATGTATGAGAATGAATTGAAAATAGATTTTTTTAAATATCAATATCAATTCCAACTATGCTTTTGATTAAGCGATATTCGTCACCATTTGACTCACTCAATTGCAAGTTAATCCAAGAGATACTCCTCCTCGTCGTGCTTTAATCCGATTTACAGCAAATTCAGGCACTTCACTTGCAATGCAGTTGCAAAACTACAGCTCTCACTTTTCGGGAATAACTTCTGAAACCCCTTGGGTTGTTGTTTTCTTAATTTAATTAACTTCACTTTCGAAAGCACTTTTGCTTTTTCCCAAGGCGTTTTTATTCAATTAACCACCAACACTTGAAATTCAGTCAGCATGGACTTTGGTGAGTTCTCCGCGATTTCTTTGAGCCGAACCGTCTCGTTTGGAATGCACGCGAAAACTGTTTCTCGAACTAAGTAACAGCCCAGCAGATTACTCAAGATTTCTACCAGAAATGTCGGCTTGAGCGGAGCTTCCTGCCTGGGCCACATGGGAGTTGGATTCCACGTTGGGCGCCACACTTGGCTGCTTCTCGCCGAAGAGTGGGCTCCATTATGGAACTCGAGTGTGGCGGTCTGTGACCACGGATCAGAGGTCGCTCTTCCCTCAAGCTCGAGGGTTCGGCACAGCCGGCGTTCAGAGACGCTTGGAGTCAGCATTTTAATGAAATCGCAAGTAAAATTATGAAAATTATGACAGGAAATCACTGTGGAAACAAAGGCCAAGTGCTAATTTTCACATATAATGTGATAAACATGACAGTTTTTACTCAATTATGATTTTTACATGCAAACCTTTATAAGATCTTTATGCTTTTCTTATAAAGGGAATGATTAGGAGGAATAAGTAAATACAAATTTGCACATCTACTAAGCCATAACGTAATCTAGCCGAACCATTGCGCCATCTATCGGGGTCTTCTCTTGTTGGCATTTCGAAGTATTCTAAGAATTTGGGCTCTTCTATATTTTTTTCGAACTCTCCGGGCTGATTTCCTGCTGGGTTGTACCTCACTACCAATATCTTTCGTCCGCCCCTTTTTCTGAAAAATGTATTTTTTGATTGCCAGTGACGCCGGAAAATGATGCACACATTACTCACGAGCGATCTTTTGGTGCCCATCCAACACCCATTTCTCTCGTCGATTTCCACGTGATGGCCGAGAATTTGTCAGCCAATGATTGTTCGACCTCTGTCCTGCGCTCCTTTTCTATGGCATAGGATTTCGCCCCCTCAGTAGCCCAGTAGTAAATACACTCGTTTCTTATAAATTCACAAATATTCTCCGTATAGAATTCATTATCCGGCTCCGATAAGGGATAGTCCAGGTGATCCACTCGAAGGTTTCTATCTACAGCTGTCTCGTATAATATTTGATCCGGAATATTTAAGGTAGACAGATGCTGTGTATGATGGGTTTTCAATATATCTGTGAAAATGAATCAGCGCACGAGTCGTTCATACAATTGCATACTCTTCAGCGTCCTTGGAGAGATCATCCGATTCGATGAGCTCCGGAACTAACCAAGTCCTACGGTGGCTATTGTGGGCCTCGTACATTTCGCTCCTAATGACATTGTATCCCAAGCAAGGCTGTTAGAAGTGGCATAATTGTTATATTTTGTTTATATTTATTATGTTTTCAATTACCCTAAAAGCAAGAAGAAGCAGAAAAAGCAGCATGTATTACGTTTATTGTGCTTATTGCACACTGTATTTTGACAGCATTTTCAAAACTGTCAAGTTTGTGCCTCAAAAAACAGAACAGAAAAAGCTTAGACAGCAAATATTGCGGAATAGGTGCAAGAAGAAAAGTGAAATTTTCAGCTGTTATTGTTTTTCTCCTGTCAGGCACAATAATATAATAATATTTTTAGTTCTATAAGCATAATATTTACTAAATGTTCCCCAATCCAATCCATCTATATGCGTCATGCAGTTGTCAGGGCCATCTTTGCACCCCACTGCCACCAGGCGATAAGACCACTACGGAAACTAGTCGGTCATCTCGCCCAGTGCCGATTCATTGCACTTTACTATCTGGTCGGTCACTCCACGTGTTTGATTTAGGTTCGGATTAGCATGTCTTAACCGCTAATTGAAATCCATTCCAGACTGACCCCCGCCCAGGGATTTCAGTTCACTGTCAGCGAAACTGAAATTCGCACTGGATTCCATCCAAGGTTAATTCGATTTGCGGCACATGAAGGGATCGTTTATCATTAAGATCGTACGATTCTCTTTCTCTTTCTATGGTGTGATGTTGGGTTTTAGGATCCATGGTATGTTGGGACTATCTAACACTGTTTAGGCTATCTTAGTTTCACGATTCATTTGCTGGAGTTGTAAACAAGTAATTACTTCTTATTTAGTTGGATCTTCTTATTTAGTTGGATCTAATCTATGAAGTTCTGTATTAAACTTTTAACTATTAGAACGACTTTCTTGGGCTGGCGTAGCTTTATGACTGTTCTATTGATGGGTATAGAGTATTCGAGTCGTTGCACACACACACCGCCTGGATTGGCCCCCTAGAAAAGAGGGGCCTGTCCGAGAACCCAGCTAAAGTGCACCCTGTAGATTACATAACCGCCCGTCCAACGAGACATGTGTGCATATATGATGTATTTGCACAGATTTAGACATGCCCCGCCGCCGAAAAGGAAAGCCACCCAACTGAGGCGACTGCCACTGTTGCTGTTGTTGTTGTCAATTGGCGGGCCTCCTCCATATAATTTGCTTTCGTTTTTATTGAATCTCGCCGGGGCCCCAAACAAAATCGGTGCGCCATGGCGACAAGTCCCACTTCCATACCCATGCCCATACCCATGCCCAGTCCTCATCTCATAATGAATTTGACTGGCTGCCAACTAACACTCACTAACCCAATTGACTAAGTAACTAAGCGACCAGACGAGACGATTGTAGCCGACGGGATCCGACTGCTCAGGCGATATACATATGTACGTATATAGCGGAAATAAGGCGCTAATGTTGAGGGCCTGGTGGAAAACATTTCGCAAATTTCGAAATCAGTTCAAAATCGCAGCTCGCTGGCAGCGCTCGTCGCGAATCGAGAGACCAGTCCGCAAAATGTTTCGCAAATGCATCGCCAGCCTGGCTCTGGCCCCAGTGGCCAGTCCCATTCCGCTGCCCAGGATCACCCCGATCGCCAGCCAGCTCGTCCAGCGTCGCGCGTTCCACCAGGTTCCTCGCGAGAGTAGGCCACCCAAAATACTCATCACAGGTCAGTCGCCGCGCCACGTGGATCTGCTAAATTTAACCGCGTCCAAGGCCGATCGCAACAGATTTATCATTTTAGCATATAGTGGACACGTTTAACTAAAAGACATACATGTTTTTGAATATTTTTTGACATTTTTTCGAAGTTTTACATTCGTTGTGAACTTAATAGTATCTGTGTTTTATAGTTATCAGTGATGGTGTCAGCAAATATAACAGCAAGCATATAATATAATATTGAAATTATGATAAATTTTTTATAGTTTAAGATCTAAGCAAATAATCGAATTATTTAACACTTCAAGTGCTGCGAAGTAATAGCTACATTAAAGAATCTATTCTGTATAACTAGGATTGAGATCCTTGCTTGCTAATTCAAAATAACTAAACAAATGCTAATGTGGTGATTTTATTTTCAAATTTGATTCCCTATATCTGTAAATGGAGAAACTATATATCTTATTTTAATGCGTTTAAATGCAGGCCCGTGAAATGTGAAGCCTGAAAGAATGCTACAATATGTATTGTAGATTCACTTTCAATCAAATCTATTTTATTTTGGTTCCAAAAGGAATCGTTCAGTCAATTCCTCTGAACTTAACCTAATGTGTGTATAAAGATATATGAGACCAAGTGGTTTCTTAATTAATAAAATCTATGTTTTGATTTCTTTCAGGTGGCTTGGGCCAGTTGGGCATCGAATGCGCCAAACTTCTGCGGACGCAGTATGGCAGCCACAACGTGATCCTTTCGGACATTATAAAGCCCAGTCAGTCGGTTCTGGAGAATGGTCCCTACATTTTTGCCGACATCCTGGACTTCAAGGGTCTCCAGAAGATCGTGGTCGACCATCGCATCGACTGGCTGATCCACTTCTCGGCGCTGCTCAGTGCTGTGGGAGAGCAAAATGTTCCACTGGCTGTGAGGTAGGATATCTTAGTTATCTCCAGTTCCAATCATTATAAGCAAACCCTATCCTACATCCCTTCCCAAGTAACTACTCCCAAGTAACTATTGCATAATGCCTCATTTACCATTTCATTAGTATGTAATATGAATCCCCCATCGCAGGGTCAACATCGAGGGTGTCCACAACGTCATCGAGCTGGCGAAGCAGTATAAGCTCCGCATCTTCGTACCAAGCACAATCGGAGCCTTCGGGCCCGACAGTCCGCGCAATCCCACGCCGAATGTTACGGTAGGTCCACCGCTTCCGAAGCCAGAAGTTTGTTCGATACTATGCACCCATTTCCGCAGATCCAACGGCCGCGCACCATTTACGGCGTTTCCAAGGTGCACGCCGAGCTGATTGGCGAATACTACTACCACAAGTTTGGACTGGACTTCAGATGCCTGCGCTTCCCCGGAGTGATTTCCAGTGATCCGCCGGGCGGCGGCACCACAGGTATTTAAGCACCGATCATATCTGTGGAGACTCAAGCACATCAAATATCTGCGAGATACTTTTCCCGCTGAATCCATGTTGTCGAGCGCACTTCAAGCTTTATTTAATCCAATTTCGTATCATAAATGCTCCAATTGACGATAGTTTATGATAATCAAAGAGCATGACAATGGCCATAATTCGTACATAATGCTACTCGTTTTAATGGATAGCCGCAAACCTGGTGACCCATATTAACTGCTCTTTGATTGAACTGATTAACTTAAAGATTGTCTAAGTCAAAGCTTTCACTCATGATTGCAATCATAATGCTTATTACTCTTTAGGGAAAGCTAATTTGTTTTAATGCCATTGCATTCTTATGAAATCACGTATACGCACCGTGAATCGAATCATTTCTGCATCATTTCTAAAGTACCTAAAACAAGAAGTGCTTTAACATTTTACATTTAAGATTTAACTTATTTGTTTCACCTTTCAGATTACGCTGTGGCCGTGTTCCATGAAGCACTGCGCAATGGAAAGTACACCTGCTACCTGCGTCCTGACACAAGACTGCCCATGATGTACATTGAAGATTGTCTGCGGTGAGTAATTAGTGCGTTGTAACAAATTATTTCCTTGTTACTAATGATCTATCTAACTAGGGCGCTCCTGGAGTTCATGCGTGCTCCCAACGAGCAGCTGAAGCGCCGCGTCTACAACGTGACCGCCATGTCCTTCACTCCCGAGGAGCTGTTCGCCCAGCTGGGCAGGCACGTGCCCAATCTGCACGTGACCTACAAGCCGGATAGCCGCCAGTTGATCGCGGACGCCTGGCCGCAGGTATTCGATGACTCCGATGCGCGGCGCGACTGGCACTGGCAGCACAAGTACGACCTGGTCAACCTGGTGGACTTCATGATCAAGGACGTGCAGGATAACTACATCAATGTGCAGCCGGAGCAGCAGACTCTGCAGATCTAAAACGTGGATCGAGCAACCGCATCTAGTATTGCTAAGTAATGAAATCCAAGCGCATTTAACACTGCATTTATCTAGTGAATAGCAACACAAATTACTGTAGCATTTTACCTTTTAAAATACAGTAAGGCATTTATTGGAAAGGATAACTATTGGTTCATTTCATCTTGAAGAATAATTGTGATCCTAAAGTTCTTCGCCATATGGAAATACTTTCGCTTTTGTTGTGAGTTTCGCACGTTAGCTTATGGTTTATTTGAACTCAAATACTATTGGTGAGCACCTTTAGTTTGCGACATGCGACAGCTTATATTACAACTTAGGCTAGGATGTACAATTCTCGCTCGGAGTCACTTTATCATATATCAGACTCCTCTAGCTCCGATCCGCCGAGCCCACGAAAGTGGTGCAGACTGCCGCCGTGTGTGGCTATATACAAGTCCGCTTCGGCTTCGCTGCCTATGGACTTTAATTTGATTTTCCCAATAGAATTATTTGATTTTCTTGACTTTTGCTGCGGTGGCGGCACTCGTTGCTCTGCGGATTCTGTAAACGAGCAGATTGGAGATTTGTCTATCAATTTGGGTCGCTAACTTGGCCTTTCGCGTTTGCTGTTTGGATCTTCCACAAAGTGCTCTTTAAAAGTTGGCTGACTTCATTAACTTAAACTTCGAATAAAATAAAAAAAATTAAGTATATAAAAAAACGTTTAAGTATAACAGAATTTATATAAAGATCGGTGGTAGCTGTTAAGTTTATTGCAATTAAATGTGAGTGTAAAAATTGATAAAAACTAAAATAAAAGCACTCACCGCGGTCTTAAGGTACTAAGTCATCAATATAAAGCATATGTTGATAACGATTTGAACTTAAGGTATAAGTATAAGTATACCTTAGAAATAAATTTACGACTATGGTTGCAGATCAGCCAACTTCACATATTAATTACACTTTGTGAAGGCTCCCAGCAATCGCTCCAGGCTGATTGAACATTTCACTCAACATATATTGCTTGTGTAGTTTGTGATTGCAATGTTTCGCAGGTCTTACTATTACTTATTGAAATTAGTTAAGTATTTCAATCCTTGGTGTAGTTAAGTACAGTTTGTAGGCGCTGTAAATGTTCGACTTAGCTGTTGATTTGTACAATGGTTCGTGAGTTTAACAATTTATACAGAATACTTATTGACTGAGTCGTTTGCTGATTGTGTTTTTTTTTTACAAATTTGAATTTTTGGTATATGGTAGGTATGTGCATTGCGGATATTTTCAATTCAATTGCTCGTTTGCGTTAATTTGTTTTCTGAGTAATATGCGATACATTTTTCGATGCATGGTCGGCTGTTTAGCAAATAAAGAGAGACGCGTCGCTCGGTGAACTGTTGCATGTGTTTCTTGTGCGCTTTTCTCAGCTACAGTACATGTTTTGGGCTATATATGTACATTTTGAGTTTTGTGTGAACGAGGGCGCCTAAATCATGTGCGACATCATGCAACGACTCACATCACGGTTAGCGCGATGCAAATGACCTTGATAATGCTGATGAATGCGCTGATAATGTTGTGGCTGCTGTGGAAGTTGCTGTTGCTCTTGATGTTGCTGCTGTTGCTGCGCTGGAAAACTCGTCTCCGATTCCATCATCATCATGCCGCCGGTGGCCTGCATCTCGTAATCCATCAAAGAGGCCTGCGTTCCAATTATTTGTGTGGCAGGCAACGAAAAGAAATCTGCAAGGCAAGAAACCGATAAGTAAGTTGCATCCATTTACAATATATATATAATAGCATTCATATTATTTAGTAAATATATCGTAACAGAAAAACGCATTGTTTCAACTAGTTGCTGTATGTACAATATAAGCTCTATACCCCGATTTTTCTCAGTGCAACGGCAATGCAACGCAACACGTTGACACTATCGATGCTTGGCCCAATTACCGATCGTTTATTTATAACCAATTCGGAGCAGAGCGAGTGTGTTGTCATTTCTTATCTTTTTCTTCGCTTTTTGTTTGTGCTGATACCTTATCAACGCAATCGGAAACTATAAGTTAACGAAGGCATAACTGAGTGCACAGATTAACAACAACTAATTAAGAGTAGTCATGGTTGCAAAAATATTTATATTTATTTCAATAGAAAATATTAAAAATTGTATTTCTATTATTATATATTATATTAACAATATAAATAAAGACCAAAAAGTTGATATATATTCAAGTAAAGCGTGAACAAAGCTAAATGACAAAAACATTTAAAAAGCTTCTATACCCTCAGAAAGAGTATAGATTATTGATTCACTCCCGCAGATATACACATTTCTTTTACCGGCTGTATATATCTACGCTGCCTTCCCCCTTTGTTTTCTTCTATTGCTGGAACACTTTTGCGAATGCAGATTGATTAAACCGGCGGTGTAAGAAGAATCGTAACACTCTGTTGACCTAGTGTACCCAGTCATCTCCGCAGCCCCTCCAGTTAATCCCCCACTACTTGTGTTTTGTTTAGTCGGCCAAGCACACCGATATACATATATAATGACTGAGTCAAGCCGGTTTTTCTCTGCTAAATTTAAGCGGCTGTCAAGTGCTTATCGTTTCGAGTCCGGTACCTTCTGTATGCCAGAGATAGTCCGGAACCCACCGAATAAGTGAAAAGTGATAACACAGGTCACTGGAAGAGCCGATGGGAGAAGAAATGGGGCCGCAAGGTCAGAGATAATTGTGTAAATTTACAAGTTTTACGACACTTTCACGCAATACCAAATAAATGCGCGGGCATAAGAGCCAAGGTCGAGAGATTATAAACGAAATTACGGCTTAAGTCATCTGGTGTGTTCCGGTTTTTAAATTCACACCAACAAAAATGGTTTCAATAAACATTTAAAGTAAAATTAATATCATATTTGATTCAAGTATAATTTTAATTTCATTGCAAGTGTTAAATTGGAGTTCAAAACGTTTTGAAACACTACGAAAATGCCACCATTACTTCATCAAAAGCATTGAGTATAATATAATAGTATATTTCTGACTGTTTTCTGGAACAGCTCAACAATGAGCTCATAATAAATATTTAAAAGCCGCTCGAAAACAAATTTAATTATTCAGAATTTTAGATTTCATGTGCAATTGCTAAGTAAGCTGAATATAAAACTGCCCTAAACAATTTAATAATTATGAATAACTAATTCTAGCTCGCATTTTGGAGCAGCGATACTCACCATTGCAGTACTGGGCGGCCAAATCAGACTCGTCGTAGCGACATCTCTTGGTGTACACCGGTTGGTCCGTGTCCAAATCCCCGACAGGATTGTGACCGGGATTCAGGCGTTTCTTGCAGCGCAGGACTTCCGGGGGCAGGACGACCGGCATCGGTTGTGCCGCCAGGTGATTGCCATCGCTGTTGTTGTTGTTGTTGGCGTCGGTCATGAAGGTGACGGCGCGTGGATTGAACGGATCCATCGAAGGACGCAGCGCTCCGGTTTCGAAAGTGGCGGCCGCCGACGACGACGGATCACCATGTGCCCAGCACTCGAAGTTCGTCAAAACCATCGCGCGCCAGCTGCAGTGGAATTTCCCCAAAAAAAACCCAAAAAGCGAGTACAGTAAACTCGGAATAAACGCGCGTCTGCGTCCGTACTGTACTGTACGAAATCGTGCGGCGAACTGCAGGCGCGTATTTTTCCCCTAATTGTAATCGTATTTGTATGCAATATGGATTTTGCTGGCTCTGTCGGCTTAATAAGCGCCGAAAATACGCAGCAGTTGCTAAAATGGCTGAATTCAATTAACACACGCAATCGGAGAGCGCGAGCAATCGGCCGAAATGCGACTGTAAATGCGGTGACGGCAACTGTTAAAAATAAACCAATAAGCAAGTTTTACATTTTGCCGCGTGCGCCTTTCGATTCACGATTGCTCTTTTGTTTTCCTTTCGCTCCAGTGTGACCACACTGCTGGTGTCGCAATATGGCGTGCGGCCCTGGAGAAAAATACCGAAGAAGTAGCGAAAACACAACTGTGGTCGCAGCAATAGTGCATATCTTATAAAGAACTTATATATAAATATCTTACATTTTGAATATCATTTCTTTTTTGAATTACATGGAAACTTATAATATATATATATATATATTTATATATAATTATCGAAAATAGCGAAACAATAGTGTACAATATGTTACTTGAACACATATGGCACTTTATTTTTAATAATTAAAGAAATTACTTAAGTATTTGTTCTTTAATTTGATTTGATTTTAATTATTTACTCAGTATTTTTTTTACTCAAACGAATTTATATGAATTACATTTAAAAACAATATATATTTTCGTAGAAATCATAAAGGACTTCCGTAATAAATGTGTTTAAATATTTCGATAGCAACGATATCAACGATTAATCGACTAGTCGCAGTATTTTCAGGCTTATTGGCAATATGGTACTACCACTTTATCATGTGATTTGTGATTTGTCAAATATTTCTGATAACCGAATGGCAGGCCAAAGCAAAACGAGAAATTGAGAGAAATTGCTGATTTTTCAATTAAGCCGCATTCTATTTAGCTGGAAAGATGTCGACCAAGAACAAGAAAGCCGCCGGTGGCAACGTAGGAGCGCCGAAACAAACCCGCCAGCAGTCGCACGTAGGTAACATGAGGGCTCCGATTGCCGGCTAGCTAATCCCTTGTTTATTTTTGGATGGCCAGGACTCGCAGGACTATAGCTCCTTCAAGACAGTGCTCTTCTACTGCATGCTCATCGTTTTCCTGCCCGTGCTGACCTTCTTCGTGCTGAAGGGCTTCGTTCTGGACCAGTTCCTCGACATTTCCGAAGTCAAAGTGAACATAGCATCCGCCGTAGGAGCAGTCGTTGCATTGCACATCGCCCTGGGCCTCTATATCTACAGGGCCTACTTCGGGGCACCCGGTTCCAAGGGCTCCAAAACGGACTAATCCTCATCTACCCCGGACTGTTACCCCATTTCCATTAACTTTAAGTCGGTAGAGCACTCTTGTACATACATACATGCTACATATATAGATACAATTGTTTACATGCCAGCGAGGGAGGAGAAAGTCGCCTGTAAACCGTGTGTAATCGCTTTTCATTGCATAAGTTTCGATAACAGCGTGGAAAACTTGTTGTGTTGTGTAGTGTTCTGTGTGCATAATTTGTATTAAAAATATACATGAATAAGTGAAATGCGTGTGCTACTCAGAAATTATTCCCTAATGGAGGCCGTCAAGAGATTGCTGCCGAGACCGCGCAAAAAAAATCTACAATCTAGGCGCTTGCTTCGAACTGGTGGATATTCCTAAGGTTAACTAAAACATACATTTGTTGTACTATCTGTTTGAAAGGGCAGTTGTGTATGAGGTATACTGACATCGGGGATTTTATAATGATAAGTTCATTTTATTTTATTTTGTTTTCTTTAGTACTTTAGTCATTTTGTGACTTAAAACCTAATAGTTAATTAATTTGTTAAAAAAGAAAGGCTAGCGAACTGCATATTTATAATAACCATTGCTTAAGAACCCCCACTCATTAAATCTGGCCACGCCCGTGACCTTTTTTTATGGGGGTGCCACCTGTTCGGGACTGGTGCTGCCACCTGATTTAAATGGCAAACAGCTGTTTAAATAATCATACGCGTAAACAAAACGATTTTGACTGAATAGTAAACAAGGAAATTAAATGATTTTTGAGAGGAGTGCAATAAATTACTGATGGGAAACAACTAGAACAACAACGAGCGTTACTTATATGAAGTGTTATTTTCGTTAGCATTTTGACCCCCTTTGCGACGCCCATTTTTTGTTGTTCTGTGCCTTAAAAATCGGCCGTAAAAACTGGCCAAAATGATAAATTACTAGACTCGCCAAAGAGTCTTAAGTACAAGCCGGAGTGTGCCGCAAAATAGTTGCGCAGCCGGACGGCGACCTTTGAACTTCTTACGAATCTGCCGCTATTGATTGCAACCACCTGTTGGGACACAACACTCCCACCGCCAAACCAAAACACTCAGCCACGTAGTCTTGAGTCAGTCGGTGAAATATGCTACATCGAACCGCTAGAATGTGGACGCTGTGCGTGCAGACGGCTTTGATAGCCACCTTGGTGAGGGGATCCATTTCCCAGAAGGATAATCTCGTGGGAAGAACACAGGTCAATGGAGGGTAATGCAGCTAAACCAACCGCCTGCTTAATATGTGTTTTCTTTTACTTCCAACAGATATCCTACAATCCCAGCGAGCTCTCCGAGTCCAGATTCCTGGAGTACAGCAATCTATCCGATAAGCTTCACCTAAGGGAAGCCATTGACAAAATCCTTATACCTCGAGTTGTGGGCACAACAAATCATAGCATCGTGCGCGAATACATCGTCCAGAGTTTGAGGGATCTAGACTGGGTTGTGGAAGTGAACAGCTTTCATGATCACGCTCCCATCAAAGGCAAATTGCATTTCCACAACATCATCGCTACCCTGAATCCAAATGCTGAGAGATATCTGGTGCTGTCCTGCCATTATGACAGCAAGTACATGCCTGGAGTGGAATTCCTGGGGGCCACCGACTCAGCAGTGCCCTGTGCCATGCTTCTCAACCTGGCCCAGGTGCTTCAGGAGCAGCTGAAACCCCTCAAGAAGAGCAAACTGAGCTTGATGCTCTTGTTCTTCGATGGCGAGGAGGCTTTCGAGGAGTGGGGACCCAAGGACTCCATCTATGGAGCACGACACCTGGCCAAAAAGTGGCACCATGAAGGAAAACTGGATAGAATAGATATGCTGGTGCTCCTGGATCTGTTGGGAGCCCCCGATCCGGCATTCTACAGCTTCTTCGAAAACACCGAGTCCTGGTACATGCGTATCCAGTCCGTGGAGACACGTCTTGCCAAGTTGCAGCTCCTGGAGCGCTATGCCAGCAGCGGAGTTGCCCAGCGCGACCCCACCCGCTACTTCCAGTCGCAGGCCATGCGATCCTCCTTCATCGAGGACGATCACATACCCTTCCTGCGGCGAAATGTGCCGGTCTTGCACCTCATTCCGGTGCCCTTTCCCAGTGTATGGCATACGCCCGACGATAACGCCAGCGTGATCGATTATGCGACGACGGACAACCTGGCGCTGATTATACGGCTCTTCGCTTTGGAGTATCTGCTGGGCGGAGCCGAGACGAAGTAGTCAAGTGGGCTGCCGTGTGAATCATAAATGACAAATGTTGTATCTACTTACGGCCTTATCTAATTGACCTGTTCCAGTATCGGAGCATTGTTGAATGTTCTTATGCCCGCCGAAAAATCCCTAGAAACCCGTGTTGTAACCGACTGCGTGCTTTAAAACTACTTAAAAAGATCTGCAATACGCGTGCTCCAAATATTTTTATACACATGTATTTATAGAAAATGCTTAGCTAATGACACGTCACGTTTATATATTTTTTGTAATCTTTCGGTTGTAAATTGTTTCACTTATGTACATATTCAGTTCAACATATACATAGTAAATGTACCTTAAAACAAATAACTTTTAACGCACTGGTGGGACAAATTCAGATCGTGTTTTGTCACAAGAGGAAGACGAACATAGCGTCTGGATGGAACAACTTCCGTCGGCTTCAGATGGAAATCAAACGTTAATATTTTGAGCGAACGCTAAAACTTGATTAAGTCTGCATTAAATATATAAAATGATTTGGCATGAAATGTACTGTACATTCTTCTCCTTCATTCTCGTCACAAAAATTGTTTAACCTGTGCATTTAAGCGTCTTGTTTAAAAAATAAGCTCAAACGTCAATATATCCATATATCTATATGGCAAATTCGTAAACTAACTTAAGAACTAGCTAAAATCGTTAAGCCTTGATTGAAAACTATAGTTAGTGAAACGGAATCAATCGCTACTCGTTGGCCCAGGTGGACTGCCGTTTAACTCGGCTGTATCCTCTTTCGTCGCATCCGAACAAGTTTCCTCCAGTTTGGGCATGGACTTCGCTACTTGCTGATCTTGACCCTTTAGTAGCTGGCCAGCGGATAGTTCCTCAGGTTTCTCCACAACCACTGCACTGAGTTCAGCGCAAGACTTGGATTTGGCTCTGCTATGTTCGTGGCTACTGGCTGCACACTTGGCTGGAGAAGACGACTTTCGGCCGCTAGGAGCATCACAGACCTCGCGGAGATCGGTGCGAGAATCCCTGCAGCAAACCTTCTCGATGCACTCCACTGCCTGGCACTGCATCAGGCATTCTAGCGAGGCAGAGGCATTCTTATTGGTGGACGGATAGAACTCCGGTTGGATTGTGACCGCTCCGATTCCCTGATCGTGGAAGTATGCCCGAACCCGTTCGATGATCTGGAGGTAGAGTTTGGGATTCTGGAACTGGATGTGTATGGTAGCCACGTATCGGTGGGCGGCCAATTGCCATATATGCAGGTCGTGATAACTGATGATCTCCGGGAACTTGGTGACCAAGGTTCGCTCAAAGATCTCCAAGTCGATGGAGCCAGGGATGGTTTGCAGAAGGATCAAGCAGGATTCCTTCACTGTGAAAAAGATGGGAAAAAGTTTAAGTTTATTTTTAATATACAAAAATATATATTTTTTTTAATACTTACTGTAGGGATAACTAAGCGTCACCAGCAGGACGCAGGAGAAAATTGAGAGCACGGGATCAATGAACTTGGCCGTGTGCTGCTCATCCTCCGCCACATAGACGATTGCGGCGCAAACGATCACAAATACGGTACTGGACACATCCCGCAGCATTTCGACGGCTCCCTGGCGTTTGGTGGCGAAGTAAACACTACCCACCTCCGCCTCTAGTTGCTCGCGCAACTGACGATCGTTCTGGGATTTGCTGAGCTGTCTTTGCATCGGAGTCAGGGATACATCCAAGTTGCTGGACATGGGTCGCTCCAGCACCACGTTTCCGCCGGGTGTGAGGTGCAGAAAGCTTCCCTGGTGCAGCGTGTATCCGCCAATTAGCAGATATGTTAGTCCATTCAGGATTAGCCCGATGAAGCCCAGCATCATCACGGGTATGGGTAGATGCATCGTGTCCTGATGATCGATGTGAACCAGAGTTTGCAGAGCTTCCACCACCAGCGAAAAGGATAACGAGGCCAGGATGATGAACACAATCAGCATGGTCAAAATATCGATCCTGGCCCAACCGAATGTATTCCGTAGCTTCTGCTCCCGACGCTCCCTTTTGGCCCGTGTTTGGGCATCCGTTTCGGCCAAGCTGACAGCCACTCCGGAGCCATTTATCTTGGTCAGGGCGGGTGGAGGATTCCTCGGCTCCGGCGCTTGTTTGCTGTGCTGTAAGATAAAGAAGGCGAAATCAGAAAATGGTTAATATAATCAGCACTTTATAATAATAGTAGTTTAAAAGTATTTTAAAGTTGTATAACCATTTTTAAGGCGACTTTAGTTAGTGAATAATATGTTTATTACTTGGAAAATTCATCTAGATTTTATAGCCTCTAAAAATCACTCCAAATGTTAATATTGTTAATTTGTCAAGTTCATTCTTCTCTGGTTTATTGTTATTAGTAATTGTCATAACATAACTAAGTATCCGAGTCTTAAGACATATATACAAAATTAACTTGTTTGTCCTGAAAACAATTGGCATAGAAATACATAGAATCGAATGGAAAAGCATAATCATCGTCATGCTTTCCAAGCCAATTGGCACTGGCCCATCTACAACAATTTTGGTGGGCAGCTATTTAAACGCTCCGCTGATCGTCTGACTGTCGGTCGGTCTGCTCCATTATATAAGCTCGAAATCAGACCACTCAACTGTCCACACCTACAACATCGTCCACTGTTTGAAAGCTTTCGATTTCTGGTGTTTGGAATCGCCTGTAACTCGCCGGTTTTGGCCATGTCTGGTTTGGTTTCTGCGGTTTTTCTTTTTTTTGTGCCTGGTCTTTGTCTTTTGCGAAACGTGCTTGGCACGCTTTCCCATGCCGGCAACGATTTTTGCATTTGTTCAATATAAAAATATTAGCTTTGACTGCTCCATAAATTTTTAGTTGGACATTTTGATTGTGGAAGTATTCACCTTGAATTCCAATCAACTTAAAAACGAAGAAACAGATCGAAGATATATACTTGTGGATAAATGTTTATTATTATTATTATAACTAATAGAGCAGTTTACAAAAAAACTTATGTGATAAAACGGCTACAGGGTCTTTGACTAATTGTTGACAAATAACCCGCCTGCAATACGATCTTCCCTGAAGAATTGCACATACCCTACCATCTCTAACCGCATTCCTAACTATCCAGATCTTATGTTCATTAGTTGATGATCTGAGGCAATAACTACGTGTAATCAACCTGATTCCATGTCACCTGCTGTGTAGACAGGGGTGTTACACTCGAGGAGGTAATTACACAGCAATAGGATGATAAGCCCCATGAAAACGGTGACTAAACGTACTGATTAGCCCAAATAATAACGAAAGGAGCCACTCCCATGCAGAGATGATAAAAGTATTTCAAAAATTCGGCCATAAATTATCAAAAAAAAAAACAGTCCAAACGAAACCAGTTCTGCGCAAAATAAAAAGGTGTTTGGAATGCGTTTTCGATACACTTTGTTGTGGTCCAGCTTATAAAAGTTCAATGCACCAGCATCTGTTTCGACTTTGCACCAGCACGCGACATTTCCTGGCCAAAAAATGTTAAACGGGCTAGCAAAATAAGTCATGTGCGGACATGCAACACAATTATTGTTTTCAAGTAATCACCGCATAAATATTGGGTGTTGAATGTGTAACTTTTCATACCCCATGCTCGCAGAGCCATCGGGTATACTAGATTCGTTGGAAGGTATGTAACAGGCGAAATGAAGTATATATTTATTCTTGATCAGAATCACTATCCTAGTCAATCTTTCTATGTCAGTTTGTCTGTCCGTCCGTATGATCATCGAGGTTTTGGGAACTAAAAAAGCTAGAAGGTGGAAATTAATCATCTCCAATTGGTATCTGATAGTCGAGGAAGCTTATTTTGATACATAACAAATTTATTCGAAATAAATACTATATCTTGAAACATACAACTTAAGTTATTAAGAACGCCAAATAAATAATTAAAACAATTATACTGGCATAGAAAATTGATCACTATTAATCATTATTAAGCCTAAAATCAATAATTAATAATATGTTTTTAAGTGGTTGACCTACCTTAATTGTGATGATACAACCTCCGAGTGCAAAAATATTACACAGCATGTGATGACTGGCCATCAGCAGAGTGAGTCCATGGGTCAAGTGGCTGAGGATCAGCTGGAGCACGAAGTAGCAGATCGACAGCACCAGTACGATGTACAGCGGTATCGGCTTGCACCGCTGGAGAATATCCTTCACCATTGTTCTGTGGAAGGAAGGGCATCGAAAAGTCAGTTTAAGTTTAATATCTGCTAGATGCGAAAATGGCGGACAATGAGAGACCGCTCTTGACAACAAACTGCACTAGGTGTGATCTATATAAATCTATATTCAAATTTACTATTCGCATGTCGGTCAAGATTATTTGAATGTGGAAGATGAATAAACTGTCTGGGAATTTATTAACCAAACATATACATACATATTATAAATTTTGATTCGGTATATATTGTATTTATCATCATTAAAGTTTATTTAAAATAACTATGAATGAATGTTATTGATCGCTCATTTCATTACTAACTATATCAATTGTTATAATACCAAATATTAGCCCTTCGATGGGTAAAACCCAAACGAACTGTGTCAAGTTCAAGATCCCAAAGGGGGATAAGCGAACCGATCAGATTTGGGGCGATACTGCCACTGAACCGAGCTGAACCTGCCATATTTAGGGTTCAGTTCATTCCCAGCCCATTCCAAGCACTCGTATGCCAATCACCACCACCACGATTCTCATCATGTGGGCACGGGCCCACATGAGCTCCTCCTGTCGCTTTTGCATGGGTTGCATGCAAATGAAGATGCTAAATGGGCCCGCTACACCCGTGGTTACCTCAGCGAATCTCATCGAATCGATCGCTCGATCGCCTGGGACATTGACGTAATTTTACGTGATCGTGGACACATAGCTACCGATTGTTTGATGGACGCCCCCACTCAGTGTGTTTGCCGCCATGTAACCCCAAGGTTGAACCCCATTCGGTTGGTCATTTAAATTGCCTAAATGCCCTCTAGTAGAGTAATTACCGGTGGACATGTCGCGGTTTAATGATCTTTTTGGTTAATCCGAATAGACCATCTAAACAAAAACTGAAGGTCCGTGCAATGACCTTTATGGTAAGTAACTCTGATACTTAAAGAACAGAACCAAGGACCTATTATAGTTCATTAATGATATTTATAGTAGTGCATTTATAGACAGTATTCCTATATGATTTCACTGTCTGTCTATAAATCTTCCTTAAAGTGACTTATGTTATTGACAGAACAAGCCCAAATCTGTCGCTTCCACGTGGAATCCTCAATGGGATTATTACGCAAATGAAAATGGCCGCCCAGAATACAATTTCATCAAATGTACACTCGCCTAAATGAGCTAATTGCATTCCAAAATGTCACACGTGCAATAGCATACAATTAGAATAGATCAAATGATAAAATCTATTGTTTTAGAACCCCATACAGATAGACATGGAAAGCGAGTAAGCTAAGTACTAGCTAAACGGCGCCTCGGGGGCACTAGATTGTGCGCCCCAGCAAACAATCGACTGTTTTCCATACTATAGCTATATAGTATTTCCAGCAGAGACATTGTAGAAACAACAATTAGCAGGTAGCACAAACTATTTGGATGAGTGGATGAGTCCATAGACATCTGTTTGATTAAATGGATTCTGTGTACTCGTGTATCTTCCAGTTGTTCCACTAAATGTTCATTTCCTCAATTTAATTTCGTTTTCATTCGACAACTTAGATGGTTGGGTGGGTGGTGGTAGGCAGGAGGCAATGGAATATAGGCTCGAACACCAGATAACAAAAGATAAGCAGAGCTACAGATACAGATACAGATAAAGATACTGATTCGTGTGAAGCCTCAGTTCGCTCGTTGTTGCTCTAGTTGCTAGGGGATAATGAAGATAACGAAATGATCCTCCCGATAAAATATGGTGTGATATGAGTGGCATGTGGATGAGAACTGACGGTTCCCAAAGACTACCAAAAAAACAAAGATGTCAAGGCAGGTCTAAAAGCTGAAATTAGGCTTAGCTTTTCATTTACAATTTAGTATACCCATTACTCGAGGAGCAGAAGGGTATGCTAGACACTCAAGGTAGTGTAAGGTAAATAGACTGAATGTCTTTTTTTTTTGGTAAGAGATTTCAGGTAATGTATAGACTTGTTTTCGGGGTCAATTTTCAATTAAAAAGTTGTCATGTCATGTTAGATTTAATGAAAAAGTAATTGCTCGTATTTCTTGAATTTGTGTATTTAGTTAGAATTTATTTCAAATTTTTTGCTTCTGACAATACGATAGTGGTGGTAAACTGTTCAAAAAATAAAATTAATATGCTACATATTGGTATTGTTATTAATATCGCCCATAAATCTTTGATTTAACATCACTCGTAATATTTCTTGATGAAGTAAGAGTGAAAATCGAAGCAATCGGCAAGTAAAGTGAACAACTAATGTAATTAGTTGTGTAATTTAAATTAGTATATAAATTTCTATTAATTTGTAAGTTAGCTAGCTATTTAGTTGCTTGTCCGTACGACTGTCTGTCCGTCCGTATGAACATCTAGGCCTAGGCAAAGACATTAAACATAATTCAAGTGTCTTTAGGGGTCTCTTTAAAAAGTTGAGATAAACCATCTGGTCATTTTTTAAATGGTTAGTAAAGTAAAAGAACCATTTTACAAAAATGAAAATGTGCATAGATTGTTATTGTGACAAATCTTTTTACTTTCGAGAATTCAATTAAAAAATGCTAAGGGTTTTATGGAATGTTTTTTCACCCCTTTTTTCCAAATTATTTGATTACCCCGAATCCGGACCTTCTCAGATGGCGTAAAATCCAGATCGTAAATCTGCGCCGAGATTTGACAGCTCAATTGTCAATTAGACCAATGCAACAGCTCACTCCATCGATTGAAAAAATAAACAAAAAGTGAAGCGTGCAGTAAAATTCGGGACCAATAACATTTGCTTTTTGTTTTGATTTGCCATCATCAGGTATCGGGTTAATTCTGTTTGCTTGTTTAATTTTTTGCCTCTTTCGCACTATTGCCTGCATACAAATGAGATTTGGCAACAAACCGCATTTGTTGTCCATTGGTTTTTGCGTAGATTTTAAACTGAATTAAAAAATACTTCCTATGCGAGTCCCTGGCCTGTTTTCAAAACAACCAGCAGCTAAAATCTAACAATTTTGACCATTTCGTACACGATGACAAGGTCGCCGATGCCTTTGGAATTTCTAATTCGCAAGGGAACGGTGTTATTTAAAAATTCTATCAATATTGTTATTGTCTATCAGTGGGCCACAGACAACGTGTGCTGCCAATATTTTATTACTTTGTTGCCCGTGTGGCGTATTTGAACATTGCGAACGCGCCAAAATCGGGCTCCTGATAAGCAGATAGAGATAGCTGTCTACCTACCCTATCGCTATCTCACCCCAGGTGATTAAGTGGTAAGTGGACAGGTCTGACTGATAAGAGCGATTTTGAAAACAATATCGAAAACAACTCGGCTTTCAGTGGGTTAAAATGCCATCGCTAGTCGAGGGATTGATTCGATGGGGAATGTTGATAAGAGAACATGTTGCCAACGGAAAATGTTGCCAAGTGGAAATTTATATCTTTAGGGGGATTCCCTTATAATATGGGATGTAAAAGGGACTTATATAGGTAATACAACCTCAAGCTCAATGTTATAAATGTTAACAAAGATGGAAAAACTAGCAGAAAGTAAGTATGGTAAGTATGCAGATTTTATATTCTGCAAAACTAGTAAGTAGTAGGATATTAGTTAAATTTTCAGTACCTATTGGGTGTTCTTTAAAAATCCAACTTGTATCTTGCTGCTTTTTAGTCCATAATCATAAAAGTGAAACCCAATCCAAGTTTTTTTTTTCGATAATTCACAACCCTGACCACCTGTACATAATAAGTGATGAAGCACACGATTCAACGAAATATTCCCATTATAATAAACAAAGAAGTGTAAATATTTTAATTACGATTTTATGCACCACCATCTACGTGCGATGTGCACCTATATACATAGTATATATCTATATATGTATACTTTCCCTGCATCCTCATCGAAATCGTGATCAGTTGGGGTATGAGAGATTTTTTGATGATTTACAAAAACCCATTAAAATAATACAAAGTTTGATATTAATGCTGATTACTAAAGACCCACTTCAATTACACTTAATGACTCAAAATTACAAAACGACAAATCTAATTGAATTAAATATATTAACATACAATTGCGGTCGCAGTGATAGAAGTAATAAATAGAATAATGCTTCTCTATGAAAAATAATTAAATATAACAATTTTTCTTTAAATTTAAATCACACACAACTCTTTAGATTAATAAATTGAGTTTGCTATTATAACCGTGCAACCAAAAATGCACTATAAATTTAAGAGGCTTGGTTGTATAATCGCGGGCCAATTTGTTTATTTATAATTTCATAAAGTATTTGTTTATAATATGTTGGGGGACTGGAAACGCGGCCGAGCTGGGTTCTTCAGAACTTGAGCCAAGGCCCGGGATCAATTTGCATTGAATTAGCTTAGGGTGAGAATTTGTTTTTAGCTCAATCTCGATGCGACTGACTGGCAGATGGATCGTAGACAGATATAACCGTTAATTAGCATTAATTTCGATCGAACTTATTTTTATACACCGCAGAAGTAATACATATTTCGGGCAATATTTTTTCACATCGGTGCCAAGAGGCGCGAGGCGTCTTAATAATCACTTGCTAAATGGATCTACAATCTGCCCGCTAACGAATCAGTCATCTATATACAATCTGCGAGTATCCAAAACTGCGAGCATTGGGGCGTGTTTTTCCTATTCCTGGTCCCAGATACGATTTCGGCCGAAAAGCCCTTATCAGTCTAGACCCCTAATACTGTAGCTAAGAACTGGAGATTTACCGTCTTTTGCACTCTGATAAGCGAAAAAAGGCCTGTGTTTGCTTTACGTTTTCTATTTATAGCCGCGCCAGCGTAAATAGCTTTGGAAAATGTAGCTTTTCCTATTTTATTATTATTATTATTATTATTCACACACACGCACGTTGGCGATTTAAAATATTTCGAGGCACACGCGCTAATTTTTTCGGGAGCGAATCATTCAGCGCGTTGTTAACTGCAGCGCGGCTCAAACACGAATGATCGCAAAAGACGACTCGAAATATACATATGGCAAACTAAACGGAAAAGCGGAAGCGCCATGCCGAACTATGAGTACTCTTTTAATTGAAACTCGAAATGTTATAATACTGGCAGAGCTAAGTCCTACAAAAACAAAGGGAATATAATTCTGAGCATTCAAAATTAAATTAGATTAAATGTTAAATTATTTGCTACAACGGATGTGTCCCAAGAATAGTTAATTTTTATTTACTTTTTAAGTTAGCAGTACAAATTTTAAACATGAATTGTGCACAGTTTAAAACATTTAAAAACAACATTTTTTAATTGACCTTATAAGACTAAGCTAAAGAGTGAAGATATGTTGATACTCTTCGTAAGGGTATTAAAGGCAAAGAGAGATGGTCGAATATGAAGCAACAAGAACAACCATAACCACGACCGGCAAAACAAACGAAAAGCCCGCAAATATAAAGGAAAGGGTGCAGAGATAAGCTAGAGAGAGGTAGAAAGCAACTCACTATTGTATTTGTGTGGGCGAAAAAGTGCGTGAGCAGGTTGAAAAAAAATCAGCTGATTGCTTAAAGAGAGCGTAATGTCTACTCTCATTTCGGAGAGAGAAGGAGAGTGAAATTTATACATATGTTGCTTGTTTATGCATGTCACATGAAGGTATGCTTGTATTGCCGTTATCTAGGCAGGTTTATGAGACAACAACAATGCCATAATGAATACTTTACATACATATTTACATACGAATCTATGGTAATCTCTACAGAATTACATCCCCAATTGTCAAAAGTGTAGTGATCTGTGCACATATTTAACTTATCAAACGCACAACTGAAGTCAACAAAATAGTGTTTCTAATATAAAATAATGTGCTTTAGAACAGGTATGTATTTTTAGACAGGGTGAATTAATAAAAATATCTGAAACGAAATTTATTCTTTATACACAAATACGTACATACATATATATACATATATGTATAAGAACGCGTTTGATACACTGAAATAATTTCTATAATTGTTGCAATGCCTAACCCACTACATGTGTATAATGTGTGTGTTGAAGGAGGGGTTGTTCATGACAGTTGCATTCGCCTGAAATCCCATTAACTTAACCAATCTAAAAACAAATTACTAACTGAAAAATCCTCGGTTCTAATTAGTTTACCCGAGCTGTTACATTCGAACACAATTAGCTAGTGGTGATTGACCACCGCACTTTATAACCGCAAAAATGTGTATCCATATCAACAATTTTACCACAAGCTCACATTTATTCCACTGCTTATCGGCGTTTTTGGGTCCGTAAAAATAGTTAATCCTTAGTTGCCCGATTTCGAACAGATAACACTAAGTTTTCCTGATGCTCTCGGTTTTACAGATCGAAGGCGACTGCTAACTGAATTTTTTGTGAGTAGAACCCAAGCCGTGCCGAATTAAACGATCCACGGGCTGGAAATTGCAATTAAACCACGCACATTAGATAAAAAGTTTGCGGTGTGACAGGCAAGGCAGTTACTTTTCAACTGGGACACGGTTAGCTTATGTCTTATTTGCCAACAAATATTTATAAACTAGTGCCAACCAAGAAGAGTGGTTTATACGACACTTTAATTACCGCTAAGCGGCTAAGATATCCACAAGGTTGTCAAAGTAATTATGAGATAAAATTATTAGTGCCACCTAAATAGTAAGAATAATTTGAGATCATAGTAGTTATAACCACTTGAATTTACCGATATTCGATAATGCAAAGGCTACAAACAAGGTCCACTGGTTATGATGTTAATTATTTACCCATTAAAGGTTAACTTTATATTTAACAGGGTTTTTAAAAACTAGAGGAAAAAACTGTTACTTTCCAAATCTATTGTTTTTCTTCAGTCTGGCAGCCTTGTTCCACGGTAGTTTTTGGTATCAACCTGTCAATTCTAGTATATTCCAATTGCAACGCCACGGTCACACTGTCGTGGGGCAAAATAAAAAACTGGCCTGTTCCGAAATAAAATAGGATTTTAAGCGTAAATTAACCGAATCGAGTTGGTCCAGTGTGCCGGTGCGAAATGGCCGCCATAGTACTAACCCGTAATCTCCAGCTGGCCAGTGAGTACAGTGCCTGCGGTCGAAAACCGCCAGGCAATCAAATTATGTAATACGATGTTTGTGGCTAACTTTTGGCTCATTCTCTGTCCAATTCCGGATACTTAGAGCACCACGGCAGTGGCGTGGTTGGAGTTTTATGCCTGCGTGGATATTCAGCCGCTGCTGCGCCGCCGGAAGATGGTCCACGTCCACTGAAGACCACCAATCCGGCTGCCATGAAGCGCGGAACTGGCGGACGTAGCAGTTTCAATGGGATTGTGGCCACTGTGTTTGGAGCCACCGGTTTCGTGGGTCGCTATGTGTGCAACAAACTTGGCAAATCTGGCTCCCAGATGATCCTGCCCTATCGCGGTGACGATTCGGATGTTATCCGTCTTAAGGTCACCGGGGATCTTGGCCAGGTGCTCTTCCACTTCTACAACCTGGAAGATCCCGCCTCCATTCGTGAGGCAGTCAAGCACTCGAACGTGGTCATCAACCTGGTGGGCAGGGACTTCGAGACCAAAAACTTCAAGTTCAAGGATGTCCATGTCAACGGAGCTGAGAGGATCGCTAGGTGAACATCATAGACAGCATTACCACTTCTTTATTCTAACTTGCATAACTTGCAGGATTGCCCGCGAGGCTGGCGTGGAGCGCTTCATCCACCTGTCCTCTTTGAACGTGGAGGCCAATCCCAAGGATCTGTACGTCAAGGGCGGCAGCGAGTGGCTGAAAAGCAAGTACGAGGGTGAGCTGCGCGTGCGCGACGCCTTCCCCAACGCCACGATCATCCGTCCTGCGGATATCTACGGCTCCGAGGATCGCTTCTTGCGCTACTACGCCCACATCTGGCGCCGTCAGTTCCGCTCGATGCCGCTGTGGCACAAGGGAGAGAAGACCGTCAAGCAGCCCGTCTACGTTTCGGACGTGGCCCAGGCCATCATCAACGCCGCCAAGGATCCGGACAGCGCTGGCCGCGTCTACCAGGCTGTGGGGTAAGTCAATCTCCAAGTCCAAGTATTTGTACCATGCACATTTTCTTAACTTCCATTATTCGCTGCAGACCTAAACGCTATCAGTTGAGCGAGCTGGTCGACTGGTTCCACCGACTGATGCGCAAGGACCAGAAGCGCTGGGGCTACATGCGCTACGACATGCGCTGGGACCCCACCTTCCTGCTGAAAGCCAAGCTGAACAGTTTCATCTGCCCCGGCACCCCGATCGGCGGTCTGCATCCCGCTCGCATCGAGCGCGAGGCTGTCACCGACAAGGTCCTGACTGGTGTGCCCACGCTTGAGGATTTGGGCGTCACGCTGACCACCATGGAGCAGCAGGTGCCATGGGAGCTGCGTCCCTACCGCGCTGCCCTCTACTACGACGCCGAGCTGGGCGAGTTCGAGACTCCTTCGCCGCCCAAGTGCATCGAGGCGCGCGATGAACTGCGTCTGTTTGCCTAAGCGGAGCGAAGCAGCTGTCTGTGTTGATTGGAAATTTTTAGTTGGAATTGTTTAAGGCGATGCGTCAATAAAGAGAAGTCGAAAGATTAAAACACTTTGTCCCAACTTAATTAAAAATAAAATGTGTGACTTTGTTATATGTATTTATTTCATGCTCTTAAATGTGCGCTTCACACACATGCCGATAAAAAATGACTAATAGAAATAATTAAGGGTCTATCTTACTGTTAGTTCGTTAAAATTTAAATATTAAAAATATAAATACTTTTGAAAAAAAAAAGCCAAGTGGCTAGAAAAGTTTGGTGTCGGAAAACAGGTTGGCAGTTCGAAGTACCTTTGGTATTTTTCGGTATCTTATTAAGGTGGCATCGCTCCGGCAACTAAATCAAAACAAATGAAATCGCTGTCATCGTGTGGCAACGCTCCGCCCGTCCGATTTTTCTTCCTTTGCGACCAGGAGCTTTTCTGCAGCAGTTTCCTCCGAAACTTACGCCCGTGCAGATTTATGGCCGGAAAATCACAGTACGGAAAATTCGATTTCCCAAGTTTTCTGAGTCTGTGTGTGTGTGTGTTTGGTGTGTGTAAAGATTTTCAACTTTTCAGCTTGGTTAAGCGGTGAAAAAAGAATAAATCAACAACAACACAAGCGCGCGCCCGCCTCTCTTTTCGCGTTTTTGTGCGTGTGTGCGTGAGAGTGAGTGTGATAATTATGGCATAAGTGGCATACAAATTATGATAGCGGAATTCCCACGGCCGACGACGAATGTGAATTGGGAAAATCGAAAAAGCAGGCAAAGCCAGGAGGCGGATAAATCGCCGAGCGAGTGCAGCAAATCGATCAGCTGTGACGTCGACGGGGGCAGAAAGTTTGGCCAAAAGAAAAGGTCAAACAAGCAGCAGCAGCAACAACAACAACAACTGCAGGCGGAACGGAAAGAAGAGGAGCTCTGTCAGAAGCAAGGGGTAAAGGATAAGAATAGTAAGAAGAAGAAGAAGCTAGCAGGCGAGGAGGATAAGAAGAAAAAGCAAGAGGAAAGGGAAAATAGGAAGAAGAAGCAGCAGCTTCAGCAGCAGCAAAGGGCAAATAAGAAGAAGCAGCGACATCAGCCTCCCCGTGTACAGAGGAAAAAAAACCTCGTCTTATTTTTAGATTATTTACGCCAGTTTGGTGCCGTCGAAAGCGAAATTGTCGCTGTCGAATCAGCCGGCTGCTGTGACGTCAGAGGAGCAGGCTGCCATCACGCCAACGGTAAATACGCCGCCCATAACGGCACTTGGAGCCATTTCGAGCATAAAACCCAAATTTATGCTCTATATCGTCACCTGGAGATCGGTGGCCCGCTCGAACAAGTGCAACAGCAACAGCAGCTGAGGGTCTGTCCAATCAGGACCCGGCTGCGCTTCGAGATGCTCTTCGCGGAGCCACCGCCCACCCAGGGCCACGCCCCCACCGCCCACGGTCACGACCATACGGCCGATAATATGCCAGATGCGCCACCTGGCGGCGAGCCGGTGATCCCAATGCTGCAGGATCAGCAAAACAGCGAACTTATGGCCGGTGAGTCTAATGTAAAAATATTAAGTTTAAAAATAATAATCGGGGTGGAAGAGATTACTTTTAAAATAACATAATTTAAGCAACTAATTTTTAAAAGCGTATCAAGAATTAAGTTTGTTATGCATGCTAAATAATATATTCATATATAAAAAAACTAAAGGGATATGACTCATAAGATAAAATGAGTCTATAATAAAAAGCTAGCCCTCGAACGATATGTATGACAACCAAACATTTTTATAATTTCTAATTTAATACAGACAAATAGTGAGAGATTCATTTGTATTTATACATTTATACCCTTTTCTCGTAGACTAACAGAGTATACTCGGCTAGTTAAAAAGTACGTAGCTGGCGGAAGGAAGGCATTTCCTGCACTGAGAAAAATTGAAAACGATCTCAACGTTATATTTTCAGGCGGAAAAGTATCGGGTGTAAGATTTGGAAGAGGACCGTGAAAGAAAAAAGAGAGGGAGACAAATGAGAGCAAAGTCATTTCACATCTGAGAATGGTTTTATCTCGATTTGAGTATGCTGAGAATGATTAGATCTTGGCTAGATTTTAAGATCGAACTTCTCAAATCGAGGTCGATGAGAACGGGTTTTTCTCTAAGTGCATATAAAGTAAAAGTGCGTATAAAGTAACTATATATTTTCTTGACCAGCCGAGTTTTTTTTTTCAAAACATTGACCCCCGACAGAAACTGTGACGCCTACACTTTTAAATATTGTTTTTAATTTTTTTTCCTTTTTTATTTACCAATTTTTATCGATATGACAAAAACATTTTGTCCACGTCCACTGGTATCGACAACAAACTGCAAAAAGCTGTCATGCCCACAATTTTTAATTCAATTTCTCTAGCCATGTAATGGGTATCTGATAGTCGAAGAACTCGACCAAAGCGTGCTCTTTCGATTTGGCATATAAACTTTTCTAAGTTGTGGTTTTGGTTTGCGAAAATGTCACTATTTATTCACAGTCATATGGAAATTTTAGGCATGCATACTCAACCCATATTTTAAGACACGAAAATATGTTAAATAATTGTTTATGGCTTACCTTTAAAAAGTTCTAAAAGTAGCTGACTTTACATTAAAGAAAAACTAGGAATGCAAGTATATTGTCATTTTTGTTGGCTTGTAAATCGGAACCTTATGGTTCCATTCTCACTAACAAGAGAAGGAAATGTTTGTTATTATTAATAGCTGGGATGAATAATGTTAATATATCGTGCAAATTTCAGCTATTTTCAAAACAAACTTTTTAATTCTCTTGTTTGCGTTTTGCTTACGATCTCTTTGAATCACAAAACAAAAACTGATTGGGCATATTCAGTATTGGTTTGTTTTCTGCGAGAAATTTTATTTAGAAAGCTGAAACATCTTACAAGTTTAAACGATATATTTTGTAAATGACAAAATAGCGCCATCTTCGAGTATAATTTTTTTTCCAGTGCAGCCATAACTATATTTGCCATAAGACTGAGGCGTATAAATTGGATTTAAACTGGAGTTGTCAGGCTATTCTGGCGTTGGCCAGTTCGCGGACAGAACACCTAAAATGGCGCAGTTGAAGTTTCTTAGACCCCTGGTGACAGTATTGGTTAATCGTTCTGGAATCGGAAAAGCCAGTGTTTGGCACGCGGTGATTGTTACGTTTATGCACTACTTCTCCTGGGGTCTTCTCACCGTGCCCTTCATCGAGAAACTGTCGGGATCGTTTGGCAATCGCGTCCTTCTCGTCGATGGACTGGTTTACGGAGTGAGAGGAATCCTGGGATTTGTGACCACGCCTGTGATGGGCGCCATTTCCGATTTCCGTGGCCGAAAAGTAGTGATGCTACTGGCTGTGGCCACCACCTACGCTCCAATTCCATTCATGATGTTGAAGAGTTGGTGGTTCTTCGCCATTCTCACTGTGAGCTCCATCTGTGGGAGCACTTACTCCGCTTCATTGGCCTATGTGGCAGACACAACTAGTGTTGAGAATCGTTCAAAAGGATATGGCATTATTGCAGCCAGTTTCGGAGCTGGAATAGCCTTTTCGCCATCATTGGGTAATTACTTGATGAAATCGCACGGGTCTGGATCAGTTATTTTGCTTGCCGCCATCACAGGCTTGATTAATATCATGTTTATCATATTTGCGGTGCCAGAGAGCTTAGTTTTAAAAGAAAAAAAGAAAATGGTGGATAAAAAGACTGATAACAAGATGGAGGACATAAACCCAAAGGAAAGGAAAGAGATTCTAAATAGAGAAGAGAAGTTGAATAACCATGTTTTAGCGAACAAATCCAACCACGTCACATCACAAAATCTAGTCACAAATAAGGAGCGGAGCCAAAAGTTCAACAAGGAAGACGAAAACCTACAAAATGATTTAACCGAAAAGGAGAAAGATGATAATGGATCCCTAAACACTTCCGATCTTTGGAAAGTGCTGCGTAAAAGTCGTAAGGATAAGAACCTACTCGTGATATACCTCATTACATTCCTGTCGATTTGGCCCTTTGCAGGAGTGGATTCTACTGCACCCGTGTATCTCAAGACTAATATGGGATTTGAGTACGAGGAGGTGTCCATGATGTTGGGGTTACTATCTGTGCTGGCGATCACATCCAATCTCCTTCTCGGTTATATTATGAACATAGTAGGGGTGAAGTGGTCGATCCGATTGGGATTATTACTCCTGCTGTTGCAGTTGTTCTTCTTCGGCTTTGGAACCCATCATTGGATGTACTGGCTAAGCAGTATCTTGGCCGCACTGGCAACAATTATACCCGCTGCCAATAACGCGGTGGCTTCCATCTACGCCAGTCCCGAGAATCGGGGTGCTGTCCTGGGCATTATCTCTGGCATCGAGTGCTTGAGCGAGGGTTTGGGACCTGCCTTTTTCGGAGTACTCTTCTTCATTTTCCAGGATGATGATCTTAAAGTCAATTCTCCAATTCCAATGCCCTTCGTCATAAGTGCCATTAGTGTATTTGTGGCCATCGTCTTGACAGGTTTTATTAAAAAGGAGACTGTCGAAAAGGAACCATTGATCTATAAGATCATAGACGACGCTACAGAGGATGAGCTAGAACCGCTTGCGAAAACCACATTTAAATATGAAAAGAATAATGTAAAACTAGAGATAGATGACAACTATGATTCGGATTGTAAAGAACGTAGCTTTAAATAATTGTTATTTAATTAAACGTTATATAAGTTTTTCATAAGATGTTCACTGGTTTTAAATATTCAACAATAGAGAATGATATAGTCGAGGTCCCCGACTATCAGATACCTATTACTCAGCTAGTGAGAATACGATCGCGAAATTTGATCATTTTTCTGGGATATCGATAGATACAGATACTAGGTAATAAAATGGGACAAAATTTAAAAGTGTGGGCGTGACCGTTTTGGGCGTGGCCACAGTGTTGTTGGTATACCAAAATTCGCAATTTTATAGTTACTGAGATCTCGACGTTCATACCGACAGACGGACGGACAGACATCGCTAGATCGACTCTGCTATTGATCCTGATCAAGAATATATATACTTTATATGGTCGGAATCGCTTCCATCTGCTTTTTAAATTTTTTTTCGAAAAATCTAGTATACCCTTTTACTCTAATATAATATAAAAGGCTTAAAAGATGAGTTCAACTCAATTGAATCAAACAAAAACCCCTCTTGACGAGGTAAAAATAATTTTTTGGGTGTTAAATACTTTTATAAATTTTATACTTTATAACGTCCAACCCCCACAGTATTGAAAAATGATTTAATTTTTAAAATTTTTTTTGGTTTTGCCAATTACTACTTCAACTAGCTGAGTAAAGGGTATCTGATAGTATTGGAATTCGACTTAGGCGTTCTATCTTTTTGAAAATGGACGTGGCAAAGCAAAAATAAAAGGTGGGATATAATTAGGGGCAAACGATACAAACATTTTATTTTGATTTTCTTGACACGGCTTTCTTAAACTCAATGCTACGACCACAAGTTCGCATAAATTTAAACATCAGATCTTC
Source organism: Drosophila mauritiana (assembly GCF_004382145.1). Taxonomy (NCBI): domain Eukaryota; kingdom Metazoa; phylum Arthropoda; class Insecta; order Diptera; family Drosophilidae; genus Drosophila; species Drosophila mauritiana. Next base: position 19,937,455 of record NC_046669.1, read on the forward strand.
ACTTCAATCGATATTTACTTTTAAAAAAATTTTTGGTAAATAAGTTACTTGCCAGAAGCCCCTCGGCCCCAGGTTTTTACGATTCGATTTTCGAATTTAACCTTATTTTCTCACAATTGTTTTAGGAACTTTTTATGCAATCCCTTTCGTTTTTGCGCTACCTTTCGATTGTTTTGCCATACGTTAAGATCGGAAAACCACAGCACACGTTCCCAGTGAACTGATTGGTCATGGGTAGATTAAAAGGGTATACATGCTTCGTTGAATTGGTATATAAGCGTTTGTGACCCTATAAAGTACATATACATATTTTTGTCCATATGAACGTCTCGATCTCAGGAACTCTAAAAGCTAGAAAGTTAAGATAAAGCACTTAGATTCCAGAGACATATATTTCCTGTTGTTTTATTATAGTTTTTCTCCATATCTATTAATATGCCAGAAAAATGTTGAAATTTTTCATACGCACTTCCATTAGCTGAGTAAAGGGTATCTGATAGTCGAACAACTTGACTCTAGCTGCCAAACCCTTTTGGGCCAAGCCCACTCCGAGAACCGTCCAAACTGTCACGCTTGCACTGTTGAAATCTCTTTCGTTGTTGTTTTAAATTATATTAGTTTACTTGCAATATTCTATGGATATATCAAAGGCATTTTAAACTTTATTCCTGGGACTCCCACCATTTGAGTAACGGGTATCTGATAGCGTTTTCCTTTGTTTTGTTATTTATTTCGTACTAAAAATATTCTCATAAAAATTAATGAAGCTCCAGATATTTCACAAAATTGTAGAGGATAATTGTACTATTTATTCAAAGTCATATGACAATTCTCGAACCATATTTTAAGGCACGAAATTGTGTTAAATAATTGTTTATGGTTTACTTTAAAAAGTTCGGAATGTTTGGACTTACATTCGAGAAAAAGTGTGAATGTAGGTATATTGCGCTACTTGTTGTACATAAAATGTACAAACTTAAGCTGAAACATCTTAAAAAACGATATATTTTTTAAACGACAAAATAGTAAGAATATTTCGAGTGTTTTTTCCAGTGCAGCCATAACTATATTTGCCATAAGACTGAGGCGTATAAAATAGATTTAAACTGGAGTTGTCAGGCTATTCTGGCGTTGGCCAGTTCGCGGTCAGAACACCTAAAATGGCGCAGTTGAAGTTTCTTAGACCCCTGGTGGCAGTATTGGTTAATCGTTCTGGAATCGGAAAAGCCAGTGTTTGGCACGCGGTGATCGTTACGTTTATGCACTACTTCTCCTGGGGTCTTCTCACCGTGCCCTTCATCGAGAAACTGTCGGGATCGTTTGGCAATCGCGTCCTTCTCGTCGATGGACTGGTTTACGGAGTGAGAGGAATCCTGGGATTTGTGACCACGCCTGTGATGGGCGCCATTTCCGATTTCCGTGGCCGAAAAGTAGTGATGCTACTGGCTGTGGCAACCACCTACGCTCCAATTCCATTCATGATGTTGAAGAGTTGGTGGTTCTTCGCCATTCTTACTGTGAGCTCCATCTGTGGGAGCACTTACTCCGCTTCATTGGCCTATGTGGCAGACACAACTAGTGTTGAGAATCGTTCGAAAGGATATGGCTTTGTGGCGGCCAGTTTTGGGGCTGGAATAGCCTTTTCGCCATCGTTGGGGAATTACTTGATGAAATCGTATGGGTCTGCATCCGTTATTTTGATAGCCACCATCACTGGCATGATGAATATCTTGTTTATCATATTTGCGGTGCCAGAGAGTTTAGTTTTGAAGGAGAAAAAGGTTATGATGAATGAAATGAATGATAACAAGGTGAAGGACACGAAAGCGGAGGACATAAGCCCAAAGGAAAAGAAAGAGATCTTAAATGGAGAAGTAAAATTGACTGTTGAAGCGAAGAAACCCACCTCACAGAATCTAGTCGCAAATAAAGAGCAGGACCAAGAGTTAAACAATGAGGAAAACCTACAGAATGATTTAACCGAAAAGGAGAAAGATGATAATGGATCCCTAAACACTTCCGATCTTTGGAAAGTGCTGCGTAAAAGTCGTAAGGATAAGAACCTGCTCGTGATATACTTCATAACATTCCTGTCGATTTGGCCATTTGCAGGCGTGGATTCCACTGCACCCGTGTATCTCAAGACTAATATGGGATTTGAGTACGAGGAGGTGTCCATGATGTTGGGATTACTGTCTGTCCTGGCGATCACATCCAATATCCTCCTCGGTTATATTATGAATATAGTAGGGGCCAAGTGGTCGATCCGTCTGGGACTTCTACTATTGTTCTTGCAAATGCTTTTCTTCGGCTTTGGAACCCATCATTGGATGTACTGGTTAAGCAGTATCTTGGCCGCACTGGCAACAATTATTCCCGCTGCCAATAACGCGGTGGCTTCCATCTATGCCAGTCCCGAGAATCGGGGTGCTGTCCTGGGCATTATCTCTGGCATCGAGTGCTTGAGCGAGGGTTTGGGACCTGCCTTTTTCGGAGTACTCTTCTTCATTTTCCAGGATGATTCGGAGACTGATCTTAAAGTCAATTCTCCAATTCCAATGCCCTTCGTCATAAGTGCCATTAGTGTATTTGTGGCCATCGTCTTGAGTGGTTTCATTCAGAAGGATACTCTTGGAAATGAAGAAACTAGAGCCGAGAACGAAAGCAATCTTTAAAGGGGAAAAATAAAGATATTTCTAACTAGATATTAAGGACTGCTACTGTGGTTTGGATTGTAAAGAAAGTAGATTTACGTAATTGTAATTTAACTAATTTTTAACATAATTAAAGTCTTTAACGCGAAACTTTTGGACTGGCAAATATCGACTGTTTGAACGTGTAGAAAGCTTTACGTTTTTATACCATTTTCGGACTCATCTTAGCGTTAACTACATTAACTAAGCACCCAAAGGTATTAGCTACGCTAAAAGACCATACAAATTGTGAATTCAGTTAAATTGACTTTCTAAACTCGAAAGATTAGTATTTTCCATGTTGCACTAACAATATATACATATGTCCAAGTACGGTTTGAAAAAATTACTCGTATCGTTGTCCTCCATTTCGGGAATTGGAAAACCAAGTGTTGGGCACATACTAGTAGTTGTTTTTCTGGAATACTTCGCATGGGGCCTGCTGACAATGCCCATGATAGGCACTCTAAAGGAGACCTTCCCAGACCACACGTTCCTCATGAACGGATTGGTCATGGGTGTCAAGGGAATACTCTCGTTTCTATCGTCGCCCCTGATCGGAGCTCTATCGGATATATATGGGCGGAAAGTGCTGCTCCTTATAACAGTGATCTTCACTTGCCTACCGATCCCCATGATGACCATGGATAACTGGTGGTTCTTTGTGATCAGTTCGCTCAGTGGAGTCTTGGGCGTTAGCTTCTCAGTGGTTTTCGCCTATGTGGCGGATGTTACCACAAAGGAAGAGCGCTCTAGATCCTATGGACTGGTATCGGCCACCTTTGCTGCCAGTTTGGTGATCGCCCCGGCAATGGGTAATCTCATAATGGATCTTTACGGAATTAATACTGTGGTGCTAGTAGCAACGTTGGTCTCCATAACGAACGTGATGTTTGTACTGCTGGCTGTGCCCGAAAGTTTACAACGAAACGTTAGATCCACTGGATTGAGCTGGAGACAAGCGGATCCTTTTCAATCCCTGCGAAGAGTGGGCTCGGATCCCAATATCCTGCTACTGTGCATAGTGGTGTTCATGTTTCTACTTCCCGAAGCTGGCGAATACTCCAGTGTGCCAGCCTATCTGAAACTAACAATGGGATTTGATTTCACGGAACTCTCCACGCTGGTGGCTCTAATGGCCATATTGAGCATTTCGATAAACGTGACCTTGGGATCTATAGTGAAGGCATTGGGTGCCAAGAAGGCTATAATACTGGGATTGCTTCTGGAACTGCTGCAACTAATACTCTACGCCATAGGAAACGAAAAGTGGCAAATGTGGCCAGCCGGAAATGTAGCCGCCCTGAGTTCCATCACCTTTCCGGCCGTAAGTGTCTATGTATCCCTCTACACGGATGCCGAAACCCAGGGAGCAGTTCAGGGAATGATCACGGGAATGTCGGGATTGTGCAGTGGACTTGGACCCGCTCTGTTCGGTATCGTATTCTACCTATCCGACATGGATTTGGATGAGGATCGAATTTTGATAGGCAGTGTAAGTGGAGATCGCACTGTGTTCGGTCCCTTTATGATTGGAGCTATCTCTGTGTTTATCGGCATTCTGTTGGCGTCGTATATCCCAGATGAAAAGGTTTCCAGGGGAAGGAGAGAGGAATTTTCCGCACTGAAGTATATTATTGAAATGGAGGAGGCGCCAACATTATAGTTTAAGCAAATCGTTATTAAGATAGATTGTTTAGTTTAAAATATGAGTAGTTGCCATAATATAACTTGTTTACAAATAAAAAACTTTTTCGGTAGAAAATCTAAATATATACTCAATTAAGCTTTAACTTAAAGGCTGCGAAAGTTCTTATTAATTTTTAATATTTAAGCTTGCATATTATTTGCGTTTTGCGATAATGAAAATAGTTGGGATTTAGTGGGTTAAGATTTAGACGCTATGTCGGTCGTTGTCTTCATTTAATCAGCCACTTTAGCACAGCCTCTCAGTCGACGACCGCGTCTGTTTATTTTGGTTTTTGTTTTCCAATTTCCTTGGCATTTCCCTGCTATCTATTTATAAATTTTCATTTTGCTCTTCTTATTTGTTTAGAAGCTGCGAAATCACAACAGTTTGTTGACTCTTACGCAACAGTCTGGCCTTTTGTTTGTTGTGCCCATCAGCATGGTGCAATCGGTAGCAAAAGAAATCGCCAAAAGATAATTTATTAACAACAATTGCAGAAACCCATAAATAGAACAAGCTGTCCTGAAATATACACATGTATATTTCCCCATCTCTTGGCAAACAAGCGTTCCTGTTTGGCAGATGTATACCCTCAGTTTTTTTTGATTTTTTGGTTTTGTTCAAACACAGGCAAAGCCGAAAACTTTCCATTTGAAAAAGCGAGAATCCCATTAAATTTGTACGTACGTATGTATGTAAAGCCCAACGTATGTAAAGAGCCATAAAGTTGAGAAAATAGTGCGATTATACTGAAACACGTGCATGCAAAACCGATTCTCTTACTCTCTTAGGGACCTGAAAATATGGGGAGAACATGAGAAAGAGTCTCAGTGGCGTCGACTAGGTAAATATTATTTAAGCGAGATGCAGGGGCGGATTCAATTGTATTCGGGTGCGGAACAGGGTGTCCAAAGGTAAAGTTTTGTAATATAATAGATACTATGTACATATATATGTATGTGAATTTAATTATCTCGTTGGGCATCAATCTAGATTTTAATTTGATTTATTCTTAAATTTACCCAATATATGAACCATTAGTGATATGGTACATATGAATAAACAGGTTTTTTGTATTTGAGATGAGAGAAAATGCCAAACCATTTATGTACATAGCTTCAGAATAACCCGCCCTGTAGCGAAATTTCAGTGACACATAACTTTTATCTCGCTATGTTGGTGTTGTATGCCTCCTTTTTTAGGTTTTTTCAGCCGCGTCTGCGATTTCTGCCATTGGCCTTCAATTTCGATTCTTTGGCGAGCATTATCAACTAGTCACACAAATGTATGGAACATATGTTCACACGAATCCGGCAACCAGACGACTTGCATATGTACTAAAAAAATGCGAAACTATTCCGTGATTCAAGAGAACGCCACTTTGTTGCTACACGGGGCGAAATATTGGGGTGGAAGCAACGGGTTGAAATCGATAAGCCTTGACTTGATAAGACGTCTGTGCCACCCAGCCAATACGCCTTCCATTTCACTACTCTGCTAAATGCGATGCGAATTTCTATGGGTTTTAATTAGCGTTGCGAATGTCTGATGACGGGGAAAACGATGGGAATCGTTAGTTACACGAGTTTAAAGCCACCTCCTACTTACTGACTAATCCCACAAATGCTACTGTACGCAATCAACAATCCGCGTCCGGAACGCAGTAATATTATGTCACTAGAACTGGCATCGGGCGTCTCTTATCAATTATCTTGGAGCAAATCGAAAATTAAGCGCGTTACCAGGCGGAGAAATCGGTTACAGTTTTTCCCGCTGACCGATAACTCCTTGACCTTTTGCTACTTATGTATATAAATATGTACATAGGCGACTTTGAGTAGAAATAAAAAAATGGCCTCGGATCTGATGGAAAGTTTATTTCCTCTTGCCACTGAACTTTGCCAATGTCGACGAATTTATGCAAAAAATATATTTGGGTCTGGCTTCGCTTTTTGCTTATGCTGAAAGAGAATCGACCAGTTGTGAGAGTGAGGTTGAGATACCCTTCGAAAGCGCTTCTTGACTATCTGAAAGACTATGAAGAAATTGGTATTGTATTGAAACATTTCAATACAAAAACATAACGCTATTATAACAACAAAACAACTACACATACTACTAAAACTTCAAAAAAAATCAAATTAAATTTACGTTTCTTGATCTGTTTTATATTAACATTTTGCAAGTATTTATTCAAAAACTTTAAACACATGTGTTTGTAAAATTTGTTCCGTGAATTCAAATTTAAAGATCGGGTTTCATTTTGGGTTGTAAATTATGAACTGAAATTCTAAAGCTGAAGTTAGGGTATCCATGGTGCGCTCTCTTGAAAACCGTTTCCCATGTGATGGAGTGATAGGCGAACACGTGAGAGAGCGGGAGAAGTATGGGGCAAAGCATAGAACGCGATTACGATTACTGGGGGCCCCTCTTTCTGCGCTTAGTGCTTCTCTTTCTGCCGGCTTTTCGAGTCTCTTACGCAAAAAGGCCTTCATTTGGAAAGCCCACGTCGTGGAGATCGGATCGCATTAATTCTGCCTGCTTAAAAGCCTGTAAATTCCAAAACATGTCCGTTTTAAACTAATATAAATAACGATTGCATATGCCTCTGCTTATTACAGGCACCGCCAGCAACGTCGAGCTAATGGAGGCCATGAAGAAACTGGACGCGGACCTGGTGGCTCTTTTCGCCACTGCTGCCTCTGCCGAGCCTCTTAAGATTAGGAAACAACAGGAGGTCCTATGGCCGGAAGCCGAGCCGGAACAAATCGCCCAGGATTCGGAGGATGATGAGCTGGTGATGACGCCGGAGCTCTTCCGCAGCTGCAACGCCTTGCAGCTCCACTTGGAGGCACTGACGTTGCAGCCGGAGGGGACCCAACGCATGGAACTGGTTCAGAACGAAGTGCGACCCATTTTCACCGTGGAGTGCCAGCTGTCGGGGGACTTGATCCGTAAAGTGCCGCGCCAACCGATGTTCCACATCATGCAGTTCGAGTCGGAGAAGTTCCAGAGCCTGACGCAGTGCACCCGTTTCGGGCAGACGGCTCAGCGTCAGGTCGATATGGAGGATAAGACCCTGCAGGATCCGGAACAGAGCGCTGGCCATGTAGACATCACGGTTTGGTGGCGCGAACCCGGCACCTGTCTCAACGAAATGCTCGGCATGGGTCGCCTGGAGCTCAGGGAGCTCTACAAGGCATCCCTGTTGGAGCAGTGCAAGTGCATTGCCATTCGGCGACGCGACGTCCACCTGGGTAGCGTGTACTTGAAGATCAGTCTGCTGCAGAGTTTGAATGGTAGCCCGGAGCAGCCGCAGCAACAGCAGCAGCAGCCGGGCCAAAAGAACGAAAGTGGAAACAAGGCAGCAGGTGAATATATATGACTAATGTCGTGTGGTCGCCAATCGCAAGAACCATTGATTCTTGGGCCCCCAAATCGAATACATCTGATACTAGCTGAACCACACGACTACAGCCACAACAACTACCAATTCTACCACCAAGCAGAACAACAAATGCTATACAAATACCAAATCTACACGAGCCGCCCACAACCACGCCCACGCCTCCTGCACTTACTCTATATGTTATTGATTGCCGTTATCCAAGTGCTGCCCATCATTCTGTCAATAAATACTTTTCATTTTCAAAAAAGAAAGCAAAACAAAACAAAAAACCACCAACAAAACCAAAAACAACAAATCTGTTTCGTGTTTTATGTTTTCTCTATCCCAGCTATAATTTAAATCATACATTTTGTTTTCCAACAGCTTTTTTATTGTGACCGTGTCAAGCACAGTGGGTTATGATTTTCCATAGGTTAGGTTATTATTATAGTATTAGGAAAACGGGAACTTTTGAACAAATTTAAATAATAGTATTTACATGAACTGAGCTTCGTATGAAACGCGGATTAAACATTTGTTTAAAACCGTACTAAGAATTTTTAAAGGATTTTTCGTTTTTTAAATATTTATTTATAAATCATATTCAAATGTAATAAGCTTTTTCAATCCTTGAATTCAAACAATTTTCGAAAAGATTTTTCTAATTTTTCCAGAATTCAGTTTCTTTTAATTGATACCCTATTATTTGAATCACACATTACGCACTCAGTACACCGCTTAATTATCTGATAGAATCGAGAATTGAATTGGTCTATTTTTAGCCCAACCGATTCCAGTATCTGCCAAGTTGTCAGTTGTCCGCTTGTGGTGCACGTGCTATTACCGATTTCACCCGGTTTTACCCGCTTGCCGGCGCAATCTCCCGTTCCGCTTGAATCGATTTTCGAGTCCGACCGTCTGTTGCCAAGGCGATAAGCACCGGATCGAAGATCGCAGCTGATTCAGTTCTTGAAGCTTGCTTAATCCGAATCTGCGGGTTCAAGGTCCGCTGAACGACTTTGACCTCTGATTAATGGCACCATGCATGGGTCTACTATCTTCAATTTAGACTATATTACTAATCCCTTCTGCGTTTTGCAAATTTTCCAGTTAACTGCAACTCGAAGGCCGTTTTAACGCCCCCTCAGCCGCCGGCACCGCCACCTCCTCCTCCCCAAGCCAACAACAACAGCAAAGCCATCTTGGAGTGCATCAACTTCATGGCGGAGACCAATAAAGTCCGTCTCCTCAGGGGTTATCTCTACGCCGGGGAGCTGCGTCAATTAACGGCGGGTAGTAAGACCGCCTGCCAGGAGCTATCGCTTGAGCCCTTCTGGCAGCCACAGCCACTGCTGACCAAGATCACTGATGGCGGATCCTTCGAGCTGCAGGAGCAGTTCGCCATCATCAATGATGAGCGCTTCCTGCAGAGCGTCGAGCGGCAGCAGCTGGTCATGGAGCTGCGTCCCTTGGGAGGAGTCGTACGACTTCCGCTGCACCAGTTCTTCATCGCCTACAGAGACTCCAGCATCACAAATCACCTGTGCAAGGGAAAGGTGCGATTAAAGTTCCCTTAATACATATATAATTACTGATTTGTTTATTGTCCTACAGCTACCAGTGATCTCCATCGATGGCTGGGCACCCATTGTCAGTGCTGAGAACCAGGCGCCTCTGGGCGAGCTCAAGGTGCTCCTGGCCATTGGAAGTGAGTCGCAGATCGCTCAACTGAAGCAGCTGCGTGGCTTCGACCCTGACAACAACCAAGTACCGGCTCCAAGCAGGACCACAGACTTACTCGACATGCTTCAAAATGCCATCGCAGCTCCGACGCCGAGCATCGCAGCTCCAGTAATGCCGCCGCCACCGGCTCCGCCAGCGCCCAGTACCTTTAGCTTCCAGTTGCGCATCGTGGGAGCTGCTGGACTGCCCCTGAATCCCGGCTATGGGAAATCGAAGAAGCAAGTCAAACGTCAGTCGGCAGCCAAGCGCTTCCCGCCCAACGAACCTCCCAACACGTATGTGACCTTCCAGGCCATCAGTTGCAATAGTCAGACGTACAAGTCGCACGAAGGATTGGTGTACGCCACACCCATTGTACCCAAATCGACGAAGCCCCAGTGGCTCAGCAAGTTCCGGGTGGACGTGAGCCGCGATTATCGCAGCAATGTGAGATTTAAAATGACCTTTTCCAAGAGATCACCTAGTACATTCCAATTTTCCTTTGCAGCCCCAGAAGCTATTCATTCTGAAACTGTGGAAGAAGGCGATTGTTAGCCCAAATGGCATCACAGAGCCTTCGCCTCATGAAGATGCCATAATAGGATTCGCTGCACTTAATCTCAATCAGAAGCAGGCGGGCGGAGGCTTTCCCAGCGGATGGCATAACATAGTAGACTTCAATGGACGTGTGACTGGGGGAATCGAGGCGCACGTGGAGCCCATATCGCCCAGTGTGGATACCGTGATCGATCAGTTCGAGAAGTCCATGGAACTGGGTCACTTGCAGTTGGGCCAGGCCATCAAGCGCAAATACACGGAGCTGGAGGAGATCTCGCAGAGATTGCGATCTCGGCTGGTGGATGTGACGGGGGAAACGCTGAAGTTTCCGGAATTCGATGTTGACTCCGCATTGGACAGTTGGCAACAGGAGGGAGATGACGATGATTTGGCGGAGGACTTTGAACGCTCCCTGCGCACTCCCACGCCGCCGGGCTCGCCAACGCCCTCCACCAGCTCCGCCGCACAAAATCTCAGAAACTCCAACGGCCAGGAATAGCCCAGGGCCAAAAGTCAGTTAAGCATGTTTTTTCCTCTCTCCGCATCTCGATGTCGTCTCTGATATTGGCTCAAATGGTAGCTATAGTTAACCATCTAGATGTAGGCTATATATATATAATATGCGCGGATCTTAAACTGATCTGATATTATGCTGTACTTAAATTGGCATCCCAGTTTTGCCTCGATTCACCGTCTTATGGCTGTCTATATAGCATAAAATCAAAGCTAGCAACGATCACCCAGCGATCGTTTCATTGAGTTACAATTGAATCGATTGAATATTGTTTTAAGTCACGAGGATTTCCCCCAGCAACCACACGGAATATGTATTAGTTTCGGAACTGTGTTAATCACCTAAGTATTTAGACACTATTACCTAATAAAACTTTAAATAAAATTACAATTGCTAAAGCAACTCAAAACCAGTTATTTTCTGCATTTATAAAGGGCGTTAGTTTGGTTCCAATTGTCATTGCATTCGCTTGGCAATTGATAACAAGTCTAGATGATCAACTAACAAGATCTATTAGCACATTATGATGAAATTATCGCTTATTCTGACTCTCTGCTGACAATCTCAACTAAACAATAATGGCGAAACGCAAAAACCTGTTGACAAATAAAGGTTTTTTTTGCTTCATACATACATAGGTAGTTTAAACCCTCACTTATTTGAAACAGTTTGATAATGCAAGCTAATACACATCTAGCGATTAATTGGGGTTCAAACAACAGATTAAAGAGCAGACATGCATTTGAAACAAAATAATTTTCAAAGTACCTTGCAGCACTTCCCTGAAAATCCCTTTCCATCTCTTTGTAAATAGTAATCCAGTCCAGTAATCCGTCTTTCCAGATTATAAAATTCTCAAAACTTTCTAAGCCACCTTTTGCAATCCCGTTAAATCCACCAAAGAAAAATATTTGCAGATTCTCTTTTAAATAGATATTGAAAAATATTTTAATATAAAAAATCATTACAACTATTCTGTTTTCTTTTTTTTTTTTGTGGGGGATAACCCCTCCCTCACATTAAAGATATAATCTTATGTGTGCCATATTGTTTTTTTCTCCTTTTTTATCGTTTTTCTTATATGCTTATTAAATCAAAACATTTGACGATTGTTCAACAAAAAGTACGATCAGGATACAATACGATTCAACTACAATATGTCTACAAATGTTTATGGATGTTCTATATGAAGTATGATGATGAAATTGAAAATCTTAACACGAAGTTCGGCGTACATTTGTATTGGATATAATGCACGGTTGGGTGCTAAGACATACGGCTAAAGCAAAATAAATGGAGCATCTATAAATGCTTTTCTGTATCATTAGATTTGCTGCCTTGATATATTGTTAAATATATAAAATTATATAAAATATGAAAACGTTTAGTTTCAACTCTCGCCCAAAGGCCTGTTTTAGTTTGCTTAGTAATTAGAAATTACATTTTTATATAGGTATGTACTGAATGAGAAGGTGTCGAAAATGTAGACTTCCGATAAAAATACAAATGAGTTGGAATACGGTTGGCTGTATAGATGTGTATACTTCGATTTCTCATATGGAACGCATCGTGTTCTGTTTTCGATTGATGTGCATATTGATAGATTGAAAACGATTATATATATTTTCTCTTTCTCCTTTTAGTTTATGGCATCTTTCAGTCAATGACCACACGGGTAAGGAGTATGCCACGCTTGCTCAACCATAGTCTATAAATAAATAATAAAAAATTGCATTAGATGTGAATCTGAAGAAGATTGCGAGAGAAACTTACCCGAAGCCAGCTCCCAGCAGCAGGGACAGGACGTTGGTCACCAGCAGCGAGTACAGAATTTCGCGGGAGAACAACGAGTTGGAGCCCAGTCGCTTCAATCGGATGGAGTAGCCTGTGTTAGTCTTCTTTTTCTCGCCCTCGTCGCCGGCATCCTCGCTGACAGTCTCGAAGTTCCAGCTTCTGTAAACAATAACTCAATGAATGACCATATTTGGGGGAAAAGGCCTCAATGCTTCAAATAAGTTACAGTTTCTAGAAACCCAGCTAAAAACTTAGCCAAATAACTACATATATTAATATCTTTCATACCTGGGTGGCTGCTCCTCGGCATTGCGATTCCAGTTCTTCAGCCAATCTCCATTGTCTGCATTCTGTTTGTCTCCGCCCTGGCAAAAGCAAAACACAGAGACTGGCATTGTTAGCAAGATCATCTCGGTTCCGCCTCGATTCTCATCTCTTACCTTGGTCCAGTAGTTGATGTACACGTTTCTGAGCTCATCGTCCGGACAGAGCTCCGACTGGGGACTGTTCGGTGGACTCTTGGGGCTATCACGGGGCGTATCACGACGGGAGCTGGCCAAGGAGACGACACGGCTCGACTGGTTCGATTCGCGCTGGGCCTCGCGCAGAAGTCTCAGGTACTCCTCGCCATTGTTGAATGGCAACGGAGTGATTCTGTCGGGGCTCTTGATGCCAGCCATCGCAGCTGTTGTGCTGAGTTCGATCCAAGATTCTGGAAAAGTAGATCATTAGCATGGTGGACTGGCGAGCAAAGTGGGTGAAAGCTAAAGCCGAATGGGGTGAAATTGAATATTTAGTTGGTTGCATTTGGAGGTGGTTAAATATAGCACAAGCTCGAGGGTCGAAACCTTTTGGGGCGTGTTGAATAAACATGAGAAGTCCGAATTCGTTGAATCTTAAAACACAGGCGTGCGTTATAACGTTCTTTATTGCATTTATACAAACGAAAACGATGTATGTTCATTATTTACCAATATATAATCAACAAATTTTAAAAAGGTTAGAAATTTCCATACAAAACATATAAATCAATTATACTGATGCACAACTTGTTTAAGTTTTTAATGGTTTAACACTATTTAACTGTTATTTATAAACTGCTAAACGTCAGTTTACAGTAATTAATTGTCTAAAACTACACTTGTTGACGAAATAAAGTTGTTTCACTTGTTAACTTAGCAAGACGTACAGTTTGAGAGCCACTGTGCTGCGGCAGCGTCTCTAAAACTGCCATCGTCACCCTTTCAGCGTTTGTTTTCGTTTTTGTTTACACGTAAAAACATTTTAACCATACAAACGTTCGGTTCGTTAGCCGATCTATAATGTATGTATTTGTATATATCTGTTCGAGTGCTCGTGCCCCATTGATAAGGCTAAAAACCCCAGCACTCGCACAATTTCCGTTTCTTTTCGGCATATTGTGTATATAAAGCAGCACACATGTTTTGTTTATAGTCTATACCAGTCGATGCTTATCAACGCGCTGCGGAGAAAATTTCATTTTCAAAACAAATCGAGAAAAAAAGACAAACTGGCGATGCAATATGGGCACGAGAAGCGTGCAAGTTACTTGATGACAGCGATGCTCGATCGGATGATAAGGAGTACAGTGGAGCGTGCCTAAAAACTACCTAATAATATAACCAATTGATAAAAGCTATCCCAACGCCTTATCTATCACCTATTAATCAAGTAAAATTGCATATACAAAAATGCAATTTTGTAATGTCACATTATAAATTTAAATTCTTTCTGGGATTGCTTGCTCTCTAGTTATCACTGTACAATCATCTAATTTAGACACTTCGCGATGGAATCAGTTACAGAATAGTTCAAATCACTCACGTGGCAGACCAATCATGCTGACAATTGAATACTAAATGCAGCGTCTAGACGAAAAGGATGATGCATTTATGATGGAAATGTTGCGAAAATGGAAAATGCTAAATGGAAATGCCCGCGGGTCAGGTAGACGCAGAAGTTTTGCACAGGTAAATAATATTTGGAGCGTTATCGGGAATCCGGGTTACAGGTACGAAAATGGAAACAAAAACAAAAGCAAAAGCGCACAGAAGGGTGGCAAAAACAAAAACAATGGCTTTGTGACTCACGGCACGTAGGCCTCTCTCCCTCTCTTTCGGCCAAGCACCCTCTGTCACTCTCTAATACTCACTCCCCCTCTCTCTCTCTCTTTCTGCCCTACCGTCTTCGGGCTTTGTCGGGTGTGCATCTTGATGCGCAGCTGTCCAAAAGACCCTGAGTTGGGCCCATTGAACCGCCTTTATTATTGGATGGATGACTCCGCGGTATCATGATACGATTTCTTACGTAGTATATGGCACAGTGCACAAAGAAAAAATGTTTCTCAAAGTTGGTCATTCATTTCGCACGTGTTTTAAGGTCAAGAAACAGATCAAGCCGGCGTATTACTAACACACTGATTTCATGTACATACATAGCTTTAAAATATTAATATCAGACTTATTCTAACGTATAGAAATACATATAAATAATTTTTATATATGCTAACTATCATTGATAAAGAAATTCGTCATCCAAACTCTGTTAACCCTTTCAAAAGTGATGTATTTCATAACATATGGTTCGATTTGGGCTCAAACTGATTAGATTAGTACTGTTTGGATGGTAGTAAATTGAAAAACAAATTTTTCGTTGAACCGGCATTACTTTTGTGAGTGACTTTGCAGAATTGTGGTATAATTTCTTTGGTAGTCAACAACCTTTTGGACAAACAAACAAAGTGCTTTCAAGCAGTCAACCAAAAAGATTATACTTTTTGTCAAAAAAATAAAGATAATCTCTCAATATTTCGTGCAATTGCGATCTAAATTTTTCTAAAATTAAGAGATTTTAAACAACACATTGAATTACGTTGATGAGTATAAATTTATATAACCTAGTTTTTCCGCGAGTGTAAACGTGGATGTTGATAAAGTGGGCAGCCGAAATACAAGTGAAGCGAATATGCCAAAGGCGCAATTTCTGGAAACGACCGATAGGGAAATGCCCTCCCACAAAATGTATTTATTTACGAATTATTTTAGCAAGCCAGACGGAAGAAGAAGAGCGGGTCGGAGAAAGGGAGAGCGCAAAAAGTACACCACAACTGACGTCAAGCGGGCCAAGTGCAAAGTAAAGGAACAAGACATGACATGAATGAAAGAGCAGGAGCGGGGAGTGACGTTGAGAGAGGGAGAAAGAGTGCGTTGGCAGCTTCTTTGTCTTTGTTTTCATTCGGAGTTTTGCGGATTCTTTGTTGTCTCTCTCTCTTTCTCGCCCCCTCTGCGGAGACAGAACAAGTGCAAAGTAAGCAAATAAAAACAGAACGAAATCAAAAAGCAGACAAAGCAAAGCCTTGAAAAAATATGGGATGCGGATACCAAGAAATTACAAATAACTCCATAAATACAGAGGTGGTCAAAAGTATTTACACAACGAGCTTTTTTTTCAATTAGTTGACAATTGAAAAAAAAGCTCGTTGTGTAAATACTTTTGACCACCTCTGTACATACACATGTCATAGATACTCTCGCAACAACAACAATGCGGCATAACGGGTTACCGTGCTATTGTTATGATTGCAAAAAGGGGAGACGCAAAAAACACGAATGAAAGAGCAAAGCAGACGAAAACAAACAACTTACCGCCCAGCAAATCTTCGCTCGATTTTGGTGTCGTAGACATTTTGTTTTTGTTTATCGGTATGTGTGTTCAACACGTCAACACCAAAGATAACTTGGGTTTATTGCTTATTATTATAAACTCGCTTTAAAGTTAAACTATGTCTATTATTATGTCGTGAGTTTGACCAAGTTTTTTTGGCCCTTCCGTATGTCTGCCTGTGTTTGTGTATTCGCTTTTGCTGTTTATGTATGCGTAGGAAAATGCGTTTTACTTTTCGTTTGGCGCTGTTTCACCGCCGCTGCACTCGATTTGACTATAACTATTGGTTTCGGACTGAAGCCAACTGCTGGAGCTCCGAAATATTGCAACTTTGTTTAATGCTTCTCCCGAAGCGACTGGCTAGTAACTAAAATTAAACACGATTCGTTCCTACGCACAAGCTTAATGCGTAGTTTAAATCTTTTGTTGCTGTACAGTGTGACCAGATGGAGAAACGCTAGCAATCCAGGTGCATGTCAACGTTTTTCTACATCTGGCATCCCTTGAATTGTGAAAATTTATTGGTGGTTATTTTTGAAATGATAAAACTTGGTTTCTGTTGAGCTTTAAAAATATGCATATCTAGGCAGAATATGAAAAGAATATATATATTTATTTTATTCTCATCTCGTTTTCAAAAACAAATCAAATGTTTCCAATTCACTTTTAGCCACATTCCGGACGAAATAAAAATTATTGCCTTCCACTATAGTCTTTGGCGATATATACAGATCTTTTTGCGGATCATATTGAGCTCTTCCAAGCAATTTCAGGAACTCATGACGTTCCCGCAATCGAAATTCGCGGGAGGCCAAAAGTTCTGGGCACTGGACAATCTGGGCATGTGGAAGGCCCATATCCTGGTGAATGTAACTAAATCGCTCGACAAGATCATCCGGAGCTGCAAGGAAAAGTTGTTTAATTAGGAATGTCCTTAATTTTGAATGTAGATAGACTTACGAATCATCAATAGGCGGGGCTTTCGTACTACCAGGGCACTTAGCTCCTTGGCATTGAATCCCATTTCCTCCTTAAGGGTGAACACAGACTTACGCAGGTGCTCCATATTGTAGGTAATGGCATTGGGTTCTCTGGTGGCCAAAAGTCGGAGATCATGGCCACTCAATCTGAACTCCTTTTGGAAGTAACCCAACCGACGATCCACTCGCCTGGTGGAGAACATCAGCCAATAAGGATTCTGGGTGAGAATTCTTTGCCTGGCTTCGTCCGAGAATCTCTTGCTTTTCAGATACTCCACTCTGGTCTGCAGATCGTCCAAGTCCTCCTTGAACAGCAGCGGGTTCTTGGTGAACATCCTGCCGAAGTCATCGGGTGATACGCCCTGATCCACCAGGAAGGTTATGTAGGGCTTCACATTCTTCTCGAAATCCAGCTTCAGCACAAAGTCTCCCAATCCCTTTCGCCGTTCAATACTGTGCAGATCCACTCCCAAGCTGATAAATTGTTGCAGGGTACTCGAGTTGTTCACATAGGCCGCCAAATTGAAGGAGGGCACATGGGCCTCCCGGTTTCGGAAGTCCAGAGCCACTTCTTTGGAGCCCTCACTTTCCGCAGGCTCTGTCTTCTTGTTATTTTGTTTGTGGGTTATACCCGCTGATGTTAACACCTCTACCTCATGGTGGGCACTTTGTTGTCCTCGCAGATTCCGTATTTGTGAGGTAATTACTGCGTTTTGTGAATTCCTCAAAATGTTACGTATTGCTGAACAAAACATGCTGGAGGAGTTGCCAGACTGCGCCAGCAGTGGGTTGTCAATGTTTGTAAATATGGCATGCTAGCTAGAAATAGCTAAAATTATATTTTGAATCTCAGCTGATAAAAACATATTTGTTTTTATTGTTGTCTACAAAAGGTTAAAGGATATTCTTGAATAAAAATGCACTACTTATATCTGAATTCTTTAGTTTATTTTGAAGATATATATAAAATTGCAGATTCTTGGTATATTTTTTAATCCGACGGTATATGTTAACGGCTACAACCACGGTCACACTAGGTCTGATCTTGGATTTATTTTGGTGTGAAAATTCCGGAGCATAAAAACAGAAGTATATGCAAAACCCCTAAGAAGAGCCGGGAATTCCGAGTTAGCCACCTGTTGAACATTAGTCAATCGCCGCATAATGGACAAGTTGCGCCGCGTTCTGAGTGGAGATGAGCCCACTCCGGAGGAGGAGAGCAGTATCATTACACAGGTGAAGAAGTTTTCTAATGGGACTGATCTCATCCGGCTGGATGAATTATGATTATGGTGTGGCTTAGGAGCTACCCGCTGGCAACGCCCCCCGATCACATGGCTTCCCAAGCCGTGTGACTCAACGCTTATCAGGGCATTTAGTTAATATCAATCAATTACATACGCAGATCAACGACATGTCCACTTTGAGCTGGTCCACTCGGATCAAGGGATTCATCATCTGCTTCGCCCTGGGCATCTTACTTTCCATACTCGGCTCGGTCGCCCTATTTCTGCACAGAGGCATTGTGGTCTTTGCGGTCTTCTACACCCTAGGAAACGTCATCTCGATGGCCAGGTGAGCGCGTTGCTGGTTCCACTCGTACTTCACACAAGCCGGCTAATGAGTCTCTCTTCTCCGGTTTCAGTACCTGCTTCCTCATGGGTCCCTTCAAGCAGATCAAGAAAATGTTCGCGGAAACCCGGCTGATCGCCACCATCATCGTGCTCGTCATGATGGTCCTGACGTTCATTGCTGCTATCGTGGTAAGGCGTCCATGATCAAATCGAAGATACCACAATTATTTAGGGTTCGGTCGTTAATTTGCTCGTTGAATGCTTTTGGATCTTTTATAATCAAGTTACTTTCATAGCGATAGCATGACGAATTTGCTTGCAGGTTTTCTAGAGAACGTTTCCTTTATGTTTAAACTTTAAAGTTATCCCATGAAATAGCGTGCAAAATCGTATCCATACTTCATGGACTTACATACAGTAAAGTTAAATGATAGCTTTTAGCATTTTACTTTAATATTTACAACACAGTTTCACATGCCCTAACATTTAAATTCTGAATATTGGTTTACTTTTTATTACTTGAACTAAAAAACAGTACGACACAATCGATGTGTGGGCTTAATTTGTTATTATTTGTATTTGATTGGCTTTTTTGTGTTTGTTTTTAGTGGAAAAAGGCGGGACTCACGCTTATATTCATAATCATACAATCTCTGGCCATGACCTGGTACTCGCTGTCGTACATCCCCTACGCCCGCGATGCGGTCAAGAAGACCATGTCGGCAATTCTGGAGGTCTAGAATCAGATGCGCTTCTGTACATAACTCGAGAAAAGCCAGATTGGTTTGTAGCTTAAGCTAAGACAATTAAATCGCTTGTATTGTATTAACCTAGCACTAGAACACAGAATGTCCTTTATATTCTCTTATTAACAAGTAATTCCATTTTGTCTTTTTAATAAATATATATATATATATCTTTTATACATATATATATATTTACATGTTATGTATTTAATTTAATCAGTACAGTTTTCTTTAGTGTATGTACATAATTCTCTTCTCTGTTTTGGTTTTTAATTTAAAGAATGGCCCGATCCACTTTGCTTCTGCAGCTTTCAAGTTTAGTTATATCAACTTCTTATTTTAGTTTCTTCTCTTTTTGCGGCGACAATTTACCTAGAAAAGTGAAATGAAAAATTGTAGATCAAAAGTAGCAGATATAAAAGTTAACAATAACTGGTTAGACTATTTTAATTTTAATATCGTAGTGCATGATGTTGGGTGCATCAATGGAATTGCTCCTTGGCGATTGTGCTTTTTTGTGGCAATGCAATCCGCGGAGAATCGGAGAAGGAGAAAGAGACAGAGAGGGGAGAAACGCAAGGAGAATTTAAATTGAGAGCAAATTGAGTTGAGAAAACAGTGTGGTTAACCATAAATTGAGCCAATAGCAAAGAAAGTCAGTGAGCGCAAAAAAGAAAGTTAGTCGTAAGGCAGGCAACATTAAAGGGACTGAAGTGTATAGTATAAGCCACAATTAAGCAAATGCCAGTTGTATTTCGTAAACAATTCAATAGTTATCCTAGTTTCCGAGTTATACAAATTATCCATCTTAAACATGAACAGACATTTTGAAAAACCCAACGTAATTCAAAGAATTTGTTTATATTTTAACCTTCACCATCACACCATTTAATGTTGCTTGCAGTTGTTAAATGGCCATACATACCTTTCGAGGGCGATGATGAGCTGGCAGGACTAGTTTCTTTTCTTTTTGCGGGCGTCGATGAAACCTTTTTCAGCTGCCGCTGCTGAAATATTGAAGTGCACAAGTTAGCACGTCTGCACAACTTAAGTTGAATTCCAATTAGCTCTTACCTGCCAGTAAACCGCGAGGTAGACAAATGCCACCGAGATTATTACTTGGACAGTCAGCCACAGGACAATGTTGATGGCTTGCGTGCGCTCAAACAACTCCTTGCCATTCTTGATGCACAGAATAGCTTCGGAGACCATGATGGCGCCGTAAACCCAACACTGGGTGCCGACTCTCTTGCAGCGTGTGTCGGTGACATACACGTAATATTGCCTAAAATTCAGAGTATCAATTGAAATGAATAATATAAGATAAATGGTTAAAAGAAAAACGTACCTAACCGAAGGCGCCACAAACAGACCGATGAAAATGAGACGACCTATGACAATGAAGTGATCCGGCGGCATCTCAAAGATGTGCTTCAAGAAGAATGTGTTCAGCTCGGTGACCTGCCAGAAGATCACTAGCTGAATGACGGCGGCAAATCTCATCGCCGTGGACTTGGGATCCAGCCAGCGAATGGCCGACCAGCTCTCGGGCGTAAACTGCAGCATGGCACGCTTGATTTTGCCCGTTGTGGTGGATATGTCCTTAATACTGGCCCACTTGTACTCGCGCATCTCCAGAATCTGGCAGATCTTCAGACCCATCCAAATGCCGAGACCGTTGCAGATGATCACATCCAGGATGAGTGCATCCCACCAGCACTCGATGAAGTTGGGCAGCAGGTGCGCAAAGGTTATTTCGGTAATCTCCCACATCACGGAAATGGCCCACAGGATGCCCATGTGACGGATCAGGATGGCCTTGAAGGCCCAGCCCAAGAAGTGGCCCCAGGCAAAGACGTCCAAGTGACCTTTAACGCGATCCCAACTGATGTCCGAGCAATTGACGCCATACTCCTGGAAATTATGAAATCGTTGGTTACATATTGGGCAGTTCATAGTAACGGAGAAGGACTTACCTTTTCCATATCGATGTGGAAGTTCTTTAACTTTGGATCGATCCAGTAGAATATGCTCCTGATGGTCGGGTAGTTTTGGAACATCAGGAATTGTAGCGTCAGCAGGTACAGCACAGAGCATCCGAATAATATCCGCCAGACGGCGGGATGTGGTCGTGTGAAGGGTCCATTAGGAAATGCAATCACCGAGATGATCAGAAAGAAGAACACAATGCAGAGGAGGCCGGCCCAGAGATTCTCATCCACGTTCGCCTCGTTTCTGTAACGAAAGCGCATTGCTAAGTGGATGATCTTGGCTTCCATTAGCGCTACTATTTCAGTCATAGTATTCCTTATCAGCATAGCACGTTTTTCGATGGGGTTTGGGGGTCAATGGCACGCTTAAGTGAATTTCTTAGGCGATTCTACTTTTATATACTGTTCGCTAGACTAGCGCAAATATATTTTATTTTTTGTTTTTGGCTTTTTTAAACCTTCGGCTGTCTGAGTTGACACTTTTGGCAGAGTATTCGTGATATTTTTAAGTGCTTAACCCCTGTACAACAACTGATGGGTGAA
Source organism: Drosophila mauritiana (assembly GCF_004382145.1). NCBI lineage: Eukaryota > Metazoa > Arthropoda > Insecta > Diptera > Drosophilidae > Drosophila > Drosophila mauritiana. Next base: position 19,959,332 of record NC_046669.1, read on the forward strand.
CTAAGAAGGCACATGGTGCAGATTTTTGATTAAAAAGTATGATTTCATCGAAAGTTTTTTGAAGATAAGGGACTTAACAGGACATAGGTGAATAACTAGTGAAATCCAATCATTTTTGATGAACTGTCTATTAATATTATACAAAATGATGTAAATTAATTATTTAAAATGAATATGAATAACAAAATGTGTTCACCAATGAAACCTTTTGTAGAATAATAATAATAATTGGTTCTATCTCGCTAACAGCCAATGCAAATAAACTATTGTTACCAAGGGGATTTACTACAGACCAGTTATGTAATACTGATAAGGGTTAGGCCCAGTACTATAGTTCTAAACGTACCTCTCATAGGAATTAATCAGTACTGACAGAAATGGATTTACAAACTCTTCCTTATCTGAAGATTCAGTTTGTTCAAGGAAAGTCCAATATAATATATTATGATTTAAACTACAAACTCCCAATAAACAGATCTCTGATGAAGCTATCGAGGGCACAAAACCCGCATAAACACCCAATGGGTTAACAAGCGATCTCAGCTGACAAAGGCAAAGTTCTAAGATCGAAATGAATACAAGCGAACCGATGGCGAGTTAGCAATGAAGTTGCGTAGCATCCAGGATCGAATAACCTTCATTGGTGTATTACCAGAAATCCTTTGCATTCTAACTAAGTCTTCCTTTGCCAGAGATCACAATGGGTTTCCCTGCGGGCTCAAGGGCTCCTCTACTCACCTGACGAACGCAAAGTACATGACGGCCAGCACCGAAACAGCCAGCAGGGTGATGGTGTGTGGCTTGTAGAAGAAGTCCAGCGATATGTCGTCCACGGGACGTTCGTTGACGATCACGAATGTCTGGGCGATCTCGTCCTTGCGCTTTCTGCGTGCGCCCGCACTGCTGCCACTGCCATCGCTGCCATCCCGTCGCTTGGTGGGCGTGGCCGGGGCACTGGCCGCGCCCGACTTGTAGGCGGGATGATCCCGCTCAGCATCGCCGGCGGAGGAGGAGGTGGTGACCAGTAGCGCGTCGCCCGACGATGTCGGTGTGCCACGTGAATTAGTGCGCTTCTTCATCGCCCAACTACAAATTCGATTATCAAATGTAGGCGGGTGGCGTGATGTGGTTGTTGTTAGGTGGTTGGTGGCTCGGAATCGGACTCGGAATCGGTTTGGTGGCTAAGTACATGCGGGGACTGAAGGTTGCGCAACATTCGATTCGATTCCACCAAGGCTTCCCACTAGGCTTTCCTCGCAGCGGTTTCTATGGCGCCCGGTTCGGGTGTCCTCGCTTGCTATGGCGTGGGCACGGCTCCTGGATCCTCGACTCGCGTTCGATCGGCGCACGTTTATTTTATCATTCGCCAGCTACCGTCCGTTGTTGTCAATTAACATGCTGCGCGCGACTTGGACCAATAAAAATCGACACTTGCCGGCGGTGGCGTTGCCGGAAGGTTGAAATGTGTGACTTGATAACAGGGGCGTTGCCAGACGAAGTGCGGAACGATGGGGGGCTTCGGCAATCATATGATGCAAAATATTTTGTATTATTTCAGATCGAATTCGAAAAGCAATGATCAGCCTACTTTAAAACAAGATATATAATTATATTGCCAATATTTTAGAGTTATATACCGTTGCTATATCTTAGGGAACTTCATTCATTTGTTCTTTACCTTATCTCTTCTATATAATAACTATATATGCATCATTTATGTAATTCCCGAGGAATTCAATGATTTTTGTTTAGAAACAGTTAAATAAAAATAATTATAGCTGATTTCCCCCATAATATCATATATATATATATATTGCAACATATTGGAATACTGGAACACCCCTAACGCTATGACTGTAGCCCTGAACAGCTGATTGCACTTGTTGACCAAAAAGCAATCCACGATTTTGCATTGCTTTCGATATAAATTGCTTTTAAATCGCTTTATAATGCTGGACAAGGTTAAAAATGTTATCGTAGTGCTATCAGGCAAGGGAGGAGTAGGAAAATCCACAGTGAGCACCCAATTATCGCTGGCACTGCGAAAAAACGGATTTAAGGTGAGCCAAACCATTTCACCACAAAAACATTACCAAGGAATTTTTAAATGTACTCATATGTATAATCTAATAGGTTGGTCTGCTGGATATAGATCTGTGTGGACCGAGTGTGCCATATCTACTGGGTCTGGAAGGACGGGATATATTCCAGTGCGACGAGGGATGGGTTCCTGTCTATACGGATGAATCCCAAACCTTGGCGGTGATGTCCATTGGATTTTTATTGAAGAACCGCGAGGATCCGGTCATTTGGCGTGGTCCCAAGAAGACCATGATGATCCGGCAGTTCCTCACCGACGTCAGGTGGGATGAGCTGGATTACCTGATTATCGATACGCCACCCGGCACATCGGATGAGCACATCACCGTAATGGAGTGCCTGAAGGAGGTTGGTTGCCACGGAGCCATAATTGTGACCACTCCGCAGGAGGTGGCACTGGACGATGTGCGCAAGGAGATCACCTTCTGCAAGAAGACCGGCATCAATATCCTGGGCATCGTCGAGAATATGAGTGGGTGAGTTCTTTGAGTTTGTTAAGCCGCAAGACAGCCATCAAAATAGGATTCATTTCAATTTGTCCTTAAACAATTTGAACTCCAATGTAAGGCACCGAAAACGATAGCCATCCATTAACTGTTCCCTAACTGAAAAGAGTTTTACAAACTCCTGATAAGCATTTCTACTGTACTTAATGCTGACTAATTGAAAATGCAAATATACATAGATATTAATTGGACGCCTTTGCGCGTCAAGTTTACGGCAGGGCGACACCTGTGGACTTTAACCAGGTGATAATTATCTCATGTTTGACTAAATTATCTTATATTTGATTTACGCAGGTTCGTGTGCCCCCATTGCACCTCGTGCACCAATATTTTCTCGTCAAACGGTGGCGTCTCACTGGCCACATACGCCCAAGTTCCACATCTAGGAACTCTGCCCATAGATCCCCGAGTGGGCGTTTTGGCGGGCACCACTACGTCCGTCTTGGACGAGCTTCCGGATTCCACGACAGCGGAGGTGCTGACGCATTTAGTTGAGAAGTTGAAAACAATGTTGGCCTCCTAAATAAACACCAAAATAACCATTTTTTAAATTTGATACTTTGTTTCAATATTCAGTTTATGAATATAACCATGTTCATCAGGAAACGATCTGATTTGCCACGGTCGCAGTCAAATATTCCAAATATTTGAGGTCTTTTATATTTAATTGATAAACTGAAATAGGAACTCCCATTGTCAAACACATTTTAGCTTTCGTTTAGCTTTGGTTTCTTTTTCTTTATTTTTTTATGCTTTGGAATGAATGTAGTTGATGAGTTTTGGGTATAATAATTTAAAATTATATGAGTGCGAGCGTTTGATATGTAATCACTCTAATGCAACAATTCTGCGTGTGCAGTAATTATAATTTACAATCAAACTAATACTTTCCAATTATAATTAATAACGTATTCCTTAACTGCTTAACTCCTACCGCTAAACCTAATCGCTTTATTTATTGATTTGAGCATAGTTTAAAGATCAAATTGTGTGCTTATCTCTGGACTGACGACAAAGTATAGTTTCTTTTCCTAAGTAGTACTATCATGCAGACTTCATCCACTGTTTTGGTATAATTTTTAAGATCAAAAATCAGTCTGCAGGAGGATGGAATTCACACAGAGAAAAAACGAACTGATAAATTGAGATGGCAACCTGGAACTATAGTTTTCTCTCTGTGCAGGAATCACAACTTCTGCTCCGCCTTCGTTTTCTCCGTTTCATTCAGCTTTCGAACTGGATTTAATGGTATGGCATGGTATTTTTTGCTTTTCGAATATCTCTTCACGATGGCATAAAGGGATATCGACACTAAAAGTATAACAAAGCCCATTATGACCACGCATTCCAAGGGCCAATCGGTTTGGATGCGCTCCTGGGGCACCTCTGCGTAGGGATATGTTATTTGCTGGATCTCCATACTGAGATCCTTAATCTGACTGGTGGATTCGGGGGCCACGACCGCCGGTTGATTCGTGATGGGATTATCGGTCACCACTGATATAAAGTTAGTTGCATTGACTAAGATCACGGTGGGCTCATCAATTGCTTGCGGTGTTCTGTCATCAGCATTAAAATCCATTTTGGTGATACCATCTTCTGTTGCAGTGGGAAGTTCCATTGAAGTGCTTGGAACTGTGGAAGTGGCTGATGCTTCGGATGTGGTTGGATTTGTGGTAGTCTCAGTCGGAGAATCAGAACTTGATGTATCTGGTTCTTCTGAGTCGGTTCTGAGATCCGGCGACTCGGAAGTGGCAAATCCTCCAAGTTGTTCATAACTCGAGTCCGTACTTGTCTTCTCTGTGGAACTGGATAAATCACTTGTGTTCGGAGTCGGCGTGACCAGCTCAGATGATGTAGATGGGCTATTGGGTGAACCGCTGGTGTCCGAAGCGGAATCAGAAGTATCTGTTGGCACAGTGGAGCTCCACCCTGAACTGGAGGATTCGCTTTCGTCCGAAATCGGTGCTGAAGTGGAGTTTCTATACTTGTGAGTACTATCGTCGAAGATAATGCTACTCACACCCAGCTCTTCCGGACAAACCGGACAGCACTGTCCTTTGACCTGAATGGGATTGCTGCACCGTAAATAATGATTGCACTGAACGGCAATACGGGTGACATATCCACCTTCGCACGTGCATGTGGTACAACCATTGTTTTCCATCCAAACATCGCCATTTCTGTGGTACTCATTGTTGTCAGAGAGGCAAATGGGTTCGGGTTCTTCCATTGGGCATATCTCCTTGCACTGAATGGCCAGCGGTTCGCAAGGATCGCACACAGTGCACTTGTTCTTATAGAATCTCCTCTTGGAACCATCGCAGACAGGTTCCTCATCGAGGCACTCGTAGCGAGGACAACAGCTGCCGGGCAGTCCATTGCCCCGTTCCACCTCCACGATCACTTTGTAGCAGATTGGGAAGTCATTCTCACACGGTGGACACGCAAGGGACTCATCTATGCTATCTGGGTCAATAATGGGCATAGCTGCAATCAATAAAAGATGAAGTATTGGTTAGCGCTTTGTGTTAAATAAATATTTAAATTATATACTTATTGCAAAATTGTAAAATCGAAAGCAACCATGTTCTTACCCAGAACGGAAATTCGATACTCCAAGGAGATCGAAAAAAATGCCGTTCTGATTTGAATGCCCTTCAAGTTCAATATTTACATATAGATCGATCTTGAAAATCACATTCCATCCAGCAAGCCAAATAGCTATGAATTATTCAATAAAGCCAGAGGTAAATTTATAAAAATGGCAATTTGATTAGGCACACTTATAGGAAACTTCTTCGAAAAAGCAGGAATCCAATCAAAACAAACGGAATGATATTTATTTTTGGTGGAATACAAAGTACGGGAGTGACACTCTCGTTTATCATTTATTTATTGTTATTGATTTTTGACATTTTATCATTGAATTATGTATAAAAGGGGGTAGAAGGCGCCAGAGCGATAAAAACGGGAATGACAAAGAAGAACAATAACAGTGTGAAGAAAAAAAGTAGACATATAGTACAAGTGCTCCACCAAACAAACCCGAAAGATTTGAAGCCCCCTCTCAATGTATCGATATGGATCGGTCGTTTCATTGAACGAATATTGCCCCAATTGCGAGTATTATTAGTTTAGGTGGTGTGGTGGTAAAGTTTGTTACACAAATGCGAGCCATCAAAGCAAGTCTGTTACAATCTCTTCCCGATCGTGATCGAAGGTTATCAATTATTTTCGATATTGACGTCACTGTCGCAGACTTTGTAGGTGAAGCGCATTTAATTGAACGTAATTTAAAATAGATATAAGTTGTTGCTTTCGTCGTTCTGGCTTTATTCTTCGGCTATCAGGTCGCAGCGATCTATATGACAGCCAGCAGACGGGGCAATTATTCATATGCTCGGTTCTGTGTGCGTGACAGTACTCGTTTGTTTGAGAAGCGCATAGAAGGGCGCTGAAAACGGCAGGGAAGTGTGCGTGTTGGATCGATAGGAATCATGCAAATACCTTGAAGCTGTTTACTTATCTAGATAGAAGCTTCTATTCACAAGAGACCGGAATGAAGACGGTCTACATTTTTTAATGTTTTTCTCTCTTTAAATTAGCGATATTTTCCAACTTTGCAAGACCCACAAAAATAACTCAACCTTTGCTAGTGAGGAAAAAATTCATTCTGAATCTGGATTCTAGTAAGAGTTGTATATTCGTTTTAATGCTTAGCTAGTCAATAATAATTGCCCATGTGCAGTGAAGAACGCTTTGCTTTCTTCGTTTTGGGTATTTAATTATTTGTTGCTTTGCACGGCGGGTTTATTGACCCCCGCGGATAGTGGTAACTTTTTATCGTTCTTGGGTCAGCAAAAAATCGAAGAAAAAAACGAGACATGAGACGGTGGGGCAGTGGGTTGGGGAAGGTGTCCAGGTTCCAAAGGTTACAAAAATTCAATGCAAATTACCTAAGCACATATCCGCCTCATAAGTAAATGGGTCGGGGCTCATTAGCGGAGATCTCTGGCGACGACGATGATCATTACGGTTTCGGTTGCGATTATGATGATTTTATAGGGGAGCACCAGCAGAAGTGCTACTGCCCACTTACGTCACCGGTCGGGCCACAGATACAGATACGCAGGGACACAGATACAGACACTGCGATGTGGAGATACGGATACTTTGAAGCTGCGAACGAGGCGATCCATATTTCTTTTTGATTGATCTACAGCCGAAGGCCGGCATGCAAAAATGCAATTCAGGCAGGGAAGCTGAGGAGCAGCTCACAAAAACCAGATACAGACACGGCAAAAATAAATTCCAGTGCAATTAGCAGTCGCTTATTTTTGCTTTTTGTTTCTCCTGACACGCTCGCTGACATGCAAAGTTACTTAAACCAAACAAAGCGAACATTACACTACTCGTAGGAAACCAAAAAACCAAGGGGAGGAGGTCGACGTTTACTTTTAACCACTATCTAAAATGTCGACTTTTTCGAAAGTGGGGGTACGACAGAGCCCAAGATGTTGGCCGTTACAAGCGACCAAACAGTTGATGGAGTAATTACAGACAGACCTTTCAACCAAACAAACGAGAAACTATTTATTTTGACATTTTCCGCTTATTTCTACCATGCCCATTCACGTCAATCACCGTGAACATTGAAAAAGTGTCTCTTTGATAATTTGCTGATGGCGACTCTAATTCTCTGCGGCGAATTATAATATTTTCGTACATTTTATGACATTTTAAGCGAATTTTTGGTCATTAAGGTGTTCATAAAGCGGCGAGTTTAGTAACCCGTAAACCAGGAAGACAGCGAATTGTTTGGCCGAGATTTACTAGCCATGAATCACAGTGACGAATGAGTCACGGAAAAGTGTTGATTAAATCTAGGATGAAAATGAATAAGATGGACCATCTTTTAAAGGCCAAGCTCAGATACATTTTATGCGATGGTTCTAATTAGCATCAGTTCTCAAAGTGAAGCGTTCGCAAATCAAATAAATCATAAGCTGAATAATTACCAGTGGAGCCACTCAATCAAATGTAATTCATGGCAAAAAATGTGCCTCTATCAAATTGAAAATCGGCCAAGCGTGTTTGATTTATTAAAAAATAAATTCCATTTAAATACAGCTTATTCCCGCGTTAATTAGTTTATTAACCTAACTGTAGTCGTAGCACTGCCACTGACTATTGTGATCGTAAACAAAGAAAGCTTTCAAAATGAAAATAAACTATGACAGATGTGATTTAATCGCACCCGAATTAAAACGAACAATATGACATCAGACCTGCGTTAATCAGTGGTACTACTACTATGTATTTCTTCTTTTATTCGCTTTGTGAAAATTCCTTCAATCTGACAGAACGAAAAGCAATCAATCTTTTTGCGAACCCCTCTCACACGTCCTAAGTAAGCGTAATTTATGCGATTTCATTTAATCGCCACCATGTAGAGCAAATAATCGTTCGTCACTCCAGATTTGCCCGCTTTCCGCATAGCAGCCAATTAAGAGAGTTCACTTCACTTCACGGTTGGCATTAGCCATTACCCACTGTCATTAGCCATTAACTTGGCTTCCTTCTGCTTCTACCATTTGATACAAATGGTAAAAAAGTAAAAAAGTAAAGTAATGCTTTCTATTTTTTGACTAACATATTCTGCGTTTTGGTCCCGTTTAAGCCGGCGGCGACAGGCGTAGTAAGCCTTATCTTAATTATAGATCAATTATGGTAGTGGCTCTGCCCACCGAACGCCAAATGTATATATATATATATTCAGCCGCACATCATTAATTATAAGTGCAAACTGAAGTCGGCCATATGGGAAAGCTGAAAGCCAAATGCCAAATGCCAAATGCCAAATGGAACTCCAAATTAACTAATTCGCTTTCTTTCAAATGAGTTATGTGCTATTTACGAGTGTTTGGACCATTTTGTTTGACAAGTAACACTGTTTATCGAATCCAAGGCAGCAGGAATGCATTTTGATAAATTTAAAATAAATAAAACAAACAAGCAGGGCGATATAGCCGACTTTACACTTTCATTTCATATGCAAATGGGGTACGGATGTCCCGCGTTGATTATTTCGCATTATTTTGTACAAATTGCACAATTACAATTAAATTATACGGCCTGGCGTAAAATGGCTGATTAATGTCAGTAAACCACACCCCCTCCACACCCGAAGTTCCCCCTTTGGATCCACAAAAAACCAATAATGCCAAATGAGAGCGAACGAACAGAACGAACAGATGTGCGGCGATATTCAATTTATATGTTTCCTATACAAAATAATAACAATAATTATTCTTAATAATTACTGCACTGCTGGGGCCGCAATGTGTGCCTTTCGATGGCCATCGTTAGTATGATGACTGACGCCTTTCTGAGGGGATTACTAATAGTATGCTGTCTGGTTGTGCCGACTCTATGGCAGCCATCGCTGGCAACCGTACGTACAGATGTGATTTAGAATATCTAAAACCGGAATTCATATATATATAAACGAAGACAAACTCCTCATAAAATAAGTTTTAGTAATATTCAACAAATGCAGAATCGTAGGCAACACGGTTTTGCATTTTAAAACCACAATGAAAGTGTAGAATTCATGTAAAAATAGAGTCTTACAAAAGTTTTAGGCCATTAAATAGGAATGCACACTCAAAGATATATCCATTTTTTAAGCATCCATAAATAATTTTCCATTCAAACAACCTACGTAAATGGCAAAGTGTGTAGACAAACTGAAATGCACTTTCCGTTTTTCCTGGCCAAAAGTAGCCGGCGTGACTAAGTCCCTAGGTTTATGGATTCCACATATGATGCGCATTTGCTTAATGGCCTCCCACTTGCAGCGCGATTTCGAGATACGTTGGAGGGACATCAACTGCTCGGTCATTGACCCCACTACGGCGGAGATCTTTAAGTGCGACATCGTGGAAATGCCAAAGAAGCAGGGCAATTTCCTGAACACCTTCCTCCTGCTGCGCCGAGCCGTCACGAAAATGTGGGTGGAGCTGAGTGTGGGCCAGATCGCCAACCGAAAGGATCGTCTGCTTCAGCAGCTCTTGAAGACTCGAGTGGATGGCTGCCACCTGATTGAGTTTCGCAGCAAGAACCGCATCCTGAATGCCGTGCTCCACAAACTCTTGCAATCGGGAAACTATCCAGATGCCTGTCCCCTACTGGCGGTAAGTTAAAAAAGTGGTTTTGAATCCTGCGTAATTGGCAAACCAAGTCAAGTTGCAATGCCAAATGCGGGAAAGTGGTAAATCTCATTTACATATCGCATTGGATTCGGTCCTCTATATCTATATCTCACTATTCTGTTAATATTTATAATTATATTCACTTTTTAACAATATTGTTACCCAAAAGGAGAGTCAAGTTAAAAGTTAATGGTAGATCACTAAAAATTCTCAAAATTTCAGATGATTAGAACCACACTTAGCAATAATTTTCAATGATATTCCCAATATTTATGTTTGTAGCCATTAGTAACCTATACACCTGATTAAACAAACACCAAGCGTTTGCTGACCTACTCAAAGTCAAAATCTGATGAAAATTTCCCATAATCTTTATCTTTACGAGCCGAGCGCAAATAGAGCAACAAATTAGTCAAATGTTCTCGCAAATAAACATAGCTATCTATACGGCTGTTCGAAAATACAACGCTATCATTAAAAAACGGAAAGTAAACAAAATAAAATAAACAAATCCAGTGCGCATTAAACGAGAAAACCAGAGCGGTTTCGCCGAATGAAACCCAAATCGATAGTGGCCAATATCATTTTCATTCGCTAACCAGCAGGTTTTCCTCCATATCTTATGTTAATCCGCAGAATGTCAACTATACGTCCACGCGATTTGCACTCAATCCGGATCATTTTCCGGCCTACATGCCGGACATGAAGTTCAACACGAAATTGGTCTTCCAGCTGAGCAGGAATATGGGTCTGATCCGGGCCAGTGTGGATGCCGAGGTGATGAGACGATCGTAAGGAGAAAATATTTCAATAAAGCACGAAAAAAAAAATGTATATATAAGGAAAATCACATAAACCGGCGGCAAATACCTATGTACATCGATATATACTCGTACTTGTGCGTTTCCATGACTAACTCGAATGACTAATAGCTTTGGCATGGGATTCATTCGTCGGCACACATTCAGATTAGACTCCTATCTGGGCCACTTGGCTTTGGTTTAAAGGTGAAATAGTTATGACTTGTGGATAATAAATGAATATCTATTTTCGCCATTGAACCCGACCGATTTCACTGTCATGACTTTCAGATTTTAGATTTGATTTTGATCCAGATTTCTGCGAAAACCCATGATTCATGGTCGAGGAATTTTGCAGCAGGCTGGCTGACTGATTTCTGCACTTCACTGTTAATTAAAAACAAATACCAGAGCTTCATCCATAACTTACGAACTTTGGCTGGTATCGAAAATCAGATTAAAATGAAGATATACGTTCATCCAGGGGATTCACTGATTTCTGCACTCTATTTATACCAGTTAGTCGCAGAGTAAGAGGATATACTAGATTCCTTAAAAAGTTCGTAAAGATCTTTCGACTTATAAAGTATATACATAAATATTCTTGATCAGGATCAATAGCCGAATCGATCTGACCATGTCCGTCTGTCCGTTCGTCTGTCCGTTTGTCTGTCCGTCCGCTAGAATCTTCCAAAAAATATTGAAATTTATCGCGCACACTTCGAGCTGAGTAACGGGTATCTGATAGTCGGGCAACTTGACAGCATTCTTCCTTGTTTATTTAAATGGTTGGGCTACTATCATAATTCGTTAAAAGCTCTTAGTTCTAGCCAAAATCCGATAATCGAAAACTATCAATTAATTGGTTTTAATGGATTGCTAACTGGCTCGCACGTCGCTAAAAACATTAAATGTTCAACGCAGACAGCAGTCACTGCTTAAATGATGTGTATTAAAATAATACTTTATATTACATAATTTAATTACTTTTTAATGGTCACCTTGCTCGTGGGAAACGTAATGTGTTAGGCATTTCAATGCGAATTTCCCAACGCTTGGCCACTAGATTAAATTGTATCCAAATGGCCAACTCGTTTCTATATTATAAACACACTCGGTTGTTGATAATGCGAGTGCAGAAAAATAATAGATTAAGAAAGCTCAGGCCCCTTTTCAAGTGCTGGCCAATCAAATTAAGAAATGACGTGAGCGTGGCCAACAGAAGATATTTAGCAAGGCGTAAATAGAACGGCGATTATCAAGATGCAAAAAAAAGCAAAACAAAGCCTAAAAATATAAACATTCGCCTTTCACTAGATCAGTCTGCAATGTCATGATCACAGACTCTTTCGCTCATCTGAAATTCCTCAGCACACCGCAAAAAGTCGAGTGAGCAAGGTTCATCCATCATTTATGGCCTCCGAATTGGTCATCAATATTTTGGCCATGCCAAAGAAACGTTGACTTGGCCAGGAGGAAAACCTTTGTCAAGGCCAGCCATTAAGCAAAAGGAACGGTGTTTCCGCCCACCCGGTTCCCATTTCCCACATCCCATTTTCATTTCCATTTTCATTCGCATTTGCATTTGCCATAACAGAAAGTCTGGAATGGCGGGTGTTTGGTGACATAACCCAAACCAGTACAGTCGGGAATTTCTAGGCCAAAATATGCCAGCCACCCCTAGTAACTGGTTGAGGGGTATAAAAATATAGCCCTAAATGGCTCACTTAGTGGGTTAGTCAGCCAGCCGCTTTCTCAGTGCTTAGCCGGAAGCAAATGCACTCAGAATATTTCAATGAATTCTAGAAGATACAAAAATATAATATATTTGAGGTGCAAGTTATATTATTTAACTATACCCCATACTATACAGATGTGATTTTATTCACTTAACTTTTAACAGTAACTAGTTGGTGTAACTACCTATTTTGCTGCTTGATTTCTTAATTCATAACTTCATTTTCTAAAAAGTGCACTTTCACTTTTTTGGTCAAATTTTCTGCACGAAATGCGGATTACAATTTCATCAGGTAATGGAATAGTATTGCAGTATTTAGTATGGGGTTGGCCTAAGAAAGCTATATATGTACATATGTACTCCTTTATCGACTCAAACTCGCCTTCGTTCTGGCTACTCCAAGTTCACTTATCGTATTCATCTAGATGGAATTCGCTGGGCAAACACGGCAACAACAACTGCCAGTTGGTCTCCATGGGTCTGTGTGAGTTTGGAAACTATGTACTACATACGTAACAAACACGCTGTAGAACAGACTATCTGTCGTTTGTCACCCGTTCGTGGCAATTTGATAAGGAGCCGCCGCAGATTAAGATGGAATTCCATACACAAAGTGCGCGTTGCCACTCCTGGACTGCAAACGAAAAATCTAAAGAAATCAAGACTCCACTCTACTCCACTCCAAACTCAAGGTTAAGTTCATTAGATTTCAGCAGATTAACACATGTTCCCACCGCGATATCTATAAATATTTGCACTTGTGGAGCGAGGAAATACTTTATATCGGCCTTTGGCGTGGGTGCAAGTGGAAAGTGCTCCCCAGCTATTTTCAGCATTAATCACAAAGTCAATAGGGGCTTTACTTGCAGAAATAAAATAATGTTCCCGTGTGCGATAGTGCTATCTGCCATGCGAACGCGTATTTGCAGATTTCTATTTGCAAATAAAACTAATAACTTTGCCATGTCCATTTATTAGTGATATTTATATATGCCTTAAAGTAATCAATTTGCACGCGTAAGCATTGATTGCCATACGATTGTGGGATTTTTTGAAGCGATTTCTATGAGACAAAATCAAACCAACTTTTCTTGGAATTCCCGAAAAATATTCTTAAAATTTTAAACCATTCTCAAATAAATTAGACTCCTTACTGGATTCCCTCGTCAAAAGTTTTGTGACGCACTTCAGGTAATATTGTTTTGAGTTTAGGCAATAGCCTTCGATATCCACTATCAAGGTCATTTCGGTTCATAGAAAAACATACGCCAGCGAAAGCCAAACAATAACGAATCGAATAAAAATAAACAATATTTTGAGAAATGCGCCAAAAACAAAAAATACAAAATACGAAATACAAATGTAAAGTGAAGCGCAAAGAAATACAACCGAAAATACAAACAAACTTAGATAATACGCGGGCCATTTGAATTATCAATGAAATTCGGAAATAAAGCCAAAACAAAAACAGAACAAAGGCAGAAACCAGAAAATTGGCTCATCAACATGTGTTTTTTGGGAGGAAAAAACGAAGCAAACCCAAAAATCGCTATGCACAGAATGAAGAAGAAGAAGGAGGGGAGATTCGCATATGGCATATGGCCAAAACCGACGCTACAGATGTATAGATATAGATATATATAGTTTTCGACGCGTCATGAGCAGGATCGAAACGATATATATAGAATCATGAGGCTGCTGCCGTGACGTAGGCATTCCACCGCTGTTTTTTCTTTAATGGAAAGTATCTCAAACTCAATAGGGTCAAAGTAAACAAAAGATACAAAAATGGAAAAACAATATTCGAATTATCCGAGGGCAGTGATTCACATCATTGATGAACTAATTTCGGCATTATTCACTCACCACATGATTGTAGAATCCGCAGGAGGAGGCAAATTGTGATTAACTTGGCCATTTCGTTCAAAGTCTGATTAAGGCTGATTAAATATATATATACGCGTATATATATCTTTGATTGACTGTGATAATTTTCAATGCGTGTTTCTGCTCTTTTTTTAGTTGCGCTGCACTAAGTATCTGAAAGGAAAGAGGTTTGAAAATCGGAAATTAGTTAGTTTAGTTGAATTGGATTGGCAATTGCTTATGATTAATGTATTTTTTTCCAGCTCTCCATTCAAATCCCTAATTTCGCAACTGCACGTCATATTTTTTACTTTCTCTGCCGCGGAACTGAACAGCGCACCGGTTGAAAGTAAACTGCATAATATTTCGACTCGGGTTCCTCTCTTCTTTGTCTCGAGATGCGCTCTCATCTAATGTATCTAATCTTATTTGCATAACCCTTACAATCTATATTTTACTTTAATCTGACATTGCATCATATATACCTCAACCACTTGCAGCGTAATCTATCGCACTTTGTTCCTCAAATGCACTTTTATCTAATCTTCTTCTCTACTTCTGTCTTTGACAATAGTCTCCTGGCTGAGATTTGAAGGCTCTTACCACTCTTACCACGCAGTTGTAACCAAGTTGCCAAGTACACTGATTACCGCTCAAACACGCTACCTGCGTTGTTTTCTTCGATTCGCACGATAAGTGTGTTATAACATATGCCATATGATTGCCTGATAACTCTTCGTTTTGATACCACACACATATGTACTGTACGTACTAAAAGTCGCAGGCACATGGACAGCCGAAGCCGATGCACACCACACAGTTTGGGCCAAAAGTATAATGCTGAATGGGCGCTTATGGGTTTTTCCTGTATTTCAGCGTTTCAGCATTTTCCAATGGCTGGGAAACGTATACGTTTCCGATCAAGTTTTTACTATGTTGCAGTTTGGGCATTTATTTGCGCTTATTACATTTATCGAAGTATTTCTACGCGCAACAAAAAAATGACAATAAAAGATACATCACAGATAATAATAGACCATTTATGTATTTGCAAGCCAGTGAAGTGGTGGCCAAAACAAAATGTCCGCCGACACGTGCATATCTGAAAGTGCATTTGACCGATTCGCCCTCAAATGTTATTAGGCAAAGAGCTAAGCCCGCGGTTTATTCGGATCTTAAAAAGGAAGCAGCGAATGAAATTCCATCTTTCGCACTTGCAGCACATATTTTTCGCAGTGGCCATTGAAAATAACACCAAAAGCAGAAACCAAACCAAATGATCGAGACAGCGAGAAACAAGAAAAAATAGGCATAAAGCCAGGGGAAACACTTAGCGCCGAAATTAGGTCGCTTGGCCTACGCATATTACGAGTATGAATATATTTCGGACTCGATTTGGTATTACCTTTACTTGTCGAGAGTCTAACTGATCCAAAAATAAAACTTCATTGTATTATTTGTTTTCAATTGGCCGCCTGTCTGTCCAATTGGTCTCTAGCTTTTTTAGTTGTTTCTTAGTTGTTTTTTATTTTTGGTTTAGTCCCGTTGTTTGTCTTTTTCGCAGTGCTGCGTATTTGTGTTTTGTTTGAGACGCCGCTTTTAAGGTGATAAATATGTGAGGTTCCGGTATTTCTCACTGGAGCACAGCACACAACCGATTACAGTGGAGGTTTCCAGCAAACTAAAGAGTTGTTCGCCAATTGAACATTTTTATTTACGTTTCTCGCTCTCTCTTTTCATTTCGCTCACCTTTTTTTGGCACTCAGTGCAATTTTCTCTTTGTCTTTCTCTTCCGATCTGGTTTGTTTTTACTTGTGTACGGTTGGGCAAATAAATCTGGCTAAATGCGTAATTACAATGGGCGAAGCGTTTACTTTATTTAATCAGACTGATCTATATTTGTCGTATACCTACTCATTTTACTTGTTAATTAAATTTAAGCTAAGTTACTTATATTTATATTGCCTATGCCTCTTATATTCACTTGCAATGGGTTTTATTGTGTGCTTTATTATGCGGTGTTGTTTAAAAAATTGTATATTTTTTATTTTATTTGCACTCCGAATTTTGAATCGTTGTACCACTGTTCGTATGCTTTATAAAATTGAAACGGTTTGTTTATAGTGCGTATACGCGATAATGCGTATACGTTCGTTGTGACCTATCGATTATTTTATGCGACCTTATATCGATTAACACTGTTAGCTGTGGCGTGCTGTAAAATGTTAATAGGGTGCACTGTTATTTAACAGAGCAGTTGGGCAACCAAATTTGACAAATTACTAAATTACGGTTCTAGGATATGCGTTAAAAATCAATTAGACATTTTATTAATAGCCAGAAAGGGTGCGCAACTACTACTACGCCACTTCTCGCACAAGAATCGGCGGCTTACCAAGTATAAAGTACCTTTCTTAGCATTTTATACGACGATCTGCCGTTGGGCTGCCATATAGCTTAAGCCACTTATAGTTTGCCGCGAAGAAAGCCCGCCAAAATCAAATGCCACTTCAATTTTAAAAAGTACGTTATCGTACGCTGTTAATACATTTTATTTAAATGCGATAGTCGTGTCATTTCTCTAATGTTGATTAGACTTAGATACAACTCGGGTTTCGCCATTTGTGCAGTGACCCATCTCTAGTGTAAGCACTACTTGAGAGTATATTAAAGCTTTTCTGGTTGGTTTTGTAAGCTATTTTTTTTCTTAACTAAACAATACCTAAGTAAAGTAAGTGAGTTAATCTGTTTAATTGTCTTAAGTACAATTATCATTTAAAAACAGCCAAGTTTAACATATTTATTAAGAAACAAATTATACCCGATTTGGCAAATATTTTCATTATTTTGTTTCTCTCTGTTTAAATACACATGTAACTGTGCGTTTTCTCTTCGTTTATTTAACATGATGTTGGTGCGTGAAATGGTGATAAGCGTCGCTGTTACTAACAGAGCAACCAGAAATGGAAAATCACCTTCCTTGTCGGATCTGGCAACTCCGAGCATGACACTAAATATATGCAGCATACTTTTTGGATGAAATGATAAAATGGTTTTCAAAGAAAAATGTGTACGACACTTTGTTAATTTAATTTTATATCAAAAAGGCAAATACTGTTCATTACGGCCAGACAAAAATGCCTGTTTTACGAGTCGAAAAATTCGTACGAATTCGAAAACCGTACTATGACCTAATAATAAGAATAAATTGCTAAATGAGAAAAAGGTTCAAGTGTAAATAATTTAAATTTCAGCTAGAATGTAAATATAATGTTTTGCATCTAAAGCATAAGCTTAACTTTAAGCTTTAAACCGAAAACTATAATTAATCCCATTATTGGCAAAAACATACTGTTTTAATTAAATAATAATTGATTTAAAAAAATAATCCCAAAAATATTTGCAATGCGCCATTTTACTTTTACAATATTTGTTTCTTCCAATGTATAAAAATACTTAAGAAATTTGGTGGGATCAAAAGTTATTTCAATACTTTAAATCTTACGCCGTATAAATTCGAATTTATTTAAATTTCGCCCAACCAACTTACGCATCCTTAAGCATTTGTGGCGCCGTTGAAGTAGACATTTTCCCGCCTGCCATTTGTTCTTGTTGTTATGGCCGCTGAAGTTGCTGCTGCCGCTGAAGTTGCTGTTGCCACTGGAGTAGCTGCTGCATGTTGCTGTTCCCGATGTTGCTGCTGTCATTGGTGCACTCACAACTGGCATTGGTAATTAGCACGCGCGCTGCTAATTAACACTTTCTGGAGGAGCGGACTCCACTCCACTGCGACCCATTCGATGTGCTTGTGCTCAGGGGCCGCTGCAATTCCCCGTCGACTGCAAATTGCACGCGTGGCGGTTGCAACGCCGCTCCAACTTGCAACACTCAGAATAAATACAACTGTTTGGTGCGAGAAAATAATGGCGAGGCTACGAGCTGTGACATAAATAGGAGTATTTAAATAAAAAAATATTCTAGCAATTTGATGAACTAATTTAGCAATTAGTCTTAACTTAAAGCTTTTTAAAACGAATTTAAAGACGTGTTATTTACATAATATAATTTAAAATGTCCCTATCCATCTTGAAGTCATATTTAGCTCTTATTTTCAATAATCTCGAATAAAAATGAAATATTCTGTCGCTATAATATTAAGTAATACGATTAATTTTAATAAATTAAAGTGTGTTTGTGGGGGTCAAGAGGTTGGTTTTGGTCGGCGATTTCCCACTTTATAGGACATTTTTGTGGCGAGTGCAACGCCACAACTGAAAGATTGCTCCTGGGTTTGGCTCAAAGCGAAAATGCCGCCGCACTCTTTTCGCTCGCCGGCTAAAATGTGGGCCCAAATATGGTCAAGCTGGGTTTTTTTTGGGGTTAGTGGCTTCTAGGTGGTGCCTCTTTTTGGTCCTGACGCTCACACATCCGCTTCCCTCCGAAAAAGCGTGAAATTTTAATTGTGTCTTTCGGGGCGTTGTCGTCTTGGTCGATCGGCCGCCGCCGCCTCGACCCGAAATAAAGATCTCTCGCGGCGCACACAGCTCATCCCGGGGAGATTCCTCCTGCCAGCCCAGCACCGAAAGTTGTTCATGCCAAAAAGGTGCAAAAGGCCAAATAGTATTCTGTTGTTTATGTTGTTACATGCCTCGTTGGCTGTGTCTTTTTAGCTCAGCAAAAATGTCCGCAGGAATTCGCCAAAGCCACACAGTTGAAGTTGAGCATTTGCGGCTATGTAACTGCACCAAAAGAAATGTTCACAGGTGTTGTAGAAGCTACTACTAATTCCCAATCTAATTAATTAACTATACCAGTCTAGTTAGTATCTTATATTAGGATAGATAACTGAAACTAAATACTTGCTCGCTTGGCAATTTAGATATTTTTTGAATATATATTTTATTACTTACACATTACTTATAAGTATGGAATTATGGAATATTGTCTGCATTTACTGGTCACATTTTTCGCTGAGTGCAGTTTCGCTTAGGCAATGCCCACTGTGGCTGCACCTGATGTCATCCGCAGCGCCTGCAGCCGCCGACCATCGCAAGCGGCTCTAGGGTTATTCCACTGGCTTTTTTTGGCCACAGATGCATCCGACGCGCCGTTGCTGTTGCTGTTAATAGTGGCTGCGGGCCAAATCAATTCCAGGCCCAACATGTTGGTTTGTCCGATGGACAACTTTGCCCTCTTGGCCGTTCCATGGGTTGACAATGGAAGTGAGCCGGGCTGGCTCCGTGGCATGCATAATAATTATAATCCATTTAATTTGCGCACACAGACAGACGGACAGACAGTCAGGCAGACAGACTCCTCTGCTGGCAATTCCATCGATCATTTGGGGTCACGTGTGTGCGCTGACCTCTTATTTTCCCAGTTGCGCCAATCTTCCGTTTTCAGTTTTACGATTTGCTGGCATTGTACGTCAGTCAGTGGAAAGCCGAAATGCCAAATATCTAATACGCTTCCACCGAAATGATCAAATTCATGGAATTTCACGTAAAGCAGCGGACCCGTTTGCATTTCCCCACCGAACCCCATCCCCCTCCGCCGTCACCATCCATTTTCCCCACCTTGCGTAAAGGCAAACAAAACGACGCGACAGGTGAATCGGCCGCCCGTCGACTCGCCCCATACGGGGATATTCGACAGACGGTCGGTCAAGCGGATTCGCATACTCCAAACTCGGTGCGAATCTGCTGGGCTGGAGCGCGGATCGCGGAGCTGGACGGGATCGGGATCGGGAGTGGTCAATGGTCGAGCCATGGTTGCTGGATGGCCAAATGGTCGGTGGGCACATCTTTTTCGGTGTTCACATGTGCCAAATGATGTCGATGGCGGCGGGCGGGGCAAATCGAATTTACAGTGGGTCAGAGTGTGCTAAAAAACTTATTTGTTTTATTTTTAAAATAATAAAGGCAAAGAATATTATTCCTAAAGGTTTCAGATTGGTATAAATTAAAGCTTCCTTATACTTATCAAAAATATTAATTAATTATTTAAAAAAGTATAATATTGGCATTGATGGCCTTTTTCTTAAGTTTATAACATAAGGTAAGTCCCATTATTCATATATACAGTTCAATAAAAATACAAATCTAAATACTAAATATATAGTTTTTGTGGCTAAGATCGTAAATTGAAGGTTTAAGGTCAATTAGAAGCATTCAAGAATTTTTTTTAATTAATTAAATGTTTGTCTTAAATCAAAAGGTATGATTTTCCCTAGTAGTCTGCACATTTCCATATTGATTTGATTGGGGTTATCTCACTTTGGTTGCACTGTAACTGATTTTTGTTGCGTGTGTGTGTGGCTGTGTTTGTTGTGGCCACCCGCCCTCAGCTCCTGCCCGCTTCACCCCCTCTGCTTTTATTTATTTATTTTGATTATTTTACTCTTTTTTGGACCCTGGCTCGAGGTGGGGGATCTCCGGGTGACGCCGGGACTGCTGCTTTGGCTGCCGGACCGACTGCTGCATCATCTAACGCAGCGGCGGCGGCTGCCAAGATCGATCGTCCTCCTCCCGATTCCTGCTGCTGCTGCTCCTCCCCTGATCCCCCTGATCCCCCTGATCCCAATGATCCCCTGATCCTCTCCAGCTCTCCTGCACTGGGCCTTCCTCTTTTCAGTTTTTCCGTTTTTCAGTTCGTCTATATGGGCGCGTTGTCGTTTCGATCGATCGTCGATGGCTCGGGTCTTCAGTCTCTCTGAAAGACTGGCTGAAAAACAATAATAAAAAACTGAAAAAAACTGAAAAAAATCGGAAAAAGTCTGGGCTGTGACCGACCATTACCTGGCTTTGGTCAATTGATGACCAGCTCGATTAGTTGTTGTTGCTGGCTTGGCTGCAGCCTTTTAGTCTTTACACCTTCTTTTATTATTTTCCTACTTTTTTCCACTCGCCTGTTGTTGTTTCTATGTATTTAAATTGGCAACATAAATTTTATTCGCAATATTTGCTTTAATGAAGTTTTTCTGCCGTTGTATTTCTACCATTTCACTTTGCAGCAATTGCGCATTATAAAATTGTAAATTGGTGAAAATTGTGCACAATTTGTTTGTGGCACGTTTGTATAATAAAGGAAAGAGAGGGTGTTTTACAGTCGGTGTATATTGCTACAGATGTAAATAAAACTGTAACTTTCCACTTGTTACTTTAGGCATTTAATATAACATACAAATATTAAAAACTTAAGACATAATTTAAAATGCAGAAAGTTTTTTAAATAACTCCGAGTATTCCCTTCACAAACATTCGTGCAATTTTCAACCTTCTCTTTAATTTTCCTTTAATTTAAATAGCGGCCTGGAAATTGATTTTTCCCATTTGGGGTTAAGTAAGCCGCAGAAAGAGACGGACTGACTTGTATAGAAAGAGATGAGATGTGGGCACCACCCATCAGCTATGAAATTTCATCACGTAAGACTAATTAACAGCAAAATAACCTGGCGCACTTGTTTGTGGAACTCTCCATCTCCATATCTCGAACCACCAGCACCTCCCCATCCACATCCCCATCCCCCTACCACCCCTCCCTTGACCCACACATCTACCACTATATTTTAGCCTGGCTAACCGCAGTCATAATTAACTTGCTGCCGCCTGCAAACTTTAGTGGTAGTTGCCTTTTGCGATTATTTATTTTTTTAGCATCGCTCGACCTCTGTTGGTGAAAAATTTAATTTTCAATAAATCACCTCGAAAGAAGCTGATCTAGTAGAAGCAGCGGTGGGTCTGTTCTCCATATACTCTGTGTATAGTATACACATGTGGACAGCAGGTGGAGGGAACCAAAGGAACCTGGGAGGCAGGTGAGCTATTAGCACACCTACTTTAGCTTATCTAACGATTTGTGATATGTGGTTTGTTACTAAAGTCGATTAAATGTTCTTTAAAACTAAAAATCAATTTGTTCGATCATTTAATGAATGCATCCCACCTTAAAATATAAGGAATTTCTAGGTTGACCCATACCATCATATGTGTGTGCATATGAAACCCCTTTTCAAAATCCCAAATGCCTGCAACAATTTAAGGCCCCAAAGCATTTAAGTGTTACATGGGAGTGGATGTTACTGCTTATTTCAATGGATCCAGCAAATACCAACATTTTATGGGCACTATCATAAAGAATGTAAATGAAACGCAAACCACTGCCAAATTGCACTTACGGTTTTCGTGTAATTTCCCACATTCAAAGAGCGATTCCAATGCGAATCTAGGCAAGGGTTTCAAGTTCCATCGGCGTTTTTCCTTCAGCTGACCAAATTGTTTTCTCCTCTGATGGTTTTGTTTGGGCATTTTAAAGCTATTTTTCTTATTTTCTTTTTTTTTGGGTTGACGTGCTTTGGCTTTGTCTTGTAAACTTTTATTGGCCCACAGATCGCTGGGGGTTTTTCGGGGGGGTTTAGGAGGATTGGGGGCTCAGGGGGCCTTTGCAGCGCCCATTGCGCAATGTTCGTCGTTGGCACAGTGGGGCATCGACGCGTTTTATTGGCGCGGCAATTAATTGCTACATTTTCCAAAGGAAAATTATGAACTAACATCAATTAGGATGCGGTGGAGTCCGCTGGCGAATCTCTGGGATCTCTGGTAGTATCTATATGTATGCTGGCCAGAAAGAAAACAAAACGAAGAGCGCTTAATGATTCAGCCTTTTTAATAGGCTATAAAATCTGCAAAATCGGCATAGGCGCATCGTATCGCTGCCCGAACATATTTCACATGTTTTTATTATTTTGGGCCGAAGATCTGCCTTTTTGTCCTCGACCAGCCTTGTTTTATTGCCATTTCTGAGCTGTTTTTTATTTTTTTCTTTTTTTTGTTCCTTTGGCTATGCGTGTCATTAGCTGTTTAGTCCAAGCCCGTCCCATGCGGTTTTATTTGTAAGTTGAGACATTTATAATTGACACATGTCAACAGTTTGGGCGGGGGGCATTTGCATGGATTGAGACGCAAACAATGAGGCAAATCGGGTTATGCATGCAACTTTGTGTCATCTGTGTCATAAGCCAAATGGATTTCGATCCCATATTGAATTCCAAGCGACAGGTGATCGACGAAAGACAACATTTGTAGAAAAGACATACAACTTTGGAATGATTGATATGAATAGTTCATACAAAAAAATAAGTTCGTTTCTTGCTCCATGACATAACATGCATATTTGCATCTCTTAATGCTAATTTCCGATATAAAGCTAATCTGTTGGCAGCTACTTAATAGAAAAGGGCAAAAAACTAGACGCTAATCACTTTCGGGTTTGACCCAAAAGGCCAATTTCGATTGGCGTTGACTTTAAGCAAAACAGCGAAAATTATGAGCTCACCTCATAAAAATAACGCCACAAGGAATTTCCGTGTATATATTGATGCTTAAACATATATATATGTATATATAGTTAATCGGAGGCCCAGATTCCGTTTGATCGGTGGTGCGTGGCAAGTACCGCAAAAAGCAGAGCTCCTAAAAACAACATTTGCATACTTAATTAATTCAACCAAATTTACGGACACACATACCGAATGCCGATAAACATGCAGGCGAAAAAACGAGATGAAAAAGATCGAAGATATTTCGGATGAGGCAAAAACAAATAACACAGTATGTACTCTAATTTGGTTGTCAAAACGACTTCAGTTTTAAATGAATTCCATTTAAAAATGGATTTGGTTTTTTTTGGTTTTTTTGGGTGAGTCAAGCACAGGCGCCAAATGTTTTGCCTATTTAAAAGTTAATAAAATCATATTATCAACAAGATTTATGGGTTCAGTCGGTGAAAACACGTAGTACAAAAGATCGGGCAAGATGACGCTCTCAAACGAGAAACTATACGCCTCTGAAATATATAAATTTTAATTAGCCGAACGATATTTGAGAGATCAAGATCGAATCGACTTAGAGACGGTGCTCCATCTCCATGGCTAAAAAGGGGACGGGAATGGGGATGGGGATGGGTGCAGGGGAATGGGGATTGGGGGAGAGGAGTGCCCAGATCGTGTCCAACTCGCAGTTGCCGGGCTTGTTTCACTAATTAAGCCAAAATGGGCGCGTGTTTTTCAAAAATCTCCTTTGGTCTTTGCATGATCTTTAATAATTTCGAAATATTTGTGGCATTTTTTCATGGCGCTGCTGCTGTTAAGACTGTCTTCTGTGTTTTTTTTTGGTTGTATGTCTTCGTGGCGTCTCTCCTTTCAGTGCAGTGCACTGATCTTGATCTTAACCTGATGATATCCCGCAGTGTGAAATATTTTTTGATGAGAATTTATCATTTTTGTATGCCAACACCCCATTGCCTCTGTTTCGGGCTGGATCCTGGCATCTTGTTAATACTCTCACCTAAAGGTATCATGCATTTCATGGAATATGATTTTATTACAATGGAAACTATCTATGAAGTAGTAACTTTGCTTTCCCTAAATCATGTGCTAGAATACTTCTACTTCATTGTGTTTCATTTATTACTTTTCTATTTGCCATATTCATTCAAGATGTTTCATATTCTCCAGGGTGTTTCCTATTCTGTCTAGTTTTAGCGAAACTTGTTGCTCGCTTGTTTTTGGTCCTCTGTCGATCATAAATTGGTGCAGGTCCCTTGCCAAGTTGACATGCCAAACTGCAGTCAACGGTCGCCGGTCCACAGTCTTCAGTGCTTAGTCTTCAGTCTTCGGTCTCCCGTCTCCTATCTCCCGTCTCCTGTCTGCTGCTGATAAGCATCTTTCTATATAAGCTGCGATACACAAAAAGATATTAATTTGTTCCCAAGATTAAACAGAAAAGCGTTGATTTGAAAGATCTTGTTCACTTAAAATTCCTTCTTATGGAAATATAGATTAAAAATAGATATTACTTGCTAAATATATAACTTTAATAAATGAATTGAAAGGTGGTGTGTTTTCTTTCCAGTGTAAAGTTTCATCTCCGGTTCGAGGTGAGTTCCTTCTGGCTGTTCTTGGGTGCTGATTACTAGCCCGGATCATTATGATGCCGATGCTGTTTGCTGCTGCAGCCACGGATGATGTGATGTGCGGATTGAAGGCGAGGAGGATTCTTGCGGATTGGCGCTAAAATTTCATGAGCTGATTGTGCTACTTATACCAAACGGCAACAAAGTCTACTTTTTGATGATCTACAGAGATTGTATTTGTTGGCTGTGGGAAGTTCTGTGGGATCAAAAAAACAACTAAAGAAAAACCGAGAGAAAGTATTTGGGTTGGCATCTACTTTTTTAATTGGTCAGCGGTAGTAAGCAGCCAAATTTACAGCGATTCCAAGAGTTTTTTATTGCTATTACTTACATTTGAATTTAAGAACTTATAATTTTTTGGAACTAATAATATAATTTTCTATCCCTTCTATTTAAAATTGGAAAAAAACACATTTCAACCACATTTTCCCATTAAAAACGGAAACTTCGCAATCGATTTCCCAGCAAGGCAATGGGAAAACAGTTTCCACGTTCCAAATATAGACATTACACCCCTCTGAGTCCATCGCTTATTGTTCTCTTTGGTGGGCCAGACTTTAATCGAGGATAATAATTTTCGCCAGTTGCATCTTCATTGAAAACTATTTAAGCCAAATTGTTGCGCTATTTTGTGCGCATGATTGTTACAAATTGTTCAATTAAAGGCTTAAAAGATGCTCAATGGGCAGAGGAAAGGCAAGACCGGGTTCCAAGACACCCAGAACCCCAGATGCCCAGATGCCCAGATGCCCAGATCCCAGGTTCTCCTGGCTCCGATCTGCGGTCCTGAGCTGGGTGCTTGGAGTCTGGGTAACACACCTGATAATGGATGTGCGTTTAAGCAGGTCCATGATAAATTATCGCCTGAACAGCAGGTGTCGCCCCATTGTTTGTGTGTGCGTGTGTGCTTGCAGGGGGAAATCTCTAGATTTTTCCACATTTCATTTGTTCGCACAATTTATTTAAAAGCGAAACTTTTCCTGAGCCACATGGATATAAATAAGCCACAGTTGGCCACCAGTTAAAACCCAACTGCCATGACCTAAGGCAATCAACTTTAGCATCTCCACCTCATTGTTGCGGCGATGGGCAATTAGGGGCGTGATTTAACAATCCAACAATTTGTGCATTTTTAGCATAATTGAAGTCGCAATAAAAGTGTTAATTAGTTTTGCATTTTATCCGACACCCGCACCCCGCCCTCCGCCATTCCTTTGGTTGATTTAGTGCAACGAGCCGCATAATTTATGACAAAATTGTATAGCATCCGCTGATTGAATCGAACTGAAATTGTACTGCGGCAGCACTCATAAATTTTATTCATATTTTGTGTGCAATTAGGCGTTAATGCACATGCTGATTATTGTGATTTTCAGCGCTTGCCTAGATATATCAAAGTTGATTATATAGTTAAAGGGAAATGGTTGCCGGAATTTTCTGACCTTTTTCCTTTTTGCAAATATATCAAGTTAGATATCTTAAATTAAAGTGCAACTATAGTAACTAAGCCAAATTAAAAACATATAAAAAAATATTAAAAAATCAATTATGGTACGTGGTTTAAATTGTTCAATGTGTATTAAGTATTTATCATTTATGTATTTAATTAAAATATAAAATGTATATAAAAGTCAAAAAATATTTATATATTTTCTTGCTGTTCAGGAAAGTGTCATTTAAAACACTTAGCATTTTTGACCCAACTTCCAGCATTTCTTCGGCCTGCATTTCTCACTTCAACATTTGGGTTTGTTATAGTTAAGAGGGTAATTTGTTAGAATGTCCCAAGGGAGGACAGTCACTTCGCCACTTTGCGTTCCAACTCCATCACCGTCATCAAAACCCCACCATCCGGGGATCGCGTTGAATAATTGACAGCGATAAGGTATCACATTGCGCTGACATGTTTCAGGCATTACAAAGGCATTGCGTCGGATGCCCTTCTCCCGTTTCCCTGTTCCCGATTCTTAATTCCTGCCTCTTGGTTCTTCTTTCTAGGGGTTCCGTTCTCGGCTCACCTGGGGGACCACACCTTCTGCCATCCTCCCGGTTGGCACGCGAATTTCACACCAATTCCAATTACACAGCGAGGTGGCAAAGGGGGAAGTCCGAGGCACTTGTCTATGTAAACATGCTCCACCTACTTGGCACAGCCCTAAAACCATTTTGTGAATTTGATTAATAAAACCCTGCATCAGCCAGCAGATGCAAGCCAACTGATAAGGAACTCGGGCTGCACTGGAAAAAATAATAATCATATTGCAAAAAAATTAACTTATTTATCATAAGGGATAAGTTCAGCCTTAAATGTATTCAAAATGATGTTATTCAAAAGGCCAGGCTAATCGGAAACTTAGAACTTAAACCAGTTTTCGCCGTGTACTTTAAAGAAGGAAAACTGAGCTGGAAAGGGGGAAAGCTGGAACACCAGACGTGGCCAAAACCAGACTGTGGAACTTCAACCGAGTCGCCGCGACGTGTTCCCATCGTCAACTTGTTGTCTGCTGCTTTTGCCGTTGCCGTGTGCGAGGAAAGCTAATCTTTCAATTATAGACAATTTGTCAAATGAGTGGAAGAGGGGAGAACTGACAGCAGGGGATGGGGTTACAGGGGATCCGATGTGGGGACACTTTATATAGGTATAGGGTGCAGCAAAAGCAACAGCAACAGAAACAGGCGACATCAACATTGCTGACGTAAACGAAGTCGTCTGCGCTCAATCATAGACCCATTTATAGGCGTCGAATTACAAGAACAAACTAATCGAAATCATTTATCACGTCACCATGCAGGCTCTCCTTACAGATACTCCCCACATAAGCACGTATATACATATAGATTCCCGATTCTGGAGGGGGCACAGCAATCAGCACCTATTGTCAGGCCCCAAAGTTCAGGTTCCAGCATTCTCCGGAGTTGCGTGCGCTGCTCTTCTGCTTTTCTTGGCCAAGGAGATGTTGAGTAATATGATTAATTGGTAAATTATTGGAACTAAAAGGTGGCCCCCTTTGTTGAGCGACGGGATCGAGGTGATCGGATACGGGGGCTGCGTTGTGTGTGTGGGCGGGGATGATCGGAGAAAGATGAAATAACATTAGCTTATCGCAAGATGCTGACAGCCAAAGGTTTTGGAGCGGAGTTTATTGATGAGCTGGTTTAGGGCACTTTGAAATGCAGGTAGGATTTTTAGCTTCTTACTAACTCTTAAATACAATATTAGGGCTTAAAGAGTATGGTATAATTAGACAAGGTTCAAGTAAGATTCATTTGTTTAACCAGCACAGCAGTTTCATCAGCTTGATCACCTATATCCACAGGCCCTGTAGAAAAACGGCAAATCCTCGACCCACTCCAGAAATCCTCGCTAATTGCCGGCAATTTGTTACATGCCAAGAGGTTGGCCAGAGTCAGCCAGTTCCTTTCAGCGCGTTTGGCTGTAATGAAATTTAATTATGTTGTATATCAACTTATTTGCATATCGAGGCACAGTTAAAGGTTTCGGCCAAATAGCAACTCCGCTGGAGATGATTCTCTGGCAAAACAAATGAGCTTCCTTTTCTTGTCTCTCTTTTTTTTGCGTGTCTGCTTTGGTTTCGCGAACCTCGGAATCATTTTAATTGCCACAGAAAATAGCGAAAAATTAGATTTCGTGTGCGAAATAAAAACAATTCTATGTGAATTTTGCGAATATTTGTGTACTATTTTTTTGGGCTTGTACTTGGCAAGCGGAAATAGTTTGTAGCGAGCCAAAAAGTCTGTCCACAAAAAAAAGAACGAGTGAAAACAAACACCAACTGTAACAAGATGATCATGAAGAAGCCAACTTTAAGTTGGCTATAACTGTGCGTTGACCTTTTTTTGGGTGATGGTGGTTGGTCTTGGGCCTCTTTGATAAATGTGCAACATTTAGACGCGATTTGGGGCCAAGATAAGACCGATTTTGTAAAAGAATTGCGTGTGGGGTATCAAGGGTATGACCTGTGGTGGATAAAGTTTCAGGCTTTAATTTCATTAAATTAATGGAGATGTTGCTGAGGAATGTTCGTATACAATTATAA
Source organism: Drosophila mauritiana (assembly GCF_004382145.1). Taxonomy (NCBI): domain Eukaryota; kingdom Metazoa; phylum Arthropoda; class Insecta; order Diptera; family Drosophilidae; genus Drosophila; species Drosophila mauritiana. The sequence goes on from NC_046669.1 coordinate 19,988,588, forward strand.
AGGATTCGGAAATCATACAAAAGGTACCAAATATACATAAAGTATTTATTTAATGTGTAGAGAACAAAATCTGACGTATAGGGTATCTTTTGACTTAACCATTCAAAGCAATTGCTTTTCCACCTTGAAATTTGCCAAAAAAAAGTAAAAAGCGGTGAAAGAAAACAGAATATTTTTGTTCAAACTGCCGCTGCTTGTTAAATGTTTGTTTTAGCGTTTTTAATTGCTTTAATTATTTATTGTTTGGCTTTATTTGTGGTGCGTGTGTATGCGTGTGCCTGTGCTTGTGGTCTTTAGGAGTTACCAGTTCAGTTCAGCTCGCCACTGGGCGCCATCAAAACGAATGACTTAGGCAACGAACTTGGGCCAGGCAATTTGTATGTATGCGAAAGGCAAAGAAAAGCTGGCACAAAACGAAGATGCTGTCGCTGCTACTGACTGTCTGCGAAGATTTCAATCAATAAATCAATCAATATTTGTGAAAGCTGAACTAAGAGAGTGTCCATCTGCGTGGCAAGATGTCCTCTCTCAGCCTCTTTTGCTGTCCGAATGTCCCCGTCCATCAGTCATACGCATATTTCAATTAACATTCAGGCGAGGCATTTTTTCCCGTTCCCCAAGCGATTCGATTCCATCCCATCCCATTCGATCCGATCCGGTTCGCCTCGGTCTGGTTTTTATTGATGGAGCACCCCGAACACCATTTTTGCGCCTATGAAACAATTACATTTTGTCAGCTTTTTGATGCTGGCGCCATTGTCTGTTACACGCGTGGAAACGGTAGCCAGTCCGCGGTTGCCCATGTGAAGCACAGCTGGCGGGCTTTTAAGGCAGAAGAAAAGCAATCGAATCCAATCCAATCGAATGGAGCCGAAGCCAACCACCCACCATCATCGCCAAAAACTCCGTGGCTAGACAATGTAAATCCCCTACTTGGCATACTGACTCTGACAATCACATGTGTCGGTTGGTTAGGATAAACCCTTTTATGTGGTCAACTTTGCATACTTTGGTTGCTAATGGAGTACTTAGGGTTTTCCGAATTACCTCGTAATATTGAACTGTGTGGGGTAATATCTTATTTTCGCTCAAAATCATATTTTTTTTTCACTTTATGACCAATAATATAATATTCCTATTAGTTTTAAATTACAAAACTACCAATAAATACCAATAATTCAAATTTATAAATCTAATAGGTTTGAAATATGATATTGTATTTATAGAAAAGGAAGGATTTATATTTGATATCATTAAAAATCTTAATTACATGTAATAAATTAGATTTCCTATGCATAATATATCAATTTCCCAACAAGAATTTTAATATTTTATCAAAATTCATTTAATGCAAATGAGGTTAAAGTATTATATTGCTTTTTTGAGTAATCCAGCCAGCTGTAAGCATTTTGCGAGGGCATAGCAAGTTCGCTTTTGCATTTGGCCACTTCCAGCCTCCCCCACCTGAGTTCGTTCCCTCCACCTTATTTTTTGTGTTTTTATGTTTATTTTTTTTTAATTTTTGACACTTTTGTTAAGTCATCAACGCACACGGCGGGACGTCGCCTTCGCTTGGATTTGGATCTGTGCTCGGAGTTTCGAGAGTCTCGTGTTGTTACCTGTGACTGATTAATTTGGCTATTATGGCATTTGGCTTTTATGCGCACAGTTGCCCAGTTTACGAAAACTAAAAAAATCTTCAAAAGCCGTTGGTTTTATTTTCCACTTTGTCTGGGCGTCTCTGCGATGGATTCGATCGATTCGTTTTGATCTTCTTCTGCCTTGTAGCATGTCAAATAGATTTTTGTTTACGGAGTTTCGATGGCGATGGAGCTCATAATAGACCCAGTTAATTGCTAATAGCCGACGGTGCAGATTTCTGTGTCAGTCGGACGTCAAATGTAAATGCTTATTAAAGATGTTTTCGAATATTTTCGATGTTCGGCGCGGTTTTGTTGTAATTCGTAATTTGCGTTCCGCGTTCGATTCATGCAAATTGTGCATGACGCTTCGATTCGGTTTCAGTTTGATGGCAAAACTCTCAGGCATTGACCTAAAATACTTTGATGGTTCCCAAGATCCCAAACAGATCCCTTAATTACTGAGCGCAAATTTCTAACAGAGAAATCCGTTTTTGATTTAAATTTGGGCGAGGCTAATTTATCCATCATTAACATATTGCCCCGATTCCCCGACAAACCGAACTGTATAATTAAATAGTTTGCCAAATTGCCAAAAGCCGCGAAAAAAAATCACCGAAAATCACTTCATTGTCAGGGATTTTGGGGCTGCCTCTGCTGCTGGGCCGCCTTGCTCCTCGGTCTTCAATTATCATAAAATTTTATTAAACTGCTCCACTTTATCTGTCTCCCATCTCAGCTCCATTCCATTTTTCCGTGTCTGGCCACGCTTTAAGCGCTGAAATTATTGCAGGCAAACAATAAAAACGCATAAACCTCAAAATAATGCGACTTATATGCGTTTTCGAAATGCCCTTCTCACGCCTTTTGGGCATTCGGGCATATGCACTTTCTCAACGTGCTAATTCTATATTGTTCTTTAAGAAAAGTTTATAGGATTTTGGGTGTTATAAATACTAATATTCAAATACAATATTAAACACATAAAATATAGTAAAAAAATAATATATATTAACATTTGATAATTATATGTATACCAAAAATGAATCCTTATAATGTCAATGTATAAACTTTGTAAAGGGTATTCTCAGTTCGAGTATGTCTGGCAATTCAGGTACCTTTTCTTATACGCCAGCGCGTAAATCACGACGGGGAACAAATATTTAGTGTTAATACCATAAATTGTCACAAGTTGGCCCCAATTTGCCTTGCGTATTATAAATTTGCATTCCCAGAACTGGCTGAGGCGAAATTCCGGGGCGGTGTTCCGTGGTATTAACCGCTTGTGGGCGTCTCTGTCCCCGGCACACACTGCATACGACTGGCAAATTGAGTTCTAATGGGAACGAGATTACTCCCCTTTCCCCTGCCCCCGATTACGTTCCGATTCTCCACCTAAATCTCTCTTAGCACTCTCAATATTTTTAAGGTTTTCAGCATTTTCAATTAGACCTCTGAACTCGAGTTGGGCTCGAACGCTGCTCTTTTGCCTGCCACGCACAGCTGGCCCCCACAAACTACTCCAAGTTCTCCTTCTTCACCTCCGTGCAGTGCGAAAAAAACCTCATAAGCATTTGGAATTGTTTATCCAAAGTAATGCAAAAGTCTGTAATTATTATTCAAAAAACTAAAAAATTAACCAGTGCATTACTACTAGATTTTGATTTAAAGTATTTGGTATTGATTTGTTCTGAAAAGTTGCCCTAGATAAAACCCTAATTACAAATGTATCCTTTATATTAACTTATTTTTTCTCTCAGTGCAAGACTGACAAGTTTTCGGTGCTTAAACTGCTTGTGTTTCGAATATTTTAATGAAGTCCATTGAAGTTTTGTGCGAGCGAAATTGCATTTATAAGCCGGGCTTAGATCTTCTTCTTTGGCTGGCCGTTGTTTTTATGTTACTGTCAGTGTTTTGCTGGTTGTTGGGGGCTGTAACCAAAACGCGTTTATTACAATCTAATGAAGTCGAGAGCCTGGCACTTAACGGTACGAAGAAGCAGCCGCCTGTTGCTTGTTTGCAGTTCGTTGCCTCAGTCTTCTGTTTTTCCAGCCGCACTGCAGCGTCCATGTGGCCAAGTCGAAGTTACGCAATTATCGAGGCAGATGGGGCATTGAATTGGGGGTATCATAAACAGTTTGGCCAGCTGAAAATATGATTTGGCACCGAAGACGCCCGAATAGTCATAGACTTTCAAGTTGTCCACTTTTTGTGAGTGCCTAAAAGGATTGGGCAGTGCGAATTGCTTAGTTAAGGATCAATTACATTTTATGCTAAGCACAGTAATTTATGTGAGTGTACTTTGAGTTTTCGGCAAATATATAAAGTGAAAAAAATGAAACAGAAACTTAGAGCTAAGAACTGCTGTTTATAATATTTATTTTTGAGTAAAAACGTTTGATTAGGACTGAGTGACTAACTAACATTTATTTTTGGCCAGAAATTGACTTGCCCATTAATAACTGATTCGCTGTTTGAAGCAGCCTACATATGCGTTTGGCTACCGTACTGCAACCACGCCAACATCCTAGTCCTCGATCTGACCACGTCCCCCATGGAACCACCGAAAAAATAAGCCAAGACATAATAAATAACCGCTGTCATTCATAATGTCAACAGGGCTGCCAACATTTTGTGCTGTTATCTGCGCCACTCGCGCAATTCTGGCAACAGAAGAACAGCGACCACAACAACCACATTCTGCACATGGGAACATAGTTTGGACTTTGGCGATCGAAGAACGGAGACTGGAGAACATGGGAACTGAGCTGAGGAAGCCACTGCCCAGACAAAGTGGCTGTGGGTCCGACTCGGGATCTGCTGCGAAATGCAGCGAACCGAACCACATGTGAGCTATGGGAGAAGCCGGCGGCGGAAGGTGGTCACCATTGAGCAAAAGCCAAGAGCTACGGCGACCTCCGCACATTGAGGAAAATCTAGGGAAACATTCAATTCGTTATATCAAGTAAGAATCTTGAATTGAATAATCAAAACCATTTAAAGCATCACTATGTAAATACAAATCCGATATAGAATCTATCTTAAAATATAGACATTTTATTGCTAGCTACACATTTTGCTGTACTACTTATATATCTGCAAGTCTTTAAGCAATTCCGACCATATACCTCAACCATTTTGCTCAGTGTATATGGGCCATTCTTTTGGCTCTTTCGCATCGTCTGCGCTTTGACATCTTACAGATCAATTCATGATAATCGCTGGGACCACCATGGACCACAAAACGTTCAACTTCGTTCGCATGGTGGAAACGTTTTTCTCTCCCAGCTTCTTTCTTTTGCGCATTTTTTCTTTTACCGGAATTTAACTGTTTTCGCTGGAATTGAGAATTTCCAAAGGCTGAAGTCACTGGAGTCTAGCATGTAATCGATATTTTTCGAGCCACAGCGATAAAGAGCTCAGAAAAACTCATAGGCAGAAGTGGGAAAAGGGTCAGCTTATGTTATGTTTTTCGCATTGGCGACATGCCACCGCACTTTTGAGATACGTTCGTTTTTTCGGCTGAAATTATGGACTTTATTATTGGACTGCCACCGGTCTTGCGGACCAATATCTATTTCAGTTTTAGTGTGGCGCAAATCTGCATAAAATTGCCAATATGGGGTAAAATTAATTACGAGTCGAAAGAAGGTCGTTACACGGCTTCTTCAACTTGACTTTAGCACGGATGCGAATGTAAATCACTTTGCCATGCCACGCTTTCAACTACTCAGTGCGGCATGCACCGAGAGAAACTTGGGGTATTAAGTAAATTACCAAAAAAAAGTTAAAACAAACTGGCTATACTTAGTGCCTAAGTAAGTAAGTAAGCTTCCTTTGGCACTTTTATATTTCTAAATTGATATTGGTTTGTTTAAATCTGAAGACAATCTACTTCTTCGTTCTGTGCACACTCTTCAGTTTTATTTTCGGTGGCCTCTGCCATTTCTGTTTCGAAACCAACTCAACGATCTGCGAGGCATTGCGCCCTCTAACCCTCGAAACATAAATTCAGCAGCCTCAACGGCAGCAGGCCAGCCCAAGTGCAAGTCCAAGTCCAACTCGCACTCCTAGTCCCAGATCCACTGGACGAGCGGAGACAGACAAGTGGCAGCATTCCAGAAAAAGCAAATAACAAAGGCTAGCTTTTGAGCCCAGTCCTTGGATATGCGGCCTCAAGAGCACCCAACTTTGGCTAGGGCTCTTCGGGCATTGAGTGTGAATTGATTTTTTAGCCATACTCTACCAAAGGGTACAGGTATTTTGGCATTTGAGTACATAAATGGAGTAAGGAAAATGGTTCTAGTTGGCCTTCGTTGTTATTAAGTTAAAATGAAGATTTGGGTTTGTTGGGTTACCTTTTGGAAGTTCATAAGCCCAGTTCGCTCTTTATTTCAATACAAGTGCCACTGGGAGCACAATGCGACCTTAGGAAAATAAAGAAAATAACTCCAGGGAGCAGGAATAGTGCTCCAGAGGGGCCAACGTATGCAGCTCCTGCTCAAGCAGCACCTTACCATACCTGCCCATACCTTGGATCTCGAGTATCCGAAGGGAGTTGCTGGATCGGCGGTTCCATTTCATTTGCATATGTTTCGGCAATTTTGAGCTGGGCCTGCGAAAAATGATTTGCTGATCGGAGCTGGGTGCCCGGGCACTCCATCGATTCGTGATTTTTACGAGCGCAATGTGGTCGAAGGAGCAGGAAGCAGGAGCAGGAGGAGCAACACCATTCCCATAGCAGAAGCACCACTGCGCATGCGCAACGAAAGCGTCATTTAACGCGCATTTAGCATGCAGACTCGACGGCTTTTGTCTTAAATTTACTTTTTCGACCTCTTCCCGGGCCATTCTGTTGGTTTCGTTTTATATTCTTGCTTTATTTAGCTTTTTTTCATTTTTATTCTCGCCATCATCCTTCCGGCTGCAGCTACTGAAGTAGCTCTCGATGTTTCGCCCAGGGCCACCGGCTGTCAGTCATTTGTCCCAGACGAAGCGTCGTCATCCTCGGCTTTTAGCTCCATCCTCGGTAGCGAATCTGTCCGTTTTGGGGGCCTGTCTTTATGTAAATTAGTTCAAGTGCATGCGAATCTCTCTTACTCTGCGGGCATCACCACAGTTTTCCAGTTTGCGGTTTGGTTAGGTTAGTTCTGTCCAGGGATGCAAGAACAAACAATTCAACGCTACTTAAATAACTAAAAATTAAAATATAGCATACATTCTATTAGTTTTTAAAATACTACTAAAAAGTTTATGACAGAGAAATTTTATAAGGTATATTACTCTTTTATTGTCCATAAAAGTATGCTAAATATAAACATTAATGTAGAATTAAAGCATAGGTATCCTTCCTTCTTAATATGTTTCTAAAAAACCCGAAGCCCTGGTTCTGGGAATCTAACAAATTGATTTCAACCAATTGCCTCGTTCGATAATTAAGTTGTCAAACAAATCAATTAGCCAGCCTCCTTTTCGTAGCCAAGTTAGTGCTCTATAATCTGCAGACTTTCCCATTTGATCCTTTCTAATGAGGTCTAGACTCTTTGCAACTGGATCTATTGATTTATGTCTTTAATATAGCCAATACTTTTGCATCTTCGCAAAGACCCGCAGAAAGGTTTTGAAGTTGCCTGAACGCCTGATTTATATAACACTAAGCTAAGTTTTACAGCATTTGCATTAATGTATTTTCTCTCGGACTCTGTAACATAAAAGTAGATTGGTGCTTTCTTTATTACACGTCGTCTAGCGTCTATGGGGTTATTTCTTTACTTAAATGAACGATAAAATATAAATGCGCCGGCGACCAGCCACCCAAAAGATTTCGAGGATTTATGGGTGCATTAGCGGTTAAGGCGATTGAATTTGCAAATATTTCCATTTCTTTCCATACATTACCCGCATTTTTCTCAGCTGTTTGACTTGGCCACCTTTGACTTGGCTTTTATGACTGGACAAATTTTTGTGCCAATAAAAAGTAGCAATTAGGCGAGCGTTTAATTACCACGCCGCAAATGATTCAAGTGAAAGAAGCCTAAGTATTTCCAATGCATGCCACGTAACAGTGAGTATTGGCTACGAAAACTAGAACACATCGACTTCCCTAGTACTTCTTACTTGCAACATTTAAAAACATAATTTAAATTTACTTAATACTCTATACACATTAAACTCTATTATAAGGTGTATAAAGTTGGGGTTCCTTTGAAATTACCTTAATTATCTGATTAAGAACAAAATTCTTTTTCCAGTTCCAATCTTAGTATTTTCGATTAATCTACTTATCTGGAATCTACGCCCTCCCGACTTTGTATGCGATATCCACTGTGGTTTCTTTCTGCATTTCCACAGTATAACCGGCCAGAAATCGCTATCCAATTCCGATGGCAGTGTCTTGTTGGCTTATTGGTGTTGGCGTGTTGTTTGGCCGACTCGGCAAATGATTTAAAGTGTTGCTTTGCATTACATTTATTGCCAATTGAAATTTGAAGTGCGTGAGAAAGTTGGAAATGGGCTCCGCTCGAGCCGTGGCCTCTCGGATTCGTACTCGGATTCGCATTTGGATTCATAGTTGCATAGTCTGGTTCTTCTTGGCCAGCCAGGTCCCAAGTCTTCCAAGTCTTCCAGTCTTTTTGGCCAGGGGCCGTGTCCGTTGCCTGTTTTGGCCTTTGTGCTGCGGGTTAATATGAGCTGAAAATTGGCTTGCTTAGTTTTGTGGTCGCTCGCTCGCTGGTTGGTTGGCTGGTTGGTTGCAGTCGTTTGTGTTCGTTCGCCGGTGATTTGATAACATTTTTCAGTCGGAATGGAAAGTTTCGTTTCGTTTCGTATTTACAGATGCTCCCACTCTCCGGCGCTCTGTCGCTGCATCTCTGAATCTCGGAATCTGAATCTGTGTCTGTGAATCCCTGGGTCTCCATCCTCCGTCCTCCTGACTTCGAACTTCAACTCGGGTCGTCTGGGTGCGGCAACAGATTTGGGAATCGTTTATCGTCCTCCCAGCGTTCTCCCTTCTCTTCCACCATCTCTGTTAACTGGTATCCATCGTTTTTGGCCATTTTCATTCAAACATGTGTGTTGCATGTGCGGCTATTCGAATGACCATCCTGCATTAGGGGTATATTAGTTCGCGAATCTCTTTGCATTGCGGATTAAAATAATCAGTGCCTATGCCAAAAGCATTATTTTATCAGTTGTAAAATCATTTTAATTTATTTTCTTTCATTTGAAAAGTTTTGTGATTTTACTTACTAATTGAATCATCTTAAATATAGAAGTGACTGCCTTATGGAATCGGTAATATTGCCAAATGCAAGTCTTATATTTAATTGCGTATTAACAATAGTTTTTCTAGGGCATTCATAGAGTCTAATACTCGAGGCACCTGCCATTCGCATGCGAAATACTTTGTAGGCTCCACCTACCCACAGGCAAATGAAGCCAATTAAATGCCTCGCTCGTACTCATTGGCTTTTGATTACCTTGCTTTTCTCTTACTTGTTTCCAATTGATTTGTTGGGAGGTTTCCATAGCATAATCAGGCACATAAATTAAGCCAGACGTCCAGGGAGCTGGTTTTTTTCACTTAGGGGGCGGGCCTCTGTTTTTTACCCACAGCCTGCGCGTTCCAGTTCTCGTTTCTGGTGTCTCGTTTGGCATTCTAGCCTATAATCCTGTCATTAGCCCAACGCAAATATCGCTCTGCGTCCTGAGATCTAGCCAATTGGTTGTTTAATGGTCAGCAGTAAATCCCAAATGGCGACAGTGAATACAAAGGTGTTTTAAGTGGGGGCCCACTTGGAAATAAGGGTTGATTAAAGCTAGTCTGTTATAACAATTTTGCGATCGATTGTTTCTTAAAGAAATGTCATGAATAATATTTATTTGAATATATATTGTTAGTAAAAGAGTTTTAAATTTTTTTTGGTCTTTTTTAAGTAGCCAGTAATAATTATAAAAAATAAACTAGACTATATTTCATAATATATATTTAATTCACAGAGTGTGGATCACTTTTTAACCGTGTTTGTTATATAAAGACATCAAACTTTATTATCAAATTTATTTAATTTGGCAATAGCAAAACGTTTCTATTCTTAATATAACTTAATAACTTTAAAGGGATACAAATGTACCATTGCAAGTAATTTAGTTCTAATTCATTGTCCAGTTTTCATAGATTTATCAGTTTCCGCCAGCAAATTTGCGTGTGTAGCTCATTTCATTGCTCATTTGTGAAGGTATTCAAATTTTCGAATGCCCGCCCAGCTTGTTAAATATGCACATGTTCGATATAATGGCAGCTGGGAGGCGAATTAGCGAACGAAAAAGTAGGAAACCGCAAACCCAATACAACAAAAATCGACACCTTGCTCGGCGGATTGACCAATAAACTCGCAGCTTCATATTGGTTGACGATGTTAGTTATAGTTTGTTATTGGCTGGCTTTCGAAAATTCGGCAAAAACGCTGTAAAAAACGAAACAAAATCGGTAAAATAAAACGACAACTAAATAACAAAGCTGCGGCTCCTCGCCCAAAAGTGAAACCAGCTTGGAAATTCAAGTTAGTGGTTGTTAGTTGTCAGGTGGTGGATGTTGCTGTGCTCTTTACTCAAAAGGGGCCTCATCATAATTTCCATTTTTGCGGTCAGACTTCGTCCAATCAGCGCTTTGCACATTAGCTGCAAAAACGGAAAAAAGTCAACTGCAACAACAATTGCAAACACATGTTGATTGCATTTAGTTGTTGCTGCCGCTTTGTTGTTGCCGTCGTCAAATGCGAGTTGCTGCTGCTGCTGCAGTTGTTGCTGCTGCAGTTGCTGCTGCTGCTGCGACCGTCAGCCATTAGCGCAGCAGTGTGAAATTCGATATTAGTGCAATTCATTTTCAACAACTAATTTTTTGCCAATCTCTCAATCTTTCAGTCCGACGACCATCAATGCCGCAGATTTTCACAGATTTTTATTTCGATCTTTGCGCTTCGTTAGTCGAAAAAGTTACACCCTTGGCCTGCAGCTTTTCCGACTTTCCAGTCTTACTGATTGGGTTTACGATGGAAACTATATATCCCTTGCAATTAGCACATTTTGGCAAGATTAAATGGTTATTTGTAAAATTTCTCAACTTGGCTTGCATTACTCTATCCAAGTTTTTAAGTTGCAATTTCGAAAACGAAGTATAAACAATTTGTCGAGTTTCCCGACTACCAGATACCGCTTATCCAGCTAGTGAAATGGTACTTCCAGTGCAATTAGCGCACTTTTCCATGATTGAAGGCTGCCAAGAGTCCAGACGTCGTGGGTCAATCTGCAAAGCATATGAAAATTAATTTTTGGACTTCGGGTGCGTCACGCCCCAAACACACTCACTCTCAAAGACTGGAACTCTCGATCCGGGCTGAAGTGGTGTTTTTCCTTTGACTCTGGACGACTGTCTTTCCTGCGGATTTTCTGGATTTTACGACTTGCGCGTTTTTAATTACTACTACCTGCATTGCGCTGTTGCATCTGATGGGTTCTCAAGGGGGCAGGGGGATGGCGGAGGGGCGGTGGAAATGGACAGCCGTTGACGAGTTTTACGGATTGCAAACTGCGCAAATCTTGGAGCACTTGGGCCACTTGTTTGCCTGCTAATTCCAAAAGTCTCGGTCAAAAGGTTTTGATTGGTGTTAGACCTACCAACTGGCAGTCCATTAGAAATAGGTACTACCTGATGACTCGGGAGTAAACAACCGATGAACAGGTGCAAGTTGCGTGTGTTTGTGTAATCTAGAATT